>NC_143558.1:36003750-36752500 GCF_054136105.1 Typopeltis vanoorti
GTTGATAGTGATATCTTCATCGTGATTCAGAAAACCAGAAAATTCAGAGGATACTAATCAAATTCAAGATAAATAAGATGGTGAAAAAAATGTTCTGGAGGCAGATGTCTGGATTGATTTATTTTTTAATCATCATCATCATTATCAAATTTCTGACATATACCATCGGTGGAGGGAGGGGGTGGAGGTACAGGATCTTAGCACTACATGAAAAGTTACATTATTACTAACTTCATATCAACAATTTTCCTCTAGATTAGCCTGTTATCTGTCAACATTGCAATATTATCAGATCTTATATTTCTGTCTTCCAAGGCACTTTTTTCTGTATCAACCCACCTACAACTTGATCTTCTTTGGGTCTTTTTCCTGCCACCCTGGCAAAGAATACTTGTTTAAGTGACCACACCACCTGAGATTAGTTCTGCTAACAATGTTCTGTCCAAATGTCCTCATTTTTAATATGATATTGCCAATGATGCCATCTGTTCATGCCTTTAATCTTTCTCAGGACTCTCATATCTGTGGTCTCTAGTCTTTGGTCAAGTGTTTAATTTCTAACCCAGCTCTCAGATCGATAAGTTAAAATTGGTTTGAACATTGTCACGTATACAGCTAATTTATCGTTTTGACTAATTTCTTTCTTATTCTACATAAATTTATTCACCTGACATCCTGCCATACTAGTGTTAATATTTATGAGATTATTTGTATTATTTAATCTCTGTTTCTAACATTTATTTTTATTTTTGAGTGTACCTATATATGCACAAGAGTTCACTCCGATTGGTGCACTGACCTTAATTCTTCCAGAATCCAAAAAAAAAAAAATCACTAACTCAAGACTAAATACAAAATAAACACATTTTATAAAACACAAACAATATATACACTTCAAACAAAATACATAACTAACTACAAAATTAATTGGATCCAAGGTCTTTTAAAATAAACTTACAGTTAAGAAATCAACCATTTTCTAACTCAATCTATTACTGATTTGTTTAACATATACTACATCTCATTTACTACACTAAACACTTTGTTTACACAATAACAAAAATGTTCATAACCAGTTTCTCTGTAAGGCCCTCATGTAGCACACATTAATTCTTACTCTAAAGTGTAGATATTCTGAATTCACTTAGTATAAACACTTTTACTTCATGCAATTCTTTCCAATCAGCATTTCTTCGAACATTCCTTTAGAACGTCAATAACAATATCTTCTTTTATTTACGAATACTTATTGAGTTTTCCACCTTAAAACTCAGTTCTACAATTCCCTTTTCGAAATCTACTATTACTCTTCCAATCAGCGTTTCTTCGAACATTCCTTTAGAATGTCGATTGCAATATTTTCTTTTATTTACCAACACTCATTTGTCAGTCTTGAATCTTTAAAAAAACTTATAACTCTACGATTCCCTTTTCGGAATCTACTGTTAATTTTCTTCCAACTGTCACATAAACTTAAGTTGCTCCGAACCTAAATATCTGCCGGCCTGCGTTCTCTTTTCTTCCCGAACGCTCTCTCTCTCTCTGTCAGCTGTCAATCACCTATCAAACTCCTCGACGAGCATGCGCACGCCATGAAAGTGGCAAGTGAGAAACTAAGTATAATGGCTGACACATTCTCTCCATTAGCAACAAGAGAATGTCTTTATAAAACACAACACTTAATATTTTAAACTACAATAAAATTTCTGAAAGCAACACAACTATCCAAATCCAGTAAGTACATGAATTTTTTAGCTGCTTTGCATTTAATTTTGACAAAATAACATCAGTAACGGGCACATCGCAAGTGCAGACAATGTGTGTTATGAAACCAAAACTAATAAACTTACTGACATAAACAATTTGTAAAAATATTCAGAATTTTAAATTATGATTATAATTTATATCTTTAATTTCCTGACGTTTCGACCTTCATATTAAGGTCATCATCTGGAGTATATATATATATATATACACAGAGACAAGGTAAATTACATTTCACATAGTATTCTGAAGAGACAATGACTTGATCAAATCAACAAAACATAAATACAGATCCCATGATTTTTCAACTATTTGTCGTAAAATGAAAAATCTGATCCCTGACAATCTCTGTTTGTGCCTGAACCCAGCTTGTTTTTCTCCAAGCTTCTCCTCCGATATTTCTTGGCTGTTTCTCAAGAATACTTGCATAAATCTTACCAGGAACATTCAGTAGAAAAATTCGTCTGTAATTCTCACATTTAGCTTTATTCTCCTTTTTTTATATATGGGTATACTATTAGCACTATTACTATTACTCCAATCATCTGGAATTCGACCCTCTGACAAGGCCTTCCGAATTATGTAGTGTAGCCACTGTAAAACTTTTATACTTCCACATTTGAGCATTTTTGGTTGAATGTCAACCACTCCAGATGTTTTTTCACATTTCAGGTTTGTGATAGCTTTTTCTACTTCAAGTACAGATATATATTCCAGATGGCATTCCTGTTGAGTGTTTTCTACAACGATGCTGTCACTGCTTGTTTCATTTAGCAATCTTTCAAAGTAATCACTCCATACTTAAAAAATATATTTATTCCCAGTTTTCACGTGCAGTTTATTATCTCTAATTCCTTTTACAGTACTCTTTCCTCCATTTCTGAGCTTTTTCAATAACCTCCAGAATATTTTAACACCTTCCTGATATTTATTTCATTGTTCCCAAAGTCTTCCCATGACTTTTGTTTAGCCAGTTTTACATAATACTTTACTTTCTTACATTTTTCTCTGTATTCCCTAGGAGTATAAGGATGCCAGGAACATTTGATATGCTTTCTTGTTTTCCTTGACTGCCTCTTTAATTTCTTGAGTACACTCATTTTACACAAATTATGGATTCTACAACTATGTTATAAAAAATTATTTTAATTTCCTGATGTTTCGACCTTCATATTAAGTCATCATCTGGAGTATACACATGTATATACAGAGATAAGCTAAATTACATTTCACATAGTATGCTGAAGAGATAATGACTTGATCAACGGTTATTCCACTGGCTTGACTCTAGTGAAAATAAAATAAAATTACAATATATAAATGAAATAAAATAAATTAACTACATCAAAGTTATATTCTATTTAAGACAACATCAGAGAAACGTTCTTTCATATAGATAGTGTTGTTACAGTGAAAATGATGTCCTAATTTAACATGACAATTGTTATATTAGATTTAGGATCCTGGATTACCTATGGTTCTATTTAAAATTAACTTTAATAGTTTAATCCTTTATTCAAGTGTAAGCAAATGAAGTTTGCGCCTGAAGTATCTTCAGGACTGAGGCAACTCATGGTAAAGGTGGACCAAGCTCTCACCACTCCTTGTCTTAGTATCTCCCATAATGCAAAGCACATCTCCTTGCGGACATGTATAATGCTATGCATTAAGGGAAGGGCCACTACCCAGACCGTTTTCGACCTTTATTGCGGTCTCATCAGTGGGAGCCAGCCCCAGAGATGGTGATACTAAGGTGGAAGCAATGGAGAAGTCATATTTACCTCTTAAAATTAACTCCTAGGGAGAAAGGTTAAGTGGGTAGAATATATGCCTTCCACATGTTTGGGATTTTAAAACCATCATTATTATTATTAAGATTAGGGTGATCTTAACACAAATTAAGGAGGCCTGTGAGATAAGAATCTCACAGGCCTGCTTAAGTTTACTTTCATACCATGTTTTGGCGGGATGTGAATAACAGGTGCTTTTCCACTCAATTCTATGTAAAGTGTTCATGGCATGATCAGAAAGACCAACTTGATCATAGTTATAATATTTAATGTGTCTTATTTTTAGAGGGACCTATGGCATAGTATAATTATTAAAAACAACACTTAAGTCCACAGTAATAACTTTAATTAATAAATAAGGTAGATATTTCGTACTAAAAATAATAGTACATCTTCAGTGTTACAAACAGATAAGAATAGAATACAAGTAACGAATATTCAGTGGATCACCTATTAAAATACAGTGTTGTCGCGAGCTAGGAAATGAAAGACATTAATAAAGAATTAATATTTAAGATAATTAGTTTTTGAATGATTACATAAAATAAAAGTCTCCCAGATCTTCGAGATGGATTGATTTGTGTCATCTCTGTCTTTGGCTGGCATTTACAAAATTCCTTGTGAATGCAATGTTTCTTATTTTGGACAAACTGGCCGTTCTGTGGAAAAAAGAATTAAAAAACATCAATATTATATTGATTACAACACACCTCAGAAGTCTGGTCTAGCACAACACAGTATTACCACTACCCATAATATCCAGTGAGATAAAGCTATTCTACTTCATAGATGCAGGTTCAAATATGAACGCCTCTTTAAAGAAAGTTGTGAAGCTTTTTTACACCGACCGAATTTAAATCGAAATGATTGCCTCTCTCTCTCTCGAAGATCTGGGAGACTTTTATTTTATGTAATCATTAAAAAACAACTAATTATCTTAAATATTAATTTCTTTCGATTGGTTGACTATGTGACTGTTCGCTGACGGCAGTTGGTGGCTCCTGTTGATCCTTGCTTCTGGTTGGTGGTTGTTATCACCGGCTTGTGGTTAATTGTTATTGTTCACTGTGGAGGAATTCAAACATGTCCATTCGTTTTCTGAATGTCGTCAATCTTTAAGTCGAAGAAATTTGGATATAAAATTTGAATAAAAAGACAACACTTTGTAAACAAAATCAAAGACATCACTGGAAAAAGATTATTTATTGGTCAGTTTTGACTTCTCTGCTCTCTTCACAAATGTCCCAATCAATGACACAATCCTTCTATTACAGGACAAATTCCCTCCCGATATCACAGTGTTCTTTGTGAAAGTACTGCTTTCTGGCTATTTTGTGTGGCAAAACACTTTCTACCTACAAAAAGAATGCACAGCCATGGGCACACCATTACCCCCCCCATTACTAACTTTTACATGGAACATTTTGCACAACGTGCTCCAGATTCCTCTCCCGTAAAACCCAAAATCTGGCTTAGATAATACTTTGACGATGTTTTGCTATTTGGCCCCATGGCCTCCAGACTACTAGACACTTTCCTCAGCCACATAAACAAACACTACAATTCACAATAGAGATTGAAAAACAGGACACACTTCCGTTTCTAGATGCAGTAGTCACACGTCTTCCTTTTGGAAGTATTTCTTTCACTGTTTACTGGAAACCACGACATACTGGCCAATATACACAAAACTCTTATCACCATCACCCAACACAGAAACTAGGGGTCATTAATACACCTAAAAACAGCTTTGAAGATTTGCTCCAATGAACAAGCACTTAAAAATGAACTAAAAGTTATCAGCAATACCTTCCTAAAAAACGGTTACAGCCTCTGTACAAGATCTCACTCATCATCATCATCAAATTCCTGATATATATACCCTCAAGGGGGTGTACAGGATATGATATTATTACATGATAATTTACATCAGTACTAACTTCCTATCTACAATTTTCCTCCAAATAACCTGTTACCTGTCAAGATTCGAACATTATCAGATCTTATATTTCTATCTTCTAATTCACTTTTTACTGTATCAATCCACCTTTTCTTGGTATTCCTCTGGGTCTTTACACAAAACCAAGAGAATACCACCTGAGATTAGCTTTGCTAACACATTCCTGAATGCTAACAATTTCAAATTCTTTCCTAATATCCTTGTTTTTAATACGAGATTGCCATTGATGTCATCTGTTTATGCCCTTAATCTTTCTCAGAACTCTCATATCTACAGTCTCTAGTCTTTGGTCACGTGCTTTACTCCTGACCCAGCTCTCATATTCATAAGTTAAAATTGGCTTGAATACTGTCTTGTATACAGCTAATTTAGTGTTTTGGCTAATTTCTCTCTTATTCTATATAAATTTATTCAGTTGACTTCCTACCATACCAGCTTTGTTGATTCTGTTGTCTATTAAATTTACTATCTTCACTGAAAATTGTGCCTAAATAGCCTTCTTATTGGTAGTTTATTTATTTTATTTATTAATTATTTTATTATTATTTTTTTAAATTTTTTATTATTTTTATTTATTTATTTATTTATTTTTTATCACTAGAGGTCAGTCTAAGAAAAAGATTAATTAACAGCGTAGATTTAATTTACCTTTATAGAGTGCAAGAGCATGTAGCTTGGTTTCCTATACACAAGTATCTTTCTGATGATGACTTCAATACAGGGGTCGAAACGTCAAGTGTTATTTTATTAATAATAGGTAAAATAATCAATTCAGCACGTGTGTTTTGCGTCCCTAAATTCGTGAATACGAATGCTGATCACCGCGTAACTTTAAAAGATGTTTTTCTTGTTCTATCAGTTCTCCATTTACAATGCAGTCGATATTTTCAATGTTTGTGCCTATTTAGAAGTCTAACATCATCTGCTTAAAGTTGAGATTAACATCTCCAATTTTGATATCAGGTCAAATGTTACTTTCTTTCATAATATCCTCCGTATACATAAACAGAGGGAATGATGTACATCATTGCATTGTCTGACACCAGATTTAACATTAAACCACTTTTCTGTACTTCCTTCAATTCTAACTGCTGGCTAACAGTTCAAATAAAGACTAAGTATTGCTTGCTTGATATAATGCCCCATTAACACCATATAACTGTAGCCTATTGAATAGCTTCTCTCTTGGCACCTTGTCATATGCCTTTTCCAAATCGACAAAACTTAAATACAGATCTTTGTTATATTCTCATGCTTTCTCAACTATTTGTCGTAAAGTGAAGATCTGATCCTGACAGCCTCTATTTGGCCTGAATCCAGCTTGTTCTTCACCAAGCTTTTCTTCCACAATTCTTTTCAACCGTTTCTCAAGTAGACTTGCATAGATCTTGCCAGGAGCACTCAGTAGGGAAATACCTTTATAATTCTCACATTCAATTTTATTTCCCTTTTTATATAATGGGTACTATTGAGAGCTCTACTCCAATCATCTGGAAGATGATTGGAGTAGAGCTCTCAATAGTACCCACTGTCCGAGCCTTCTGAACTATGCAGTACAGCCACTGTAAGACTTTTATTCCTCAATACTTGAGCATTTCTGGTCGAATATCATCTACTCCTGCTGTCTTTCCACATTTCTGACTTTTGATAGCTTTTTCTACTTCAAGTATGGATATGTATTCCTGACTGCATGCCTGTTGAGTGTTTTTTACACTGTGCTACCACTGCTTGTTTCATTTAGCAGTTTTTCGAAGTAATTACTCCATACTTCAAGGATATCTTTCTCTCCAGTTTTCATGTCACCTTTATCATCTCTAATTCCTTTTACAGCACTCTTTCCTCCATTTCTATCTCCTTCAACAACCTCCAGAATATCTTGCAACCTTCTTGATATTTATTTTCTATGTTCTTACCAAACTCCTCCCATGACTTTTGTTTAGCTAGTTTTACATAGTGTTTAGCTTTCTTACATTTGTGTCTGTATTCTCTAAGAGCAGAAGCTGAGTTATTTGCCAGGAACTTTTGATATGCTTTCTTCTTTTTCTTCGCTTCCTCTTTAACTTCCTGTGTGCACCATGTTCTGATTTTTCCATCCTTATATATAATCTCATCATGCTTCTCTGGCTGAATCAATCAGTGTTTTCTTCAGGGCTTGCCACTGAATCTCCAAGATTTGTTCCTATTCTCAAACTCTTTTATTTTTCTTTAATAATGTTTGTGTATTTTAGTCTACAGTTCACATGAGAGCTGCTCAACTTTTATTCACTTTAAAACTTTCTTACAAGGCCTCACTTAAAAACAAAAATAAAGAAGACAGTAGTAAAACTGTGTCCTCGCAGTTATCCCAGTGGCTGTGTGCTTCGCAACCATATGCCTGGGGAAGGAGTGTCCTAGGTTCGATTCCTGTTGGAGACATGAGTAGCTTAAGGATCTTCCTCAGCCATAGCCAAGTTAGCCAGTCTTGGGCATGGACAGTAGGCTTTTTCACCCAGTTTATTCTGGGTTTTTTTATCCCACAAACAGGCAAACTGGACAAGTGAACCCACAGGATAATACAGCCATAGAACATAGCATGGCGAGGAAGGCAACGGGAAACCACCTTCATCATAGTCACTCCCCTGGTGGTAGCATAGCTACCCCTGCCATCTTTTAGGATGAAAAAAAATCATTCTGTTCCATAATAAAACTGTAACCATTCCATACATTAAAGTGATAGAGAAAATAAACCGAATAATACAAAAATACAACCTTAAGTCTCCTTTAATCCTCCTTCAAAATTAAGGAATTTAACACATCCAAGTGTAATATTTTGTGATTAGTAATTTATATTATTATGATAATTAATTATCTCTTTGTCAATATCTCAGTTGTTTCACCTTTGTATTAATTCTGCTCTTTTTCCATTGTCTTTCCTATGTATATTTTAACTTCTAACTCTCAATGAAGTATTCTTTACCTTGTTCTAACTTAAGCCAATTAATTTAGTCCCTGCTTGTGATCTCTTATACTTCCTACCAGTATTAGTGCTGTTAGTGAAAAGGCCTCTAGAAAACTCACTGCAGTTAACTATTTCCCATGTGATATAATTCAGGGAAAATTTATTTGTTTTTCGATTGCGATACCCTGAATTAATGTTATAGCACGGGAAGAATAGTTATAACACTTGATCACTTTCTAAAATAATACCTTAAATAGTCAGTCATGGCAGTTTCTCTAATTCACACAGGTTCAGTTACTTTTGTGAGATAGTGCATTGATCAAAGATCAGGCGATAGTTTTAAACAAATGAAACATGTTTATTTTACCTTAAGCTCCATACAATATGATACACATTAAACAATTTCTCTCTAATGCCTATTTTTAAACTTAAATCGTAACCTTACAATTTAGACCTGCAATTCACAATACTTAAATAACTTGCTTTACAAGATCTAGGCAATTACTGGCTGTTACAATCAATATCATTGGCTTGCATTTTTCTCAATAAATATACTAACTAATTTTCAACTTCAATTATTTCTTATAGCGACTTATACAACTATATTAACAAAACTACGTTCAGCTGACATACAATTCTTAATCACCATCTGAGCATTAATATATTAGAATCTACTCACAAATTTGTAGAAACATACATAGTCATACCAGTCTTGAAGATTTGTCGCAGTTCTGCTGACTACTTTCCTTGGTCCTATTTCCTAGCTTTTGCGGAATTGTTTTTTTCGGTCGTCCTTTTGTAGTCCTCTTCCGGGATTTGTAGTATAGCTCACCATTGGTTTTGGACCTATTATTGGCCGCATATCTCGTCGCAGGTGGCACGTTCTGCTAATGAAAATACATCTCCGTAGAATGATCTGCCTCTGCTGGATTTTCCCCGTGCCTACGGTTCACAATCCTACAAAGAAATGCAGAGATCCAAACTGGGCCAATGGACTGTAGCAAGATGAGAAAAAAAAAAAACCTTTTCTCTAGGTTCTCAAGACCTCTTTCATATGATTCAGAAGCTAATTGTTTTTAGGGTCGGAGACCCCAAATCTTCTGTAAATAAATGACATCACTGTTGTCTTGACCTTCAGATTTGGTGGTAACAATCTCTACATCTGAATGACCTTCAGTACCTTTGTTTACTTTCAAGTTGCCAACATAATCTTGTCTAATCCCCTTAACTTAAAGCAGAATTACTTTTAACATATTCTGTTACATCAAATCATCATAAATCATCAATTTTTACCTTTACAATAATTTTATAATTTGTGAACATTTTTATATCATTCTTTTTGTTAATTAGCTTTACAAGTTTACAATCAGTACTTCTTTTAAAATACAGTAATTTACAATTTTGTTCTTTCCACATGATTTATGACCTCTGTAAAAATCGATTTTGGAATATCTTTATATAAAATTTTACTAATCGAATTTTACACAAGGATCAACTCCCTCCGTTGCCCCATCCTGGGGATATACTGTATTCATTGCACCTGTAATTTGCCCTATATAGGGGAAACAGGACTCACTATTCCTATCAGAAAAAAGGAACATAAACGACACATTAAATATAATAACTACGGTCAAGCTGGTCTTTCTGATCATACCCTGAACACTTGACATAGAATTGACTGGAAAAGCACCTGTTGTTCACATCCTACCAAAACATGGTATGAATATGAACATAAATTTAAGGAGTTCTGTGAGATTCTTATCAATCACCCTAATCTTAACAATAATGATGGCTTAAAAATTCCAAACATATGGAAGCCACATATTCTACCCACTTAACCTTTCTCCCTAGGAGTTAATTTTAAATGGAACCATAGGTAATCCACGATCCTAAATCTAATATAACAATTGTCATGTTAAATTAGGACATCATTTTCACTGTAACAAAACTGTCTATATGAAAGAATGTTTCTCTGATGTCATCTTAAATAGAATATAGCTTTCGTGTAGTTATTTTATTTTATTTATTTATTGTAATTTTATTTTATTTTCACTAGAGGTCAGACCAGGAGAATAACTGTTAATCAAATCATTATCTCTTCAGCATACTATATGAAATGTAATTTAGCTTATCTCTGTATATACATGTATACTCCAGACGATGACTTAATATGAAGGTCGAAACATCGGGAAATTAAAATAATTATTTATAACACGGTTGTAGAGTCCATTATTTGTGTAAAATGAATGTTGATCACCATGGAACACTAAAGGAAAGGATTCTTGAGTACACCATGTAGTTCTGATTTTTTTATCCTTGTAGATTATCTCACTACATGCCTCTTTGCCTGAATCAATCACATATTTCTTTAGGGCTTGCCACTGAATCTCTAAGGTTTGGTTCTTGTATTCAAATTCTTTCAGTTTTTCTTGACTAATGTTTGTGTATTCGAGTCTACATTTCTCATCTGATAGCTGTTTAACTTAAATTCATTATAAAACTTTCTTACACACACACACACCCTTCTTTTCAGTAGGAAGTTCAATTTTATTTTCCTGAACACTATATGGTAATCACCTTCTGTTTCAAATCTTCTGTATACTCTTGTGTCCTGAACTACTGGGAAAGCATGACTGTTGACAATAACATAGTCGATGAGGTTTCTTTGATAAAAACTGATATTTTTTCCCATAACATGCCAAGTATGCAATGAGTACTATATAACAATAAATATTGTTGGAAGTTTATTTTGCACTTGTTTAGACTATATAAATTTTCTTTAATCCTTTATCCAAGTGTAAGCAAACAAAGTTTGCACCTGAAAATATCTTCAGGACTGAGGTAAGGTGGTACGTCCCTTGGCAACTCGTAGCAAAGGTGGACCAAGTTCTCATCACTCCTTGTCTCAGTATCTCCCATAATGCAAAGCACATCTCCTTGCAGGCATGTATACTGCTATGCATTAAGGGAAGGGCCACTACCCAGACTGGTTTTGACCTTTATTGAGGTCTCATCAGTGGGAGGCAGACCCAGAGTGGTGATACTAAGGCAGAAGCAATGGAGAGGTTCATATTTACCTATACGAGTTGCCAACTGGTGTACCACCTTATTATTAAATTACTCTGGATTTAGAGAAAGATGTTTGAAGTTTAGTTTGCACTTGATTAGACTATAATAAATTTAGTTTAATCCTTTAATCCTTTTTTCCATCTCCTTTGATGCACACTGATGTTCTTTTCTTTATCTGTACCAAGATCTCTTGCAGAAATAATATACACTCTCGTACAATGCTTGTGTGCATTCAGACATATTTCTTAGAAATTGCCTACCTTCTTTACATAATACGGATCACATGGTGCTATCTCTGATGAAGCCATGCATTTTATGAATGATAGTCATATATACCAGTTTATTTATTAGTAGGGTCCTCCACCATCCCTTAGGACTGTTTGAGCCTTCCTAGTGAGGGATTAAGTATGTATTTTATGACTGGAGATCCATATGTATTAATGGGCCTATTTGCCTGTTCTGATGGATGAACAACCCAAGTATGGATTAAAAAACTCTTTTCTCTCTGTATGAGACTGGCTAACTCAGCTTTAGTCAAAATAGACTAGATAAAAGTTCTTCACATTATGGACAGGAATCAAACCCAGCTCTTTCAGACCAAAGGGCTTTGTCTATACAGACAGACTGAGCTATCGAGGCTCTTATTTACCAGTTAAACTGACCACTTAGTGTATATGTGTATAGTTTTATTTAGGTTTGGAGCATATAAGAAAAATTTTCACAAATAATCGGATACATTAGAACAGACGTGAAAATACCACGAGCTTGTGGATGTAAATTCTTTATAAAAATATCAATAATAATCAATAATTAATGATCATTCCCAATATACATTCCATATCATCAGTATCACTACTTAGTGTGAAGTTTTTAGTTATTTGATCTTCAAGTAAAGAGTCAGCATGTCATCTTACTTATGGTAGCACTACATATCTATAATTAGTTAATTGTATATTCTCAGTTATCTAACCCAAAAAAAAAAAAAAAAAAAAATATATATATATATATATATATATATATATATATATATATATATATATATATATATTTAGAAAGATATTTAATAACCGGGAATTAATTAAAAGCTTTGATGATAAAAAAAAAACTAGTTTCGGCTTTTTTACAGCCTTCATCAGGTATCTTTTTAGGAAGAGGAAACAATAATAAAAACTGAAGATTCTAAAAAAAACTGAGAAGCACAGATAAATTGCGGTACATAATTGAAATAAAAAACATTGTATTAACATTCAAGTTGTTCTATTTTACGTGCCATTGTTTGTTGTATGCGTGGTAGCAGACTCTGGAGAATGCCAATACTGAATAACAGTGGTATGGCTATCAGGGATATTATAGCTTAAATTGTTGTTTAAATGTTCAGGATTAAGGAAGACTCTGGAGAACACCAGTACTGAATAACAGCGGTATGGCTATCAGGGATGTTATAGCTTAAATTGTTGTTTAAATGTTCAGGATTAAGAACGATCTCCCTGGATTCGACTATCTTTCTTTCAAATTCATCATGGCAGTGGATGTTTTCAGATCTATCCCAGGAAATTGAATGACCTTGAAAATCATCATGAGGATTGTTAGAGAAGAGAATATGGCTGGATAAGGCACTGGCATGTGATCTTTTATAGGAGATGTCTCTTTTATGTTCCTCCATATGAAGTTCAATAGACTTATTAGTTTGATCATAATAAGGAACATTGCAGTCACACCATAGTTTATATATGCCAAGATATTTCAGATTGTGATATGCTTAGACTTAGGATGGCTTATAAGAGATTGGATTTTTGGAAGTGTAGTGAATAACGTCCTGATTTTGTACTTCTTAAGGACTTTAGGCAATTTTTGGGAGACTGAACTGATGTATGGGATTCAGATGCTACCTTTAAAATTGGTAGTTTCTGAATTGTGGTGCCTAGGAGTATCTATAAGAAATTTCTTAATGTTTTTTTTATAATATCCATTTTGTTCAAAGACATGTGAGAGGTGATTAATTTCTTTTTGAAGTTCATCTGGATCGTTTAAAAGAGAGGTGCTCTGTGTCCCAAGGTGGAAATAGTTACGAGTTTTTGTGGTGGAAAATGATGAGAAACATTGTGAAGATATCTATTAGTATGCGTTGGTTTTCTGTACATAGAGATTCTAAATTTTCCAGAGGAGCGTGAGAGTTTTATATCCAGGAATGGTAGGGAGTTTTCATGTTCTAGTTCGGCTGTGAATTTTATATTTGGATGTTGGTTATTGAGATGAAGAAAATCCATGAGAGAGTTTTTGCCGTGACTTCATATAATAAAAATGTCACCTACATAACGCTTACAAATTTTTGGTTTAAACGAAAAGGATGATATAGCTCTTGTTTTGAAGTCCTCAAGGTAAATATTTGCCAGAATAGGGGATAAAGGGTTCCCCATCACCAAGCCCTGATTCTGTTTATAGATGGTATCTTGATATTGGAAGTAGCCAGATTGAATGCAATGCTTTAATAAAGCAAACATTTTTTTGGATAATTTATCCTTTAGTAAAATTGATACTTCTTCAGTTGGTACATTTGTAAATAATGAAATAATATATAAACTAGCTATAATGTCATTCTTTGATGGATATATCTTTTATATGTGATACAAAGTCTATGGTGTTGTTGATGAACAATGAAGACTTATTAGAGAAAGACTTGAGGTATTTTGCAAGATGTTTTGATAGCTTGTAGGTTGGAGAGTCAATACCTTCCACAATTGGGTGAAGAGGAATGTTTTCTTTTGGGACTCCATAAATACGTGGTATAAGTGGATGTAGGGAGCATAGAGAAAGACGTACATTGCAAGGAAGTTCACTTGTATTCTGTAGTAAATTGTTAGTACGGTTTTGTAGTTCACGTGTTAGATCTTCCTGTAATATTGAATATGTGTCATTTTCAAGTAGTTGAAGCATCTTACTATGATATTCTTCAGAACTGAGGATACCTGTGGCATTTCCTTTATTTGCTGGTAAAATTATTATATATTTCTGTTCTTTTTTAGCTTTCTAATTGCTTGTCATTCAGCTGAAGAAATGTTATCTGTTGGAGGTTTTGCATTAATAATAAAAATGGATTCGATACGTAGAAGTTTAGCCAAATGAGTAGGAAGAAGTGAAGTAGCTCTTTTCCATTTTAGTAAGAAGAGATTCTTTGGGAATGAATCTTGGTGAAGGAATGAAATTAAGGCCTTTGCTGAGAATATCTTTTTCAGCATCTGTAAAAATATGGGAGGATTTTGTTTATTACCACTTTGTCTGGATTGATGCAGGCTTTTGTAATATCACATATATTTTGTACTCTCTTAAGATTCTCAAATTTCCTGATAAGAGTAATCTTATTATTATTTTGTGTCTGTGTTGCTTGTGTATTACTATTAGAAATAAACTCATTTAAGCTATCATTATCCAGAAGCTGTTCTGGATAATGTATATATAAATAAATATATATATATATATTTATTATATAAATGATATATATATATATATATATATATATATATATATATATATATATATATACAGGGTGTTCGGGATAAATTTGACATATTTATAATTAATTATATTTTTCCGTAAGTTACATGTATTAACACACACTTCTCTTCATTTAAAAGTTTGGACCCTTCTTCATTCATATACAAGATGTCAGAAAGGATGGATAGCTGGAACCCACCTGAATCATGGAAGAGAATAACTTGTATCATGATGATTCGTGCCCGCCATCAAAATAAGGATATTACGACTGCTGCCCAATGCTCCCTGAATACAGTAAAAACAATCAGGCATGAACTAGAGACTTGCAATGGTGACTACGAGGATGTAGCAAGAAGAAAGATCCCTAGCAGACGATCTGATTGCGTTCGTACAGCAGAATTCCTCGCAAATCTGCAGGAACAGGTGTTGAAGAACCCTGGCATTGGAATTCGGGCTTTGTTCGTGGAGTTGCTAACTGTAGTCAAGCCCTGGATAACAAGGGTAGCCAATGGTAGGCCGTATGTATGGCAGCTGGATTCGGCCCCTTGCCACACCTCTGGGAAAAGTCAAAAATGGTTGTCTGAAAATTTCTACGACTTCACCAGTCCAAATGTTTGGCCTCCAAACTCCCCAGACCTTAACCCCATGGATTATTTTGTATGGGGCGCAGTTGAAAAAGACACCAATCGCACTTCCAGTAATACAAAAGCCCAGTTAATGGATAAAATTAAAACAGTTCTTGCGGCCCTTCCCAGGGAGACTGTAGCATCAGCTTGTTCGAGGTTCCGAAGCAGAATTGAAGCTGTGATCGATGCTAATGGTGGTTATTTTGAGTAAATCTTGTTGATAGTATTGTAATTAACTCTGCCTGTAATGTTTTTTTGTCAATTCATTAAATTTAATAGATACAAAGAAGATTTTCTTTTTCCTTACGAAACTGTCAAATTTATCCCGAACACCCTGTATATATATATTATATAACTTTATATATATATTTTAAAAAAGAATTGAATGACAAAAACCGAAAAAAAAAAAAAAATATATATATATATATACAGGGTGTTCGGGATAAATTTGACAGTTTCGTAAGGAAAAAGAAAATCTTCTTTGTATCTATTAAATTTAATGAATTGACAAAAAAACATTACAGGCAGAGTTAATTACAATACTATCAACAAGATTTACTCAAAATAACCACCATTAGCATCGATCACAGCTTCAATTCTGCTTCGGAACCTCGAACAAGCTGATGCTACAGTCTCCCTGGGAAGGGCCGCAAAAACTGTTTTAATTTTATCCATTAACTGGGCTTTTGTATTACTGGAAGTGCGATTGGTGTCTTTTTCAACTGTGCCCCATACAAAATAATCCATGGGGTTAAGGTCTGGGGAGTTTGGAGGCCAAACATTTGGACTGGTGAAGTCGTAGAAATTTTCAGACAACCATTTTTGACTTTTCCCAGAGGTGTGGCAAGGGGCTGAATCCTGCTGCCATACATACGGCCTACCATTGGCTACCCTTGTTATCCAGGGCTTGACTACAGTTAGCAACTCCACGAACAAAGCCCGAATTCCAATGCCAGGGTTCTTCAACACCTGTTCCTGCAGATTTGCGAGGAATTCTGCTGTACGAACGCAATCAGATCGTCTGCTAGGGATCTTTCTTCTTGCTACATCCTCGTAGTCACCATTGCAAGTCTCTAGTTCATGCCTGATTGTTTTTACTGTATTCAGGGAGCATTGGGCAGCAGTCGTAATATCTTTATTTTGATGGCGGGCACGAATCATCATGATAAAAGTTATTCTCTTCCATGATTCAGGTGGGTTCCAGCTATCCATCCTTTCTGACATCTTGTATATGAATGAAGAAGGGTCCAAACTTTTAAATGAAGAGAAGTGTGTGTTAATACATGTAACTTACGGAAAAATATAATTAATTATAAATATGTCATATTTATCCCGAACACCCTGTATATATATTTAAAAATAATTGAATGACAAAAATCGGTTTTTGTCATTCAGTTCTTTTTAAAAATATGTTTAACAACTGAGTAGATGAACCTCCATGCATATATATATATATATATATATATATATATTTATTTATTTATTTTTTTTTTTTTTCATATGTAACAATTATATAATTGAGGTATTTTTTGATGGTTAGTTTAATATTTATGGAACAAATTTCACAAAACATGCTCTGTTTTGTGAAATTTGTCAGGTAAGCCATTATTATGGTCTATTCCTAAATGGTGGTTGTATGTAGTTTTTTTTATTTTTAGCATTGTCTTTCAAAAAAAAAGGGGGGGGGCTTGTTAGAGTTTCGTGCTGGAGTTCATTATTGCTTTCTTTCTCTATCCTTTCAGTAAATTGGTAGCTGAATGTTTTTACATTCAGTTTATTAATATTTTTTTCATGTTCATAAATAAGGAAAATAATTATTATATATATTTTGTATAAATTTGCAATCATTAAAAAGGAAGGAACAATTTAACATTTTAAGAGTTGCACAGTTGTCCAAAAAGTTTGAATTTTATATGTTAAAATGTGGTATAAATTTGTGTCCAGCTGCTCACATAATATCCTCTTCATTAAATTTGATGAATGAAATAATGTGTTTATATATATATATATATATATATATATATATATATTGTCATTTGTTTTTGTTTTTTAAATCAGAATCTCATAGTCCTTATCCATGGGATTATTGGCCTCATGAAGATGGGCGATCAGACTGTGGTTATGTTGGGCTTACAAATTTAGGTGCTACATGCTATATGGCATCTTGCATGCAACATTTATACATGATGCCTCAGGCCAGAACATCAATTCTTTCTGCCAAGGTATGGTACTCTCATTCAGATAAAGAGTAATTAATTTTTTATTGTTCTTTAAATTTATCACATACAGGAGGGGGGGGGGAGAGTCCTCGAGTTACGTCGGAGATCCGTTCCTACGGACCAACGTAAGGTGATTTTCGATGCAAGTCGGAATTACCATAGCCTAAGTTACTTACCTAACCTAAAACACCCTAAAGTCATACGTATATATATCAAGAAACAGAACTAGGCCATAGGAAAATGAAAGGGAGAACATAATTACTGTATAGTACAGAAAATTGACAAAAATGAAACTATAATAAAAAAACAAACATAAAAATGAGAACAGTCCCCAAAATGACAAATGAAACTGTACATTCTGTAAAAGTGATTAAGAAAAACAAAAAACAAAAATGAAAACAATTCTTTACCTTTTATCCTGTGGTTGAAAAGACAGTTGAGGTACCAACACCTGCTACAGGCCTCTACCTTTGTGAAAAAACTTTCCAGGCTAGTCTGGAATCATACCATCCTCTTTTCCTCGTATATCTCCCTATAACACTGCAGGCAATCCATAACCCCTCGGAAGACCTTTGTGTACCTAGCAGTGTTGGGATCCTCAGCCTCAAACTTGGCCAGCCCATCCTCAATGAGGGCAAAACCTTCTGCCAAGCCCTTGGTGGTGAATCTCCTGGGCTCAGGGGTTGGAATCGTTTCCTCCTCCTCAATCAGCTGCTTCTCTAACTGATGAGGTCTTCTGCTGACAACTCCTCCCCATGAGATGCCAGAAGTTCTGTGACATCTTCAGCCTCCACTTCCAAATTCATTTGCTTCCCCCGGGCAACAACCTTCTCCGTAACAGCCTCAACTGTCTCCTCATAGCCATGGAAATCATTCACAAACTGGGGATGCAGTTTTTTCCACTCACCATTCAAATTTGTCTGTTTCACTTCCCAAGCATGTTCAATGTTTTGTATGGCATTATAAATGCTATACGATTTCCAAAAGTCTTTGAGGATTAAGTTCCTGTCTTATTCAGTTGCCTTGAAAGCCATAGCAAATGGCCTGCGGAGGTAGTAGGCCTTAAAGGAAGCAATAACACCCTGGTCCATAGACTGCAAAAGGGCTGTGGTGTTTGGTAAACCAGTCCTTGAAGATTTGAAGTACCACCCATGCCTTCTTATTGGACCTCCAGATATAAGACACAATGTATATAAGGTTTTAAAACACTTAAATGCAGATATCAAAGAAAACATAAAATTAAACACCGAAAGAAGGCAGTTGACCCTTCCAAATGTCCTTTAGCGCCCTTGGATTTTCAGCCTGATAGACCAACAAGGGCTTCAGTTTTAAGTCGCCAGCAACATTAGCCCCAAGAAGCAAAGTCAGTCTCTCCTTACCAGCTTTATGGCCTGATAGGTACAACGTATGCCTAATTGTACCTATATCGTCAATGAGGAGAAGGTAGCATAGGTACAATTAGGCATACGTTTCCATAATAGGCCTGTCTCATCCACATTAAACACCTGTTGAGCACTGTAGCCCCCCCCCTTTATTATCTCAGCCAATCCCTCAGGAAACTCACCAGCTGCTTTATCATCACCACTAGCAGCTTCACCTTGCACCTTAAGGTTATATAAATTGCCCCGATCCTTAAACCGTATAAACCAACCTTTACTAGCATTAAACTCTTCACCTGCACTCGTCCCCCCCCCCTTCACTTTTCAATACCTCAAACAATCTTTTCGCCTTTTCTTGAATTAACATGAGACTAATTGGGATACAGCATTGATGCTGGTCTTCCAGCCAAAGAATGAGAAGCCTTTCCATCTCAATCATGAGCCTACTACGTTTTTTCGTAATCACAGTCGATTTCATGGGTGCAAATCCTTTCACATGTTCAAAGATGTGAACTTTATCCTTGATAATAGTCCTGACTGTGATACGACTTAAGTTCAATCCGCGGCTGATGTTCGTTGGCATTTCTCCCTTTTTTGCCCTTTTAATAATGTCTAATTTCACTTCTAATGTAATGGCTTTCCTTTTCTTCAACACACTACCATTGGAGGATTCTGCCTTACGTTTGGGAGCCATATTGAAGGGTAAAAAGTCGCAAAAAAACACAAACACAAAAGTGAGAGAACAGATGTAAACAAAGAATGCAGTACCCAAAGAATGTATGCTGGGACCCAAGCAATGCCACCTCTCCCAAACAAATGCTGCATAATGCCGTATTCTTCTGCTGCACTCACAAACAAGTTCGTCCGTGATGTTTGAATTTTACGTCGTGCTGCTGTATACATAAATCTAAGTACTTTGTGGTCCAGGCAAGTATTTCATTTATTTTATTTTATTTTTTCCCCAATATATAATACTCTTTGCAAAAAAGTGTGATTATGTTGTCGTTTTTTTTTTTTTAAAGTGAATTGCATGTATTCTCGCTTTATATATTCCCTCATCTTTCAATGATGTCTTGTCATGCTATATTATATTATTGTTTTTTGTGTGTATTGTTGTTTTTTTACATTATGTCAGTCTTTAATTTTATATGTATATTTCCAAGTAACATTGCATTATTTTGCTTCTTTGTGTAAATTGAAATGTGTAAAAATTGTGTTATGTAGAAACATGTAATGTATCCTGTGTAGATGTGTATGCTGATGTAGGACAATAGTGCCTGTAACTAGCAATATCTTTAGAATCCTTGTATGACAGAGTGAAATAGAACAGAGATGGGTCATGTGAATAGTGATGGATGACAAAGTGAAGTTGATGCGATGTTTTGCAGCTGTTCTTCTTTAAGCTGGAGAGATATGTTTGTCTACCTGGAAGTTGTAGCATGTACACATTAACTTGACAATCTTGAGAACTTATTGGAATAATCTGAGTTCCTTGATAGGGTCAGTGGGACAATGACTGACTGTGGTGCAGTTAGACAGTGGGACAATGTCTAACTGTGGTGCAGTTAGACGTTGTCCCATTGACCCTTTCAAGGAATTTAGATTATTCCAACAAGTTCAGATTGTCAAGTTAATGTGTACATACTGTGCTTTGAGACATTCAGGATGTGTGGAATTTTACCACTTCCTAGTAAAAATTAAAGATGCTAAGAAATTATATTCTTGGTTTAATCCTTTATCCAAGTGTAAGCAAACAAAGTTTGTGCATGAAGTAACTTTACAACTGTGTAACTCGTATATAGAGGATACTGACTTCACATTACTTCACACCTTTATATCCCATAATTGCCGATACGAGTGGTTAGCGTATCCGCTTTCCAGCCAAAAGGCTGTGGGTTCGAATCCTGCCATGGGCATGGATGTTGATGGTGTTGGTGTAGTTGCGGTCAGTTGGTGGATTGAGTGGTTGAGACAAAGTTGTAGAACAGGTGCCCTCCCTCAATGAGTCTTTGGACTCCCTGGAGGTGTCAAATAATAATAATAATAATAATAATAATGCAATGCACACATCCTTACAGACATGTATAATACTTTGTATTAGGGGAAGGGCCACTGTCCAGATGAGTTTTTACCTTTATTGAGGTCTCATCAATGGGAGCCAGACTCAGAGGAGATACCAAGGTTGAAGTAATGCAGAAGTCATACTATAGAAAGAAAAGTAATTTTTACTAATATTACTGAGTTAAATTATTGTATTTATTTGTTTACTAAGTGTGCAAGATAGCTCAGTTATTCACTCAAAAGTAAACTATGTATATTTCCTTAAAAAACTATATATTGTTGGCATAGCACCTATGCAAAGCAGGACAATAGCAACCAAATGTCTTTGTTGGACATGATTTTATCCAGTGTAAAATTTGTGGGATGTACAGTAGCAAACAAATTAGTCTGTACAAGCTGAATTTTTGTCAAGGTTTTGGTTTAGTTCATTATTTTGACTGAGTACTGCTTGTTTTAACTATCTCTACAATATTATTATTATTATTATTAATATGTGACACCTCCAGGGAGTCCATAGACTCACCGAGGGAGAGTGTGCCAACAGCATGGAATGATTTATTCCCTTCCAACTACTAACCATGCTCAAACTTGCTTAACTTTTTGCATGAGCCATATAGAAGAGGCCCTACCAGTCAACCAACTGTTGCTGGCATATTTATTAACAGTGTTGCACATTTTTAAGAGTGTAAACAAGTTGACATTCATAGTGTTTTATTCATTTTGTATAGATATAAAATGGGTACATCTCCAAGAAAGCATTTAAAAATATGTACTCTTTCTTCACACATCAATGACTCTAAGACAAATTGCCAATGAGTGTGTTGTTGGTTTGGGTACTGTTAATGCAATTTTAAAGAGGTTTAGGAAGACAGGCACCTTCTCTCCTGATAGAAAAGGAAAATGTGGACAAAAATGGAAAACTACATTTACTCAAGATCATTTACTAGGTTACTAGTTAGGAAAAGCAAAATGAATCCAAGATTGTCTGCTGTATACTTAAAGGAATTGGCAGCTAGCAGGGTTAATGATGTTTCTGACATGACAGTCCATCAAACAATGTTGGAAGAAGGGAGGACTGCCCACAGGCCAAAAAAAAGAAACAACTGTACAAAGATTGGACTGTTGAGAAGTGGAAGAAGGTCATATTCTCAGATGAGAGTCATTTGTTTATCCAAGGAGAAGCAAGTACCCTATGTTTGCAAATCAGCAGCTCTTAAGACTTCTCCCATCCACCTTCAACAACTCTTAAATACCCAGCTAAAAAGATATTTTGGGGTTGTTTTACACACGATGGTCCAGGGTCACTTGTGCCTGTTGAAGGTATGGTCTGGACTACAGATCCAGAAAGACAAACTCATTTTCCAACAGGATCTTGCTCCATGCCACACTTCAGGAAAAATGAAAGAGTTCCTCAAATATCAAAAAACATCCACTTGCTTCAGTGACCAGGTAACCTCTTCTCACATTAACCCAATAGAAAATTTGTGGTCATAGTGAAAAAGAGACTTGGAAAATTAAATTTTATACAAAGGATAACTTAATACAATCCATTATAAAAGTGTGGTTTCAAGATGCAGAAATAAGAAAAATGTGTTCTACATTGTAGAGAGTCCATGCCTAAGTGAATTAATGAAGTTAAGAAACAGTGCTGGTTAAATGAAGAATGCAACCCAGAGATGGAAATAAAAGTTAGAATTGAAATGGCAAGAAAAAATTTCCTCGTGATGAAATGAACACTGAGTTACTGCAATTTAAATTTAGAACTTAGAGTATGCATGGTTAAATGTTGTGAATGGTCTATACTGCTGTATGGTGCAGAAACTTGATACAAATCTTGACGACAACATCGATTTAATAAAAAAAAAGAAAAAAAACCCTTGAAGCCTTTGTGCTGTGGTTCTATATACAGATGAATGTTAAAAATCCCATGGACAGAAAAATTGTCCAATCAGGAAGTAGTGGAACCAATGGGGAAATCACATGAAATTTTAGATACTATAAGAAGAAAAACTGTATATATTGGTCACCTATTTCGTAATGAAAAATATAAGATACTTCAATTGATTATAAAAAGGAAGGTAAATGGAAGAAGAGTACAAGGGAGATGAATAAGATCTTGGCTGGCAGACATGAGTCAATGGACTGGGATGAGCTCTGAGGGACTGTTCAGCGTGGCTGAGGATTGCTCAATATTTGCCAAGGTGGTTGCCAATCTCCCATAGGAGATGGCACTCAAAGAAGATTAGGAACAGAGGAGCACATATAAATCATTAGGTAAAGTTGGAGTTTAATTTTTACTTATTTTCTTGCAAAATTAAAAATATTTTCATTTTTTTTTAAAGTGTTCTGATTATTTTGTTTGCTACTGTACTCATTGTGAAAGTTAAAATGTTTGTGGAAGGAGAGTGAAACTGGTGAGTGAGTGTTTAATAAATGTTCTGAGATGCAGATAAATGTTCTAAATGCAGATAGATCATATAGCATAATAGTAGAGAGTATTGACAGTGGATCAGAAAATGTAAATATTGGTGATAATACTGAAAGTGCAGAAGTGGAAGTCTAGGAGAATGTAGAAGACCTGAATAAAGAAATAGCATGCTTCCATGTACTCCTTCACAGGACAAAGCACAAGATTGAAAGGCTATAGAAACAGCAAGAGATCAGTCAAACTGAGAACAACAAAAATCAAGAAGTCCAAAGCCAAAAAGAAAATTGTAAGAATGAATGAGAGAAAGAGCATAAGCAGATAATTTTTAATGGCGATTCTGTGATAAGGGGTGAGTACTTCACTAAATCTATACAAAATCTTTTCTCCCTGGAGTGAAAATTAAAATAATATTAGTAATGCTGTTAGAATGCAGAAAGGGAAGGTGAAAGAATGGATTGTGTTGGCTGTAACCAATGACCTGAGAGGTGAGACGTATTGTATGAGGAAGGATATGAAAGAGTTATTGGAAGAAGCAAAAAAGAAGAGCAAGAAGATGAGGTTTATGAGTCTGCTGCCACATTATGATAGAGGCGAACTGAGAAGGAGAGTAATGATAGCTAATGAATCAATATACAGACTGTGTAGAAGTAATGAAGTAGAGTTTGTGGACCTGAGTTAGATGCACAGAAAGATGTGTACATTGCTGATGGACTGCACTTAAATGGATTAGGCGTTAGTGCCTAGAGAAAGCTTTGTTCACTGAGAGTGTGGAAGTGGAAAGTCAGGAAAACTAAAGGAATTAGGGTAGATGCAGCCGAGTGTGTGTGAATGCAACCATGAAATGAATGAGTATGTGAATGAACAAAAAAAATGCACTCTCTAGTCTCTCAGATAACAATAGTGAACAATATCGAATAGTCAATTCAGGATATAAAGGTGGTTGGAGACCTTAGGGGATGCCACAGTTCCCTCTTATTTCTGATGCCATAGAAGCATCAGAAATAAGAGGGAAGAGTTTTTAGCATTGATTAGTGCAACCTTGCCAAACGTGTAGGCATAAGTGAGACTTGACTAACAGCAGATGACACATGGTTAAAGAGATGGATTGTGATGGATTTAGTATTTTCAGGGAGCATAGAATAGAGAGGACACAGGGTGGAGTACTGTTGATGAAAGCAGATAATTGCAGCCAACAAGAGTAGGAGTCAGTCAGGAAGATCGTAGTTCTTTTGAATCCATATGGTGTGAGATTGAGGCCAGTAGGACAAAATATAAAATTGGTTGCTTCCATATGCCAGGAGGTGCCAGGGATGATGTGGAGGATATGCATCAGCAGATTAGCAAAAGTGCAAGTCAGTAATTATTATGGGGACCTCAACTTTGGAGACATAAATTGGAAGGAGGAAAGATAGCACAACAGGAAAGAAATGAAATTTATAGTTACTGAGAGATAATTATTACTTGAAGCAGAATCTGATGGAGAGGACTTGGGGTATGAGAGTGTTGGATTGCTTGTTATAAGATTAGAAGACCTGTCCATAACTTGGCTGCATTGTTTCCAGTTGGGGAGTGATCATGTAGTTTTGACATGGGAGGTACCGAAATACATGGAAATTTTAGTTAAGAATAGGTATGTGCAGAACTACAAGGCAGGTGATACACTTAGTAGGAGGCTTGAAAAACTACCATCAAGGGATCTGCAAGTGAAGGATGTTTATAGTGCATGGGTTGGTAGTCAAGGGGTATCTGTTGGAAGCAGTATCACACTGTATACCCAAGGTCAGGAGGATAAATTGGATAGAAGTTAGATGGATGAGTAGTATCATTAAGCATGAGCTGGGGAGGGAAAAAAATGTTTTGGAGGCTATATAAGGAGAAGGCAACCAGCATGGTCATGAAAGCAAAATCAGATTATGAAAAGAAGTTAACCGACAAATAAAAGGAAATCCCAAAAAGTTTTATATTTTTATGGCAAAAGTGGCATGGACTGATGTGAGAACAGAGGTTGATGAATTGGAGATACTTCGGATGTAGCATCTGAATGCAAATACAGCTGTGGGAATGTATGGGATATCGGTTCATGTTTTGCTAAAAATATAAAACTTTTTGGGATTTCCTTTTTTAAAATAATAATTACTTTGCATAAATGAGGATCTCTTCCACTCTTGGCAAAAATTACAGACAAATCAATATTTTAGATGTGTGGCAAAAGTGCTGGAAAAGTTGTTCAGAAAGAGAATTCAGGAATGGATAGATAATAATATGATACTATGTTAGGGGGCAGTACAGATTTGTGAAGTGTTGGTCATGTCTTATTAATCTACTAACTTTTTGTAATAGGATGACAGCTGAGTTGGATAATGGGAATGGCTGCATGATGATTACTGCTGGATTATGCAAAGGCATTTGACAGGATACCACATGAAACTGTGCTGCACAAACTGCAAGAAATGTGGATGTATATGAAACTATTGATATGAATAAAAGGGTGGCTGATGAACAGATATCAAAAATTAGTATATGGAGAAACAGAATCCAGGAGAAGGCAGGTGACTAGTGGTGTGGTGCTGGGCTCTGTGCTTACACTACTGCTGTTCAATTTGTATATAAATGATATAGGAGATAATTTGAAGAAAAATATTCAGTTGTTTGATGATGATGCAAATTTGGGTAGGATAATAATTAATCAAGGTAATGTAGAGAGCTTGCAGGATGATTTAAAAATGCTGAGAGTATGAGCAAAACATAATAGATATTAGTGTGTGAAGTTCTGCATTTTGGGATACAAAAATTTCAAATTGTGCACTACATTGAGTGAATTGTACTATGAAATTGATGAAGCTAGGGATTTGGGGATGATAGTTGATAGAGTTGAAGTTTAGAGGAGATATTAGTAAAGTATGTCGGAGTAGCTCACAGGATTACTTGGTTATTGAAGAACACACTAACAAGCAGAAATAAGGGAGTTACCTCCCTTGAGGTGACCTCAAGGGAGGTAACTCCCTTATTTCAGTCACAATATTAAACAGGAATGGACTTAATGCTGACTCTTGATGTAAGCCAACTGTCACTTGAAAACTTTCTGTCTATCCCAGGCAGGTACGAACTCTTGTCTTCACATTTCTGTACATCTCCTGCACCAACCTGACATATTTCTCCAGTACCCTCTTCTCCCTCAGACACCTCCAGACTTCTTGCCTTGGCACTCTATCGTATTGATCTTCAGATCAATAAACACCAGGTGTAGCTCCTGTTGTTTCTTTCGAAACTTTTCCATCATCTGTCTCTACTCCTCTCTGTCCTCTTCCACTCTTGACTTGTCCCACTTCTGTTTTGCCTTCTGTTTCACCAATCACCTTGATTGCACAGCTCAGAATTGCTTTTGAATTGTCTCCACCAATCTTATACATTTTCTAGTCTATCTGAAATCCTCTCTAACACCCTCTCCCTAAAATGGTTCCTCACACTCTCTTCTTTTAAGCAAAACCACTTAATTGTTTTCATCCCATGGCTTCCAGTTTTTTTATCTTTGTCCTTATTTTAAAGTCTGCACACAGCAGCCGGTGTTGCTGTGCCACTTGATCTGTTGGGATTACCTTACAATTTGTCACTTCCTTAAGATGTTTTCTTCTAGTCAAAATGTAGTCAATCTGTGAACTGTTGTTACCACTTCTAATGTTATCAAATGTTCTTCCCTTTTGCAGAAAAACGAGTTCGCAATTGTCAGATCAAATGCTACTGTGAAGTCCACAATCCTCTCTCCTTCCTGGTTCATCATTCCCACTCCATGGCCGCCATGCACCCTTTTACAATCCCTATTCTGTCTTCCTATGTGTCCGTTCAAGTCTCCTCTGACAATCACGATCTCATTTTCTTCCATTTCCCTCATTTCTTCATCTAGCATGTTCCAGAACTCATCTTTCTCCTCTGCTGTACAGAGGAGAAAGATGAGTTCTGGAACAATTAATATCATCTTAGAAGACCAAAATGTGGAAATGGTGGAGACCTGTTAAATAATAGAATAATTTAGATAAAAATTATTAATAAGAAGGCAGTAATAATATAAACTTAATTATGTAGTATTATCATAATATTCTGTACACATTAGGAATTGATTATAAAATTGAAAATTTATGATAACATATTGTTTGACCAATAGATGAGGATGAGTTTTTGTCTCAATTGTTATTTTTTTTCAGTATGAATATACCACTAAAAAGGCTTAATAGTTTGCTGCTAGGCACAAAAGTTATGTTTTGTGCCTAGCAGAAACAAACTAGACACAGTTTTTTGTGCTTAGCTGTCCCCCCCCCCCCCCCAAAAAAAAAAGCATCAACAGATATAAACAACACTTCAAATCAAAGGCCATCACCCTTCCTTACAGCTATGTTGTTATGGACAAAATTTCTCAAGTCATGTCAGAAAAGTGGCGTTCACTCCACTACAAGATATCTAGATATCTAGATTCTTACAGCCTCTGAAATCTGTTCATCCTATCTTTAAAAATCTAGGTGCCTACAGGAATCTGTGTTTGTGTGGCATTTGCTATTGGTCAGTAGGAACATTGCAAAGAAATCCATGTCAGAATATTTTAAAGATATTGAAAAGAAAAAGAAAACATAAATCTGGTTTAGCTTTTCACACAACCAATGAGGGCAATCTCATACTTTATCATAAAAACAAAAATGCTGTTTATTGAACATAATTGTTTCATCTTAAAATTTAAAGAACCTTCTGAAATACTGTGCATTCCCATTCAATACGCTAAGAACCAAGCCATTATCCTGCACCAAGTTTGGTCTTCATTCATTAAGAATTTCACATTTGCAGACCTTAGCTAGTAGTGAGTGGCAGTACCAGCTGGTACACCCACTTTCATACATTCATTGTTTAATTTTTCATTTTTTGTATTCTGTTTTTTATGATACTTTTACATTTTTAGCTATTTACTGTTATCAGAAATAAGCATACTCCTGACAAAGTACCTGTTGGTATATCAAAACTAGTGTTGAGCATTTGTAGTTGTAGTCATTTATACTAGAATTTTGAAGAATACAGGGCTTCTTCCTCCCAGGTAGCAAAGTAGCTATTTTTTTTTTTTTTTTTAGCTTTTGTCTGAAAGATGCAGTGCTGTTTATTTATTGGCATATTAAATAAATTATTTTGAAAACTATTAAATAAAGGCTATCCACTACATGTAAATTGTGTATGGCCTAATATGAGTTGTTAAATCTTTTGCCAAATTGCATTTTATTTCTTTTAGTCTCTTTTTACTACCTATTAGTTTGCTCTCCCTGCCAAAACTTTAATATCCCTCTCTGTTATATTTTCATAATAGCAATGGTTGAGAAGGTGAATAGTTTATACTTGAATAATTACCAACTGGAACAGGGATTAGAAATATGAGTAAGAGTTGAATGTGATAATCTCACTGCAAAATATTTCAACATAAGCTCAAAAATATTGCACAGTAATCAGAACTGTATAGTTTCAATTAACAGTTAAATAATTAGAGATATGTTGTTACCACTGCCTGGAGGTGTCTTTTAAATAATACATGAAAATTGTCCTCCAAATTCAGGCCTGTGCTAAATTCTAGAGGAAAAGTATTAAGATTCTTCTGAAGATATACCCCCCCCCCCCACCTTTCCTGCCAGATATGTATACATAGTAATCCCTCAATTATCTGATCATAAAGGGACATTCATTTTGTGAGCTGTATAACTGGTGTGTGTGTGGGGGGGAGTAACTGAAGGTTACATAGTGCTGTACTAGAAGTTGGTTGATATACTATTCTATTAAAGGTAGATTAATTGTACTTACCGGGTGCGAAATTTAAGGATGTAAGTGAGAGTATTAGAGTGCAAAAACAGAGGGTGAAAGAATTAATAATTGTGGCAGGTACGAATGAATTGAAAGGTGATAAATTTTTTATGAGAGAGGACTCGAAAGTATTGTTAAAGGTAGCGAAAGAAAAGAGTGACAGAGTTAGAATGGTGAGTCTGTTACCGCGGTATGACAGAGAGGAGTTTAGAAGGAGGGCCATAATCGCAAATGACATTATGCGCAGGTTATGCGGACGGTTGGTGTGGAATTCTTGGATGTGTGGAATGAGTTTGATGGGCGAAAGGACTTATACAAGATGGATGGCCTGCATTTGAATGGACTTGGTGTGCGGAGACTGGAAAAAGTGTTGCTGAATGAAGTGAAAATGGATGTGCAGAACCAGGGAAACTAGAACTACCAAGGAGGGGGGGAAGTGGATATCCAGACATCAGTGAGACAGTTGAGTGTAAAAATGTATATAATGTACCTGAGCCAGCACTAAGGACAAAAAATGGGAATGGGACATTTAGAATAACGCATCAAGATAGGGGTGGGACAAAGGGATCACTGCAATTCATGTATACTAATGCCAGGAGTATTAGGAACAAGAAAGAAGAATTTTTGGCCTTGATTGGCTCTTCCTGGCCACAGGTTATTGGAGTGAAACATGGCTGACGGAAGATGATATAGTTAGTGGGATAGAATGTGTAGGTTATAGTATGTTTAGGAGGGACAGAGAGAATAAAATTGGGGGAGGGGTGTTATTGATGATAGCTGATGAACTGCAGCCAAGGAGAATTGAAGTTGTATTGCAGGATAGTGAAAGGAGCTCATTTGAGGCTATTTGGTGTGAGATTGACACTGGCAGAATAAAATATACAGTTGGGTGCTGATATAGACCAGGTGATGGAATAGATGGTGGAGATAGTATGCATAGGGAAATTGATGAAATGAATGGAAGGAGGGTAATTATTATGGGGGATTTCAACTATGGTAACATTGATTGGAAGGAGGAGAGGACACATGTGAGGAAGGAAATGGATTTTATTCAATTATTAAGGGATAACTATCTGAAACAGCATGTAATTGAAAATACTAGGGGTGTGAGAGTGCTTGACCTGGTAATTGCATCTCAAAATTTGACTGTAACGAATATGACCATGTTGCCACCTATTGGTGAGAGTGATCATAAGGTCTTGACCTGGGAGGTGGCTAAAGGTGTGCAATTTGTGATTAAGACAGGGTATATGTGGAATTACCGTGCTGGCAAGTATGACAAACTTAGGAGATTGCTTGGATCAGTGCCATGGCATGTACAACTGCAAGGGCTGAACGTCGATAGAGCATGGGAAGTGGTCAAAGAGCATTTACAGGAGGTTATGGCTGATTGTATACCTAAGGTCTGAATAGTGAAACAAGTAGGGGTTAAATGGATGAATAACACCATTAAGCTTGAGCTGCCAAAAAAGAAACAACTATGGAGGGAATTTAAAGAAAGGGGTGACCTGCAGGCACACGAACGGTATAAAGTGCAGGCCAGAAGGGTAACGAGTGTGGTAAAAACAGCAAAAGCCGATTATGAAAGGAAACTAGCTATGCAAGCAAAAGAGAATCCCAAACAGTTCTTTCAATATACTGCAAGCAAGAAAAAAACTGTACATGGCAAAATAATTTTAAGGAATGACGATGGTAAAGAGTTCACTGAACCAGTCGATATAGTGGAGTTACTGAGCGCGCACTTTGCAAAAGTATATCATCCAAGTGGTGACGTTGAAAAAATGAAGGAACCATTAGTTTATACGGGAATTGTGATGAATGAAGTGGAGGTTAATAGTCTATTACAGAACCTTAATGTGAATACATCTGTGGGATTGGATGGTATACCGGCACGGGTCTTGCATGAAGCGGCTAAGGAATTATCAGTGCCCTTGACCATGTTGTTTAATCTGAGTCTTGGGTCTGGCTTAGTCCTGAAGGCGTGGAAAGAGGGGAAAATAGTTTCACTGCATAAAGGAGGATCCAAGACTATGGTTGCAAATTACCGACCGATCAGCATATCAGGAGTCGTTGTCAAGGTCTTGGAGAAAGTAGTCAAGGGAAAAATACAGGAATGGATTGATGAAAATGAGATACTGTACAGAGGACAGCATGGCTTTGTGAAGGGTAGATCATGCCTCAGTAACTTGCTCAAGTTTTATAACAAGGTGACGGCTGAACTGGATAAGGGAAATGGGTTTACAGTGATACTGCTGGACCTGGCAAAGGCATTTGACAGGATACCACATGGAATTCTAATCCGTAAACTACAACATATGGGAATGGATATAGGGTTGGTGAGATGGATAGCTGGGTGGTTGATGGAGAGATATCAAAGAGTAGTTTATTCAGGAGTAGAGTCCAAAAGATGGTCTGTGACTAGTGGTGTGCCACAGGGTTCTGTTCTTGGACCACTGCTGTTTAATCTGTTCATTAACGATATAGGGAAGGGTCTTAAGTGGGACAGTTCATTTGTTCGCTGATGATGCAAAGTTGGGTAGGGCGATAGTGAATGCAGAAGATGTCAAAGTCTTGCAAGATGACTTAGATCGATTGGAGTTCTGGACTAAGGAGAATGGATGTCAATTTAATGTGACAAAATGTAAGGTTATGCATTTCGGAGTGAAAAGATTAGCAGCAGTATACCACATTGGTGGAACTGTACTCCAAGAGATTGATGAGGCCAGGGACTTGGGAGTGTTGGTGGATAGGGAGATGAAGTTTAGGGGGCACATTGCGAAAGTAGCTAAATCAGCTCATCAACTCACTTGGTTGTTGAAAAATACCTTGACGAGCAGAGACAAGCAAGTTATTGTACCTCTGTACCGAGCCCTGATAAGACCTCATCTCGACTACTGTGCCCAGATTTGGTCACCTCGGTTCCTTCTTGATGGGGAGGAGGTGGAGAGGATCCAGAGGCGAGTGACTAAGATGATAGCAGGTGTGTGGAATGAACCATATGAGAACAGGTTGAAGATTTGTGGGTTGCAGAAACTGGTTGATAGGCAGAAGAGGGGAGATATGATTGAGACATTCGAATTGCTAAAAGGATTCTATAGGATTAATTCAGAGGATATTTTTGAGATCAGGACTGGTGATGGGAGAACTAGGGGACACCCATGGAAGATGAGTGGAATAAGCTGCCAGAGTCTGTTGTGGGTGCCATGACAGTGAGCGAGTTCAAGGCAAGGTATGATAGATACTGTGAGAATGTTGAACAGTTGTGTGAACATGATGTTTAGGGCCTCCCTCGATGAGTCTAAGGACTCCCTGGAGTAGCCCATTGTAGTAATAATAATAATAATAATAATAATTGAAGGTATTTTTTTTTGAAGGTCAGATAATTGAGATACACCTGTGTGTGTGTGTGTGTGTGTGTGTGTGTGTGTGTGTGTGTGTGTGTGTGTGTGTGTGTGTGTGTGTGTGTGTGTGAGACTTTCAGTTTTCATGGGAGATCTAGTAATTCTAGCATTTAGCACAAGTTTTATTTGTAACAGCTGAATAAACCAAATTTATATTTAAAAAATTTATTATTTTATTCCTTTTTTTATGCAATAATGGCAGTTGCTTATGAGGAGTTAAGTAAATATAATGCATAAAATATTGTATAAGTGCTTTTATTTTTAATTAACATTGCAACTATTTTTTGTTCAGCAGATGAATTCAGAAAGTAAACATGAAAACACATTAAAAGAACTCCAAAGAATGTTTGCTTACCTTCTAGTAAGTAAAAATGCTTATAGCTACATGTTATATTAACTTATTTGCTTATGATTATTTTTAGTTTTATTAAATAGTTTATTTCATCTTGAAATAAATGGATTTACATTTCATCTTGAAGTTGGTTGGTTTATGGTGCATGAATGAACTTTTTTGTATATTAAAATTTCATGTTAATAGTGTATTGTGCTTCAATTATTATCAATTCAAAACTTCTAGTATCCCAATAAAACTAATTAAACACACATACACGTTTATGTATAATACCTTCTTAATTTAATTGTGTTAATATTTGGATTTCTTATTTTAAAGAACAGTTTTCGAAATAGATACCGTTAGGGATGTTCTCAGCAGGAGTAGTTAAGTGTCAGATGCCATGATAGGAAACAGAATTGTAAGATGGGTAAGGAGATTCAAGATGGCTTGAACATGCATATTAATATGTGTGATAGACATTTGTGATTGTAATGACATAGTGAGTAAGACAGGGAATAATAGTATAGAATGGATAATCCAGAAACACTTGGACTAGTTTTGTCAAACAGGAAAAGTGGTGACAACAGTAGTGAGAAATGGAATTTAGAATAAGCATCCCAAGATTCTGGAATATAGAATCTTGGGCTCCTTATTTGAGTAAGTCAGATTTTAAGAGTTGCTTTAATTTTTATCAGGTTGGTGGTTGGTTATTGTGCATGTTTGCTTATATAAGAAATATCAGGAGTAAAGGTGGGGAATTATAATTATTTGCAAATACACATGAACGAAAACTTGTTGTCATTGGTGATTTTACAGAAGATGATATCCTTACAAGGATGAAATGCAATGAGTACACTGCATTTATAGAAGATGAGCAGAATAAGAATGGAGGGGTAATACTGATGATTCCTTCTGCATTGCAGCTATCTAGAGGAGAGGTTGGGAAGGACATCAATATTATGAGTACATTAACCAAAGGGTTGAGGCTTTTTAAAGCAATGATGTTTGCTGGACAAAATACATAGTTGGGTGCTATTATAGAATGAGGTCAACTGAAGAGAACTTAAACAGATTAATTTTATGGATACAAGAAGGGCTGTCAAGTTATAGGAAAGGCTTGTGATGTAAGGATATTAGATCTGGTAATAATAACTAAGTGCTAAATGTTATGCTCCCAGTTGGCAAAAGTGATCATGCAGTTTAAATGTGGTAAATCATGTGGGAATTTTGTAGGAAAGTATATGTACTATGAGTATTGCTAATTGCATGGTTATGCATTTTGAACTGGAGGCATTGTAGACCGAGTATTATGTTAATGGGAATTGGCTATAAATGGTTGATGAAGCTATAGATTTTTTTTTTTTTTTTTTTTTTTTTTTTTTTTTTTTTTTTTGTGGGAGGTGGGGGGGCTACATTGCTAACTTGGTTACAAATCTCATCAGATAACTGCAATGCTGAAAAGTACGACAAGTAGAAATAAGAAAGTAAAATGGGAAAATATTCCCACTCTACAAGTCCTTTAAGACCGCATGTGAATTACCATATCTCTGATATGGTGACTTGAGTTCCATGGAGGAAACAGTCAAAAGGTCCAGCACTAATTAACCAAGGAACTGGTTCTCTCATGCTGGAACTTTGCATAAGAAACTAGAACGGATAAGATGGAAATGGGATCTCACCATATAGATACAGATGGAGGTTGGGAAAGAACTCAAGATCATCCTTTGAAGCTGAGTAAGGGTGTGATCAGGAAGCATGTGAGGTAGAGATTCTTTTCATGACTTGAGGTGAGAATTAAACTGCCAGTGGACATTCTAAGTGCATGTTTGGTGTATGTGTTCAAGGAGAGGTACAATAGTTACCAAATCATTTCACGATTTTCAAGAATCCTCCCTTGATTGGTGCAGTCTCTTAGTGAGTATCAACAGTGCCCATTAGCTGGAAAGACCTGGAATTGAATCCCATCTGAACATGCATGTGTTCAAGGAGAGGTACAATAGTTACCAAATCATTTCACGATTTTCGAGAATCCTCCCTTGATTGGTGCAGTCTCTTAGTGAGTATCAACAGTACCCATTAGCTGGGAAGACCTGGAATTGAATCCCATCTAGGATGCAATGGCCACAACTCTCACTAGCACCCTTTATCCAGTTCCATTCACCAAGATGGAAGAGAAGTGGAGGTATTTACTGAAATCAGTCATCTAAAACAAATTGTTCATCTCCCAGCATGAATTACTGACAATCTTCTTTGCTCACCTAACATGCCAGATCTTTTCTTAACCAGTTCTCCTTCTAAGTACACTGTTCAGGTGACTATTCCTGTTGGTATTTCAGATCATGATCTCAACCAACTTCCAACTCTAGTGAAACACCCTTCCCTATGAGCTGTTCACATACTCATGTACTTTTGCACTACAATATTTCCAAGCGGGAAGATCTCTGAGACTTTTACTCCTCCTTTCAGTGACTAGACTACTGTTTCCATTCTCTGAATCCAGATACTTATTGCGGTCTTGTTACAGAAATTATCCATGTTGGAACAAAGACCTTCATTTCCCACTTTGTTTAAAATTCTTACCTATTTCCAAGCCATGATTTTCCAAAAAAAATGTACCAAAGCAATCTAAAAAAGAAAACAGCTTATAGTAAGTGGCTTGAAACAAAAACTCCAGTTGACAGTCTATACTGAAGTCTGCAAACACTTGCAAAACCATTATTAGCAGGATTAAGACTAAAGAATGACTTTGAAAGGACTAAATGTAGGAAACTCTTCACACTGGCTGTGCGTTTTGTTCCTTTTTTACAAAGCTGTTGGGTACAGCTTTTGTCTTGCTCTCTGCTTTCACCTGTTTATCATTCACAGGAGGCATGAAATGTTCCAGGCAAAGAAGATTATTTGCCTTTGTCATCTATGGAGGAATTGGATGAGAAGAATGATGTCAAGAGGGAATATGTTTAGGGAATATTCAAGAGGGAATATGTTTAGGAGAATATTGCAATACTGTGACCTTCTGCCAGAAAGACATCAGAAGAATCTTGAATAACCTGAATATCAAAAACTTTTCTGATTGAATGCCACCAGTTATGTTTTCAAGTGATTTGTTCCTGAACTGACCCTGGTTGTTTATCATATACACTATATAATACTTAGCTGGTATCCACCCTGGAGTGCTCAAGGATCGAAGCTGGATAAGTGGGAGGAGACCTCCCCATAGTATTTTAAGGAATTTGGAGAACCGACCAAGGCTTCTGACCTAATGTCCAATCCTTACCTTCTCATGGTACACTGTTAGGTATCTAATTGGATACTGAATGAACAAGGCTGGGCTGGCAGTTTGGGATTTAGCTAGACAAATTATATTCTTATTAGCTTAAACCATAATGCAAAATTGATGGTACTATGTGACAGAATTTCATGCTGGTTGGCGTGTCACCTGGTAAAACATTGCCCACAGTTGTTTTCATCAGGGAGAACAGTGAGAAGTCATCTATTGGAATGAATCCCAACTCAAAATCAGCAGAGTTCAAAATTGGCACCATCAATATAGGCACTTGGAAAATAAATGGAACTAGCAGAACAATGTATAAGCACCTGATTGATATAACTGGCATTAATGAAACAAAGAAGACAAACATGCGAGATCTTTCTAAGCAACAGTCACATGTCATATTCAGCCAATAATAATCTTAGAAAAGGAGTAGCTATATTTTTCAATACTAAATATGAGAAAGTAATCTTGAATGGCAGGCAACATCAACTAGAGTGGTGTGGGCAAACGTAAGAATGGAGAACTGTGCAATGTGATTATTTGTGCCCATGCTCTGACAAAAGGTTTTGCTAAGTGGAGGAATGTGCACAAATTCACATGGAGAGAAGATGCAAGGAATAAGAAAAGTCTGAATGACCAGATTATTGTTGATAGTGATGTTTTCCTACTGGTGCAGGACACAAGACGTGTACAGAGGATCTGAAATTGGAAATGATCACCATTTAGCAGGATAAAATTGAATTTCATATTGAAAAGAAAGGTGTGTAAGAAAGTTGTAAAATGAATCAAAGCTGAAGAGCTTTCAGAGATTGGAGATTCATTGGCAAACCCTGATTGATTGATTCAGCCAGAGAGGCATGTGGTGTGGTTGTCTGCAAGAACAGAAATATCAGAATTCCATGGTCTAAGACCAGAATTAGAGATGAACAGGCCACTTGGCCTTAATCTCTGAAAGGATGATGACGATAATGATGAGAATTCCATGGTGGGCTCAGGAACTTAAAGAGGCAGTCAAGGAAAAGAAGAAAGCATATCAAAAGTTCTTAATAAGCAAGTAAGTTGACTTATGATCTTAGAGAATGCCGAGAAGCATTTTAAAAAGTAAAGCACTGTGTAAATTAACTAAACAAAAGTCATGGGAAGACTTTGGTAAGAACACAGAAAATACACATGGAAAGGCAGTAAAATAACCTGATGGAGGTACTGTATAATGAATTAAATGATAAAGGCCACATGGAAACTAAAGATAAAGATACTGTAGATATCTAGAGTAATTACTTTCAAAGATTGTTAAATGAAACAAGCAGTAACAGTATAGTGGTAGAAAACACTGAACAGGAATGTAATCAGGAATACATATCAATACATGAAATAGAAAAACCACCGAAAACCAGAAATGTGAAAAGGCAGCTGGAGTAGATGTTAGATCATGATCCCTAGAAATGTTCACCTGGTTCCAACCAAAATATCATCCTTACATACATTAGCGAACAAATTAATCCAAACACTCACATTATAAAGAAAATTTTTAATCTCACAAGAAAATAAGTACAAAAGTTAAACTCCAACTTTACCTAATAATTTATATGTGCTCCTCTCTAAGTTCATTAATTCATTTATGCATGGACTCTACCAATGTAGAACACATTTTTCTTATTTCTGTATCTCAAAACCATACTTGTATAAAGGATTGTATTAAGTTATCCTTTGTATCGCAATTTAATTTTAAATTGTGATATAAATTTAAATTTTCCAAGTTTCTTTTTTGCTATGGCCCACAAATGTTCTACTGGGTTAATGTCAGGAGAGCTACCTGGCCACTGAAGCAATTGAATGTTGTGATTTTTGAGGAACTGTCTAATTTTTTTTGAAGTGCAGTATGGAGCAAGAGTTGGAATATGAGTTCTGGATCTGTGGGACCAATCTTTTCTCCATTATTTTCATGTGAGAATATTAATCAGGGATTTACTATTATATTTAGTTTCCCTGTTTTCTTTTTTAACTTTTCCACACAATACCATATTTTAAATCTTCAATAACATTTTCTTTCTTCTTTAAACAGAATTATAATTTCATACATTTGGAACTAATTTATCATCACTACAATGACACTGCTCTTTCTTTATATATTTAGGAAAGTGAAAGAAAAGCATACAATCCTCGCAGTTTTTGTAAGGTTTATACCATGGATCATCAACCGTTAAATACAGGAGAACAAAAAGATATGGCTGAATTCTTTACAGATCTTATCAGTAAACTTGAGGAAATGACACCACAGCTGGTAATAATAATATATATATATATATAATATATATAGTTGGTGTAGATTAACTAGTTTAGAAATCTGACAGGACTCAGACTAACTTTCTATCATTGGGCTCTGTAGTAACCACCCCTACTAGTTTCAGATTTCAGATATTGGCCACTTTTAAAACTAATAGGGGTGGTGAATGATGTAACATAAGCATTATTTGAAATGATTCATTTCCATCTAATATGTTGTTTAATATTTCTTATTAACACTTCTAAAATGAAAACTAAAAATAAAAAAATAATGCTCAGAACTCATTGGAAATAAGTTGGTTTTTCATGTATATTTTTTTTAAAGATTAGATTGATAATTTTTGTTGCATTATGTTATGGCCACATTGTGGCAATAATATAATCTACATTGTAGTAACAGCAATTACCAAGATGTAGAGGACACTTCTTATTAATAATATGATCTGAAATAAATCACATACCTACCAACCTGAACAGCTGAAAATCCTCTCCATCCCAACACCCTTGATGCTTTCTTAAACAGTCTCTTTTTCAAGTGTATCGGTAAAATATACACTTCAAAGAAAGGCAACAAAAAAACTGTTTACATATTACAGGAATATATTACAGAGGCAATGATAACAAAAAAGCATCACTCTTTCTTTTAACAGTGGGAACATTACAGTTCTAGATCGCTTTCAGCTGTCTTTCACTTATTGTCAGTATATTGTCATTAGCAGTTCAGAAAAGTGTACCAGTTGGGTTCCACTCTTCAGTGAATTTAGCAACAGTGCTTTTTTTGTGTAGTAACAATGATATTTTAGGGTAAGTCTGCTTTTTTGTTTCCTGTGTATGTTCTACAGGAGATTTTGCTTTGACTTTGTGATTTTTCATCATCATTATCATCAAATTCCTGCCATGTATCCTGTATCCTCAAGAGGTGTACAGGATATGATAGTACTATATGAAAAATTTATCGTTACTTATCTACAATTTTCCTCTAAATCAGTCTCTTACCTGTCAAGACTCCAACGTTATCAGATCTTATATTTCTGTCTTCTAAGGCACTTTTTACTGTATCAATCCACCTTTGTGTTGGTCTTCCTCTGGGTCTTTTTCCTGCCAACCTGGCAGAGAACATTTGCTTTGCTAATCTTTATTTTCCCATTCTGTTTTAGTGACCCTACCACCTGAGATTAGCTCTGCTAATGCATTCCTGGATGCTGACAATGTCAAGATCTTTCCTAATACCCTCGTTTTTAATATGATATTGCCATTGATGCCATCTGTTCATGCCCCCTAATTTTTCTCAGTACTCTCATATCTGCAGTCTCTAATCTTTGGTCAAGTGTTTTACTTCTGACCCAGCTCTCAGATCCATAAGTTAAAATTGGCTTGAACACTGTCTTGTATACAGCTAATTTATTGTTTTGACTAATTTCTCTCTTATTCGATATAAATTTATTCAGTGGACTTCCTACCATACCAGCTTTGTTGATTCTTTTGTCTATTTCCATATTTAATTTACCATCTTCACTAAAAATCGTGCCTAAGTAGCTGAAATGTTTTACTTGTTCTACAGGTTCTCCATTCCCAGTGCAGTTGATATTTTTAATGCTTCTGCCCATTTTCATTGTCTTTGTCTTTTTAATGCTGACCTTCATACCAATATCTATTACAGTTATTCAATTTAGTCAGGAATCTTGCAGACTTGTTGCAGATTTATTTAGAAGTATAATGTTATCTTCATAAAGCAGAGCTGAGATTAACACCTCCAATTTTGATATCATGTTTAATACTACTTTCCTTCATAATGTGATCCATATAGATAATGAATAATAGAGGGGATCATGTACATCCTTGTCTGACACCAGATTTAACATTAAACCATCTTTCTCTACTTTCTTCAATTCTAACTGCTGACTTACAACTCAAATAAAGACTAAGTATTGCTTGATATAATGCCCCATTGACACACCATATAACTGTAGAATTTTGAATAGCTTCTCTCTTGGCACCTTGTCATATGCCTTTTCCAGCTCTACAAAACTTAAATATAGATCTTTGTTATATTCCCATGATTTTTCAACTATTTGTTGTAAAGTGAAAATCTGATCCTGGCAGCCTGTATTTGGCCTGAATCCAGTTTGTTCTTCAAAAAGCTTTTCTTCCACATTCCTTCTCAACTGTTTCTCAAGTATACCTGCGTAAATCTTACCAGAAACATTCAGTAGAGAAATATCTCTGTAATTCTCACATTCAGTTTTATTTCCCTTTTTATATATGGGTACTATGAGAGCTCTACTCCAATCATCCGGAATTGTCCAGGCTTTCTGATCTATGCAGTGCAGTCACTGTAAGTCTTTTATACCTCTATACTTGAGCATTTCTGGTTGAATATCATCTACTCCTGAATTTCAGGAGTAGATGATATCCTGCCTTTCCAAATTTCAGGCCTTTGATGGCTTTTTCTACTTCAAGTATGGATATGTATTTCTGACTGCATGCATGTTGAGTTTGAAGTGATTACATTACTCCATACTTCAAGGATATATTTTTCTCCAGTTTTTATGCCAATTTTATCATTAGGTGAACCTAGGCAATTGCCTAGGGGCGCTAAGACTTCAGGGCAGCCTGAAGTCTTATAGAGACAATAAGAAGGCATATTGAGACAGTGTATAGAGGCAGCTAAATTTTCTTTGCCTAGGGGCATCAGATACTCTCGAACCGGCCCTGATCATCTCTAATTCCTTTTACAACACTCTTTCCTCCATTTCTGAGCTTCTTCAACAACCTCCAGAATATTTTGCCACCTTCTTGATATTTATTTTCTATGTTCTTACCAAAGTCTTCCCATGACTTTTGTTTAGCTAGTTTTATGCAGTGTTTAAGGTAGATAATGGCCTTGGCATGGATGAAACAGAAGTTGCGTGTTCTCTTCTTATCTGTATGGTGTAGATACCAGTGGTCTTCTTGACTGTGTGTTTGTAATTACAGGTTCTAGAGACAGTATTCAGGACATAGGTGATAATCACTTTGTTTGCAGGATAGGCCAGATATCTAAGTTTCAGGATACATGGGACATTGCAAAAGAGACAAAGATCTGATTTGTAATTTGTGGAGCTTAATAGGAATTGATGAGATGTTGTACCATAGCTTCTACCATCTCTCTAGAGTATGGTAAAATGCAATTGATCCAATAGTTTATTTTTAATAGAAAAGTGTATTCATGTATAGCTGGTTGACTGTTTCAATAATAAGAGGACAAATGCTCTTAGAAATGCATTAAACTACTCATGGCTTTTTCGTGATGGAGGTTAATGGGTTTTAGGTCTTCATTTTAACTGTTCATTATGGTGCCTTTCATTGGTAACTTTAAGTGTCTTTGTTTGGCTTGAAGGACTGTGATTCTCAGAGATGCTGGTGCTGTTGTTCAAATTGTCAAATGCTGATGTTTATCTTTTTTTTTTGATGACTGTAGATTTGTGTAATAGATTTTATTTCTGATTTTATCTGAGCTACCATGTTTTCATTAGTTCTACTCTCATTCAAACAAGTGAGGACTGATATCAAGCTTCCTGATTTGGATGCTTCTGAAGATATGAAAATTGCAGCTTGATGATCCATGCTGTAGGAAGGGATGAGAGAAAGAGATGTTTAATCAGAGGAACAGTGTTTTTGCAAATGTGCCATAGGACCTCTTATCTGGATGTTGGTGCCTGTTGTTCAGTATATTGCAGCCTGTCTTTTTCTTGTCAGGAGTGCAGTTAGTGTTCAGCTATTGTGACATGTTCTTGGTTAATACTGGAAAGATGGCATGGTCTTATATGGAGTCCAAGATTTCTGATGCCAGAGCATCCTGATTTGGTAAGTCAATATTTTATGTGAGCATACAAGACATGTCCTATTATGTCTACAATCAGTTTTAGTTTATAGGGAGATTGATGAGGGTTGCTTTAAACTCACCCCTGCTCCATGGTGATTTTGGGTTATAGAGTGATCTCATCATTCTGCAACGTAATTCATTTGAATGATGAGTTGATATCATATGTTTGTTGCAAAAGTGTTAGGTTTACATGCTATTTCTGTACCCAGTGAAGGACTATTCTGCTGCATATGGCAGAGGCACATCTTCTTGCATTGAGAAACAAAATGTTTAATGACATTATGTTTATGAAAAGGCTATTTGCAGCCCGTTAATTAAGTAGTACACCTACACCTGTGCTCAGTTCTTTTTTGCATTTCAATTTAGAGTGTAGGTCCTGAAGTTGAGATGGGAGTTCTGTGACTCTTGTAGTATATTTGAGGGCTGTAGTTTATTTATGAGGATATCCTCACTCTTTTTATATGAAAGGTGACAGTTGCTTCATGGTTAAAGTGTCCTCAATGTGGGGATGTTCACCCTCAGCATCTTCCTCTTGTAGTTCATCATTTGAAAGTAGTTTTCTCATTCTGGGACCTATGTTTCTTCATGGATGGCAGCAGGTATAAAGTACGGCTAGGTTCTTGAGTATTTTCTTCTCTAGAACGAAGTTCTGTATTAGTGGGAGGATGGGATGGTAATTCTGGTTGCTGCACCTGGGCAGTGCTTATAATTTGTTCTTCGTGGCCATCTCTGTTGGAGGGATCACTAATTACATTCTGTTTTAGTGCCATGTGCTGTGATACTTTGCTTGTGGAGGTCAGGATTTTCTCAGGCTCTGAAATTCATGATGATTTTCAGTTGATTTTTTTTCTGTGCTCTGATTGATTTTCTTCATCTAAGGTGCTGTTCCACTGGTCTGCACTCCTGGAAAATCTGTTCCAGATTTCCTAATGTGACCTTCCTCATTACAGAAAAAGCACTGTGATGATACAGATAAGTAGAAATTGTACATGATTTCATTTATGTCAGGTTGACATAAATGAAATGAGCTTTGATAGGTTGTGTAGGGTAACATTGTTTGAAGAATGCATTATTGTCTGTCTTCAGAATTTTGATATGGGCAAATTCAGCCTTTTGTGATTGCTGACAGTATGTGGGTTTTTTCAGTGACAGAATCTTGATAATATCGATCTGATGAGTTGATGAGAAATTTCAGGCCAAACATGTGATACTGTTAATTTAGTTGGTGCCAGTACTATTGGAGCTGTTTCCAGGTGATGGGCACCAATGTCGACATTCTTTGTGTCCATGAGGTGTGGATGAAATACATGTAGGAGGCATCAATTTTTTGCAAGAATAATTTTGATGATTGCCTTCATGTACTCTTCTAGAGGAGTGTTTTCTTTGGTAACAAAAATCACAGTTACGTTTTTTTAAGTATTGACATTGATAGTTATTGCAGTGTTAATTAGTCTGTAATTGGCTTATGTGAGAGTACTGTTTTGGGCAAAGATAGGATATTTCAATTAGCTGCTATATTAACATGAGGCATAAAAATTGACTGACCTGTTTTCTGTGACAAATGCTTTTCCTTCTGGGTGCAAAGTGGTAAGAAATCTTTGTTTTGCTACCCCAGTGGTTCTAGAGGTTGTTCAGTTGCCACCAAGGTAGGTAATCTTTACTGATGGCAGTAGCCACAGGTAAAGATCCCAGCAAGTGCAAAGTATCTCCTGTTTTTTTTTTTTTTCCCCAATCAGCTGAGTATTGGTTTGCTTTTATGTTTTGAGGTAGATTCTAGCTGAGTATAATATAGTTCTGAGATGGTAAAGGACAGAAATTAGATCAGGAACACATTTCTTGAGCATAATTGTGGTGATACCATCAGCACCAGAAGATTTTTTGTATTCAGGTTTTTCAAGATCTGATGTCTTTTTTGGCAAAGGCTACAGGAGGCATGTAATGCGATATTTCAGAGATAATTGGAGGTTATTTGCCTTGGTTATCTATGCATTAGTTGGAGGAGAAGAATGATGCCAGGAGTATACTTCATCTTTAGGTGAAAAATAACAGAGAATACTGATAGTAATGGGAGATATGAAGGCAAAGATAGGGAAAGGAAGAGAGGATTGTCTGGTGGGCTCTTGGGGCTTGGGAGAAAGAAATGAAAGGGGAGACAGACTGGCGGAGTTTTGTAGAAGACACGAATTAATAGTGACTAACACCTGGTTTCAACACCATGAGAGAAGGCTGTATACTTGGAGAGCACCTGGACATGAGAAATCAGATTGATTACATACTAATTAACTCAAGATATAGAAATGTAATTAAAAATGCAAAAACTTATCCTGGAGCAGATTACAGAGTGATCAAAATATGCTCACAAGTAAAGTAAAAATCAGATTAAAATGAGTAAATAAAGAAAATTCAACTAGAAAAACAAGAATTGATGGACTAAAAAGAAAATATACCAGAGAGAAATATCAAGCTGAACTAGAAAATACTATCAGCAATATTGATACTGATAGCCCCCCTGGAAGTAATCTGGACTGATTTAAGAGAGAAAATCAACGAATGTGCTAAAGGTCTTCTGGGTGAGTAGAGAGAAGAGGAAGGAAGCCCAGGATTACTGAGGAAGTGATAGAAAAAAAATGGACGAAAGAAGAAAATGGAAGAATAAGAACAATGACAAATCTCAAGTCAGTTATAAAGAGATCAATAAACAAATAAAAATTTTGGCTAAAAAGGCAAAGGAAGACTGGCTCAATCAGGTCTGCAAGAAAATAGAGGAAAATGGTACAGAAAGGATATAAGAAATGTCTATGAAGGCTTGAACTTGATTTCATGGAAGGACAAAAAATGGTGCTTTGAAGGATGAAAAAGGAAAGATTTTCTTTGATAAAAATGAAAAAAAATGATAAGTTGGAAGAAGTATGTAACAGAACTTTATGGAGATAATCTGGAATGCGATCAGATAGAAAATGATGATACCCCAGAAATGAAGAAATGGGAAACTGAAGTAGCCATTAAAAGAATAAAGGATAGGAAATTTCCAGGAGTGGATGATATTCAAGGAGAGCTGCTGAAGGTATTGAGAAAGAAAGGAAGGAATAAAACTTCTATCCATCATCTTTAATAGAAGTCTGGAGGAGGATAGAATACCTAAATACTTTGCAAGATCTATTTTTATTCCTATTCCCAAGACTACAGGAACGATGGATTGCAATGAGCACAGAACTGTCAGCTTGATTAGCCAAGTTGCAAAAGTCCTAATCAACATAATGTATAGAAGAATGGAACAGATGATAGAGATAGAATTAAATGAAGCACAATTTGGTTTCAGGGGAAACCAGGGAAGTTATTACAACACTACAGATATTGGGGGAAAGAATGATTGAGTGCAATAAAGATTTATATCTATGCTTTGTGGATTACAAAAAAATTACGAAAAAAAGCTTTCAATAATGTTAATCACTCTGTTTTATTTGATGTGTTGCATTAAATAGGAATAGATGAAAAATTATCAGACCGTTGTTCAGAATATATAAAACTCAAGAAGCCAGGGTTAGATTTGAAGGAGAGGATACTGAATGGATCCCCATAAGAAAGGGTGTGGGATGTCCCAACTCCTTTTAAATGTCTATAGTGAATGGATGATGAGGGAGGCCTTGGAAGATCTGAAGGATGGAATAAAGATAAATGGACATCTGATAAATAATATAAGATATGCAGATGATATTGTACCTATGAGCAAAACAGAGGAAGATTTGCAAAGAATTTTGAATATACTGAACAGGGTTGGAAATGAGAGATATGAAAATAAACGTTCAAAAGTGATGAAGATTTCAAGGAAAGGAAATGATGGGAATGGAAATAATTTTGAACGGACAAAGAATAGAGAATGTAAAAAGTTTTGAATACTTGGGAGTTGGATAACAGATGACAATAAATCTAATTATGAAATTAAGAACAATTAAAAAAGCAAAAGCAGCATTTTTCCAAATATGTCACGTATTAGGAAACAGAAATCTGAACAAACAGTTAAAAGTAAGAATCCTCAAGACAATGATCTGGAGCATGGGGACATATGGATGTGAGTCCTGGACAATCAATAAGGAGATGAGTGACCAATTGAATGGGTTTGAAATGTGGTGCTTGAGAAAAATGGATCATATTAGCTGGACTGAAAGAGTGAGCAATGAAGAGGTTCTTAAAAGATTCAAGATGAATATAGACTATATGGCTAGTATCCAAAGAAGAAAAATGGTGTTTGCAAGACATTTGCAGAATCATATTGCAGGGGATGGCGGAGGGAAGAAGAGGAAGAGCCTGACTGCAATGGAAAGACAACATCAAAGACTGGATGAACAAGACTCTTACAGAAGCAAGAGATAGAGAGGCATGGAAGCAGACTGTTCATCAGCTGTAACCCTTTTAATAGAGGAAGCCACAGGATTAGATCAAATATTACAGTAGTGGCCTCTGGGTGAGAAAGAGGTAGAAGCACAAATGGACAGAAATTGCACCCAGTGACATTTACAAGGGATCAAAGCAATAATGCCATTTGTGCAAGAGCATGGTCAGACAACTTTGTTAATAATTGTTTTTGATTTATTGCAGGTATCAGGTATGCTGACAATTTCATCTTAAGCAGTGTGCAGTGCAGTATAGTATTTTTTTTGGGGAGGCACACATATTGGAAATTCACTGCTTCAATATTGGGATGTTGAACACAACAAATAAAGGCCCTAATTCACAGATAATTGCTGTGACACGATAACAGCAAGTATACTTACCTGGAGAAGTGAAAGTAATCTGATCATTGAAACGGTTAGTAAACGTCTTTGGGGACCTTCTCATTTGTCATTTAATGTCAAAGAATGCAAGGTTGTGAATGGCTGAGGGAAGGACATTGCATAGAGATAACTTGCCTGAACTTATGATCTGAGTTACAGAGAAGACAGGTCATGTGAGCTGTGTAATTTGAACTGTCTAAGAAACAATCCAGATTGTTAGATGGCTGCTGAGGATTGTCATATATATATATATATATATATATATATGTTAAAGATACCAAGCTATTTTAAACCTGGTGTTACTCCATTTCCTAAGTAAGCAAACAGATAAACAAGTCAAGTTTGCGCCTGCAAGTGTTGCAAGTCTAGCTGACCCTGCATGTAGTGCAAGACCAAGGCAACTCATGGTAAAAGTAGAATAAGCTCTGATCACTAATCTTAATATTTACCTTTAATGCAAAGCACATCTCCTGGAGGAGATGTATGATGCTTTGTATTAAAGGCAAGGGGCCACTACCCAGACCGGTTTCGATCTTTATTGAGGTCTTATCAATGGCAGCCAGGCTAGAAATACCAAGATTTTAGTAATACAGAGCTTATAAGTATTTTACCAGAACAAGTTACCATAAGGTGTTTTAACCTTATTAAATAAAAATCTCAGGAGGAGATATAAATGTAGAAAGTATTTTACCTTGGGTATAATAAATGTTAAAGATACCAAGCTATTTTAAATCTGGTTTTCACTCCATTTCCCAAGTAAGCAAACAGACAAACAAGTCAAGTTTTTGTGCACTACGTGCAGGGTTAGCTAGACTTGCAACACTTGCAGGTGCAAACTTGACTTGTTTGTTTGTTTGCTTACTTGAGAAATGGAGTAAAAACCAGGTTTAAAATAGCTTGGTATCTTTAACATTTATTATACCCAAGGTAAAATACTTTCTACATTTATATCTCCTCCTGAGATTTTTATTTAATAAGGTTAAAACACCTTATGGTAACTTGTTCTGGTAAAATACTTATAAGCTCTGTATTACTAAAATCTTGGTATTTCTAGCCTGGCTGCCACTGATGAGACCTCAATAAAGATCGAAACCGGTCTGGGTAGTGGCCCCTTGCCTTTAATACAAAGCATCATACATCTCCTCCAGGAGATGTGCTTTGCATTAAGGGTAAATATTAAGATTAGTGATCAGAGCTTATTCTACTTTTACCTTCAGTTGCCTTGGTCTTCCACTAGGTACAGGGTCAGCTAGACTCTTACTTGGGAAATGGAGTAAAACCAGGTTTAAAATAGCTTGGTATCTTTAACATTTATTATACCCAAGGGAAAATACTTTCTACACATACAGGGTGTTCGGGATAAATTTGACATATTTATAATTAATTATATTTTTCCGTAAGTTACATGTATTAACACACACTTCTCTTCATTTAAAAGTTTGGACCCTTCTTCATTCATATACAAGATGTCAGAAAGGATGGATAGCTGGAACCCACCTGAATCATGGAAGAGAATAACTTGTATCATGATGATTCGTGCCCGCCATCAAAATAAGGATATTACGACTGCTGCCCAATGCTCCCTGAATACAGTAAAAACAATCAGGCATGAACTAGAGACTTGCAATGGTGACTACGAGGATGTAGCAAGAAGAAAGAACCCTAGCAGGCGATCTGATTGCGTTCGTACAGCAGAATTCCTCGCAAATCTGCAGGAACAGGTGTTGAAGAACCCTGGCATTGGAATTCGGGCTTTGTTCGTGGAGTTGCTAACTGTAGTCAAGCCCTGGATAACAAGGGTAGCCAATGGTAGGCCGTATGTATGGCAGCAGGATTCGGCCCCTTGCCACACCTCTGGGAAAAGTCAAAAATGGTTGTCTGAAAATTTCTACGACTTCACCAGTCCAAATGTTTGGCCTCCAAACTCCCCAGACCTTAACCCCATGGATTATTTTGTATGGGGCGCAGTTGAAAAAGACACCAATCGCACTTCCAGTAATACAAAAGCCCAGTTAATGGATAAAATTAAAACAGTTTTTGCGGCCCTTCCCAGGGAGACTGTAGCATCAGCTTGTTCGAGGTTCCGAAGCAGAATTGAAGCTGTGATCGATGCTAATGGTGGTTATTTTGAGTAAATCTTGTTGATAGTATTGTAATTAACTCTGCCTGTAATGTTTTTTTGTCAATTCATTAAATTTAATAGATACAAAGAAGATTTTCTTTTTCCTTACGAAACTGTCAAATTTATCCCGAACACCCTGTATATATATATATATATTGGTTGGTAGATGGATAGTTTGTTTTCAGTCATTGCTAGGGTGACTGTATGGCCTGGTTTATGCTTCCTGTCTGGTGTTTAGCATTTGTCCCGGTTTTTATTTTTTAGTTCAAATGGTGTACAAGATTTTATTTTGGAATTCTACAATAGTACTTTGAAATATTGAAGCTTGTAAGAAGAATCTTTCGAAGGAACTTCTATTTTCTATAAATAGAAGTTCCTTCGAAATAAATTAAATAAATTTATATTCTTTACTAGAATTGAATGGAATTGAGAAGGCCTGTGATTTTGCAGCATCTAAATTTGATGAACAAATCAAAAGAATCACAAATAGAGACAACTGCTGATGAGTTGTCTCTATTTGTTGACGAGAGCTACTCTGAATGGAGGCAAAGACATACCTCTGAAAATATTTGGCTGAAAGATTTACACATTTCAATAAAAAAAAATGATAAATAAATAGAAAGATTATTCTCCATTTAGTATAATTGTCCCTGAGCTTACCAGGTACCCTTTACAGGCATTGAGGTACTAAGTGCCTCAGCAGCTGTATAGACAATTTTCTTAATTAAAATTATTATGGTCTGTAGAGAAGAGTCTGAAATTGTCAGTAATTTCAAATTTATTAAACATAAAATGCAACTTTGAAGATGACTGGAGGCAATTTTATAATAAAATTAAAAATAATAAGATCATATTGAAAAAAAAAATACATTCTTCAGAAAAATATTAGTGACACTGTTTTAGAGAGAGAGAGAGATACACTGAGTAAGCTGATTAAAGTATGTGAATATTTACCAAGAACAAGTATTCTAATTATGTTATTTTTTAATGTTTAGATAATCAATATAATGAAGGTTTTTATTTGATTTTATGTACATGGAGGTATGTTGCCTTTATTTTTAGAACTAATTTTATTTTTAAAATTAGTTCTGATACGAAGGTGGTCTGAAAAGTTCTCAACCTCAACCATAGATGGCAACAATATCGGCAAAGTTTTTTTTTTTCCCTAAGTTGGTACATCTGTCATAAACATCCATGTGAAATTGCAAGTCATTCTATCAAGTTTGTTTTTACAGCTGTCTGAAGCAAAAGTGTTGTCTGTATTTTATCCCTTGAAATGGATAAAATTGAGTATCATGCAGTTATAAAATTCCTTGTAAAAGAAGGTTTAATGGCAAAAGAAATTCAATCGAAGTTCATAAAAGTTTATGGGCACTCTTCTCCTTCATTTTCGATAATTAAGAAATGGACTGCCAAATTTAAACATGGCTGTACCAGCCTTGAAGATGATCCATGTGAAGGACATCCAAAAAGTGTAACAACACCAGAAATCACTGATCAAGTGCACAATATGGTACTGGATGACCGGCAAGTCAAAGTGCGTGAAATTGCTGAGAATATAGGCATTTCAAAAGAACATGGATGATATATTTTGCGTGAAGAATTGCAAATGAAAAAGCTTTATGCAAGATGGGTGCCGCACTTGCTCACAGCAGATCAAAAATGCACTCGCATGAAAATCTCTCAACAGTGCTTGGAGCATTTTAACATCAATAAAACTGATTTTGTACATCAATTTATTACTATGGATGAGACTTGGATTCACCATTACACACCAGAATCCAAACAGCAGTCAAAACAGTGGACAGAAGCCAGTTGTTCAGAGCCAAAGAAGACAAAGTCGGTTCCATCAGCAGGAAAGGTCATGACATCAGTGTTTTGGGATGCTAAAGGCATTTTGTTTATTAATTATCTTGAAAAGGGTAAAACAATAACTGGGAAATATTATTCCGATCTTTTAACCAGACTAGACGAAAAAAATTCGTGAGAAAAGACCCAGTTTGCTGAAGAAATCATCTTTCATCAGGATAATGCACCTGCCCACAAAGGTGTTTTGGCAATGAGAAAATTATAGGATCTGCACTATAAATTGTTGGAACATCCACCCTATTCCCCAGATTTGGCTCCCTCTAATTTCTATCTCTTCCCAAAACTAAAACTCTTCTTTGCTGGTCAGTTTTTTTCTTTGAATCAAGAGGTAGTTGCAGCTGTAAAGGGGTATTTTGCAGATGTTACTGAGAACTACTACAGGAACAGGATAATGGTGCTGGAGCATTGGTGGAATAAATGTATTAGTCTAAGGGAGGTTATGTTGAAAAATAAAAATAATTTTGAAATTATAAATTCGTTTTTTCATTGTTAGGCCAAGAACTTTTCAGACCACCCTCATAGAACTATTTTATAGGTCTAACATAAGTTAATGAATAAATATTTCAAAATGTTATATAATTTTAATTATTTTAGCACCCCCCCTCCCTTTCCCCACTCTCAGAAATGCTTCAGTTTGGATGATAAATGATATGCTCATGAAATGGTAATAAATTATATTACTGTTTCTATTAGCTAGTCATTGCTAACAGCTAATACCTCAGCTTCTTTCCAGCTTAGTCAGCAGCATTGAGAAAAAGAGAGCCTATTTGAGTTCTGGACATTGTAGTCACCAAGGAAGTACTTCACTTCAATTACTCTAACTTCACTGTTAGAGTAATTGAAGTGTAGGAAACCACACTTCAAGGAGAAGAAGTCAGTGATTAGAATGATTTCCAGAATTGGAAGAGTTGTAGAGACAATATATGAATGTTACATATTGGAGTAAAGAAATAGTAGACAGAAAGTCAGAAAGAGGGGGATTCAAGATTAGGCATTCTCTGAAAGTAATAACCGACCATATGAAAGCACAGTTATCACTCTTGCAACGGAAAGAATTATACAAAGTATGGATAGCTAAGGTGGACTGTAGTTGTAACTGTAATTTAGGTTTAGTCAAAAACAGACTATCAGGTTTGAATATCTATAGTAATTAAGCAGTGCATCATTTAAATTGTGTTTATGCTGCAAATATTGAGTGAATATGGAAGAAATTTTTTGTAAGGTTTTTTAAATGTTTTGAAAGATTTTTTGAGAACTGTTTGTTTTTCATTTTAACTGCAGTGACCATATATCTACTTGAAGAGTTTATTCTCATGTTACTGTTTACTGAAGAGAAAAAGAGCAGGTGGAACATACTAAGAGGAGTAGACTCTTAGATATGTTGCCATACAGAGAGAGAGAGAGAATGAAAGAAGTTCTTCCCACATACAACTGCCTTACCTCCCTTCTGACACAATCTGACAACATAGATGGCAGTAGCTGATTGGGAAGCATCCTAAACTCATTCTCTTCATATTATCTCTTGTATACCATCTGGCAGCTAGTCTGCAAAACTCAAATGTGAGGGAGGTTCTGGATTTCCACTGTATGTTTGGCATCCCCTTGAAAGGTATCACTGACACCATATGCTCAAAGAGTGTTGGAATGGGGTAGTGGAATCCAGAAACCCTGCACTGATGTCCAAATATGGTCTGAAGTCAGCAACTTTTAAGGGCATCACTAAGCAATATTTGCTCTGGATTTGTATACTCCTAACATCCACTACCTCTATTTATTCATGATTACAGTTATTACAATATTTTTTTACTTTACTGTCTTGTACGTGAAGATCTTCAACTTATATTAAAAACACTTTGGACTTTAAAAATAAGATTTGTGTTCTTCATCCAGGCCTTTCTGATGTTGTGATCAGTTTGGATATTGCATCATTATTTACTAATATTCCTTTATCAGATATTATGGATAATCTGGAATATTTGCTTTTATTCATCCCAAAGAACATAAGTCTTATATCACGTACCATGAACCTGAACAGTTAGGGCTTGTTGAACATGGCATCTCCACTAGGCAAATAGTTTTCTGGAATAAGGCAAGAATCCTTTATAAGAGCTGATTTGTTATGGAATATTTGGAATTTTTAAATGTTGCTCTGTTGCCTAATCTTAAATAGATCCAATTGTTTATCTTCCTTATGGAAGAGAGTAAAAGAAAGTACTTTTCCCATCTGCTAATCTTTCCTAACTTTTAATATTATATATATATATATATATATATATATATATATATATATATATCAGTGGTGTTGCATGTCCATTTCGGTTGAATTACTACATGTAGTGTGGCTTATGCAACCCATGCTACAAAATTCATGCCAAGTTGATCATATGATTGCCTTTTTATCGATGTATGAAAATTTTAAGAGTGCATAGTGCATCCGTGCTCATCTTAATTGGTCCAGTGCAATTAATTGTAGGATAACTTTGAATACCTTAATTTATCAATTAATTTTAACTAAATATGTGTAGTGTGGGAGAAAATGTGTTTGTGCTTAAGATATATTAGAAAACAATAATGATGTAGAATGCTATATTTGAATTATTCAAAGGCATAAATATAGTAGTAAATTTGGAAGAGGAGGATGAGGTTATTTCCTTTGACTGCAGTCATACAGTTCAAAAGCTCTTGCAGAAAACTGAGCATTCAGTAGAACATGAACACTGTTTCCCATTGTAAATTTGGATAAAAAAAGTTATAAATTATTTACGGAAAATGATATATTAAAAACTTGTCTATATTGGTGTCCTAAACACATCAGTTCACACTTCACGCATGCAAAACAGATGAAACTCAGAAAACAAAAACAGCAACTCATGACAGATGACAACATTCAATTGGATTGGTTGACACAATAACCAATCATAGTCACTGATTTTTGGGTGGTATTGTCTCAGTGCACACTCTGTCTTGCCTTCTAAGTGGTTAAAACCACTTGAACACTAACATTTTGACCTGCTGTGCTATTTGTACATCTGTTCAAGGGACTCAAAGGTGTCTGTATTTGTGACTACACACCCAGACTATTAATGCAAATGTGATGCAATGCTTACCTGTCTAAAATTGTCCACTTCATTAACCATTAGTATATTGTTAAATTTTAGGAATCATGCAAAGCCAGGAAACAATTAGGGCAGGGCTGTACTTATGCACAGGCACATGAGGCTAGCTGGAGGCCCTGCAAATTTAGGACCACTTTAAGGGCCCCAAACAATGAGGGAGGGGGGCGCCCCCCCAGAGCACTAGCTCCTTGGGCCTCCTTGGATTGTACTTACACTTTGGGAAAAGTGTAAGTACGATCCTGAATTAGGGGAATCTTTAACAGGAACAAATGCAAAAATATAATATCAGTGGTTATTGGTGGGTGTGCACTGCACACCTAGCACACACACACAATATATGTCCCCTGACACACACACACACTTTTATGTTTTTTAAATTTTCATGTGTTAGGAAAATGTTGACCGTTTCTATTACCTTACTGTAACTACTATGGCAGCACTTTTTTATTTTTTTAGAATTTTCTGTTATTTGTTTAATTGCTGTTCTATTTCTGTAACTGAAGATGTCTGTGAAACATAAGTGAAAATTTTATAAAAAAATATAAATATTTTCCATGTGTGTTTCCATCTTGTATTTTTATATTAAGTCAATATAGATTTGCATTGCTAATTAAAATAATATTAATATGCAGCATATATACACTTAAAATCCTGAATATAATCAAAATAATAAAATTGAAAGAACTATTATGAAAAATTACTACTAGTTTTTTCATCATCCTGTGATATTTAGGTACAAGGATTACATATGTGATTGATTGATTTCCATCTCCATTATTTTGTAATTACTTTCATCATCTCATTATTCATATCTGTAATATGAAAATATGGAACAGCATTTATCAGACTGTAGATTAAGCTCAGTCATTGATTTCACTTGCACTGGAAGGTTCTATGAGTAACTTCCCTAATTTCATAAATTATCTCATTCATGTCTTTTGTAAGAAACGTAAACAATTTTGATGTTTGTTATTTCACCTTATGCTTTTCCTTTGTGATATGATAAGTTTACTCCATCTATGTTGATTTATTCTGCAACCAGTTTGTTTTGATGAAGCCATTAAAATCTAGTAGCATATGTCAGTCTTCCATTAATAATATATGAAACTCTACCATAAAACTGCATCATGAATAGTCCAATCCACAGCAGTTTACTTGCAGCAGCAAATTATACTTTAAACTCTCAAGTAGTTTTAGCTATAAATGGAGTTAAGCATATAAACATTACTTCAAAATTTATTACTTAAATTGTTATTTGTATTTAATTAAAAATTTATTTTTGTTTTTATTTCTTATTTTTAGAAAGAACTTGTGAAAAAGCTGTTCTGTGGTGTCATTTCAAACAATGTAGTTTCTTTGGTAAGATTTTATAAATTTTATTATTATTCTTATATATAAATTTAATCTTTTTTATGGGAAAAGCCAAGGAGTCTAAGGACTCATTGCCAGAGGCTCACAGTTGACCAGTCTGCAGAGAGCACTCTGCAGACTGGTCAACCATTTTTAGCATTCACTTCTGAATCCTCTCCATCACTTCCATATGACATATATACATACATAGATACACATATCATACATACCCTTATAAAGAGTAATAAGTTTACGATATGTAATGGAGTCGATTTGTTCTTCAGCAATCAAGCAATCCTTTAAGCTATGTTGATTTTGCAATGTGCCCTCTGCACTTTTAATTCCCTGTGTAGCATTCCCTTCGCTCATCACCAGGTGTATTAGACTGAGACCCTCTTTATTAATGGGACTTCTGCCTATAAAGTACTTATTAGTACTTTATAAGAGGAAGGAAGAAATTACCAACTTTCTACAAAAAAAAAAAAGAAAAAGTCTTTCAGGATAATTTGAAAATATATAGTTATGGCCGAATTCAGGACATTGTTATTTCTGTTAATAAAAAATGTTTTTATATATATATTTTTATTTATTTTTATTAATAAAAAATTTATGTCTGCACATATTTCATGACTTTTGGTAGAAAAGTAAATATTTTAATGTTTAAATATTTTTTTCTAAATATCACTGTTATCACTATTAACTGTTGATTTGATTTTTTGCTATAATGGAGATGGTGGAGAGACACTGGGAATTTGGAAAAAACCTTTGATTAGGGTCAGTGGGAGAAATTAGTATGTTAAATCTAAGATGTCTGTAAAGACTAAATGTGGTAATGTGGAGTAGTTTACATCTAATATTGGACTGTGACAAGGAAGCTATGTTGTAGCTATAGTGCAATAGTAATGGAGATAGTATCTCCATTGCTATTGCAATACAAGCAATGGAAATGAAAGTTTTTTAAAGGCAATTTTAGCAAAAACAAGGATATATTAAATTAGAAATGTGGATATTAAGAATGATTTGGGACTAGAAATGTTTGTGAACTTTTACTTCAAGTTGTTTGGATATATAATAAGAATGAGTACCAAAAAGAATGTATAAAATGAAATTTAAGAGCATTCCACTCACCAACTACTTTCCATATAAAAATCTATTTTTACACCCTTTTTCACCACATGTTCAAACAATTTCCAAAGATAGCCTCTATTTCTACCCCTTCTACTCTCCTTTTTTTTTTTTCAACTCCTTCTATATTAATCTGTCAAAAATCCCTTAACTGACTTGAAAGTCTCTTTCATATCCCCCCCCCCACCATCCACCTGCAATCTACATTCCCTCAACTGCTCTGCATAACACTCCAGAGTCCAGACATCATTTTGGTTCTTTTGTCTCTGAATCTTCCTTTCCTGTTGGAGGGAACCTCTCAGTAATAGAACTGGTCATTTTCATTCTTCTTCTTTTTCTTCACCCTACTTCTCCTCAGTCTTTTCCACTTTCTTATCTTCCAGATTACCATCACTGGAATCTAATGCTCTGCCACAATATTTGCCATGCTATGCAGTCGATGGACATCCGGAAAAGGGGAACCCTGGTAGTCTTGCACTACTAGCCTCTGCTTCAGCAGAACAGGCAGTCCTAGGTGGCCCGGCCAGGATCATTTGGGTAGTGGACTTGACTGCAAGGATCAGCAGTGTTGGAATAAGTCTCACAGTCTGGGATCAGGGCCAAAGGCTTGCTGTAGTGCTGATCCAGGGTAGCTCTAGCATTCCACTCCTGAGTACAATCATTGCTTGCTGGTTAGTAGACATTCATGTGTGGCTCTGTGGTGGGTAGGGAGCTCTGGTGCCGAAAAAATCTTTTGGGTGTGAATTTTTCATCCTGAAATTTTTGATGGACCCTCACAAGGTGCTAACTAAATATTGACAATGTAGATGCATCACTTGATTACAGAAGTAAAAAACAAAAGTCTTGTGACAACAGTATAAATGTCCAGTTTTTCTCATTATCCATGTAACAGTTTTTTTTTTAAATTTCGTATCCAGACACAAGTAGTACAGTAGTAAGTAAGTGGTACAACATGATTTACAACAAATTAGGATACATTACAATGAGATCAGCTTAGATTTGGTAGGTGAATTATACAGGGAATAATAATTAAATATGAAAAAAAAGGAAACTATACATAACTTATATACAATAAACATGGTCAGATGTTCCTCCAGTATCTTGCACAATCAACTGCTCTTTCTGTGCAGGATATAAGGTCCTCTTTTGCACAAAGCGATGGAAGAAAGGGACAAGAAAGAAGGTGTTCCATGGACTGGGTTGTCCCACACTCACAATTGTCTGGATCAGTGAGGTAGCCCCATTTGATGAGGTTTTGTTTGCAGTGTCCTGTCGTCTGGAGTCTGTTTAGGTTTCTCCAAGTATTCCAGTCCAAGTGGGCACCACGTGGAAGATGTTCGGTTGTTGGAATACCAGTATTATTTTCAGGATATGGTGCAAGCCATTGTTAAAGTCTTGTCTCTGGTAGGTTTTTAGGTAGTTCAACAGTTGTCAGCTATGTCGGGATCTTAGTCTTTGGGGCACTGCGGTCTGGCCGAACAGTGGGTGGCATTCATCATTCATTTGTCTGCTTCTTTCATCAGCTGAGAATGCAGATCTTCGAACTGAAGGGGGTGCAATACCGGTATATATAGGTATACAGTATACAGGTCTTTTAGTGGTGTTGGTTTCAGGCATCCTGTAATTAAGCGGCAGGTTTCATTCGATGCTGGGTCAAGTTAAAAACAACAACCACACATGTACATGCAGAAGGGGAAAAAAAGAAAGAAAAAAGAAAAGAAATTTGAGTGTAAATGCATTCATTAAATGCAAACTAAACAGAACAACTGATCCTAACACATCAGGTGATGTATTAACATTTTTTTTCAGAAGATATAGACACTGGCTGTTTATACTTGCCAAAATCAATGGACAAATACATGACAAGCAAAGTAAGCCTTCACCTTCTTACAAATAAGATAGGCCTACAAAATCAAAAGAATAGGAAAATTTTTATAGTGGAATAACGTATACATTTTCCAACATATTGATGATACCAAGGTTATTCTGCAGATACACAATCCTGTGTATTTCTGCATGTAGGAGACATTTAAAGCATACTGAGGACCCTCCTGGCATTTCAGTATTATTTTTAAGGAACGAACTTGTGATGGACCTGCTTATAGCAGAGCTCCTTACCTGTTATTGCAACCATATTTTTTTCTAGCATATTCAGCTTGTTACTGCTCTGGAAGTAGTAATCATTCACCTGTCAGTTCAATTTCTTATTACAATATTGGGCAGTCATTCACAATATGAATGACTTTTGGGCTACAAGAGAACAGTGACAATAAGGGTGGTCTGACAGTCTCCATTTATGCAGTAGGTAGCCACATCTGCCCTGGTTAGTTCTGATCCTGTTGAAAGATTACCATATCTTCCTAGGGAAGGCAAAACTGAACTTCAGAGCACAGGGATCTTCAACCGGGAAATCATTTGTTGGAAGATTGTTGGACCAGTGTTCTCTCCACATGTCAGGTGTTGATGGTAAGGCGGCTGAAGAGAGTTCGACCATGGACCAGAAAGGGTTTATTGCTAGGTGGATTTATAAGAGTCTGGTGCAGAGGCAGGAGCGGGTTACTCATTACTTTGTTAAATACTTTAATCGAGGGTTGTCTTTTCCATATATCTGGTGGAGCAATGTTGCATAGGACCAGGTAGCCAGGGGAGAGGGGTGCTGCTCAGTGTCCCACTAATTATTTTCATTGTAGAGTTTAGCTGGGTGTCTATAATGTTAGTGTATGCACTTCTTTCCCTGATAGGCACACAGTATTCTGCTGCAGAGAATGTCAGGGCCAGTGCAGACGACCTTAAAACATCAGCACCACAACCCCAGGTTGTTCTAGCAAGCCATGAGATGATATTATTTCTTGTTTTAATTTTGTTGGGTAGGTTAGTGATGTGCCTTTTATAGGTTAGGCTTCTGTCTTGGCTCACTCCAAGGTATTTCGGGTAAGGCTCATGCTCTACCTTTTTGCCACAGAAAGAGAGGTTGAGGTGTCGATTCATCTTTGCATTGTTCAGGTGAAATACTGTAGACACAGTTTTTGTTGGATTTGGCTTCAAGTACCACTACTTAAATGACACTTCCAGGATGTTTAGGTCTGTGTTCAAGGTTGTTTCCATTTAACCTGTGATAATCTAAGATTGCAGCTGCTTCAATCCATGCTTCATGTGTGTGACTTTAATGGACACACACACTTTGTCAGATGGTGTGAAAATTAAATTATGGAATAGCAGTTTATGTATGAATGAAGCAGAATTTTTGGCTACATTTCATGACCATCCTCAATGTACATAAAAAAAAAAGAGATAAGACTAACAGTTGAAAATTAAAGTACGTTTTGCAGTGCTTGATGTTAATTGCAGCAGGCAAGAGAACTCCATGTATAAAAACCAGTAGAATTCACAAAAGAAAAAAATAATAATAATTATCAAAAAATATAAATCATTTAGTAGAAAAGTGTGGAGTGTTGCAAAGGGTGATTCATCAACCACTTCCTGCTGCTGGACAAAGGCTTTCCTCAAAGTCCTTCATTCCAGCTTGAGCTTTTCTATGCCATTGAATTCCAGTCATCTCTTTAATCTCATTCTCTCACTGTCTCTTTGGTCTTCCTGTAGCTCTCTTTCTATATCTGTAATTCAGATATTAACTTTTTCCATTTTTCAATTTACTTCTTGCAAAATGACCTACCCATTGCTATTTGGATTTTTTATTGGCTGCTATGCCCTTGCCCTAGTCTGAGTTCTGATGCAAGTATTGTGCTTTCTATCTAGAATGGTAATACCAAGAATATTTTTCCATTTTCTTCTGGGTAATCCTCAACTTGTTGGTAAATTTTTTTGCACAAGTCTAAGTTTCACTTCTGTATACCATGATCTGAAGTATACAACTGTCGAATATTTTACTTTGAAGGCAGATTAGGATGTTTCCTTTGAGTGTTTCATGGTGTTTTCCAAAGGCTATCCCAACAAATTAATTCTACATATAATTTCTTCTTCACAGTCTCCATCTGCTGTGATCTTTTGTCCTAAGTAAACAGATACCAATTTCCTGTGTGTCATTTGTATTGGCTTTTTGGTGATGTATGTATTATATTTTTTTTTTTTTGTTTCGCCTTTATTTATATTTAATTGTTTCTTTTTACTTTATGTATTCGATTCACTGATGAATTTTTGAAGTTTTTCTGCAGTTTTTTAAAGGAACAATGTCATCAGTGAATAGTAGTAATTTAGTTCTTTCCCATTTACCATCATCATCAAATTCCTGCCATGTACCCTCAGGGGGTGTACAGGATATGATAGTACTAAGTGAAAAATTTACGTCAATACTAACTTCCTATCTACAATTTTCCTCCAAATAAGTCTATTATTTGTCAAGACTCCAATATTATCATTATCAGATCTTATATTTCTATCGTCTAAGGCACTTTGTACCGTATCAATCCACCTATATCTTGGTCTTCCTCTGGGTTGTTTTGCTGCCAACCTGGCTGACAACACTTGTTTTGCTAATCTTTCTTTGCCCATTCTGTTTAAGTGACTATATCACCTGAGATTAGCTCTGCTAATGCATTCCTGGATGCTGACAATGTCAAGTTCTTTCCTAATATCGTCATTTTTTTTAATACGATATTGCCATTGATACCATTTGTTCATGCCTATAATCTTTCTGAGGACTCTAATATCTGCAGTCTCTAGTCTTTGGTTAAGTGTTTTACTTCTGACCCAGCTCTCAGATTCATAAGTTCAAACTGGTTTGAACACTGGTCAAACTAGAGAGAAATTAGTATTCCGACTAATTTCTCTCTTATTCCATATGATTTTATTCAATTGACAGCGTACCATACCAGCTTGGTTGATTCTGTTGTCTATTTCCATATTTAATTTACCATCTTCAGTAAAAATAGTGCCTAAATAGCTGAAATGTTTTACTTGTTCCACAGGTTCCCTGTTCACAACACAGTTGACATTTTCAACAATTCTACCTATTTTCATTGTCTTTGTCTTTTTAATGCTGACCTTCATACCATATCTATTACAACAGTTATTCAATTTAGTCAGGGAATCTTGCAAACTTGTAGTGAATTTATTTAGAAGTATAACATTGCCTGCATAAAGCAAACAGCTGACATAAACTTCTCCAATTATGATATCATGTTTAATACCACTTTCCTTCATAATCTGATCCATATAGATAATGAATAAGAGAGGGGATAATGTCCATCCTTGTCTCACACCAGATTTAACATTAAACCATCTCCCTGTACTTCCTTCATTTCTAACTGCCGACTTACAACTCAAATAAAGACTAAGTATTGCTTGATATAATGCCCCATTGACACACCATATAACTGTAGAATTTTGAATAGCTTCTCTCTTGGCACCTCGTCATATGCCTTTTCCAGCTCTACAAAACTTAAATATAGATCTTTGTTATATTCCCATGCTTTCTCGACTATTTGTCGTAAAGTGAAGATCTGATCCTGATAGCCTCTATTTGGCCTGAATCCAGCTTGTTCTTCACTAAGCTTTTCTTCCACAATTCTTCTTAACCGTTTCTCAAGTATACTTGCATAGATCTTGCCAGGAACACTCAGTAGGGAAATACCTCTGTAATTCTCACATTCAGTTTTATTTCCCTTTTTATATATGGGTACTATGAGAGCTCTACTCCAATCATCGGGAATTCCTTCCTCTGTCCAGGCTTTCTGAACTATGCAGTGCAGCCACTGTAAGACACTTATATCACCATACTTCAGCATTTCTGGTCGAATATCATTTACTCCTGCTGCCTTTCCACATTTCAAGCCTTTGACGGCTTTTTCTACTTCAAGTATGGATATGTATTCCCGACTGTATGCCTGGTCAGTATTTTTTATCACTGCAGTTTCATTTAGCAGTTTTTCAAAGTAATTACTCCATACTTCAAGGATATCTTTTTCTCACATTTTCATGTCACCTTTATCATCTTTAACTCTTTTTACAGCACTCTTTCCTCCATTCCTAAACTTCTTCAACAACCTCCAGAATATTTTGCCACCTTCTTGATATTTATTTTCTATATTCTTGCCAAACTCCTCCCATGAATGCTAAACATTACACAATGTTTAGCATTCTTGCATTTGTCCCTGTATTCTCTAAGAGCACAAGCTGACTTATTTGCCAGGAACTTTTGATATGCTTTCTTCTTTTCCTTCACTGCCTGTTTATCTTCCTGTATCCACCACGGAGTTCTAATTTTTCTATCCTTGCAGACAACTTCACCCATTTACCATGATTACTCTATTTTTCCAATCCAGATTTTTAAAAATTTTTCTATGGTTGCTGTAAATAATTTAGTTGAAATGGCATCTCCCATCTAACTCCCTTTTGCATAGGAATCATATTTGTTGATGATTTTATAGCTGCAATTGAATTTTTATATATATGGATAAGGATATTATTATTTTCTGACACCTCCAAGGAGTCCAAACACTCGTGAAGGGAGGGAACCTACTCTACAACTCACTGTCTCCACCAATACACGACCGCCACCACCATATACTCCCCACCACTACGACTAGTATTTTTTGTCTGTACATTGGGTGTGTTCTGAAGGCCGATTTGCTTGCATGCAGGATGAAAAACCCAAGTTTCTGCGAGGGAAAAATCCTGCTATCAGCTAACTCACCTTTAGTTGAAAAAAAACCCATATTCCTCTTGTCACAATTTGAATTGAACTTAGGCCTTTTCCAGTCGAAAGGCATAACGTACCTACGGATCAGTATATGTATTTTAATTTCATTGATTTTCAAGGGCTTCTAAAATAGCTCATGTTGAGAATGAATCAAATACCTTTTCAAAATCAATAAATGTCAGATCCAAAGGTTTTTGGTATTTATTTGTCATTTCAGTAATTTTCTTATTAACACATTCACTGCCATGCTACTTCGGCATAGTTTGTTCCTGTACGCCAAGCAATTTCGCTTCTTCAAGGTCAGTATGGGTAATCTCGTTGCCGACGGTAATCGACATACCAGTATATTTGTAGTTGGCTTGTGAGGAGTGTATACCATCTACGAGTATACACAGTTTTGCTGCTAGCTCCACACGCTAAGCATTTTCACTTCTTCAAGGTCAGTACGGGTAATCTCGTTGCTGGAGGTAAGCATCATATGAGTATACTTGTAGCTGGCTTGTGGGGCTCGTAGGTGGCAACAAACGTGTTAAATATACACTGCTGGGAAAGAAGTCAATGGACACCATAGTATAAGGAACAGACAGACATGGCACCCACCTTAATAAGATGTAACCTCCTTTCACTGCGATGACTACAGCAATCCTATTGGGCATACTTTCTACAAGTGTGAAATAGCGATCAATGGGAATTTTGGGCTATTCTTTCTGTAGGCATGTAATGAGGTCCTGGACTGTTATGGGACAGACATCTCTCGATCTTACCCAATGCTCCAATTTATCCCATAGATGTTCATTAGGTTTGAGAGCAGGGCTATGTGGAGGCCAGTAAAGCTGCTGTTGTAACCACAAAGTGCATAAAGCTGCTGTTGTAACCACACTTGCTAAAGTGTGGTTACAACAGCAGCTTTATGCACTTTGTGATTGAAAGTGACAATGGTCAGTTCCATAGAAATGCCACAAAGTAGGAAGCATTGCATTTTCCAGTATATTAAGATATATCTCTAAGAATTCAATGTTCATTGCACCACAAACAGAAGTCCAAGGCCAAACCAGGAAAAACAGAACCATACCATCACATTGCCACTTCTTTAATTTTATAGTTGGGGTTATGCATGTGCTAAGAGACATTCACTGGGAATCCCCCACACGTCCATCTGCTTGATAGAGTGTGTACCATGATTTTTTGCTCCATAACACATCTTTCCAAGATTCCACGCCCCATTATACATGCTCTTTACACCACTGAAGAGATGCTGCATGTAGGTTTGGATAATGTAGGGTTTGCATATTGCAGGCCTTCCATGGAAACATGCTGTGAGTCTTGGTTCTGAATGTTTTTCTGTAGATTTGTGTTCCAGTTAATGCCTGGAACTCTGCATTCAACGCGTCTGCCAATGAATAGTGGTTTTCACATGTTCTGTGAGTTTGGCAGGTCATCCACTGTGGGTAGTACTTATAGATGACTTCCTGCTCTTCCATCTCAGTATGGTGTCAATGATAATTGACCTAAGATGGCCCAGTTTGTCAATAATTTGCTGAACAGATACAACTGCTACATAGCATCCTATCACAATGCCTGTTTCTAATTCCGTCAGTTCCCTTTTTACAGTCACTTCATCCGGACACAGTTGCACTGACTTGGGAATATCATATTCCTCCAGTGCACTGACTTGGGAATATCATATTCCTCCAGTGCACTGACTTGGGAATATCATATTCCTCCAGTGCACTGACTTGGGAATATCATATTTCTCCAGTGTATATGGCTACAAACACATTACACCTTGCCAATGGGAATGTCCATTGACTTCTTTCCGAGCAGTGTATATATGATCAATAGTGTGGTAAGTTTTTCTGAATTTCCTTGTTCTGGAGGTTGGCAAAAACTAGAGTTTATTTTGTATTTCATTGCTAATGATTTTAGTAAACATTTTGTATATTGTTGTAACAATATATAACCCTGATAGGATTGTAATTTTTAATATCTTCTCCCCCCCCCCCTTTTTTTTTTATTTTTTTATTTATTTTTTTTTTTCCAGCATAACCTCACAGAATTGGGATAGCCTTATACAGGCATTTTTGTTAAACTTTAGTTATTGAATAGGTTTCACAGCTTTCTAATAAGAAATAATTTTTGCATATGACTTTAGTTTTATTCCTACAAATTCTGTGCCTAGTTGACATAACATTGCTGCCAAACACCTTACCTGTTAGTCTCATGGAACATAATATAATCTTGATGCTCTGAGCGAATCCAGGCATACTGAAAAGTCTATCCATAATAAGAAACGCCATATGAGCACAGAACATGAGGATAATGTAAGTGGAGGGTATTTATATATTGGTAAGTCCAGAAGTGAATTTAATCTCCAAATAGGACAACTCAAAGGTTAATCTGGCAAAGTAGCCTTTCAAGTCTTTCCAACATTCCCGTAATGTATTATTATTATTATTAAGAAATGGACTGATTGAGGGAGGCCACATACTACACACACCAGTTATCATACTTATTCTTGAATTCATTCACACTGCTTGCACATACCATATCCAATAGCAGTCCATTCCAATCACGCACCGCCCTATGAGAGAAAAATCTAGCTCTCACTCCTTCTTAGCAGAATTCATTCTCAGCTTCCAAGGATGCCCTCTTATCCTTTCCTTTCCCCACTCGATAAAATTAATAAAATTAAAAATTTCATCAATTGAAATCCTGTATGACCCTTTTAGAAGTTTATACATCTCAATCATATCGCCTCTCTTTCTCCTGTTTGCTAGTGTCTGCAGTCTACAAATTCTCAATCTGTCTTCATAATCAGTATTCCACAACCCTGATATCATTTTTAACTCTCTTCTTTGCACTCTCTCCAATATATCAGAATCATAACAGAAACCAGGAGACCAGACTTGTGCATAATAATCCAAGTGAAGTCTTATCAAGGCCTTGTAAAGAGGCAAAATGACATCCTTATCTTTACATGTTAAAATTTGTTCAGCATTGCAATTATCTTTTGAGTTATATTTGCAATCTTTGCTACATTGCCCCTGAACCTCAACTTGCTATCTACTAACACTCCAAGATCCATAGCCTGATCAGTTTCTTCTAGCATAATCCCACCCATATAATACGACCCTGGATATCTAATCACTCCAAAGTGCATGACTTTACATTTACTGACATTGAACTGACATTCATTTTCCCATGCCCACAGTTCCAGTCTATTCAAATCATTCTGCAAGTACTGCATATCAGCAGCATTCCAGATTACCCTACCTATCTTTGCATCATCAGCAAATAGCTATATGTCACATGTCAAATGCATCCCAATGTCATTAATGTATAGATTGAATAACAGTGGACCAAGGACTGATCCTTGTGGTACACCACTAGTTTCCTTAAATCTTGCAGACTCATATCCCCCATATACCACTTTTTGATATCTGTCAGTCAGCCATCCTCTTAACCACGCTAATATTTTATAATCCAAACCCATATTCTCCAATTTATGCAATAGTCTACCATGTTGTATTCTGTCAAAACCTTAGCAAAATATAAAAGTAAATCTAAATATGTCTGATATTCCTTGCATTTGGATATAAATAAACATAATAAGCTACTTGCATGTTCTTTTGTATACCCTTATCTGCAGTCTGCATGGTGGCACAGTTGGAGAACTTGCAAATCTGTATTCTTCTCTAGTGCCTAATACATGTAGACATCTTTGCACATGTTTGATGGGTCTGAACCAGACAAACACAAAGTTGAAATCATTCTCTCCTCGTCAACATTTCCATAATAAAGTATTTTCCTGTCATCAGCAGAATTATATAACATTGTCACTATTACACTCATATTCTCACCATTATTCCCATTATAATTTAGTTTCCCTGACTGTGTGTTAGGTCTCATACCAGTTATTAGTTTTTCAAGACTCATGCATTCAGGTGTAGGCCGTCCCTCTTATACAAATCTTAATCTTCCCTCAAACTCACTCCACATATCCAAAAACTTGCATCCATTTCTTCTAAAAAGGCAATGCAATGAATCGTTTGCTATCATATCCCTTTTTCTTAATTCATTTTTATCATATCAATGTAATATACTTATTCTCACTTTTTCTCTCTTCACTCTTGCTCTTCCAACAACCCTTTCATATCCTCTTTCATACTGAACTTCTCACTAGTTAGATCGTTCGTACCTACTACAATTAGAATCTCCTTTACTTTTTTGTTTTTGAAATGCATATGCTATATTTTTAATTTCAGCGCTCCTGGAAAACACATAGTGGCTGTACTGGTGAAACTGGATGTAGTCTTTGTGTTCCGAAATCCTGATAATTCGCTGTCCTGCCTGCTTGGCCAAAGTAGGACAGTTTACGGTTTCACCAGTACAGCCACTCTGGTCTTGCAGACCATGCTCTCGATACCCACCACAGAATACATTGGAAGAAAGCCAAAGTAATACACTGCAGCAAGTTTAAGTACGAAAGATTATTCATAGAATCTGCCTCAGCTCTAAAAAAACGTTCCAAACCTCAACAAATTTGGATGCATGAGACTACCCTGAATTTGGGAGACTTACATCATGAGAACATCAGCCCAACGGCCAAGACAACCCAATATGGCCTGCTAGGGGGCACCATTAGGACTTTAGGAACAACAATAGTTTCTTATCTTCTGCTTCATTTGCTTTTTGTAGTGCCTGCATGCACGTGTCATATTTGTATGTTCCCATGAAGATGGCAATGTGACGTTGCCGAAATATAGGAAGTATTTATTAAAGTTTCTTTTAATTAATATTCCAGTATACGTTGTGAATTCCTTAAATAATTTAATAGTCATGTGTTGCCAATGTATAAGCCTTTCTACAGGAATAAAAACCACCACGTTTACATGAGCTCTAAATTCTTCGACCAATCACAATCATATATGGAACTGAAATTCTAAATATTTTCTGTAGAAAGATTCAGATGATGGCCGTAATTATTAATTACTTTATTGATTAGTTTATTGCCATCACTGTTACAGTTGAAGTTAGGTGTGATGAAGGAGACACTTCATTATTCAAAACAGAAATAGTAGAACATAAAATGTGTGCAGGATGTACTAGCTTCACTGTATTTTCCATTATGTGTTAATTTTCTGCGAACACGAACCTGTAGACTATCATTTGTTGTTGCAAAGAACGTCCAGAAAGAAAGCTATTCCAATTTCAATCACTTTTCAGATATGAATTTTTATAGATGTAGTTCTGCTGTAATTAATGACATGCATTGTAGCACATTCTTTAATTTTTAACTGTTATACTAATTTGCCATATTTCTTTTCCTTTGTGCATTGAGAATGGTCATGAAATATGGACTGAAATTTTGCTGTTAATAAATTATACTTTGTGGATGGTAATACCAACATAAATGGGACAGACTATATTGTGAAGTGTATGCTTGACAATAATGTCCTCTCTCTCTCTCTTAATAATATATGTATGATCTTCTTCCATATGCGTACCCACTTCTATTCTTCAGCAGATTTTACAATTCTCTCCCTTGCCATTCTTCCACTGGGATGTCAAAGAGAACGTATATGGAAGCCATCATTTTCCTGTGATTTGCACTATATCCTCATAGGAACCATATTTTTCTACATGGATGCCCATGTGCAAAATTGACCACACATTGGGATACTTTTTGCCATTAAATGTGGAATTTAACTGTTTATTATTCTTAATAAATTTTTGTTCTCTAGCGAGTATGTGAATTATTAAGTCTTACAATTAGTATTTCATTTCTATTTTTTATTGATAATTTTCTTCCAGATTCTGATGTTTTGGGCTACTGTTTTTTTTTCTTTTTTTTTCTCCAGTATGCATATGAACAGTGTTTTCAGTTTTTATATGTCTCTCACCCATGGCTCTTAGCAAATAGTATATCAATATATTTTAAACATATAGTCCTTCTTTTTTTTTTTTTTTCCTTGAAAATACAACATAGAGATAATTTTCAAGTTCACATTTTCTTCCTTTCAGAAACTCCTTCACTATTCCCTTGCCATGTTACTTTGTTACAGAGTTAGCCTCTTTCATGTTTAAAACATTTAACAATAACATTCTGCTGTGCATTGCATATAAAGATGACTACCTATTACTATGCGTAAACCAAATTATTCCTTGACAGTTTTATTCACATTTTCAGCTTAGTGTCTTTTAAAAGGAAATTCATCTATTAATTTTAGAACACTGTTTTAGAAATCTCCCAAACATGAGGGAGATTTCTAAAACTAAATTTCTAAATCTATCATGTCTGGGAACAAATAAATGTCGTGCATGCTGGGGTCAAGAGCAAAGTAAACTGTTGAAATTCTTCATAAAGAGCTGGATGTTTTGGTCCTTGGGAATACTCAGTGAAGAAGATTGTTTCACAGAACCAAGATTGATGGAATAAAAGACAGTTGTACTAAGAGTGGCAGATTTGATGAGTCTGTTCCTCAGGCTCTGTCTTAAGTGTGATCCTCTTTGCTGTTAAAGCGAACTCACTGAATAGCTTCCTCCCAACAGTAGACAATTGTCTTTATGTCAGTGAATTCACCATTTATTGTCACTCCTGCAATCTGTGGTTTATTGAAAGACAACTTCGATAATCAGTCAATTGTGTCTCTTCCTGGACTCTTTGTTAACTGTTGAAAAAAATCATCTGTGTACACTTCTGCTGGGAATGCACTCTCCATCCTGATCCTCATTTAAGAGGAACAAGCTAGTTTTCTTGTAGTTTCAGAGGCCAGGTTTTGGGGACTCATCTTTGATAGAAAGCTGATATGCTTTACACATATTCATCATTTTTGGATTAAGTGCAGAAAAGCATTGAACATCCTCTGCACTCTATTCTCCATCAAATGGGGTGCTGATCAATGATCCTTTTGTAAAATCTAGCAAAATAAGTAATTTTGTAATTTATCATGCTCGGTTTTACAAGGCTCATAAATCAGAAAATACATAAAATATAATATAAAATTGATATAAAGTGAATATGTGATAATAGTTTATCACATATTTATACGTAAGGTTTTGATATTGCTTGTAAATGATTGTGCTCATCACAAAAGAAAGAAGTTGAAAGTTTATTTTTCACTTGGTTAGAGTATAATAAATTTAATTTAATCCTTTATTCAAGTGTGAGCAAACAAAATTTGCGCCTGAAAGTATCTTCAGGACTGGGGTAAGGTGGTACAACACCGGGGCACTCCTTGCAAAGGTGGAGCAAGCTAACACTAGTAACAGTTTTTTCATGCAGTAATGAGTTTGACCCATCTACTGTGAGATGGAGTCTAACAAGATTAACTATATAGTGGAATGTTGTTACAGACTTAGTGGATTGGTTTAAGGTAACCAGTGGTATACTATGAGGGTGGTCTTAAAAGTTTTCGGCCTCGACCATAGATGGCAACACTATCGGCAAGATTTTTTTTTCTAAGTTGGTACATCTGTCATCCATGTGAAATTGCAAGTCATTCTATCAGGTAGTTTGTTTTATACAGCTTTCTGAAGCAAAAGTGTTGTCTGTATCCCCTGAAATGAATAAAATTGAATTTGTGCAGTTATAAAATTCTTTGTAAAAAAAGGTTTAATGCCAAAAGACATTCATTCAAAGTTCATAAAAGTTTATGGGCACTCTTCTCCTTCATTTTTTGCCTATTAAGAAATAGGCTGCTGAGTTTAAACGTGGCTATACCAACCTTGATGATGATCCATGTGAACGATGTCCAAAAAGTGTAACATCACCAGAAATCATTGATCAAGTGCTCAATATGGTATTGGATGACCATCAAGTCAAAGTGAGTGAAATTGCAGAGACCATAAGCATTTCATAAGAACGCATAGGATATATTTTGCATGAAGAATTGCAAATGAAAAAGTTTTGTGCAAGATGGGTGCCGAGCTTGCTCATAGCAGATCAAAAACGCATTTGTATGAAAATCTCTGAACAGCGCTTGAAGCTTTTAACAAGAATAAAACATTTTGTGCATCGATTTATTACTATAGATGAGACTTGGATTCACTTACACACGAGAATCCAAACAGCAGTCAAAACAGTGGACAGAAGCTGGTTGTTTCTGTCTGCCAAAGAAGACAAAGTCGGTTCCATCAGCAGGAAAGGTCATGGCATCAGTGTTTTGGGATGCTAAAGGCATTTTGTTTATTAATTATCTTGAAAAGGGTAAAACAATAACCGGGGATTATTATTCTGATCTTTTAACCAGACTAGACAAAAAAATTCGTGAGAAAAGATCCAGTTCGCAGAAGAAAAAAAATCATCTTTCATCAGGACAATGCACCTTCCCACAAAGATGTTTTGGCAATGGGGAAAAGTAAGGGATCTGTACTGTGAATTGTTGGAACATCCACCCTATTCCCCAGATTTGGCTCCCTCTGATTTCTATCTCTTCCCAAAACTAAAACTCTTCCTTGCTGGTCAGCGATTTTCTTCGAATCAAGAGGTGATTGCAGCTGTAGAGGGATATTTTTCAGATCTTACTGACAACCCCTACAGGGATGGAATAATTGCACTGGAGCATCGCTGAAATAAGTGTATTAGTGTTAAGGGAGGTTACGTTGAAAAATAAAAATCATTTTGAAATTATAAATTCATTTTTTCATTGTTAGGCTGAGAATGTTTCAGACCACCCTTGTACAAGGATCAGTCCTTGGTTCATTGTTATTCAGTCTGTACATTAATGACATTGGTAAGGATTTGACGATCACATATAGCTATTGCTGATAATGCAAAGATAGGTAGGGTAATCAGGAATGCAGGTGATATACAGAATGATTTGAATAGACTGGAATTGTGGACATGGGAAAATGGATGTCAGGTCAATGTCAATGAATGTAAAGTCATGTACTTTTTTTGTGTCATATTATATTGGTAGGATTATGCTTGATGAAACTGATGAGACTATGGATCTTAGAGTTTTAGAAGATAGGAAATTGAAGTTCAAGGGCCATATAACAAATATTGCTCATACAACTTAGAGAATAATTCCAATGCTGCAACCAACCATGATATATAAAGATAAGGAAGTCACTTTGCCTCTTTACAAGGCCATAATAAGATTCTGATACAGTGAAGAGTGTGCAAAGGAGAGTGTTAAATTACGGAATACTGATTATGAAAGCAAAATAAAAATTTGTGGACTGCAAACAGGAGGAAGAGGGGAAATATGATTGAGACAAATTTCTCTATGGGTCATGCAGGATTCCAAGGGTAGGAAAAAGTATGAGAAGGCACTTTGGATGTTGCGAATGAATTCCGCTAAGAAGCGGTGAGAGAGCTAGATTTTTCTCTCATAGAGTGGTGCATAATTGGAACGGATTGGCATTGGATGTTGTATGTCCAAGTAGAATTCAGATACAGACTTGATAGCTGGTGTGGATAGTATATGCCCTCCTTTGAGGAATTCCTGACTCCCTGTAGGTCTTATAGCCTGAAAATAGGCTATAAAGAAACTTTTTTTTGTGCTCTCTTTCAGTAAGTGAATTTGACTGAAAAAGTGCTTGTTAAAATGACCCTTAGCATTATGGCAGAAGCAAGTAAAAAATGTAAAGATTTATCTTTTCAAGAAAAGCAAAGAATTTTGGAGTGCTATGATAAGTTGCCCAAAATGAGTCAGTGTAGTGTGGAAGTACATTTAAAAATTTCATAAGCACTCTTGTCTAAGATCTTAAAAAACAGATCAAACATTGAAACTTCAGCTCTTACTAATGAGAACATAGATCGGAAGAGAGCTCAGTCTGGTAAGGTTACTCAAGTTGAATGAGCATTAAAAATTCGGTTTAGTAATGTTTGTGAAAAGAATGTTTCAATTAATGAACCTTTGATGCATCAAAAAGCAGAAATGCTTGCAAAACAATGGGCAAAGAAAATTTCACTGCAGCTGATGGATGGTTTAACAGGTGGAAAAAAGTTAGAGAATATTGTGCATGAGCATATTCATGATGAAGAAAAAAGTGCTGATTTTTTATCAGCTGATGCATGGATTAAGACAGTGGCCAAAATTGTTGCTGAATATTACAGATGAAACAGGACTATTTTTGTGCAATGCCTGAGCATACTTATTCGTTTAAAAACTAAGGATTTATTTATTCAAATGAGCGAGTGACAGTTCATTGTTGTGCTAATATGAAAGGTGAGAAACAAGAGCTCCCAGTGATTGGAAAAAGTAAAAATCCTTGGTGTTTTATAGGTGTCAAAAGTTTGCCTATTGACAATTGATCTAGTGCAACTGCTTGGATGACTAATGGCATTTCAAACAATTGGTTAGTTAAGTGGGATCTTAAGCAAAAAAATGTCTTACTAGTAGACAGCTGCATGCGCGCGCACACACACACACACACACACAGTTTATCGTTAAAGAACATCAAAGTAATCTTCTTGCCTTCAAATGCTACATTGCTAATCCAACCATGTGACCAATGCATCATATGAGCTTTTAAAGCTTATTATCACAGAGAAGTTCTTGCAAGAATTATAGCTAAACTTGATTATAAACAATCTGATGCAAGTGTAATTGCAAAATAAATTTACTTTCTTGATACATTGTATTTGGTAGCAATGCCATGGAAGAGTCTCAGAGAAGACTATTGATAACTGCTTCCAAAAAGGTGGATTTTTTAAAACAAACTGTGAAACTCCTTCTTCCAACGAATTTGAATATCTTACAAATGAAATTTTTGATATAAAACCCCAAATGGCATGTCAAAAGAAGAATTTGAAATTGGTTGGATATTGATAACAACATTGACTTGGTGGCTACAATGACAGTGTAGGAAATATGTCAAACTGCTTTTGATGAGAACTTTAAACTAGTAGAAGAAAGTGAACCTAGTGCAAGTATAGAAGAATAAATTTTATAAGCTCCTCCAACCAATGTCTAGATGCAAGAAGCTCTACGAATACTTTGCCACGGTGTGCAACACAGAGCACAAACTTTAAAAGGCATTGTGAGTATAAGCAATTTATTCATGAACTGCTATATTGAAACACGTGACAGACAACTCTAGACAAGTTTTTAAAATAAATTTTGTGTTGTTCCTTATTAAAAAGTTGTTTATAACTATAAATTAACTAATGTTCATAACAATAAATTGAAATAAATGATGCAAATTTTTTATATCCTTTGCTTAATGTTATCAACTGGTTATTGTTTATGGAAAAGTGGCTGTCCCAAAGTGATCATCACAATAAGCGGCATCTACTGTATGTAAATTTATCAGCATATATTCTTTTAGCAAGCAAAAAATGCATAGAAACAACTCTGTGTATGACCCTTTTGATTTTAACAACAGGATTTTTTTTTCTACATGTGCAGGACTGTCCTCATATAAGCCGTACGTTGGAAGAATTTTATACACTTCGTTGTCAGGTGGCTGACATGAGAAATCTCTATGTAAGTATGCTCCCTTTATTGCATGCATGTAAAGTATTAATAACTCAACACATTGATTTTTAATATGCATGGTAATAAAAACTAATTTATTTTTTTAATTATCAGCTGGAAGTTGTTTTCCTTGAACACTATATGAGAAAGAATGTTCTGGTGGATAGAGATAGCTATAAATGAATGTTGATCAACAGTTACTTTCATTTTTATAGGCTTGGTGGAAAAATGAAAAGTCACCTGTGGACTATGAAATGGCAGAAACAGCATATCTATGAGAAATTGTCTGGTAAAAGAGGAGTCATTACTGAAAATAATTATTTTGTTTCAAATGGCATCTAGAATTTAGAGAGGTGTTTGGTTTACACTAAATATGAGCACATTATTCTAAATTGGACAGATTTGGGTGTTTGTATGGAGTTATCAGTTGTACCAATAAGTAGGTATTCTGAATGGAAAAGGATGCCATTTTTTCTCCTTTTCCATTGAGAGGTATTTTATTCTAGATATGTCCTGTAAGTGATTGCTATTTTCATCTTCACAAAGTTGGGCTCTTTTGAGAACATTTTCCATTACACGTGTCAGAGTATCTGGTGTAATGGAAAATTCGGCTCCAATGTTCTCCTTGAGCTGCTCTGTGGTTCTGGGTTTATTCACATACACCCTCTCCTTAAGATGTCCCCAAAGGAAAAAGTCAGGGGCCATTAAATCTGGCGAACGAGTGGACCAATTGAATGCAGAATTTCTTGAAATTAGATGTTCGCCAAAAATCTCCCTTAAGACCCATATCATGGCTCGAGCAGTGTGTGCAGTGGCCCCATCCTGTTGGAACCACATCTCTGGAGTATCAGCAAGAGCTGGTCTTAAAAAAATTGTTGATCATATCATGGTATTTCTCACTGGTTACAGTTATGGCATTGCCACTGTTGTCTGCAAAGAAAAATGGTCCCATAACACGTCGTGATGCAACTGTGCACCAGACCGTACACTTAAGTGGGTGTAATTCTCCCACTTAAGTATACAGTCTACCTTTCATGGACTACCTTTGGATTCTCGGTACCCCATATTCTGCAGTTCTGCTTGTTTACAAAACCATTCAAGTTAAAATGAGCTTCATCACTCATTATCAGATGATCCATAAAGTCATTTTGTTCTCGGACCAATTCTTGTAAGCAAACAGTGTACATCAGTTGGTGTTAGTTATCTCTTGGGTTCAGATCTTGCACTAATTGCATCTTGTATGGAAATGTGTGTAAATCTTTTCTCAAGATTCTTTGCAATGACTTTGCAAAGATTCTTTGCGAGGTATTCCCAGTTCAGCAGCACGCCTTCAGGTCGATGTCCTGGGGTTCTCCTCAATACTCTCCTGAATGCATTGAATATTCATGTCACTTTGGACAGAATGTGGGCTTCCAGATCTTGGCAGATCTCACACTGCACCTTGCTGCTGAAAACGGTCAGATTAATATATGCATATATATATATATATATATATATATATATATATATATATATATTTAATCAGCCAGTAAAGATAATGATTATTGTGAGTCTGATAACCAACAGTGAAACCAAGTTAAATCATCAGAAAATGGAATGCCTGGATTAGTCAGTTATTTAGAGGTGATATTTTGTAATTTATGACAAAAAATTATCTGTTTTGAGAGGTTTTTGGCAATTATTTTAAAAACAAAAGATTTCAAATTGCTAAATTATTATTTAATCTTACTGTGACTCTAGTTATTTCTTATGTCCACCCCTCCCATTTTTATTTTAAGTATGAATTTATTTGTTTTATTATTAATCACTGATGGAAAATTGTTTTCTTCTAGGAATCTCTTGATGAGTTAACAGTAAAAGATACACTAGAAGGTGATAATATGTATACTTGTTCTCATTGTGGGAAGAAAGTCAGAGCAGAAAAAAGGTATATCTTAAATTTTAACCAATGTTAAATATGAATTTATAGCAATACTGAATCATAATTTATCATTGTGGTGTCATTTACAGTATAATTGATGGCTTTTCAGTTAACAGTTAAAAAGTGTTAACTATTGACTGAAAAAAAAAATTTGCTAATATCAAGAAATTTCATCATGAAAATTGTTACATCACAAAACAAGATTGTTATGTTATCTGACATGTATTGTCACTTAATGAGGTGTATTAATAAAAAATAGCATGCAATACTATTGGGAAATTAATAATTGAGAACATGAACCGATAGAAGCATTTCTCACTGGATATGGTAAAACATTTATGATTGAATTGTCGATGGAAATATACAGTTGTTTCTCTGACTCATCATATGTACATAATGCCTATACCTATTATGTTCATAATGCCTTGTTCTACTTGCACTACTGCTTTGTTCATAATGCCTATTATGAACAAAGTAGTAGTAGTAGTAATAGTAGTCAACAGTACAGTAGTTCATTCTGTCTTAGTCTTTCAAGTAATTAACCAATTGCTAATGAAAATTCTTCAACAATGTAGATGGTATAATTATTATAATCAGTGTAAAACTTATCAATTATTGATATGCATTGGAAGCAAATAATCAAAGTTCTTGAATATATTCATATCTTTTAGAGGTATGAATATATACATAATTGGAAATTTACATCAGTTTCTTTCAGTCTGAGCAACACATACATACAAAAATTTTAATAATTCATTGATTGGTTGGTTTGACATTAAGTTATTTATTGCAATTTTATGAACTTGTGAAGCAATCTGATGAAACAATCAGAATAGCTGAGAGAATCATGAATGTTATGAAATAAACTGGCAAACTACAGGAAATTATTATTTCTTTTCATATATACTGGTGTCCAAAAGTTAAGGATGAAGTACATTTTTGCCTGTATATGAAAACGTTTTATGACCTCAACCAAATCTCAACACAAATTTATTGCCAGTATATTAATAAATTATATTATACAAAAAATATAGTATAAATTTTTGTACAAATTAAATTGTAATTCATTTATGGCCAAAGATACAAATTTACATTGCTTATGGAAAAACTATAACGAGAGACATTCCAGTATGGAATATGTCCATCCCAACATTGTGAGAGCTGCAATGCAGCTCTCACAATGTTGCATCATGCTTACCACCAAATGATTCAGGAGTTCTTGAGGCAAACTGACCCACTCCTCTTTCAGAGCAGGATAAGGCCTTGTTTATTTTCTGGAGTGAAATTTCGAGCAGCAAAGTATCTCCCTATTTTATGCCAAAAGGGTTCTATGGGGTTGAGATATCAGGAGTGTGCTGACAACTCGATTCGATTAATATGCTCGGTCTCCTGAAATATCTCCACTACTTATATATGATGTAATGTAAAATTTCTTACAAACAATTAAACTTTGTTAATTTTTTGCGTTTGATTTTCCAGGGTTTTCTAAATATTTTGAACTTTCGAAAATATAATGTACTTAAAATAATGTTATAATTGTGCTGTAAAAGTGCATATACTTGTATGTAAAGTTATAAGTAGGGATTAAGCCAGATTAGTGATTACGAGATATCGACTATAGGTCGCAAGGTTAAGCATTATTAACGGAAGGGGGGCAACAATGACATCATTACATAAAGGCTAATCCCGAAATGCACATTATAGAAAACAAAGAGCTAGATACCGTATAAAAGGAGATTGTGGCCACTACCTCAAGGCTTTTGGATTTTTGCTTTCATTTTTGTTGCCAAGGCTTTCTCCCTTGTCTCTGGACTTTTCTCTCATCGATGGTTCTCTCAGGTTTGTGTCTCCAGGTAGTCGTTACCCAGCATCGTCCAGTTTCTGATGAAATTCCAGTGATGGATTGACACTCTATAAGAGCTCAGTTACCTGCAAGTCTCACGGTAACTTTGGCAAGTTCCATATCAAGTTTTCGATGGAGGAAATTTCTATGAGAGAGAGAGACTGCTGGTGTAGTCCCAGCAGCAATAATCCACCAGGAAGGAGATTCTATGATCTTGATGAAGTTTGTTGTAATTTATTTGGACTCTTTATTCAAAGAAATGTAAGTAAGCACTGTTTTGTAATTGTTAAGAAAGCATAACGCTGAATTGTATGTGCTTACGAGCAATTGTTTATAAGTAGGTGGTAACTAAGTCACAATATTTGTGGAAAGATTATATGTTAACTTGTTTGTTTAGATAACTAATATGCACTTAGTTGCAAGAAAGGGAACAGTGTTATTAAGGAAATGTATGCAGCTAGGCAATAATTAGGTTACAGTCTTTGAGGGAAGATTTTATGTTAAATTGTATATCTAGTAGGAGAAATATGTGCATGATTATGACATAGGAGATAATTTCATGTTTATGTCTAACGAGTTACCTTAGCATTTAGTGTAAACTGCATTCCCTGTGTGTTGAAACGGTTGAGTGAGATAACTCAGTAAATTTTTTGTGTGTATTGTACCTATTGTTCTAGTTTAAATTAATGTTTTGTTTTGTAACTACCTGGCCTGTTCTTTAGCCAATGCACTATCTCCAAAAAATAGTGAACCTGCATGCAAATTCCATTTTGAGCAGTCATGACTTGCATCAGGGAAAATCTGTGTATAGTTAATGATTCCTGTTTTCCTCGCCTTAACATTCAAACTAAATTAATTCAAGTAGCAAAGCTTATATGTTGGTCATACATAACTGGTAATTAGCTTAAATTAACACCACATATAAAGGATATTAATTAAAGGCAACTTTAATGAATAACTTCAATATTTTGGCAACGTCATGTTGCCATCTTCAGGAACATAAAAATATGGTATGTGCACGCCGACTCTAACAAAAGCAAATGAGGAAGAAGGCAAGCAACTAATATTATTCCTAAAGTCCTAATGGTGCCCTCTGGCAGGCTAATTGGGTTGTCTTGGCCATTGGGCTGAAGTTCTCATAATGTAAGTCTCCCAAATTTGGGGTAGTTTCATGCACCCAAATTTGTTGAGGTTTGGAACGTTTGTTAGAGCTGCTGATGATTCCTTGAATAATTTTTCGTGCTTGAACTTGCTGCAGTGTATTATTTTAGTTTTCCTCCAACGAATTCTATGGCGGGTATCTAGGGCATGGTCTGCCAGCCCAGAGTGGCTGTACTGGTGAAACCGGATGTAGTCTTTGTGTTCTGAAATCTTGATATTTGTTGTCCTGCTGTTTGGCCAAAGTAGGACAATTTGCAGCTGCAAGGGACCTGATATACACCTAGACCTACCTGGTTAGTCTTTAGTAGAGCGGATAAAGGATGCCAACTTTTTATATGGTCTATAACAAGAAGTCAGGTCATATTTTTTTGAGGATATTGGTTATTTTCTCAGAGGTGTCCCAGATGTAGGGGATGGTGATAGATTTAGTATAATCTCTATTGTGGAGGGAGGGGGGTATTGGTTTTAGTATTTTTTAAATTTTTTTGGGGTTATAGCCATTAGCTAAGAAAGTGTTGAGGATGTGGTTTAGTTCGGTGGTTAGGGCATCGTCATTTGAGCAGATTAATTTTGCCCTGTTATATAGTGTTTTTATAACCCCATATTGTTTTGAAGGGGGAGGGGGATTGCTGGTGAACATATCTACCTGTATGGGTGGGTTTTCTGTAAACAGAGAAAATCAAAGATCCATCAAGCTGGCGAGTGATTAAAGTGTCGAAGAAGGGGAGGGTGTTGTTTTCCTCTTTTTTTAAGGTGAACTGAACTCTGTTTAAGTGTGTTAGGAAAGAGTGGAGTGTATCTGAGCCATGTGGGAAAATAGCAAACACATCATCCACGTGTCGAAGCCAGATAGTGGGTTTTTGTGGGGCAGAGTTTAAGGATTTGTCTTCAAAGGTCTCCATAAAGAAGTTGGCCAAGGGTGGAAAAAGTGGAGAACCCATGGATGTCCCCTCTATCTGTGTGTAGAATTTTCCTTGCCAAACGAAATAGCCTGAGTTCATTGTGAACTGAAATAGGGCTGAGATATCAGAAGAACCTTGGCTTGGATGAGTTCTAAGGTTTCTTTGAGTGGGACATTAGTGAATAGAGAGGAGACAAAATTAATAACGGAAAAAACTCACATACAAAGATTATTTAATAGTATAATTTTCGCCTGTGTCACAGGCATCTTCAATAGATATTAAGCTCAAATTAAACAATAACTGACAATTCCAAAAAGCGCCACCTAAGTAGCTGGTGTAAGATAACTAAAAATGTCAATAAATTTCCTAAAAAAAAAAATAAATAAATAAATAAATCAAATAAAATTTTAAAAAAATACAATAAAAGGTTAGGAAAGATTAGCTGATTTGTAAAGTACTATCTCCCATAAAGGGGACAGACGTAAGCCATTGGATCTGTTTAAGTTAGGAGAATGAAGCAAAAATTTACGTTTCTTTATAAAGGTGTTCTATGAGGAACCGACTTTTGTGAAGAACTCTTGTCTTTCTCCAATGAACTCTATGTCTAGTGAAGATGGCATGTTCTGCAAGTCCAGACTTTTCAAGTTTAAAGTATTCAATATAAGATTGGTGTTCTTCTAGCCGAATAGAGGCTGATCTTCCTGTTTGTCTGAAATAAGATAATCCACAAGAGCATGGAATCTGGTATGATTAAGATGTGGAAGCTTGTCCTTAGGAGAAGTGGGAAAGGTGGAGATTTTTCTAAGCGGTCGAAAGGCAACAAAAACATTCAGTGGTTTTAAATGTTTTGCTATATGTTCACTGATGCCTTGTACATAAGGCATAGGAATGCACGTTATTTCTTCTGTGTTTGAAGAGGAAGACATATATTAAAACTACTCAAAGTTCTTTTAATGAAGCAATTCTTATAACAATTAGATAGAATGGAAGAAGTTATATATTGTAGTTCTTTCTGTAAAAGATAAGTTGAACAGTCACGAGGTAAAAAAGACATTTTTCTCTCGTATACCTTCTTATAGGCCTCTTACATCGGATCCTACCTGGAGTTAATTGAAGAGACTTAATTCTCTTATAGATAATGTATTTACTTGGAATGAAGATCAAAAAAAAAAAACTTAAAACCTTCTTCGGTCATCCACCTAGATTGTATGGTCTTCCAAAAGTTCATAAACCAAGCATTCCGTTAAGACCAGTCGTAGATTGTATAGGTTGCCCCGCTTACAAAATCTCAAAATTTTTATCAAATTTACTCTCCTCTTCAACTAGAAGAACTGATACTTATATAAAAAATACTTTGGATTTCAAAAATAAAATTTCAGATTGTCATTTGGATGTTTCTGATATCATGATCAGTTTAGATGTTGTTTCTTTATTTACAAATGTGCCTCTTTCTGAAAGCATTGAATTACTACAACAGGAATTTCCTTCAGACATTGTAAACGTATTTGATTTTGTAATGCATTCTGGTCATTTTTCCTTTAAAAATAAGTTGTATCAACAAATTGAAGGAACAGCAATGGGCAATCTTCTTTCTCCTGCTATCTCCAATTTCTTTAGGAACATTTTGAACAACATTTCTTTGACAACATTTCTTCCAGACCTACTCATTGGTTCAGATATGTCGATGACATTTTTGCTGTATGGAATGGCTCTTCGGATGAACTTCAACAATTTCTCACTAAGTTAAACGCACTTCATCCTAGGATCAAGTTTACCCTAGAAGTAGATTCAAATAAGCAGTTAGCCTTTTTAGATCTTCTAATTCTTTGCCAACCAGATGGTAACCTACATTTCTCAGTTTATATAAAGAAGACTCATACAGGCCATTATATCCATGCGGAATCTCATCACCATCCCAGTCAAAAGGCAGGAACTATTAAAACACTGGTTCATAGTGTCCATTCCTTTTGTTCTTCAGACAGTCTATTACAGAAAGAACTGCAATATATTACTTCTTCCTTTATATCTAATGGATATAAGAATTCTTTCATCAAAAGAGCTTTGAGTAGTTTTAATACTCAAAATTCACTAATGCCTTTTTCAGAAGGCATTAGTGAACGTATGGCAAAAGTTTTAAAACCACAGAATATTTTTGTTGCCTTTCGACCGTTTAGAAAAATCTCCACCTTTCCCACTTCTCCTAAGGACAAGCTTCCACATCTTAATCATCCAGGTGTCTACCAGTTCCATGCTCTTGTGGATTATCTTATTTCAGACAAACAGGAAGATCTGCCTTTATTTGGCTAGAAGAACACCAATCTTATATTGAATACTTTAAACTTGAAAAGTCTGGACTTGCAGGATATGCCGTCTTCACCAGACATAGAGTTCATTGGAGAAAGACAAGAGTTCTTCACAAAAGTTGGTTCCTCATGGAATGCCTTTTTAAAGAAACATGTGAAACTCTGCTTCATTCTCCTAACTTAAACAGATTCGACGGCTTACGTCTGTCCCCTTTGGAAAGTAGTATGGGAGATAGTACTTTACAAATCAGCTAATCTTTCCTAACTTTTTATTGTATTTTTATTTATTTTATTTTATTTTATTTTTTTTAGGAAATTTATTGACCTTTTTAGTTATCTTACACCAGCTACTTAGTTGGCGCTTTTTGGAATTGTCAGTTATTGTTTAATTTGAGCTTAATATGTACTGAAGATGCCTGTGACACACAGGCGAAAATTGTACTATTAAATAATCTTTGTATGTGAGTTTTTTCCATTATTAATTTTGTATCGATATGTCTACTCACGGTATACCTCTTTTAAAACTTAGAGAGGAGACATCAAAACTGTCCATTATGTCAGTGTGTTGGAGTGAGAGGTTTTCTATGCTGGCTTTAAAGTGGGCTGAGTTTTTTGTGTGTGATGGTGTGTTGCCAGTATAGTGTGTGAGCGTTTTGGCTAAATGTTTAGCTAATTTATATGTTGGGGGAATCAATGCCATCAACTATGGAACGTAATGCCACAGTTTGTTTATGTATTTTTGGGAGTCAATATAATCGGGGGGGGTCTAGAGTTATATAAGGTTTTAGTTTGTTAGTGACTTACACAGGCCAAGAAGTGACTTTTTTAAGGAGTCTGTGAAGAGTTCTAATCTGAGAGCCGGTAGGATCATATTCAATAGGGAGGTAGGTCGTACGATCTAATATTAAAGCATTAAGCTTACCTTTGTAGTCCTTTTGATTGAGCACCACCATGGTGTTTCCCTTATCCACTTTGGTGATTACTATTTTTTTGTTTTTCTTCATTTCTAGTAGAGCTGTGTATTCGTCTTTGGATAAGTTGGTTTTTGGAGGTTTTGCTTTGGTGAGAACACTGGCTACATCAGTCTGACATTGTTGGTGATGTGGTTAGGAAGGTTGCGAATTACACATCCTATTTGGATCATGATTTCTTCGGCTGGCATTCTTTTAAGAGCTAGGGCAAAATTGTGGCCACGTGAAAGTGCGGTGAGTGCTTCAGGCTTTAAAACTACGAACGAGAGGTTGACTACTGTGTTGAGGAAGTAGAATTCTTTATTAAGTTTTCATATTTTTTCAAATGCCGACTATGTATTTTTTGAATTCTTTTGTTGCCGAAGCGCATGAGATGTCATAAAGAATCGTGCAAAGATCATGGCCGAGTGTATCTGAAAGCTCTTTCTCTTGCACCTGTAAGGTTTTGTTTTCGTCTGCAAGGAGAACACGTGTCGTGGTAATTTGTTCTCTTAATAGGGCGAAGCTAGTGCGATTATAAATACGAAGAGCTTTCTATGAAGTAAAACAGTGCTTAAATTTAACACAATTTGGGATTACCTTGTTATCCTGGCAGCGTTTTCGGAAGGTCAGACGATTCAGTTGTCTCGATCTCTTCAACCTCATTTTGCCATATTGATGGGCCTTTTGTGCGATGGAATCTCTGTGAATGATCGTAATTCTAGTAGCAAGGCTTATACATTAGTCATACATAACTGGTAATTAGCTTTCGGAATTAACAACACATATAAATGATATTAATTATAGGCAACTTTAATGAATGACTTCAGTATTTTGGCAACGTCATGTTGCCATCTTCAGGAACATAAAAATATGGTATGTGCATGCAGGCACTAACAAAAGCAAATGAGGAAAAAGGCAAAAAACTAATATTGTTCCTAAAGTCCTAATGGTGCCCTCTGGCAGGCTATTTCGGTTGTCTTGGCTGTTGGGCTGAAGTCTCATGATGTAAGTCCCCCAAATTTGGGGTAGTTTCACGTACCCAAATTTGTTGAGGTTCGGAACGTTTGTTAGAGCTGCTGATGATTCCTTGAATAATCTTTTGTACTTGAATTTGCTGCGGTGTATTATTTTATTTTTCTTCTGACGAATTCTACTACAGGTATCTAAGGCATGATCTGCCAGCCCAGAGTGGCTGTACTGGTGAAACCAGATGTAGTCTTTGTGTTCTGAAATCCTGATATTTGCTGTCCTGCTGTTTGGCCAAAATAGGACAATTTGCAGCTGCAAGGGACCTGGTATACACCAGGCAGGTCTAGAGGAAGTGGTTGGTCTTTGGTAGAGCGGATAAGGGATGCCAACTTTTTATATTGTCTATAACAAGAAGTCAGAAGTCTTTTTTGAGGATATTGGTTATTTTCTCAGAGGTGCCCCGGATGTAGGGGATGATGATAGATTTAGTGTAATCTTTATTGTGGAGGGGGGGGGGTTGTGGTTTACTGGTTTTAGTATTTTTTGGATTTGTTTGGGGTTATAGCCATTGGCTAAAAAAGTGTTGAGCATGTGGTTTAGTTCAGTGGTTAGGGCATTGTCATTTGAGCAGATTAATTTGGCCCTGTTATATAGTGTTTTTATAACCCCATATTGTAGTGATGGAGGGGGGGGGGATTGTTGGTGAATGTGTCTGCCTGTGTGGGTTGGTTTCTGTGAACAGAGAAAACCAAAGATCCAAAGTGTTTAGGATATGGAGGGTGTGTTTTCCTCTTTTTCTAAGGTGAACTGGACTCTGGGGTGCTGGTTGTTTAAGTGTGTTAGGAAAGAGTGGAGAGTATCTGAGCCATGTGGCCAAATAGCGAACACATCATCCATGTTTTGAAGCCAGATAGTGGGTTTTTGTGGGGCAGAGTTCGTTGGAAGAAAACTAAAATAATACACCGCAGCAAGTTCAAGTACAAAAGATTATTCAAGGAATCATCAGCAGCTCTAAAAAACGTTCCAAACCTCAACAAATTTGGGTGCATGAAACTACCCAAAATTTGGGAGACTTACATTATGAGAACTTCAGCCCAACAGCCAAGACAACCCAATTATCCCACCAGAGGCACCATTAGGACCTTAGGAACAATATTAGTTTCTTGCCTTCTTCCTCATTTGCTTTTGTTAGTGCCTGCGTACACATACCATATTGTTATGTTCCTGAAGATGGCAACATGACGTCGAAATATTGAAGTTATTCATTAAAGTTGCCTTTAATTAATATCCTTTATATGCGTTGTTAATTCCGTAGAGCTAATTAGCAGTTAAATTAATTCAGTAAGATTGTGCAGTCGTAAATAAAACACATTTTTCTAAATGATTTGTGCGTAAGTTAGGTGAACTGCACATATTCAATCGGATGATAACCTTAGGTCTGTTTAACGGGGGGGGGGGGGACAGATGTGATAGAATTAAAACATTAAACAGATTATTAATAAAATAAATTAAAATAAAGAATTAAGAATATTTTATGGTAATGTGGTATTATCATCCATAAAAATGAATTCTTCACCTACTGCATCATAGAACAGTTGAACATCATGTTGAAGAACTTTGTTGCAATATCATTCACCAGTCATAGTCCCTTTTTATAGCACTTGTAGCTCAGTGAATCCATTAAGCATATTGCCTCCCCACACCATGACCCCAGCACCACCATATCTATCCCTTTCAAGAATATTCTTGTGTTAAGTAGTACCACTTTCACACCAGATATCTGTGTACCTGTGCTTGAATGGAGCCTGCTTGCAAGCTGACCTGCTGTGGTATGTCGATTGCATTTTGTTATTATAACCAAAAATCTGTGTTGATGCTCCATGGTAGAGTGAGAGTGACTTCTTAACAAATGTTTAGAACACATTCCATTGGTATGAAATGCTGCTCAGAGCCTGGATACAACACTATGAGATTCTGAGCTCTCTGGCAATATTAGTAATATTGCCAGACTGTGGCCTTCTTCAAGCTTTCCAATAATTCTTTCCCAAGTTAAATCTTCCTTGGTGTATGAGACATTACAAAACATCCAGGTTTGCAACTTTATTCCTTCATAAAATGAACTTCTTTCAAACACGTTTCTCTCAGCCTTTTGCCTTTTATCCTGTTGAGTGCTACCATGTGCCCCCCCCCCCCCCTTTGTACGTGATTTGAAAATCTGAATGTGTACCAGCTTTCTATTCGAATTCGTCAGTTATACCAAATTGCCACAAGCTGATTCATCTATATTTGCAAGTTATAATCTTCAGATATAGTGTTTGTCCTTACGTTTTTGACAGCAATATATAAGGGTTTGATAAAACAATATCTGGACAAATATTATGCACGGATTTGCTCACCTAAATTTCTTGGAGATGTGGAAATCGTGGAGAGTGAGAAGTGAATGGCTAAAATGGTGACTGGTTGGTAGAATGCCTATATGAGAACAAACTGTAGGTTTCTGGTTGACAGCGTTTAGCTAATGGATGGAAAAGAGAACATGTGATAGAAACTTACATAAAGGGATTTTACAGAATAGTTGATAAAGAAATTCTTTCATACATGACTGGATGGGAGAGAACAAGATGCATCCCCTGCCAGTTGTTAGAATGGTTAACATGTTGTAGTGAGGGTGTAAGGACTAGTGTTTTTTTTTTTTTTTTTTTTTTTTTTTTTTTTTTTTTTTTTTTTTGCGTGGAGAGCAGAATGGGTTGCTAGAGTGGTCATGAAAGCTTTGTCAGTGAATGAATTAAAGAAGTATGATAGGAATTTTGATAAAGTTGTTATTGTTCTCCTCCCACAGTTAGCCTTCAAACTCCACATGTAATAATAATAGGTTTTGTTTGTATTTTTAATATTTCTATGACTTTTTGTTGATATTTTTTTGGAAAATTTTATTACTGAATCTCAGTTATACTATATTTTTTCTGGTCTGTTTCATGGTTATTAGTGTTAATAACTATTAATTATAGTACAGGGATATGCAGTATGGGGAGCACTCGATCTCTTGTCTTTATGTAGCCTCGACATTTTCCCCTTCTTTCATACCTAGATACTTAAATTCCCTTCAGTATTTATAATCTGATAAAGTTGCAGCAAGACTATTCTTTAGCTCCAGTCAAATTTTATTATTATAATTATTATTATGATTATTATTACAGTAATCTCCATGTAAGTGAGTAGACTCACTGTGGGAGTCCTGCTTAACTAGCTACATGTCTGTCATATTGAATTTCGAAATCATTCAGCTCCCCACATTCACAATGCGCTCTGGCAATGCATTCCATTCACCAACCACTTTCCATGTAAAAAAAATCTATTTTTACACCCTTTTTTCACCACATGTTGACACGATTTCCAAGGATAGCCTCTACTTCTACCCCTCCTACTCTCCACTTTTTTTTTTTTTTGCAACTCTTCCTGTATTAGTCTGTCAAAAATCCCTTAACTGACTTGAAAGTCTCTGTCATATCACCTTCTTTTCCCCCTATCCACCCTCAACCGTTCTGCATAACACTCCAGAGTCCAGATATCGTTTTGGTTCATTTGTCTCTGAATCTTCCTTCTCCCTGTTGGAGGGCACCTCTCAATAATGGTTGTTACGATATTGCTTTCTCTAAAAATCTTAATGCTTTCCCTAATGTAATTTCCTTCCCTATACTGTGATCTATCCCTTCCTGAATTTTCTAACCTTAAACTCTGAATCACCCTTTTGTAATTTCCCTATGAAAGTGAAAATTAGCCACCAACTAAGAATGAATTCTCTAGACCTTCTTTCTGGGGCTGTCTCCTTTTCAGACACTGACAAATTTGTTTTTCAAAGCTGTGCCAGTCAGAGTCCTAGGAGAGAAGAATCCTTGTTCAGAGAGATTTTCCCAGAATCTAAACACCTATTTTATCTTAGTAAAGTTCTACAGTGTTTGTAGAATTCTTAGCTTGCAGTCGTGACTCTAACGTTTCAAATTCCCCTTTCTTATTCCCTTTCGCATAGGTTCAGATTTTGAGGGGTAAGTTGGTCTCATGCTCAGACAACACTCAGGATTCCATAACAAAACATGTTTATTAGGATCTTAGAGTACTTACAATTAGATTCAAATACACACAAGAATTTAATCAATTAAACATTAACTCAAACTGGCGAATACAAGTGAACATTCTAATAAATAATCAACAATTCTAGCCTCTAAGTTAATCAGTGATGCACATAACATTCACAATACAAAATTTTAAATCAGATTCTATCTTTAATTCTAGCTCCTCACATTAATTTGGTCACACACATGAGCATACGTTTTCAGACAACCAGTCTAATGAAAACACCAACCAGTTGTAAGCATATTAGTCATTCAACATTCCCTAAGTATTTGTCCATAATTTCCTTTCCACTAGAAACTGATTCGCCTTTCCTTCTAATACTGTTGGAAAATAAGTAAGAAAGTTCTGTACGTTACCATCACTGTGTCTGATTACCATCTCCGCTTGGTCTGCCTTCCTTTGTTGGACAAGCCTCTGCACTTCCATCAGTTTGCATCCATGTGGAGGTCATGTTGTTCATCCAATAAGGCCTTTCTCTGCACTTAATGATGCTAGCGGTTGTCTCGATCTCTTGCAGGTCACTACGGTCAGCTTTCCCACCTTTGGGAAATAACTTTCCGCTGCCTCATTCTGGTAGGACTTCTATCGACGGCCCGAAACAGTGGACTCTAACATCTCGTGTACTGCCCGTTCGGTACCCATCAAGCATTCACAAGAAAGAGCTTGCCATCCAACATCGTAGCACTTTCTTCCATTGGTCAGCAACCTCAGGTCCGAACGAGAACAGGAACAAAACTCCAGAGAGCTTGAAGCTTGCACAAATCCTTCTTTATTCTAACTCCGTTGCGCCCTCTTTTCCGTTGCAAAAATCTTCACATGCCACTTTTCACCGTGCCCTTAAGCTGTTTCGTCATAACTCTTCTCCTCGAGGAGCGCTCTTTTCAGGGAGCGCGAGCTCAATTCGTTTTCCATGTAAGCCTTCGCCTCAGGCATTATGCTAAATTGGGTGGCTAGCACTCAACCCTTGGACTTTGGTTTACACTGGATACATTTCACATAAACTACATTTTGATCGCTACAACTTACAAAACAGAATTTCTATTTAGACAAACAAAATTCATTTTTCCTTTGCACTTCACATTAAAGTTATTCATTTGTGCTCCCTTTTTACAATTTTTTTCCTTACTATAGTACAAGTATCTCTTGGTTGTTATTTTATTCTTGTTAAATCTTGAATGAAATAATTTTTTATGAAAATTCCTCATTCAAGATCTAACATGGTACTGGTCATTTTCATTCTTCTTTTTCTTCACTCTACTTCTCCTGAGTCTTTTCCACTTTATCTTCCAGATTACCATCATTGGAATCCAATGCTCTGCCACAATATTTATCATGCTATGCAGTCCATGGACATCTGGAAAGGGGAAATCCTAGTAGTTTTGCACTACTGTGACCTCTGCTTCACCAGAACAGGCAGTCCTGGGTGGGCCAGGATCATTTGGGTAGTGGGCTTGACTGCAAGGATCGACAGCGTTGGAGTAAGTCTCACAATCTGTGGTCTAGGATCGGGTCCAAAGGCTTGCTGTGGTGCTGATCCAGGGTAGCCCCAACATTCCACTCCTGAGTACAATCATTGCTTGCTGGTTAGTAAACATTCATGTGTGGCTCTGTGGTGGGTAGGGAGCTCTGGTGCCAAAAAATTTTTTTGGGTATGAATTTTTCATCCTGAAATTTTTGAGGGACCCTCACAAGGTGCTAACTAAATATTGACAATGTAGATGCATCACTTGATTACAGAAGTAAAAAACAAAAGTCATGTGACAACAGTATAAATGTCCAGTTTTTCTTATTATCCATGCAACAGGTGAAAAGCCAACAAGGAAAATATCACCCTTCTTTATTCAGAACTGTTTAGGAGGACAGGCAGGATCTCCCAAAACATTCAAGAAAGTACATTCTGGTGATATCCTTGTGGAAACATCATGTCAGCAACACTTAGACAAATGACTGAAAGCAACATCAGTGGAAGGAATATTAGTTACAGTAACACCTCATAATTGCTAAATACCAGTCTCAACGCAGAGGTGTGATATCAGAATGGGATGATGTTCCAGATGTGGAAATATGTTTAGAGCTTAAAGACCAGAGAGCGATTAATGTGAGACATCCTGATATTAGAGATGGTCACCTAATTCTGACCAGGAATATCATCCTTACCTTTGATACACTTAAACATTCAATATCTGTAAAATGAGGGTATCTTAATTGTCCTATTAGGCTGTACATCCCTCATCCGCTGAGATACCTAAAATATCATAAATACAGGCATCCCAAACTACCTGTCATATTTCTGCCACCTATTCCCAGTAGTAAAGAGCATGATAATAAATCTTGCTCTGCAAAGAAAGCTAAATGTGTCAGCTGTCAGGGAGATCATCTAGTGTGTTCCCATGCATGCTATAGTTGGAACAATTAAAAAGAAATAGAGAAAATTAAAACAGAACAAAATATATCATATCAGGGTGCAAAGAGGAAGTTAGCTACTACTCCACACATATCCCGAAGTCTTCTTATTGAAAAGGTGACAATTAAAAAAATATCAATAGCAACTCAAACTTGTATGTTTATTCCACCATCTGATAATTTCCCCATACTTGAACTTTATGATCCTGAATGCTTCTTTGTGGATCATATTACTTGTGCCACCATTATACAGTCTCACTCCTGAAAGAATTCCAAAAATGATTCCATTTTACGAGAACTCACTTGTTCAGAAAATTATTTTAATGATCTCACCTAAAGACACTGCCAGATACCACCAGAGGAAAAAAGAAAAAAAATCCTCTAATGCCTTTTAAAATCCCAAAGAGAGCAGACAAACTCTTTTAGCCCTAAGTTAATTTTTTTTTTTGGGAAATTTGTAAGCAGTAGATTACCATCTCAGTTATCAAGTTTTTGAAGATGTCAGAATAAGCATATGATAGACAAATATTCTCATCTTATATTCATAAACCATAACTCATATTATTTCTGAAATAGTATGAATTCCATAATTAATTATTTTTTGACTTACTCAGAATTTGATGAAAAATAGCCAAGCAAACGTTGCTTTACTTTGACTGTAATCGAACCTATAGCAATCTTTATTCTAGAGGATCATTTTTGAAATGGATATGCATTGAACTTTCAAAAAAAAAAAAAAAAAAAGCCTTGAATAATTAGATTTAGGCACCTTATAATAATGGCAAATACCTGTTGGATTTCTGCTCAGGACATGGACTGGTTATTACTAACACCATGTTCCAACATAAAAATGTGCACAAATTCACATGGAGAGAATAGGCAAGGAATAAGAAAAGTCTCGTTGACTATGTTATTGTTGATAGTGATGTTTTCTCCCTGGTGCAGGACACCAGAGTGTACAGAGGATTTGAAATTGGAAGTGATCACTATTTAGTCTTGAGCAAGATAATATTGAATTTCATATTGAAAAGAATAACATGTAAGAAAGTTTTAAAGCGAATAAAAGTTTAGCAGTAACTCAGATGTGAACTGTAGACTAAAATACACCAAGATTATTGAAGAAAAAATGAAAGAGTTTGAGAACAGGAATCAAACCTTGGATATTCAGTGGCAAGCCTTGAAGAAAACCCTGATTGATTCAGCTAGAGAGGCTTGTGGTGAAGTTGTCTGCAAGAATAGAAAAATTAGAACTCCATGGTGGACACAGGAAGGTAAACAGGCAGTGAAGGAAAAGAAGAAAGCATATCAAAAGTTCCTGGCAAATAAGTCTGCTTGTGCTCTTAGAGAATACAGAGACAAATGCAAGAATGCTAAACACTGGGTAAAACTAGCTAAAGATGGGAGGACTTTGGCAAGAATATAGAAAATAAATATCAAGAAGGTGGCAAAATATTCTGGAGGTTGTTGAAGAAGCTAAGGAATGGATGAAAGAGTGCTGTAAAAGGAGTTAGAGATGATAAAGGTGACATGAAAACGGAAGAAAAAGATATCCTTGAAGTATGGAGTAATTACTTTGAAAAACTGCTAAATGAAACTGCAGTGATAAAAAATACTGACCAGGCATACAGTCGGGAATACATATCCATACTTGAAGTAGAAAAAGCCGTCAAAGGCTTGAAATGTGGAAAGGCAGCAGGAGTAAATGATATTCGACCAGAAATGCTGAAGTATGGTGATATAAGTGTCTTACAGTGGCTGCACTGCATAGTTCAGAAAGCCTGGACAGAGGAAGGAATTCCCGATGATTGGAGTAGAGCTCTCATAGTACCCATATATAAAAAGGGAAATAAAACTGAATGTGAGAATTACAGAGGTATTTCCCTACTGAGTGTTCCTGGCAAGATCTATGCAAGTATACTTGAGAAACGGTTAAGAAGAATTGTGGAAGAAAAGCTTAGTGAAGAACAAGCTGGATTCAGGCCAAATAGAGGCTATCAGGATCAGATCTTCACTTTACGACAAATAGTCGAGAAAGCATGGGAATATAACAAAGATCTATATTTAAGTTTTGTCGATTTGGAAAAGGCATATGACAAGGTGCCAAGAGAGAAGCTATTCAATACGCTGCAGTTATGTGTCAATGGGGCATTATATCAAGCAATACTTAGTCTTTATTTGAGTTGTAAGTCAGCATGTAGAATTGAATGAAGTACAGGAAGATGGTTTAATGTTAAATCTGGTGTGAGACAAGGATGTACATTATCCCCTCTGTTATTCATTATATATATAGATCACGTTATGAAGGAAAGTGGTATTAAGCATGATATCAAAATTGGAGATGTTAATTTCAGCTCTTTGCTTTATGCAGATGATGTTATACTTCTAAATAAATCCGCTACAAGTCTGCAAGATTCTCTGCCTAAATTGAATAAGTGTTGTAATAGATATGGTATGAAGGTCAGCAATAAAAAGACAAAGACAATGAAAATAGGCAGAATCATTGAAAATGTCATCTGTGTTGTGAATGGAGAACCTGTGGAACAAGTAAAACATTTCAGCTACTTATGCACGATTTTTAATGAAGATGGTAAATTCAATATAGAAATACACAACAGAATCAGCAAAGTTGGTATGTGGGAAATCAAATGAATAAATTCATATGGAATAAGAGAGAAATTAGTCGGAACACTATATTAGCTGTATACAAGACAGTTTTCAAACCAGTTTTAAATTATGGATCTGAGAGCTGGATCAGACGTAAAACACTTGACCAAAGACTAGAGACTGCAGATATGAGAGTCCTGAAAAAGATTAGAGACGTAAAAGATGGCATCATTGGCAATATCATATTAAAAAAGAGAATGTTAGGAAAGAACTTGACATTGTCAGCATCCAGAAATGTGTTAGCAGAGCTAAACTCAGTGGGTATGGTCACTTAAACAGAATGGGTGAAGAAAGATTAGCAAAGCAAGTGTTCTCTGCCAGGTTGGCAGCAAAGCCACCCAGAGGAAGACCAAGATATAGGTGGATTGATACGGTACAAAGTGCCTTAGACGATAGAAAAATAAGATCTGATAATGTTGGAGTCTTGACAAGTAACAGACTAATTTGGAGGAAAATTGTAGATAGGAAGTTAGTAATGATGTAATTTTTTTCATGTAGTACTATCATATCCTGTACACCCCTTTGAGGGTACATGGCAGGAATTTGATGATGATGATGATGATGAATTTAATCATCACTCTGAAAATTTTCCCACCTCTATCAGAAATTATCAAGTCAATATCAGGCATATGGCTAGAAACTGCAGGATTGTAAGATCCAGTAGACCTGCCACAATGGATCAAGTAATTGTACATTTGTAAGCAAAGATTGTGAGGTTTTTTTTTTCTTTCTGAACACATCAAGTGTTAAACATTGTCCCAAATCAATCAGGTGTAACATCAGATGAAGTGATCATTGAGTATACAACAAAAACAAGCAGCTAAATTATCATGAATATTCCTTAGACATAAGAGAACTGAACTGCATGGTAATGAATCCTAGTTCTTGCTATTTCACATGGATTGAAGGACAAAGTTTTAGCAGTACTAACGCAGTGCTATCTGTCTGCCATTGTCACAACATTGCTTACAAGGTAGTAGAGCGAATGTGTGGTATGATTTCCTGGCTATCTTAAATTCCTTTTGATACCTGTAGATAAAAGCTAAATGGTGGCCCACCTTTAAGATCACCACTAACCTAGTAGTGCGATAATTAATGATGACACTTACACATTTTCAATATGTGACTCCAACTCACAAAAGGTTAAGTGGAGTCAGTGAAATTTGACTCCACTTAACCTTTTGTGTTATGTGGAGTCAAATTTATCTTCACCTAAAGACAGTCACAAATATTCATACCTACAGTGGGATTTGAACCTAGTTTGAAAACAGATATACTAACCAGCTTAGCCAACCAGCCCATGCAGAATGGAGATTTTGATTATGATAACACACATCATGCCATACATCAGCCAGAAATGATTATAGGAACATGATAGTAGCTAAGCCTTATTAATAGGGTTGAAATCTGGTAACCCTGTTGAGTATCTTTAGGATGTAATGGAACAGGTTCTTTTTTGACAGCTACCAGAAAATCCAATGGAATGGCAGGAATTCATCATGTCAACTGGAATGTAATAATTTGGAAGTTTTGAAAATCTAGAATCAATGTCATACAATATCAAGTTTGTTCTGAAGGTTCCTGATATGCTATTTAGTAAATATTTCTAATAAAGTGATCAACTGGAATGTGTGTATATATGGATGTATGTGTATATGTATGTATGTATACATTTTGTTTTGTTAACTTCCAGGGCTTGTATCAAGAAACTGCCTCGTATTTTATGTTTCAACACTATGCGCTACACCTTTAATATGGTTACCATGACAAAAGAAAAAGTCAATACTCATTTTTCATTTCCTCTCAGATTAGACATGTCTAGTTACATGGAAACAAATCTTATGCCAAGCCAACATACAGGTAAAATTCTTTTCACTTTACGCATTAATAAATTAAAAAAAAAAAAAAAGTTTTATTATATTTTTAATTTTTAAATATTTCATTTAATAGATTAATAGTGTTATCCACTAACATTAGTGCTATATATAGTATGAAATATTTTACATACACATACTTCATAAAGTGTGTGTATGTGTGTTATAAATAAATAACTATATATATATTTACTTATATATGTATAAATAAATAAATATATTTATTTATTTATATATAAATCCAAAGAAGATGTAAACAGGAACTTCACCTAATAGTGAATACAGAAATCAGATAAATTATATTTTTGCCAACAGAAGGTGTGCTATCAAATTAACAAAAACGTGATTTAGTGCAGACTGTGGAAGAATAACATGAATTATTAATTGTAAAAGTTATAGATGTAGAAAGTATTTTTAACTTGGGTATAGTTATGTTAAAGATACCAAGCAATTTTAAACCTGGTTTTACTCCATTTTTTCCAAGTAAGCAAACAGAGAAAATGTCAAGTTTGCGCCTGCAATTTTATGCAAGACTAGCTGATCCCACAGGTAGTGCAAGACCAAGGTAACTCGTGGTAAAAGTGGAGCAAGCTCTGATCACTAATCTTAATATTTACCCTTAATGCCAAAACACATCTCCAAGAAGGGGATGTATGATGTTTTGTATTAAAGGCAAGGGGCCACTACCCAGACCGGTTTCGACCTTTATTGAGGTCTCATCAGTGGGAGCCAGGCTAGAAATACCAAGATTTAGTAATGCAGAGCTTGTAAGTATTTTACCAAAACAAGTTACCATAAGGTGTTATAACCTTATTAAATAAAAATCTCAGGAGGAGATATAGATGTAGACCTCAATAAAGGTCGAAACCGGTCTGGGTAGTGGCCCCTTGCCTTTAATACAAAACATCATACATCCCCTTCTTGGAGATGTGTTTTGGCATTAAGGGTAAATATTAAGATTAGTGATCAGAGCTTGCTCCACTTTTACCACGAGTTACTTGGTCTTGCACTACCTGTGGGATCAGCTAGTCTTGCATAAAATTGCAGATGCAAACTTGACATTTTGTCTGTTTGCTTACTTTGAAAAAATGGAGTAAAACCAGGTTTAAAATTGCTTGGTATCTTTAACATTGTAAAAGTTAATTTGAAATTACTGACTGAGAAGATACAAAAAACTTTCAGATTGGATTTATATTATATAAAGAATCATTTGAAGAAGAGGAATGAAATTAAAAAGTTTGGATAGTACAGGAAGAGAATTAGAAGAACTTTAGGGAGGAACAAAATATATAGTAATGGAAGAAGCAAAGACGAATCTAATTAAAATAGTAAGAAAGAATGGAAATTTCAGGGAAACAAAGGATGGGTTAGACATTTGAATGTAACATTTCGTTAACAGGCTACGAAATATATATATATATATATATATATGACAGAATGATCATCGACTCGGTTAACATACATAGTTTTATGAAGAATTAAATGACTAGAACCAAGATTTAAGTAAAAAGGTTTTAATATAAACATACTACTAGTTTTGGCCTGTAATAGCCTTCTTCAGGTGACATTATAAAAGAAAAAACACTAAACATTGAGGATTAAAAGACTATGAACAACATAGACAATCTTTATACATAATTAGCATGAAAACATTGTAGTTGTATTTGAAGCTGTTCTTTCGTTTGTTGCATTGTTGGGAGAGTGCGTGCTTGCTGCATCACGTGAACGCCAGTACATGATTACAGCTGAATGACTATCTGGGAGGTTGTAGCTTAAGTTGTTATTTAGATGAACAGGATTGAAGATGATTTCTCTAGATTCCACAATTTTTCTCTCTATTTCGTCACTGCAACGGAAGATGTTAGTAGATTTTTCCCAGCAGACTTTGTGACTTTGGTTGTCATCATTAGGATTAGCCGAGAAAAGGATATGACTTGATAATGCACTCGCTCGCTGTCTCTTGTAAGCAATGTCTCTCATGTGTTCTTCCATACGCATTTCAACAGATTTGTCTGTCTGCCCAAAATAAGGAATATCGCAATCACATAATATTTTATATACACCAGGGTATTTGAGTTGATGATGACAAGGTTTTGGGTGGCTAATTAAGGAACGGATCTTTGGAAGTGGAGTGAACAAGGTTCTGATATTGTATTTTCTTAGAACTTTTGCTAATTTATGTGAAACAGTACTTATGTAAGGAATAGCTATATTGCCTTTGAATCTATTTGTTTCTTCTGAGTGAAGTCTAGGAGGATTAAGAAGGAATTTGTCAATGATTTTCTTGGAATATCCATTAACTTCGAAAGAAGTTTTCAGATGGTTTATTTCTGTAAGCAGTTCATTTGGGTCATCAAGAAGAGAACTGGCTCTATGTCCCAAGGTGGGAATTATTCAAAGCTTATGAGGAGGGAAATGATGGAACTGACTGTGCAGATATCTGTTGGTGTGTGTGGGCTTTCTATATATCGATATTTTTAGTTTACCAGAAGAGCGAGTCAGTTTGACATCAAGAAAAGGCAAGGAATTATCCGTTTCAAGCTCAACAGTAAACTTAATACTTTGATGTCGGCTATTGAGATGTTCAAGGAAAACCATAAGGGATTCATGTCCATGGCTCCAAACAATGAAGACATCATCCACATACCGTTTCCAAACTTTAGGTGTTAAAATAAAGGAAGAGATAGCCTTGGTTTCAAAATCTTCTCAGTAAATATTTGCAAGAACAGGAGATAAAGGATTACCCATAGCCAATCCATGATTTTGTTTGTATATATTATCTTGAAATTTGAAGTAACCGGACCTGATGCAATGTGTAAGCAAGGCTAACATTTTTTTGGATAACTTGTCCTTGAGTAATGTTAGGACTTCATCTGTTGGGACATTAGTAAACAAAGAAGTTATGTCCAAGCTAGCCATGATGTCATTTTCATCAACTGTAATATCCTTGATGTATGTAACAAATTCTGTAGTGTTCTTGATAAAGGATGGTGACTTCCCTGAAAAACTTTTGAGGTATTTGGCAAAATATTTTGAAAGATTGTATGTAAGAGAATCGATACCTTCTACGATTGGGCGTAATGGGGTGTTCTCTTTATGGATTTTAGGAACATCATATATGCGAGGAATTAATGGATGGAGAGAGCGTAGAGATAAAGGAACGTTTCGGAATAATTCAGTTGTTGTTTTTAATAAGTTGTTTGTACGATTTTGAAGTTCATGAGTTGGATCTCTCTCAAGTATGGAGTAGGTATCATTATGTAGTAATTCAATCATTTTATTCTGGTAATCTTCAGAGTTCAGGATGACTGTTGCATTTCTTTATCCGCAGGGAGGATGATTATATCGCTGTTGTTTTTTAAACTTTTAATAGCTTTGCGTTCAGTTGAAATAATGTTGTCTGCAGGTGGTTTTGCGTTATTCATAATAAAGATTGATTCAATACGTAGAAGGTTTGCATCTTGTGGTGGGAGAAAAGAAGCAGCTTTTTCTATTTTTGTAAGTAGTGTCTCCTTTGGTATATATTTGGTATTAGTAGTGTCTCCTTTGGTATTTTGGGGAAGGAATAAAGTATTGACCTTTACTAAGGATGCTTTGTTCTACATCTGAAAGTATATAGGAGGATTTGTTGATAACGACTTTGTCAATATTGATGTCTGGTTTTGAGTTCCTATTATTTTGTAATCTCTTTAATGTTTCAAATTTTTCAATTTCAAAAGAACCATAGCTGAAAAACTGGAAGAATCTCTAGATAATGAAAGTTGGCATACCTTTAATACATACTGTGAATCTCAAGAATACAATATAATAACAAAGTAAATCTTATAAAGAAAATTTGAAACATTAAAGAGATTACAAAATAATAGTATCTCAAAACAACACATCAATATTGACAAAGTCATTATCAACAAATCCTCCTATATACTTTCAGATGTAGAACAAAGCATCCTTAGTAAAGGTCTAAACTTTATTCCTTCCCCAAAATTAATACCAAAGGAGACACTACTTACAAAAATAGAAAAAGCTGCTTCTTTTCTCCCTCCACAAGATGCAAACCTTCTATGTATTGAATCAATCTTTATTATCAATAACGCAAAACCATCTACAGACAACATTACTTCAACTGAACGCAAAGCTATTAAAAGTTTAAAAAACAACAGCGATATAATCATCCTCCCTGCAGATAAAGGAAATGCAACAGTCATCCTGAACTCTGAAGATTACCAGAATAAAATGATTGAATTACTACATAATGATACCTACTCCATACTTGAGAGAGATCCAACTCATGAACTTCAAAATCATACAAACAACTTATTAAAAACAACAACTGAATTATTCCGAAACGTTCCTTTATCTCTACGCTCTCTCCATCCGTTAATTCCTCGCATATATGATGTTCCTAAAATCCATAAAGAGAACACCCCATTATGCCCAATTGTAGAAGGTATCGATTCTCTTACATACAATCTTTCAAAATATCTTGCCAAATACCTCAAAAGTTTTTTAGGGAAGTCACCATTCTTTATCAAGAACACTACAGAATTTGTTACATACATCAAGGATATTACAGTTGATGAAAATGACATCATGGCTAGCTTGGACATAACTTCTTTGTTTACGAATGTCCCAACAGATGAAGTCCTAACATTACTCAAGGACAAGTTATCCAAAAAAATGTTAGCCTTGCTTACACGTTGCATCAGGTCCGGTTACTTCAAATTTCAAGATAATATATACAAGCAAAATCATGGATTGGCTATGGGTAATCCTTTATCTCCTGTTCTTGCAAATATTTACTGAGAAGATTTTGAAACCAAGTCTATCTCTTCCTTTATTTTAACACCTAAAGTTTGGAAATGGTATGTGGATGATGTCTTCATTGTTTGGAGCCATGGACATGAATCCCTTATGGTTTTCCTCGAACATCTCAATAGCCGACATCAAAGTATTAAGTTTACTGTTGAGCTTGAAACGGATAATTCCTTGCCTTTTCTTGATGTCAAACTGACTCGCTCTTCTGGTAAACTAAAAATATCGATATATAGAAAGCCCACACACACCAACAGATATCTGCACAGTCAGTTCCATCATTTCCCTCCTCATAAGCTTTGAATAATTCCCACCTTGGGACATAGAGCCAGTTCTCTTCTTGATGACCCAAATGAACTGCTTACAGAAATAAACCATCTGAAAACTTCTTTCGAAGTTAATGGATATTCCAAGAAAATCATTGACAAATTCCTTCTTAATCCTCCTAGACATCACTCAGAAGAAACAAATAGATTCAAAGGCAATATAGCTATTCCTTACATAAGTACTGTTTCACATAAATTAGCAAAAGTTCTAAGAAAATACAATATCAGAACCTTGTTCACTCCACTTCCAAAGATCCGTTCCTTAATTAGCCACCCAAAACCTTGTCATCATCAACTCAAATACCCTGGTGTATATAAAATATTATGTGATTGCGATATTCCTTATTTTGGGCAGACAGACAAATCTGTTGAAATGCGTATGGAAGAACACATGAGAGACATTGCTTACAAGAGACAGCGAGCGAGTGCATTATCAAGTCATATCCTTTTCTCGGCTAATCCTAATGATGACAACCAAAGTCACAAATTCTGCTGGGAAAAATCTACTAACATCTTCCGTTGCAGTGACGAAATAGAGAGAAAAATTGTGGAATCTAGAGAAATCATCTTCAATCCTGTTCATCTAAATAACAACTTAAGCTACATCCTCCCAGATAGTCATTCAGCTGTAATCATGTACTGGCGTTCACGTGATGCAGCAAGCACGCACTCTCCCAACAATGCAACAAACGAAAGAACAGCTTCAAATACAACTACAATGTTTTCATGCTAATTATGTATAAAGACTGTCTATGTTGTTCATAGTCTTTTAACCCTCAATGTTTAGTTTTTTTTCTTTTATAATGTCACCTGAAGAAGGCTGTTACAAGCAATTCTCTCATCAATTGAATTGCTGAGAGAGCAGCTGTTGATGAAATCATGAATTTATTAAGTGAAATCTCACTAGATTTGTAAGAAAATATACTATCCTGGAAAAACAGTTTTCTTCCCCATTCCAAAAAAGTCAAATCCCAGTGATTTTGAGAATTATGGAACTATTGCTTTAATTTCACTTCCATGTACAGTTATGTTGAGAGTGATCCAAAAATAAGGGGAGGGGGGTGGAACCGTATGTGAATAGAGAAATGCCAGAACAACCAGATAGCAAACATGAGATGAATTATGGAATAAAGAAGTTCACTTCACTAGAAAGTTCTCTTCACTTTATTGAATACTTCCTTCAAAGTGAGAGATTTCACTTTAAATACTTCCTTGTAAAGGAAGTATCTGGAGCAGTTGGTTCTGTTAGTTGAGAAGGAAAGCAAAAATATCTGGGCTTAATTTAAACATCTGCAAAGCAAAAATCATCATCATCAAATTCCTGCCATGTACCCTCAAGGGGTGTACAGGATATGATAGTACTACATGAAAAAAATTACATCATTATTAATTTTCTATCTACAATTTTCCTCCAAATAATGGCTTCTGGTAATTTGGATGAATTTTTGATTGAGGAAGAAAAAATATCGGTGGTTGAAAGTTATAATTTACTGGGGCCAGAATAAGAAATGGTTATCAGTATGAAAATGAAATTAAAAGAAGGATAACTGTCAGGAAAAAAAATCTATGTTAAATTTAACAAAAAATATGAGAGATGTTAGTAAGGCCACAAAAGTTAGAATTGTTAAAGCAGTGGTATTTCCAGTGGTATGGATATGAAAGCTGGTCATTAAGAAGAAAGACAATTTAAATTGATTTATTTGAATTATGAACATGGAGAAGACAATTGAGAATCTCATTGACCACAAGTATAACTAATAAGAAAGTTTTGGAGAATATAAAGATAGTGTAAAAATAATCATAATTAAAATTCTGAATATTTTTATGTATTGTTTATTAGTTTTGTTTTCATAACACGCATTGTTGGCACTTGCGATGTGCCCGTTATGGAAATTGTTTTGTTAAAAGTGATATGTAAAGCAGTTAAAAATTTAATGTACTTACTGGATTTGAATAATTGTGTTACTTAAACAAATTTTATTGTAATTTAAAATTATCAAAAGTTGTGTTTTATGAGGACATTCTCTTATCGCTAACGGAGACAAAGTGTCAGCCATTATACAGTACTTAGTTTCTCGCTTGCCACGGGATGCGCATGCTCGCCGAGAAATTTGATGAGTGATTGACAGCTGACAAGAAAGCGTTCGGTATCTGAGTAATGGCTGTAAACAAGAGAGCGTTCGGATGGAATTTAGAACACAGGCTGGCAGATATTTAGGCTTGGAGGGACTTAAGTTGTTTTTTTTTATGTGACAGTCAGAGGAAAATTAATAGTATATTCCGAAAAAGGAATGGTGGAACTATTAAGTTTTAATGTGGATAAATAAAAGAAAATATCGCTATATGCATTTTAAACGGAATATTGGAGGAAACACTGATTGAAAGATTTATAGTAGATTCCGAAAAGGGAATCGTAGAACTGAAAGTTTTTTTTTATTGGAAGAGTTAAGACTCTCAGTAAGCATTTAGTGAATAAAAGAAGAATTTGCTATTTATGTTCTAAAGGAATGTTCAAGAAAACTCTGATTAGGAAGTTTCATCTGTATTAAGGACGCCAGATCTGACTATTATTTTTACTGAAGAAAAGAGACAGAATTAAGTCAGGAAGAATTAATGTGTGCTACATAAGTGATGAGAACGGATCCTGTAGAAATGAAGAATAGAGTCATATATCTATTGAAAAGGGCCTTGACAGAGAAAGAAACTGGCTATGAACTTTTTGTGATTGTGCGAACAAAGTGTTTAGTCTAGTCTTAAGTGTAAGTTTATTTTTAAAAGGCCTTGGATCCAATTAATTTTGTAATTAGTTATGCAATATTCGTTTGAAGTGTATATATATATTGTTTTTGTTTTATTAAATGTGTTTATTTTGGTCTTGAGTCCGTGATTATTTGGATTCTGAAAGAGAGAGTTAAGATCATTGCACCAATTGGAGTGAACCCTTGTGCATATAAAAATATATAGGTACACTCGGAAATAAATAAAAAATAATTGTTAGAAACAGAGATCATCTCTATGGTAGGATTAATAATATTATGATAATATCTGTGAATACTCTATCTATATAAAAATCCACCAATTATTAACAATAGAATGCTCCTTGGAGGCAATGATCGCTAAACAGAAGTCAATGAGGAAGAGCAAAAGAGTTGAAAGAACAGCATAAAGGAACTTGCCAACATGAATTTTTAACTGTGAAAGAAGAGGTGAGACTGCACGAGATGGAAATCCTATGTTAAAAATACCAAGCATAGGAAATTACTAGATGACAGATGTGATTATGAAAAGTTTAGGAGGAAGCTTGAAGCTGTGGCATGGCATAAAAACAAACCAGCAAGGAAAGGATGTTAGTAGTGCATGGGAGATAGTTAAGAGGCATCTAGAGGAAGCAATATCAAATTATATATCCAAGGTTCAGAGGGTTAATCAGGTAGGAGTTAGATGGATGAGTAATGTCATTATGCATGAGCTGCAGAATTAGAAAATGTTGTAGAGGGTATATAAGGAGAACGGTGACCAGCATGGTAAGGAAGGCAAAATGATATTATGAGCAGAAATTAGCTGAGCATGCCTAAGGAAATCCCAAAGAGTTCTTTCATTACATTGAAAGTAAGAGGAAAAATAACCATGGAAGAATACCCTTAATGAGTGCTGATGATGACTAGATGACAGAAGCAGATAAAATAGTTGAGTTACTGAGTGACCACTTTTCAAGGATATATCATCCAAATGAGGTTACTGATTGTGAGGTGACTGTGACAGAGGTGGATGAATTGGAGCTTCTTAGGATATTGCAGAATCTCAGTGTAAATATAGCTGTGGGATCAGATAGGATATCAGCTCACATTTTACAAGAATCTGCAAGGGAAGTAGCATTACTTCTTACTTGGTCTTTAAGTCTCAGCTCTGGTAAAGTTCCAAGGGAGTTGAAAGAGGGCAAAATAATTGCGTTACATAAGGGAGGTTCTAACACTTCTTCTTCCTCAGCTTATCCCACTTAAGTATGGTTGCTGTTCTTAATGAGTCTCCTCCACATCCTCCTGTCTTGGGCTGTAACTACATCTAAGTACTTCTTACTTGGTCTTTAAGTCTCAGCTCTGGTAAAGTTCCAAGGGAGTGGAAAGAGGGCAAAATAATTGCATTACATAAGGGAGGTTCTAACACTTCTTCTTCTTCTTCCTCAGCTTATCCCACTTAAGTAGGATTGCTGTTCTTAATGAGTCTCCTCCACATCCTCCTGACTTAGGCTGTAACTACATCTAAGTTCTTCATCCTCAGGTCCTCCTCCACCAGCTCCCTCCATCTCTTCTTTGGTCACCCATGCTTCCTTCTCCCTTGCACATGAATCTGCATGGTCCTTCTTCCCACAGAGATTGAAGGGAGATTCTAACATTACAGTACTAAATTATAGATCAGTGCAGGCACTCCCACTTCCCAGTATCTGAGGTATTGGAAAAATTTGTCGAAAAGATAATTTATGAATGCATGGATAAGAATATGATATGGGGAGGAACATGACATCGTTATGGGTTGATCATGCCTTAGTAATTTACTAGCATTTTGTAATAGAGTGACAGCTAATTTGGATAAAGGAAATGGCTGTGCAATGATTCTGCTGGATTTAAAAAGATAAATGATAGAATAATACATAGTACTCATCATTATCATCATCAATTACCTGAGATGTATCCCCAAGGTATTCAAACTATATGACGACACTCCATGATTAAGTTTACATGATTACTAATCTCATATCAACAGTGTTCTTCCAAATCAGTCTATTACTTGTGGACACTCCAGTATTGTCATATCTAACATTTCGTTCTTCTAAGGTGCTTCATTTTCCTCTGACTCTTTTTCCTGCCATCTTGGCATCAAACCTGTTTTGCTAACTTTTCCTCTCTCATTTTGTGGCCATACCACCTTAGATCAGCCCTGCTCATGCAGTCTTGAATGCAAACAATGTCAAGTTCCTTCCTAATATCTTCATTTTTAATATGATTCTGCCAGTGCTGTCATCTGTTCACCCCCCCCCCCCCAATTATTCTCAGAACTCTCATATCTGTGGTCTTTAGTCTTTGATCAAGTGCTTTATTTCTAACCCATCTCTCAGATCCATAATTTAAAACTGGTTTGAACGTTGTCTTGTATACTGCTAGTTTGATGTTTTGGCTAATTTCTCTCTCTTGTTCCATATAGATTTATTCAACTGACTCTGCCACAGCTTTGCTTATTCTATTGTCTTATTTCCAGATTTAACTTGCCATCTTAACTAAAAACTGTGCTTAAAAAGTTTTGATATTAGGTATAATGCCACCTTTCTTTTGTGATGTGCATCCTTGTCTTACCCTGATTTTATCTCAGATATCTTCCTGTATTTCCTTCAATTCTGTTACTGACTTACAACTTAAATATAGATATTGCTCTGTATAATGTTCCATTTACCCTATAATTGTACTGTTTTGAAAAGCTTTTCTCTGGGCACCTTGTTGTTGTACTTATTCCAGATCTACAGTACAGATCCTTGTTATATTCCCATGATTTCTCAACTATTTGTTGTAAAGTGAAAATCAGATCTATTTGTGCCTAAAAATACCCTCTGTTTGGCCTGCATCCAGCTTCTTGTTCTCCCAGTTTCTCTTCAACTGTTATTTTTTTCTCAGCTTCTTTTCATGGATGATTATTCAAAAGTCATCAGATATAGACTTTATTTATTACTTAAGTTAAATATTACAGTATACTTTTATTTTTAGAATTTATTTATTTATTTAATTTGAGAAAATATTTAAATTTTCTAAATGTATCATGGAGATGGGATATAAGGGAGGTTACTGTTCATTATTCATCATTAGACTTAGATGCATGCGTACATATGAAAAGCATGAAAATAGATAAGATAAATAGTATTTTCCTCTTCCTCCATAGCACAAGACAATCAAGAAAATAAAGCAGATGAAGAAGAAGATGAAAGCTATGAATATGATTTAATAGGTGTCACCGTCCATACTGGCACTGCTGATGGAGGCCATTATTATAGTTTTATCAGAGAAAGGCACACTCCTGGCAAAGATAAATGGTCAGTAACTAACAAATTTGATATTCTTTTATGGTAAATATGCAGAGACTGCTAAAATTCTGAATCATATCATTCCAGCTAGCTTTTCTTGATTCCTATAATTAACTAATTTTAAAAAAAGCTGGAAGTTTAAATGAAACTATATTCTTTCTTTTAACAGTACTTCTTTAAAAGCAGGATTTTTAATTTGAGAAGAGTGTGGAAATGAACATCCTGCTGAGCACATGATCACAATTTGTAGATAATGATATCTAAATCCAAATTTTATTGGACTCTCTGAATGCATATCCATAAAATTTGAAGGTAGTAACAGTTTCATGGGACTAATATTACCTAGGATAGAACATGATTGGAACAAATATTTTAGTACTACAAAGTGTGTATTTGCTGTATAGTATCAAAAGATACCAAAGATTCTTCATTAAAAAAGTATATTTAAATTTGAGCACATTCTGTTCAACCAGTATGACAAAGCTTACAACTAATATCACATAAATCTTACAACTCAATCCAGAAATTGGATTTCACATTTAAAATGTTTAAACTGCTGCTGCATTTATCACTGAGCATTCCTTTCGAATGTTGCCTCAAGAGTATAGCTCAAAATATGATAACGCATTTAAGTCGGAAAGAACTAGATTTAAAATCTCTGAATGAGGAACATTTATAAGAGGTTTTCAACTTAGAGATGAAACACCAGACATACCACAACTGGCTAAAATCAAGAACCTCATGCTCCTTCAAAGCTTACACCGAAGCCCGTAATAGATACAAAAAAAAAGAAAAGAAAGAAAAAAAAAAGCAATCAACGCTTCCAAAACAGAGTTCGAAAGAGCAAAAAGCAGGAAACTAGCAGCCTGTCCAAACGGCAGCTGAGCCTTTTGCTCTCTCGCCCAAGCAATTGGCCATAACTTCTGCCCAACACTATTTCCCACCCCTATCATACCCAGATGGCTCTACTGCATCATCACCCACAGAAAAAGCCAATCTTCTGGCTTCATACTTGCTTCAAATGCATGCATAACTGACAATGGTAAATGTCCCCCAACCATTCCAGACACCCAACATACAATGCTTCACTAAAGAAGTGAATGAAAATATTGATTTCAATGAAATGTTTTTGTTTGAATGTTCAGGTTAGTACTATGATATTAATGTCATTATTAGTTTCAGGAGTTAATATATAATTTAGAATGCATGTAGAAGTACACCATTATTTACAGTGACAAATTAATATCACACTTGGTCGTCAACTTACGACTGACTTCTGTTCTGACTGACAGGTCGTAAGTCGAGCTGGTCATATGTCGGCCATATATTTATTAACAGTATTCTTTAACCTTTCTAATCTTTTTATCATCTTTATAATTTATTTTTATAATCTTTTAAATTTATAATTATGTATATTTTACATAATGTGAAAAATAATACTGTACATACTGCACTGTAAACACAAAAATGCAATCTAAAATTAATGTAAAAATTAATACAAATGAAATTTACAAAATCAATTTTTAATCTTTGCTTGTGCTGGGTTGTGGATCGTCAGGGTCATGTTCTTGGGTTGAGGTAGGAGATGTTCTCTTGATGAGGAACATGCTGAGCTTTGTTTGAACAGTTTGCTTGTTTCTTTTTTTCTTCATATATCTCATGATAACAATGCACAGCATCTTGAATGATACGTTCAACTTTGTGAATTGTTCAACATTAGGGTTCATTGCTTTGAAAAGAAATTCACTGCAAAGAGTTTATCAGATTCAGCTGCGAAAAAGAATCTGATAAACTCTTTGCAGTGAATTTCTTTTCTGTGTCCTCTTCATCTTTCTCTTCTTCCTCTGTTGCTTTTTCTTCTGACATTGTCTGTGCTTCCAATTCAATCAACTCTTCATCCGAAAGTTATTTTATTTCACAATCTAGCAACTCCTCTATGTCTTCTATTTCACATTCTAATTTAAGATTTTTTGCAAGTTTAACTATTTTTTCTGTAATCACTTCCAGTTCCTCTCCTTTTTCAAATCCTTCAAATGTATTTGCATAACATTTTAGACACTTTTTCCAAATTCTCGACATACAATTCTTTGTTACACATTTCCATGTGGTCGAAATATTCTTGATACACTGAAGAATGTTGTACTGCTTCCAAAAGTCTCACAAATATAAATCAGCATCAGAATCTTTCGCTTCGATGGCTTGTGCGAATGTTGTTCTGAGGTAGTGAGCCTTGAATGCTGAAATAGCACCCTGATCCATGGACTGAATGAGAGCGGTTGTGTTAGGTAGCAAAAAAACCACTCTAACATTATGTTGAAGGTCGTCCAGATGAGGAGGGTGTCCAGGGGCATTGTCCATAATCAATAAAATCTCGAAAGGGATACCTCTCTCTGCACAATATTCACGAGCCTGGGGAATAAAGCAGTTCATGAACCAGTCTTCGAACAGTGCTTGAGTCAACCAAGCTTTAGAGTTTGAACAGTAGTAAAGGGCAGCATGTACTTGTTGATGTGCTTAAATGCATGAGGGTTTTCTGAATGATAAATGAGAAAAGGCTTCAGCTTTAAACCCATGACATTCCCACCAAGCAACAAAGTCAACCGATCCTTAAAAGCTTTGAATCTTGGCATCCTTTTTTGCTTCTTGGTGTATGTACGTACGATTAGGCATGCGTTTCCATTGCAAGCCGGTTTCATCTACATTAAATATTTGTTCCGGTAGATAACCTTCTTTGATTAAAGAGTCGAAACTATCAACGAATTTTTGGGCTTCATCTTCATCTGCACTTCGTGCTTCTCCTCTGACATGTACATATGCAAAGCAAATCTTTTTTTAAAACGCTTAAACCATCCAGTACTAGCCTGAAAATCATTTGCGTAATCGTCTCCGGCCCGTGATTTTAAACTCTGAAACAGACTTCTAGCCTTCGCTTGTACTGTGCAAAGGCTCATGGGTGAATTTTTTCTGTATTAAATCTTCCATCCACATAAACAACAATTTCTCCATTTCATGGATGGGTCCCTGTTGTTGTTTGGTTAAAATTGTAGACTTCAGAGGTGTGGAACTTTTCGCAGCTTCCCAAATTCTTTCTTTGTCCTTAAGTATCGTCGATACAGTGGAATGTGATAACTTCAAGTCACATGCTATCGTATTCACTTTCTTTCCGCCTTCATAGTTCTGGATAACTTTCATTTTACACTCTAAATCAATAGTTTTCCTTGACTTCTTAGCTGACGTATCTGTAGATGAAGGCATTTTCCTTTTACTTGACATTTTATGGGTAGTATTTCAGTAGAATTTTAATTAATACACCGCACACATCAGATGCTTGAAAGCGACTGAGTGTATGTGAGAGATAGTTATCGTATGCGGGTTATCGTACGATAACTATATATATATATATATATATATATCGTATCCCATAGTTATCGTATGTGCAGCTGCCTGATTTATTATTAATTTATTCATTCATTAATTTTTTTTTGTGGTCGTAAATGCGGACAGTTGTAAGTTGCATAGGTCATAAGTCGACGACCAGGTGTACAAGAGTGATCTGAAACTTGGAATTTTACATTTTTATTTTTATGTTTCATAAAATTAGAATTGGAAAATGTTCTTCAAAAAGTATGTGATTATATTCTCTGGTCATTATCTATCCCTTTATCTTCCAAGCCCTTGAATAAAGGTCTTAAATCCTTATATTGACATCCTCAACATTAATAAAACACTGTCCTCTGCATGAAATGAGCCATTGATTGAAAAAAGCGATAATCACGTAGCACTGTTTCATGTATATGTACTAAGGGAGGGGGAGAAAGATTCATGGTGTTTGTTCTTGTTGTTTTATTTGAACTACTGTGCATAGGCTAGTTTAGTTGAACATGTTTGCCCACCAAATAAATGTGCATAGTCATTGAGGTTATGAAAAGAAGAGCACAACATGACCTTATGTTTATTTGAGCCAACCTATTTTTGAGTTGGCACAAAGTGCAAAGTGCTACTTAACCAGAGTTAATTCATTATGTAGAAAGTTTTTTCACTTGATTGTAAAATAATTCAGCTTGCCAAGAAATTATGTATATTCTTGTTTAATCCTTTATCGAAGTGTAAGCAAACAGTTTGTGCATGAAGTATTGTCCCGACTGGACTATTTGTATATAGAGGTTGATGACTTCACATCAGTTGCCTTAGTATCCTATAATGCACAGTACACACATTCTTTTGGATGTGTGCTGTGCATTATAATGCTATGTATTATGGGAGGTCAAAACCCAGACTGGTTTTGACTTTCATTGAGATCTCATCAGTGGAAACCAGACTCAGAAGAGATACCAAGGTTGAATTAATGCAGAAGTTATATATTTCCCATGTGGTAAGATGGTTGTGTAAGTTAACAAATTTTGAAAGTTTATTTTGCACTTGGTTAGACTATAATAAATTTAGTTTAATCCTTTATCCAAGTGTAAGCAAACAAAGTTTGCGCCTGAAAATATCTTCAGGACTGAGGTAAGGTGGTGCAATACCAGGCAACTCTGAGCAAATGTGGACCAAGTTCTCATCACTCCTTGTCTCAGTACCTCAGTCCTGAAGATATTTTCAGGCACCAACTTTGTTTGCTTATACTTGGATAAAGGATTAAACTAAATTTATTATAGTCTAATAACCAAGTGCAAAATAAACTTCCAACATCTTTCTCTAAATCCAGAGTAATTCAATAATAAGGTGGCACACCGATTGGCAAATTGTATAGGTAAATATGACCTCTCCTATTGCTTCTGCATTAGTATCTCCACGTTTGGGTCTGCCTCCCACTGATGACACCTCAATAAAGATTGAAACTGGTCTGGGTAGTGGCCCTTCCCTTAATGCATAGCAGTATACATGTCTACAAGGAGATATGCTTTGCATTATGGGAGATACTGAGAGAACCTTACCTCGGTCCTGAAGATATTTTCAGGCGCAAACTTTGTTTCCTTACACTTGGATAAAGGATTAAACTAAATTTATTATAAACAAATTTTCCCTGTCTTTGAAGTAATGGAAAAAATGTTTCTGATGCTATTTATTTTAGAAACTTCTGTGTTGGTCTCCATACTGTCTCTTGCTCATCACCGTTCCTTCAAAAATCCTTTTCAAAAAATTGCTGTGCCTCAAAAGATGTCCTACCCATTTTTCTCTTCTATTTTTCACTGTCCAAATGATGTTTCTATCATCTCTTATTTGTCAAAGTACTTATTAGGGACTTCTGCTGTCCATTTAACTTTCAGTATCCGTTAGCAACCGCATTATTCAAATACTTCCATTATTCTTTTTTTACAAGGTCCCTGTTTCACTTGTAGTGCAATATTCCAAACATATGCTTTCATAAATTGTTTTCACTGCTTCATATTAATGTTGAAGGAAAATAAATATCTTATCTTTGTGAAATCTTTCTTTGCCATCAAAATTCTGCATCTTATGTCTCTCTCACTCCTATCGTTCTCAGTTATCACACACCCTAAATATTTAAAACTTAGAAGTATTGTTTCACTGTTCAGTAAGATCTGAGCAGAGACTGATGGGTTTCTACTCATGACCAGAACTTTGGTTTTGTTATTATCATCATCATCATCATACGTATCAAGGATTTAGGCCTAGCATGGCCTGTTCCGGCCTTAGAAGTCATCGTTGAATCGTTTAAAAGTAGATATTAAAAAGCGTTGCTGAGAGGGGACATCCCTGTCGGACCCCTTGGTTTATCTCTCTTGTATATGATAGCTCGTGATTTAATCTTATTTGTATTTGATTATTTTCATATATACTTGTGATAGCTTTTAGGATATTATTTGGTATTTATCTTTCTTTTAATATGTTAAATAATATGTTTCTTTTAACTTTGTCAAATGCTTTTTCAAAGTCAATAAATGCAATATGTGTTTCCAAATTATATTCTCTTCTTTTTTCTACTATTAATTTTAGGCAAAAGGCTGGGTCTATACATGATCATCCTTTTCTGAATCCATTCTGTATTGTATCATCCCAGATCATTCAATACCTCTAGAATAAAGTTTTTGGAATATTTCATTAGTTTGTTATTTAAGATTCTGCTATATATTTTGTAACAGGAATTTAGTATACTGATACCTCTATAGTTTTTAGGGTCATCTCTATTACCTTATTTAAAGATAGGAATCACAATTGCTTTTTTCCATTCTATTGGGGGATACCAGTTGAGTAAATTTTATTTAAAAATAATAAGAGTCTTTTTTTGAATCTTGTTCCTGTGTATTTATATAGTTCTGAACCTAGCTTATCTTCTCCAGGTGATTTTCCGTTTCTTGTTTCTTTCAGGCTGATTTCTAATTCTTCTTCAGTTATTTCATTTTCGTTAATTGTTTGCCAGTTGTCTTTTTTAAAATATTTGTCTGTCCACAGTTCTGTGTAGTAATTTAGAAATTCTTTTAATTTTAATTCAGTGTTTAATTTTATGTTTTCTTTGGTATCTGCATTTAGGTGTTTCAAAATCTTATATACATCGGGTCTTATTTTATATAAATCATGTTCTAAATTAGAAACAAATTTATTCCATGATTCTCTGTCTTTTTCTGACTTCTCTTTTAGCAATGGCTCTTATTCTTTTATATTCTATTTCATCTTCTAATCTTTTACTGCTTAACTATTTGTGATAGGCTTCTTTTTTCTTTTTAATTATTTCTTTGATTGTATCATCCCAGATCTTCAGTTTTTTTTCTTTTATTGAATTTTTTGGTCTTTCCAAAGCTTTCATTTGCTGCTGTATTTAGTATCGTTTTTATATTAAGCCATTCTATTTCTATTTCTTCATTTTGTTTTATTTTATCTAGATATTGGTTAATTCTTTGTTCATATAGCCATTGTACATTTGTGTCATTCAATAGCCTAGTTTTATAAACAAATGTTTCAATTTTTCTTTCTGTTCTTGTTACTTGTAGCCATTTAGGTGGTAATCTTAATTTTATTTTAACAAGAAAGTGGTCACTGCTTATTTCATATCCTCTGTGAACTCTAACATCTAGTGAAAATTTTGATGTCTTTTCATTTAATATGAAGTAATCTAATATTGATTTCCATCCTCTTGCTGCCCAAGTATATTTATGTATGTCTTTATGCTTATAGAAGGAATTCATTATTTTTAGGTTATTATAAACTGCAAAGTCAATCAATTTTTTACTATTTCTGTTTAGAGTGTGTTCTCCATGTATTCCTATATTATTGTTAATTTTCGTGTTTCCAATTCTTGCATTTAAGTCTCCTGCTAAAATTATGTAGTCATTTTTATTTATTTTATTATATATGTTTTGTAGCTGATTATAAAAATCAATATTATCCTGTTCTCTTCCTTCTTCTGGGGCATATAAACCAATTATTGTTAAATAATAGCCTCCATCTATTTTTTATTCTAGCTTCTGTTATTCTTTCATTCCATAATTTATAATGTTTTAACTGTTTTGAAAGGGAATTATGTATCCAAATCATGACTCCTGCTTGTGCTCTTTGGTCTCCGTCGACTCCACCGTATATCACATTAAAATTTTCAGTTCTCATAGTTTCTTTTAATTTCTTTTTTGTTTCAGTGATTACTGCTATTTTAAAATTTCTTTCATTTAGTAACTGGTCTAATTCTATTTCTTTATATGCTATTCCTCTTACATTCCAGTTTGCTATGTGTATTATATTTTGTCGTTTCCATTTTCGTTTTCCCTTTTTCATTCCATTTCCCATAGATTCAATCTGATTATCTTTTTCTGTCAGCTTACAAGTAGGATTATGTTCTCCATGTCAGGGGACTAGCCTGACGATGGAATAGTTCAGTGGTAGGGCTGCTACCATAAGGCTTCTGAACTAGCCTTCTTCTGAATTTAAACCATAGGAGGAATAGGATATAATGAAGGGGAACGAGTAGATTATAGAAGAAATATAGTAAGGTTTATAGAGAGGGCATAGTTGTAAGGCCAGAAATGAAAAGACCCCATGGCCCTCGAGTACTCTAATAGCATAAGGGTCATAAAATAAGAAGAGTTGGCTGATAAGGCCTTTTAGGAAAGATTAAAGTAAGTGGATCTTCCTCAAAGTAGAAGAAGGAGAAGATAGCTCCAGCTAGGGGGTCCATGGGAGTGCCGCTTCCCTTACAATCAAGATGATTGCCCCTTATGGCCCTGTTGGTCCACGAGTCCTTATTCAGTATATTCAGACCACCCCACCATATATATATATACAGGGTGTTCGGGATAAATTTGACATATTTATAATTAATTATATTTTCCCGTAAGTTACATGTATTAACACACACTTCTCTTCATTTAAAAGTTTGGACCCTTCTTCATTCATATACAAGATGTCAGAAAGGATGGATAGCTGGAACCCACCTGAATCATGGAAGAGAATAACTTGTATCATGATGATTCGTGCCCGCCATCAAAATAAGGATATTACGACTGCTGCCCAATGCTCCCTGAATACAGTAAAAACAATCAGGCATGAACTAGAGACTTGCAATGGTGACTACGAGGATGTAGCAAGAAGAAAGATCCCTAGCAGACGATCTGATTGCGTTCGTACAGCAGAATTCCTCGCAAATCTGCAGGAACAGGTGTTGAAGAACCCTGGCATTGGAATTCGGGCTTTGTTCGTGGAGTTGCTAACTGTAGTCAAGCCCTGGATAACAAGGGTAGCCAATGGTAGGCCGTATGTATGGCAGTAGGATTCGGCCCCTTGCCACACCTCTGGGAAAAGTCAAAAATGGTTGTCTGAAAATTTCTACGACTTCACCAGTCCAAATGTTTGGCCTCCAAACTCCCCAGACCTTAACCCCATGGATTATTTTGTATGGGGCGCAGTTGAAAAAGACACCAATCGCACTTCCAGTAATACAAAAGCCCAGTTAATGGATAAAATTAAAACAGTTTTTGCGGCCCTTCCCAGGGAGACTGTAGCATCAGCTTGTTCGAGGTTCCGAAGCAGAATTGAAGCTGTGATCGATGCTAATGGTGGTTATTTTGAGTAAATCTTGTTGATAGTATTGTAATTAACTCTGCCTGTAATGTTTTTTTGTCAATTCATTAAATTTAATAGATACAAAGAAGATTTTCTTTTTCCTTACGAAACTGTCAAATTTATCCCGAACACCCTGTATACACACACACACACACACACACACACATACACACATATACATACACGTGCGCACGCGCATGTACACAAACACATATGGTGGGCTCCCCTATCCGCCACCCAGGGGACGCGCTCTCTAGGGGTTACAGGGTCCCCTGAGAGTTTATTATTTATTTAAAAAAAATAAAATAAAAAAAAAATATATATATATATATATAATATGACTATAAATTTGTTATTATTTATAGTCATATTATATTTTTTTTAAAATTCTTTCCATAACCTCCAAAAAATTTTGAAGTTGTTTTTTCTTTTCTTTTCCCAATCAGCCGTTACTGCAATGTCATCTGCAAATCTAATTCACAGTATGCTGTGACCATTGAATATATTAAACACTGTTTCCACTGTTATATCATTTATAGCTTCTCCAAAAAATATAAGTTAAAATGATTTAGGAGTTTCAGAGTTCTCATCTAGCTTAAAATGTCTGTTAGCTCTTTCCATACTTTAGAATAATTTTACCCAGTTTACTTGGTCAAATGCACAAAAGCAACATATGTGTTTGTTCTTACCTCCATTCTCTTTTCTTTTATTTGTCTTAAGACAAGGATTACTTCCCTTGTTCCAGATTTTTTCCTAAATCCAAACTGGTCTCCATTTAGTTTCTCCTCTGTTTTATTTCTTTTTCTTTTGTATTATTTTGAGGAGGATTTTTGAAGTAAGTGACAAGAGGCTAACTGTATGATAATATTTACATTCTCCAGCACTAGCTTTCTTTGGTATAGGGATTATTACACTGTTTGGTCTTTCACTGCTTCTCATTTTCTTTAAATTTTTTTAATAAGTTAAAACCAACTCAGATTTTATCATATCACCAGCTTCCTTTATCATTTTCCATTTTGACATCATCTTGAAATGGTGAGTTTCCATTTTTAGTTGGCAAAGTGCACTTCATACTGATCTATTGAAATATCAATTCTTCATCTTCACTTGAAACTTTAACTGTTAACTATCACCATTTTTAGAAAGCAAGTAAAAAGTAAGTACAAGTATTAAAAAGGTGTATTATCTTATTATTAAAGTACAGATATCCCTTGATTAATGTGATTAATTAATCCCTTGATTAATGTGATTAATTAATCCCTCGATGTTACTGTGTATATTAAAATCGCGTTAATCAAATATAATAATGAATGGTAAAAATTACAATTCATCCATGATCGATTACTGTATTAATGATTAGTTTTATATGATATTCTTTTAGGAAAGATAAAAAAAATGAATGTAAAGTAAATGTTTAATAAATGCTTGAACCTACATTAGTTACTGCAATTTTTTTATCAAAAAAAAAATTATCAAGGGTCGTTTGAACAGTTTTAGTTTTTTTCTTATCAGAATGAATTCTACAATAACAAGCAAAATAACTCTCCGGCACGGCTGTGTGGGAGGAATTTAAAGGCATGTTAATTAAAAGTCTTGCCACGTATGCCAAGGGATTGTCGCAGTCAATTTCGCTACGTTAATCAAATCCCACGTTAAGCAAAACTGCTTTAAGCAAGGGATACCTGTACTTGGATTAGAGATAGATGTAGAATTTTTTTTCCCCACTTGGTTACAAATTAAATTAAACTTGTCAAGAAATTATATTCTTGTTTAATAATTTATCCAAGTGAAAGTAAACAAACTTTGAGCATGAAGTATCTCTACGACTAGGCTACTAAATACAATATAAAGTCCTAAATGTCAAAAATCTTTGGGTATGTTACCACATTTGAGTCATATTTCACTCAATTGTAAAGGTATATTATCATTGTGTTAGACAAAATGTAATGGTATTTGGGAATTGGGTAAAGAAAAACATGAAGAAGAGAATTATGTTGTGGAAAAAAGTTAATATTTTCTCCATCATCAGAGATGGCAGTTGAATTTGTTATTGGTTAATTGAGCAGTTGTTTAACATGACTTCCTAATCACAATATTTAAGTGAAACTGTGTAATCATAAGGCATATGACAAGGTGCTACAAGGAAAGCTATTCAAAACACTACAGTTATATTGTGGCAGTGGGATATCAAGCAATACTTTGTCTTTATTTGAGTTATAAGTCAGCAGTTATTATTGAACTAGGTACAGGAAGATGGTTTGATGTGAAATCCGGTGTGAGACAGGGATGTACATTATCTGTTCTGTTATTCATCACCTATATGGATCACATTATGAAGGAAAAATGGTATTAAACCTGATATAAAAGTCGCAGGTGTTAATCTCAGCTTTTTACTTTATGAAGATGATGTTATACTCCTAAATATATACAGTACAAGTCTGCAAGATTCCATTACTTTATAAATTGAATAAGTGTTGTAATAAATTTCATATGAAAACAGCAATAAAAAAAAATGAAGACAATGAAAATAGGCAAAAATCCTGAAAATATCAACTTCATCCTGAATGGATAACCTATAAAACAAGTAAAACAGTTTAACTGTCTAGGCACAATTTTTAGTGAAGATAGCAAATTAAATATGGAAATAGACAATGGAATTAGTGAAGCTAGGATGATTGGAAGTCAACTGAATAAATTTCCGAGGGTGATCTGAAATGTTCTCGGCCTGACAATGAAAAAATGAATTTATAATTTCAAAATTATTTTTATTTTTCAACATAATCTCCCTTAAGACTAATACATTAATTTCAGCGATGCTCCAGCACCATTATCCCAACCCTGTAGTGGTTCTCAGTAAGATCTGCAAAATACCCCTCTACAGCTGCAATCACCTCTTCATTTGAAAAAAAAAAAATAACCATCGAGGAAGAGATAGAAGTCCCTGTGATAGAAGTCAGAGGGAGCCAAATCTGGGGAATAGGGTGGATGTTCCAGCAATTCATAGTGCAGATCCCTTAATTTTCCCATTGCCCAAACACCTTTGTGGGCAGTTGCATTGTCCTGATGAAAGATGATTTTTTTTTTTTTTTGTAAACCAGGTCTTTTCTCACGAATTTTTTCGTCTAGTCTAGTCTGGTTAAAAGATTGGAATAATATTCCCCGGTTATTGATTTACCCTTTTCAAGATAATTAATAAACAAAATTCCTTTAGCATCCCAAAACACCAATGGCATGTCTTTTCCTACTGATGGAACCGACTTTGTCTACTTTGTCGACAGACAACCGGTTTCTGTCCACTGTTTTGACTGCTGTTTGGATTCTGGTGTGTAATGGTGAATCCAAGTCTCATCCATAGTAATAAGACGCACAAAATCAGTTTTATTCTTACGATCAAAATGGCTCGCATCCTGTTAACGCTCCCCCCCTCCCCTGTTTCCCATAAGACCTTTCCTCAAAGTAGTGCCCTTAAATATAATATATATATATATATATATATATTATTTAAAAAAAAAAACGGGTTTTCTAATTAATCTTCCCACCTTGCCTTAACCCCCCCCCCTTTCAAAAGCCTAAACAGCAGAACTATGGAGAACGAGGACATCCTAACATCCAAACAAGTTATATGCAAAATTTCTTCCTCTATTAGTCTGCATATATTTACCCTTAAAATATACTTATAATACCCTATGAATTCTTGAGTAAAAAGCCAATGTATTTAAAATATGGGACACTCCTGAATGAAAACAGGCAAAAATAGCTGTAAAAATTATAGTTTTTAAGAGGAGTAACATGGGAACTTCCCAGAAATAATACATAGTTTTATTCTTGTTAAAACACTCCAAGCACTGATCAGAGATTTTCATGCGAGTGTGTTTTTGATCTGCTGTGAGCAAGCGCGGCACCTAATTAAAGCTTTTTCATTTGCATTTCTTCATGCAAAATATATCCCACGTGTTCTTTCGAAATGCCTATAGTCTCATCAATTTCACACACTTTGACTCGCCGGTCATCCAATACCATATTATGCACTTGATCAATGATTTCTGGTGGTATTACACTTTTTGGACATCCTTCACATGGATCATCTTCAAGTCTTGTACGGCCATGTTTAAACTCGGCCGCCCATTTCTTAATTGTTGAAAATGAAGGAGAAGAAGTGCCCATAAACTTTTATGAACTTCGAATTAATTTCTTTTGTTGTTAAATTTTGTTTTACAAAGAATTTTATAACTGTGTGATATTCAATTTTATCCATTTCAAGGGATACAGACAACACTTTTGCTTCAGACAGCTGTATATAAAAACACTTGATAGAATGACTTGCAATTTCACATGGATGCTTATGACAGATGTACCAACTTAGAAAAAAAAATCTTGCTGATAGTGTTGCCATCTATGGTCGAGGCCGAGAACTCTTGAGACCACCCTTGTATATGGAATGAGAGACAAATTAATCAAAACACCAAATTAGCTGCATACAAGACAGTGTTCGAACCAATTTTAACATATGGATCTGAGAGCTGGGTTAGAAATAAAACACCTGGCCAAAGACTAGAGACCGCAGATATATGAGTTCTGAGAAAGATGGGAGAGAGTGAACAGATGGCATATGCCATGTGTTCCAATATCCTCATCCTTAATATGAGGATATTAAGAAAGAAATTGGCATTGTTAGTAGATCTAATCTTAGGTGGTACACTCACTAAATAGAAAGGGAGAGTTAAGATTGACTGATGGGTTTTTTCTACTTTAGGCATTGATAAGTGATACTTATTGCATTTCTTTTGAAGATTTTCTAATACTACTGCTATCTCTACTTATCACATTCAATAATCTTTCATAATATCAACTGTAATCTGAAATATCTGTATCTTCAGTTTTTATGTCACTATTATCTTCTCTGATTCATTTTATATTACTATTTTCTCTATTTCTAATCTTTTTTTGTAACCTCCAGAACCCCCCCCCCCCATTTTGTGATATTTATCTCATATTGATATCCTAATTTTCGTAATTGATTTCTGTTTAGCTATATTTTCACATAGCCTAGCATTTTTCTTTCTTTGAATAACTTTGAAATCCTTCCAACTTTAAAATATTGGTCTTACACTTGATATGGTAAAGTCAAAACTGTGCTACCGATGCAGTTATACCTTCTAGATAAAACTGCAGTGCATTTTGCATAATTGATGATTATTTATCATGGATTCTTTGTTGTTGTTTTCTTTTAAACTATTTATGTTTTTTTTTTATGTATTGTTATGGTCTTCACCACCAGTCTCTTGCTTTCTTCTAATCATTCAAGAACACAAGCAGCTGGTGATTAACATTCATATGTGCTTCAGCACTTAACTTATTGAACCACCTTCTCATCCTCTTTCTTTATTCCATCAGTGTTCATTCCTTGATACATTCTTCTCTCATACCATTCTCCATGATGAATGGAGGCCCTCAGCTCTTCAAGGAACAACTCAACAGATTGCATCTTTCTTCCTAATCACGTCTCTATGCATGGTATTATTCTGTTATAGGTTTTGTTCCCTCCTGTATGTGTGTTTGTATATGAAGGGAAAAAAATATAGATTTATTATTGTAGTAATGAGTAGGAAAATTAGTCATTCAGCTTCTAAAATATCACACAGCTTTCTTGCATTTCTTATTGCTTATGTGTTTCAAACAAATGTTTCACTCTCATTAAACAATATAAAACATTCAAGTATTACTTCAGTATATTGTTTTCTCAAGTATTTCTAATAGTTTTGTATGCTGATGTTTTTCTTGAAAACACTTCCAGTAAAGTCAGGTTTCATCAGTATGAAAAAATTAGTTAGGTGTATTTCTTGAATTTAATGTTTGAATTCAACAGCAGCAAATTCATCTGTCCTGTGTTTCTCCTTCTATTGGAATTTCTCTATTCTTATGCTTCTATTTGAATCTTGTCATGAAAGATTCGCTGAAATCATTTTCCAATTTTAGTTCTTAAAAAAAAAAAAAAAAAAAAAAAAAAAAAAAAAAAAAAAAAACTTTGCTGGCTGTACATATGGCTTTTCAAAAACACAGGAGTTCTTTGTTGAGTAAATCTCAGACTTCCACTTTGGCATGCAGCCAACTGTTGTTAGTTCCTTCAAATACAGTCAGTTTATTTTTGAAGATATCACAATGTATGGGCTTTAATATTGTACTTTCTCATTAAACTGGACATTCCATCAATTAACCAAATTTTTGTTCAATCAAAAGAACAACTTTAAACATTATAGAAAAAAATTAGTTTTAAAATCCTTGAGAAGCAAGAGGCCCCACCCCCCTTTTTTTTTTTTTTTTTTTTTTTTTTTTCCCATAACATTAAACAGGAAGAGAATACTGAAAATGTGAATTAAAGAAAACAATGCTGCTTGAATGTTACTTTTAGAAATTTAAGTGAAATGGTGAAAACCTTTTATGCATTTCTAAAAGCAATTTCTTATTAAGTTTATCTTTTGGCACTGGATACACCAATTAATGTTTTAAACAGTACCTGTGAATAATTGGGAATTGGAAATCTAATGTATCCGTATATATCCTCAACACTCAGAAGTATGTCCGCCCCCCTTTATTTTATTTTTATTTTATTTTATTTTTATTTTATTTTATTTTATTTTATTTTTTTAGACATGACTTTAAATGCAGAGTCGAACAGAAGACTGGTGAGTCATTTGGTTTGGTTGAAAGCAACTGATCGTATGCACTCAGCATATCATATATCCCCTACTTGCTTCTGTTCTTCATGCATGCATCTATTTTGTAGGATTAAAAAAAAAAATCTATTAGCTCATTTAGTTTTATAAGTCTTATAAAAGATTATTTTAATCTTAGATTGGATTTTATCCCAAGTCTTTCAAACTGAGGAGCAAATATTGTGGCATCCTCAAATATGCTTGTGCACATGTGCTAGTAAGAATAACTTACAAACAGGTATACCAAAAATGGCATGATAAACAAATCAGGTCAATGTTAGGCATGTAATAACTGGAAGCAGAGAGACTGACAAATGATCAGAGTTGAAAGATCCACTAAACATGTCACAATTGGTCATAGCATACTACAACCAGTGGCTTCAGGCGAGTGCATCAGACACTAATATGAATGGCAATATAACAGCCCAAAACTGTTGTTCAACAGCCAAAAACTCGATGTAGAGAGCAAATTGATTAATAAGGAAAATACAACTTTATGTTTGACTCTTATTATAGTAAACACTGTTATGGTGAACTTGCTCACTTTAACAAATTAATTTTTATACTTCACTAAAGTGCATTAGGCAAGACTTTTAGTTCACTTTACTGTAGTGAGAGTTCATAACATCAAACTTCTTTTAAAATATAAATATCAGCAGCTTTAAGTTTGAAGGACAATTTTTTTAAAATTTGTCCTCCAAAACGAAAAATAATGTTTTTTTAAAAAAAAAACATTATTATTTAATTACATTTCTATGTTGCCATGTAAATTTAATATGTAAAAATGCATATAAAATACCTAATAAACATATAGTTATTAGACACACATGCACACATAGTGTTATGAAGTGTTGTAATTATTATGGACTGCAGCTGACTTTCCTTCCCTTCTCATCTGTCTCTTAGGACGGGTAGAGTCCCCTAATGATGGGTTTACAGCAAAGTAATGCAGCTGGCTCGTCGCTCCACTGTGGCATCCCCTAAGGACGGGTATTCACAACTGTAGATCAGTGTGTGTTCATGGGGTTAGTTTGCCTATTCTGAGGGACGAAAAACCTGAGTTTCTGAGTAAGAAAAATCCTCTACCTCTATGAGAACAGCTAACTCACCTTTACTCGAAAGAGACCAGCTAAAGGTTGCTCACATTGTGGATGGGAATCAGATCTAGGTCTTTTTCTACAAAAGGGCTTTGTCTATACCAACTGAGCTAAGGAGGCTCTGCTGCTGACTTTAGTGTACTTAATCTTATATGTTATTTTTGTTGCCTTGTATTCTTGTGGAATATCTAACTTCTGTTTTTTTTTATTTCAGGTTCCTGTTTAATGATGCTGAAGTGAAACCCTTTGATCCAGCTCACATTGCTGCAGAATGCTTTGGTGGTGAAATGACTGTATGTTTCATATGTTATAATTAACCTGAAATTTCAAAATAATTAACTGCAGCAACATCAGCATATTAAATACTAAAACCTCTCTGTCTCTTCATTTATTTCAGAGTAAAACATATGATTCAGTGACTGACAAGTTTATGGATTTCTCATTTGAAAAGGTAAATATATTTTATTGAATGTAAAAATGACAAAAAAAGAAATTTCTGTTTGTGATGCTATGTAAGCTGCATGCGCGTTCAATGTGGTGAATTTATTTAGAGATAAAAAAAAAGAACAACAAATCAGTGGAAAGAGGAAGTGAAAGAAGCAATCAATAAAAAAACATACCCATATATATATGTATGTATGTATATATATATTTTTTTTTATATTGCTCACACACACATCAGAGGCTGAAACACCTATAAGCACATCCATGCCATGGGTGAAGTGCAGGTAAGAACTGAGAAAGAAGTTCATTGTCATTTTTCTTGAAGTATTGCATTAAGAATATTTCATGAAAAAGGTTGTTCCAGAGACAGATGTAGATGGAATATATATATAGCATAATGCCTTTTTATTTCTCAAAAAAAAGTAGATGGATCTCTCAGTCCTAATAATTTTTAAAAATGAGTATTAATTATTTTGCTACCAACCCTGTATACAAGGGTGGTCTGAAAAGTTCTCAGCCTAATAATAAAAAACGAATTTATAATTTCGAAATTATTTTTATTTTTCAACATAATCTCCCTTAAGACTAATACATTTATTCCAGCAATGCTCCAGCACCATTATCCCAACCCTGTAATGGTTCTCAATAAGATCTGCAAAATATCCCTCTATAGCTGCAATCACCTCTTGATTCAAAGAAAAACGCTGCCCAGCGAGGAAGAGTTTTAGTTTTGGGAAGAGATAGAAGTCAGAGAGAGCCAAATCTGGGGAATAGGATGGAATAGGGTTCCAACAATTCATAGTGCAGATCCCTTATTTTCTCATTGCCAAAACACCTATTATGTGGGCAGGTGCATTGTCCTGATGAAAGAGAATTTTTTTCTTCTGCAAACCAGATCTTTTCTCATGAATTTTTTCATCTAGTCTGATTAAAAGATCAGAATAATATTCCCCGGTTATTATTTTACCCTTTTCAAGATAATTAATAAACAAAATGCCTTTAGCATACCAAAACACCGATGCCATGTCTTTTCCTGCTGATGGTACCAACTTTGTCTTCTTTGGTGCTGAACAACCAGCTTCTGTCCACTGTTTTGACTGCTGTTTGGATTCTGGTGTGTAATGATGAATCCAACTCTCATCCATAGTAATAAATCGATGCACAAAATCAGTTTTATGCTTGTTAAAACATTCCAAGCACTGTTCAGAGATTTTTCATGCGGGTGTGTTTTTGATCTGCTGTGAACAAGTGTGTCACCCATCTTGCACAAAGCTTTTTCATGTGCAGTTCTTCATGAAAAATATATCCCACACTTCTTTTGAAAGGCCTATAGTCTCAATTTCATGCACTTTGACTCACCGGTCATCCAATACCATATCGTGCACTTGATCAATGATTTCAGGTGTTGTTACACTTTTTGGAGGTCCTTCATGTAGATCATCTTCAAGGTTGGTACGGCCACGTTTAAACTTGGCAACCCATTTCTTAATTGTTGAAAATGAAGGAGACGAGTGCCCATAAACTTTTATGAACTTTGAATGAATTTCTTTTGGCATTAAACCTTCTTTTACAAAGAATTTTATAACCACACGATACTCAATTTTATCCATTTCAAGGGATACAGACAACACTTTTGCTTCAGACAGCTGTATAAAACAAACTACTTGATAGAATGACTTGCAATTTCACATGAATGCTTATGACAGATGTACCAACTTAGGAAAAAAAATAACACAAACAGACTTGCTGATAGTGTTGCCATCTATGGTCGAGGCTGAGAACTTTTCAGGTCACCTCATTTATATCACATATTTTAATAAAATTACACACACACACACACTGTGTGTGTGTGGAATCGTCAATATAAGGAGTATTAATGGCGAATTGGAAAATTACCACTACACGTGGATATAATTGGCATTACTGAGACAAAAAAGACAAAAACAGGGGAGATCTTACTAAATAATAAGTACGGGATGTTATTCTCAGGTGATAATGATCAAGGAAAGGAAGTAATAACAATAGCATTCAATACCAAGCATGACGATAAACTTCTTGATTGGAAGGCAGTTTCAAGTAGAGTTATGTGGGCAAACTTCAAAATGGGGACATGGATAATGAAACTTATTTGTGCCCATGGTCCAACAGAAACTTCTTCCAAGGAAGAAGTGGAGGAATTTTTTGAGTCATTAGAACAGATAGCTGACATAAAGACAATGGGAAACAGTGGGCCTTGTTGGAGATCTGAGCTGCAGAGTAGGAAATGAATCTCACCAGGCATATAGGAACATTTTGGTAAAATTTGGAGAAAAGGGCAAAGCTAATAATAATGGTAAGTATTTATGGACTTCTGCTCAGGACACGGACTAGTCATTACTGACACCGTGTTTCAACATAAAGAAGTTCACATGGAGGTACGACACACGAAATAAGAAAGTCTCACTATGTCATTGTTGATAGTGAGTTTTGTGCATTTGTAGATGCATTTTTTTAAACTAATTTTAATTTCATATAAATTTTTGAAACTTCATTATACCAAAAAATTTGGTGCTCCAATGATATGGCCCTATATTACTCTGGAAGCAGTAATAATACTAACAGACATGGAGTAAGAATATTAATAAATAAAGACACATCCAAAAGTGTATTCAATTTTATTCCATTCTCCAGTAGGTTAATGCTCCTACAACTTAAGGGCAAGCAGTCAACATCAGTGTTATACAAGTGAAGTATATGCACCAACTTCAGACAAGGATGATGCACAAATTGACATTTTCTATTCTCAACTGAAAGAATTTCTCAAAATGACAAAGAAACATGTCATCAATATAATCATGGGAGATGATAATGCAGAAGTAGGGAAAGGAGCATCTGAAATCACAGTAGCACAGTTTGGACTTTCGATTGACATCTTAGTCAATGAACAAAATGATAGAAGAGATTGTTTAATATAATTTTGTCAAGAAGAAGCCTAATAATTATAAATACAGAGTTTGAGCTACAAAACAGACTCAACACATGGAAATCTCCACAAGACAATAGCAACAGTATAGTCAGAAACCAAATTGATTATATCTTAGTCAATCAACATTCTAGAAGTAATCTAAGAAGTGTAAAGACCTATCCTAGTGCTGACATTGGTTCAGGCCATAATCCAATAGCAGTAGAACTGAAATTGAGACCAAAGAAAATCCAGAAAACAAAATAGATGAATAAACTAAATTTAAAAAACTTAAAGAATGCAAAAATAGAAAAAGAACTTAAGAGAAAAATCACTTCAAACTCCACTGATGATGAACAGTGAATGAATTATTGAAGAAACTGGAAGAAGAATTAAAAATAAGTACAGAAATACTGAGTTATAGTACATGTCACAAGCAGAAGGATTGGATCACTGCTGATATTTTATCTCTTATGGACTGTACCAATGCAGACTGCATAAAGATAAAGATACTACAAAATATGAAGAGATACAAGTCAAGATAAAATCTAAAATAAAGGAAGCCAAAGAAAACTGGATGCAAAAAAAATGTAATGAAATTGAGGATCTACAAAAAAAACACGACTTCAATCTTCACAAAAATAAATAAATAAATAAATAAAAAATAAATTAATTAAAGAATTTTTGGGATTAATGAAAAAAAGAATTTAAGAAGATAATCCTAGAAACGTCTAAAAAAGAACAAGTTTTTACTGAATTGTGTGTCATCAGTAGTTAGTAAGATCTTGGAGAAAGTAGTGAAGGACCGTATACAGTATTGGGTAGATGAGGGTAATGTTATCTGTGAGAGTCAACATGGATTTGTGAAGCGGCGCTCTTGTTTTGGCAATATGCTAGCCTTTTATGATAAAGTTACAAGAGCATTAGATGAGGGAAAGGCATATACTGCCATTTTCTTAGACTTAGCAAAGGCATTTGACAGAGTGCCACATGATAAGCTGATATTTAAGTTGCAGCACATGGGTCTGGATGTCAGATTGGTCAACGATTCAGGATTGGCTGTCTGATAGGTATCAGAGAGTTCTGTATCGTGGGGGCAGTTTCAAGGAAGCAGAGGGTTAAAAGTGGGGTCCCACAGGGCTCAGTACTGGGACCTATATTGTTTAACCTTTATATCAATGACATTGTCAGTGGATTGCAAGGGGGATATTCAGTTGTTTGCAGATGATGCAAAGCTGGAAGGATGATTAGTAATAGTGCAGATGCAGCAGCCCTGCAAGAGGATTTGAATAAGCTAGATAGATGGGCAAATGAATGGGGGTTTCAGTTTAATGCATCAAAATGTAAGGTCTTGAGGTTTGGGAAACATCGCTGCATACTCTCTGGGAGGAGTTATACTGGAGGAAGTAGGGGAGACAAGAGATCTGGGGTTGATGATTGATAGAAACCTGAAATTTAGGGTAATTTATTGCAAAGGTGGTGAAGGTAACACAGATGATTGCTGCAATTATGAGAAGGACACTGACCTGCAGAGATAAAAGGGTTATCATTCCGTTGTATAAGTCTCTGATCAGACCACATTTAGACTATTGTTCTCAGATTTGGTTCCCAGGATTTGAAGGGGATAAATTAACTGCGGAAAGGATACAAAGATGGATGACAAAGATGGTTTCAGGACTGCACAATTTCGGTTATGAGGATCGGCTGAGGGAATGTGGACTGCAGAGTTTGGTGGATAGAAGAAGGAGAGGTGATATGATTGATACTTAAACTGTTGAGAGGTGGTTACAGGGTTGACACTGGGGAGTTCTTTCACTTGGTTGAACAGCAGGAAGGAGTGATGACAAGAGGCCATCCCTGGAAGTTACCAAAGGAAACTGTGAGCAAGAGGGTGAGGAGTGGTTTCTTTGCATGGAGGGTGGTTGAACCATGGAATGCATTGCCTGATGGAGTGGTGAGAGCGAGAATGGTCAATAGCTCAAGGAGTGGTATGATAGACTTTGTGTTTCTTGGGGGGACCTCCCCTCGATGAGTCTTGATAGACTTTGTGTTTCTCAGGAAGGACCCCCCCCCCCCCCATGATGAGTCTTTTGACTCCATGGAGGTCTGAATAATAATAATAATAATAATAACATTAAGGCACTATTTTCTGATAATAGACAAGGCTTAACAAATTCAAGGAATATAGTCACAGGCTCAGTAGAGATTGAAGTCTAAAGTAGTATAGATAATCAAATTATCAAGAAATGGTAAAGCATGTGGACCTGATGAACTGCCAGCAGAAATTATTAAACGAATCATTGACAGTAATATCGATAAAAGTATAAATTTTATTTATAAATTTAATTAGAAAACCCAGAAGAAGTCATGACTAGACAGTATAAAAAACTGGACTAAACTGAACATGACTCTTAATTAGAGTCACTAAAGACAGAACTTGGACTCCATTAGAAAATATCACTTAAGGAAGAAGATATGATATTTTCTCATCTTCCATTAATGTGTACACCTAATGGTCCATCATAACAATTTATCTTAAATTTTATAAACTTTTCTATGATAAGACAGTTTATTCTACCTATTATGTCTGCCAGTTTTGTGAGTTTTTAGCCTCTTTGTGTGTTTTGCTGTGTTGTATGTGGCACCAGGTAAGTCACATTCTCTGGGTTTGAATCATGCTGGAGGATGATTCAAAACCTAGTTCTTTCTAGGTTGCATTTTTTTCAGCTGCACTTCAGTAAGCTCCATGGCATTCTTTCTCATAATATTCAAATTCTGGCCCTCTCTTAGGTGCACCGTGATCTATTTGCTAAATATAGAATCCTTATCTATCCTCTGATTATTTCTGATAACTGGCATGGTTGATCAAGTTGGCAGAATCTTCAAACAGCAGACTATGGGTTTAAAATTCACTGTGGCATGGATGTCTGTGGAAATCTTTAGGCAATAGATGTTTTCTACCTAGCATGGATCCATCACCTTGCTTAATAGAGATCTAAGACTTTTAAAAAAAGTATTTGGTCTCTAGAATAGGATTTATGCATTATCTTTTGTGGATAGCAGTCACATTAAAAAAAAATGGGTTTAATTTTATATTTCTCATTATATTTATTATTTTCTGTAGATATAAATTTATTATAAATCTATATTTATTGAAATATATATTGAAAAAGTGCATATTTTTATTACTGTTTCAATTTATGATATAGCTTTTCTCTTTATACTTATTCATTAACTGTATAAATGTTCTTAGACCAACAGTGCCTATATGTTATTCTATGAACGTGTCAATCCAAAGGATTTAAATGCTTCCATTCCTAGTCAGACTATTCAACCAATTGTTGAAGCCAATGCAGATCAGGTGCCACCATTTGAATTATCCCAAGAATTGGCCGAGGTAGGTTAAAAATTTAGTGAGGAAGTTTGGGGGGGGGGAGATAAAATCCTTCTCAGTGAACTTAACGAGAACTGAATTTCTGAGTCATGATTAATAATTTTGACTAAATAATAATAATAAATTTTGACAGCATTTTTTGCTAAATCATTTTTAGGAAGTAGTGATTTTGCATTTGTTTTTTATTAACATATTTTCTTAAATGATTCACCATGTTTAATTTGCAGTATTGTGAAGACTGCATACAGCAACTCTTAACTGAGAGGTGAAAGAGAAAAGATGAGTTTGATAGTAAAGATTAAGAATTTTATTATAAATTTAGAGTCAATCTAGCTTAAGTTAGTCTTGATTGAGTATGACAATTTTGTGAACCAGCTCCATTAAGTTTTTTTCTGATGTATAGTGTTTGTTGTATACTGTTAATTTATTTGTTTTGGTGGTTGGTATACCTCTGTTCACTTACACATCACTCAATATGCCACCATTTAAAGATAACATACATTTTACACTGTATCATGCAATGTTTGTAGCACCTTGTACTTGTATACTTATTTCAGTTGAGAATGAGGAGTACTTCCCCACAAAATATAGACAGAGTGGTTTTAATGGTTTTGTATCTCAGATTTTAGAAGTGGAAGTAGTGGTCCACAACAAGTGAGTGCTGGCAGAGAGTTATGAACAGTCACTCTTTCATGTTTAGAGGAATAAACACAGTTCTACAGATAATAAATACTGACTATATTTACTTGGTTAATAAATTATTATGCTGAAATTTTGCCTTGGTCACCTAGGTGCCTTCAATGACAAAAACACTGAACACATGTAATCAGGCACACTGGTAAGAAAGCAAACACAGGCTGAGTATGAATGGCAGGATCTTACATCCGTAACTGGTGCTCTCTCCAGGTCTGATGATGGAAACTAGCTGAAGGTCTCCTGAAAGGAGTCTCCGAGAGTTTAGACTAAGTGAGATAGCTAAATTTTTTGAGATTTGGCACATGTTATAATGATTAATCAGATTCTAGATAAAAGTCTTTTTGATTTATATCTGTTTCCAGTATGAGGAGATTTTCTTCCATTGAATCTGGTGATCGGTATCTGTGGCATGATCTGCTGCACTAGAATAGTTGTATTCCAAGTAATGGACATAGTTTCTGTGTTCTTCCAGGTGGATATTTGCTGTTTGTCCAAAGTAGGATGCCTTCAGTAGACCCCAGGATGGTCCACATGATGGAGTGAATCTTTTGGTGAGCAGATAAGGGTAGCTAGTCTTTGTATGGCTTTGAAAGGGGTGTGTAATTTTTTTTTTTCCTTTTAGCTCACAAGAAATTTTTTCTGAAGTGTTTCTGAAGTTGCATTCTGAATATTAGGTGGGGGAGTGGGGGGGGGCAAATGTTTTGATGATTTTTTGAAGATAAAACTATTGGCTACAAAGTATCCAGATGTGATTGATTTCTGCAGAGAGAAAAGTGTGGTCAGAGCAAAGGTTCTAGTATGATTTGCTAAGGTTTTAATAAAACTATAAAACCATACTGCTGAGAGGGGATGGTAATGTGAAAATCATCTTTTTATTGTTTAACTTTTTGGATGGTTTCAGTAGATCAAGATATAACTTAGTCTAATAATTTTAGGAATGTATTTTTTCGTATAGGATAGGATCAATGTCAGTTAAGTAATGAGGAGATCAATCCCTGCTTAAAATCAACATTTTGTGATCCTAAATTGAAAGCCAAACGGCTATTTTTCTGGCATCCTTAATAATAATTAAGGGGATACAATCCCTTGTTGTTCAACTGCCAGTAAACAAAACTGTCAGATCGAGAACTACGAATCTGTTGAGTTTCATATATACCGAAAAACTATCGGCGAATCCAAGTGTAAATGACCACTTGGTAGTACAACACCAAGGCAACTCGAAGCAAAGGTGGAGCAAGCTCCCTCACTATCCTTGATATTTTCTCATAATGTAAAAACACAGCCCCTATGGGATGTCATACTGTAATTACATTATGAGGAGAGGTCACTACCCAGACCGGTTTCAACCTTTTTTGAGGTCTCATCAGTGAGTAGGTAGACCTGGAAGATAACAAGGTTTAAGTGAAAAGAACTTACATACTGTTTAAAATAAGGGGATATTAAATCCCATATTGTTTTAAAACCGAATAAGAAACTCAAAGATTGGAATCAGAGAGTTTCATGCCGAATATTGTAAACTATAAAAATATCAGCGATTACTAGCGTGAGCTAATGCAAGTAGTCCTAGTACGAAGTACAATATCGGGCAACTCGCAGCAAAGGTGGTAAAGTTCTGATCACTATTCTTGGTATTTTCCATAATGTAAAAACACATTTCCTAGGAAATCTATGCTGTTATTACATTATGGTGGGAGGTCACTACCCAGACCGGTTTCAGCCTTTTTTGAGGCTTCATCAGTGAGCTAGACCAAATTAATACCAAAGGGTATAGCAAAAAGAACTTATATACTCTGCTATACGAGTTGTCAAACAGGTGCACCCATTAAGTTACTTAAATATAAAGAGCCAGTAGGCTTCATTTCGGCGATATAAACATTATTTAAAATAAAGGGATATTAAATCCCACATTGTTTTAAAACCGAATAAGAAACTCAAAGATTGGAATCAGAGAGTTTCATGTCGAATATAGTAAACTATAAAAATATCGGCAATTACTAGTATGAGCTAATGCAAGTAGTCCTAGTACGTAGTACAATACCGGGCAACTCGCAGCAAAGGTGGTAAAGTTCTGATCGCTATTCTTGGTATTTTCCATAATGTAAAAACACATTTCCTAGGAAATGTATGCTGTTATTACATTATGATTTATTTATATTATTTGATTTTATATTATATATTGATATTATTTAAATAATATTTATATTGCCGAAATGAAGCCTATTGGCTCTTTATATTTAAGTAACTTAATGGGTGCACCTGTTTGACAACTCATATAGCAGAGTATATAAGTTTCTTTCGCTCTACCCTTTGGTATTAATTTGGTCTAGCTACTCACTGATGAAGCCTAAAAAAAGGCTGAAATTCGTATAGTAATGGTATGTAAGTACCTTTACTATACGAATGCCATAAAGGTGTGTTTGTATATTATAACATAAATTGAAAGCTAAACGGCTATTTTTCTGGCATTCTTAATAATTTTTTGGTATATATGAAACTCATAGATTCGTAGTTCTCGATCTTAGAGTTTTGCTTACTGGCAGTTGAACAACAAAGGATTCTATCTCTTTAATTATTATTAAGGATGCCAGAAAAATAGCCGTTTGGATTTCAGTTTATGTTATAATATACAAACACACCTTTATGGCATTTGCATAGTAAAGGTATGTAAGTTCTTTTCACTTAAACCTTGTTATCTTCCAGATCTACCTACTCATTGATGAGACCTCAAAAAAAAGGTTGAAACCGGTCTGGGTAGTGACCCCTCTTCATAATGTAATTACAGTATGACATCCCCTAGGGGCTATGTTTTTACATTATGAAAAAATATCAAGCATAGTAAGGAGCTTGCTCCACCTTTGCTTTGAGTTGCCTTGGTGTTGTACTACCAAGTGGTCATTTACACTTGGATTCACCGATAGGTTTTCGGTATATATGAAACTCATAGATTCGTAGTTATCGATCTTAGAGTTTTGCTTACTGGCAGTTGAACAACAAGGGATTGTATCCCCTTAATTATTATTAAGGATGCCAGAAAATAGCCATTTGGCTTTCAGTTTATGTTATAATATACAAACACACCTTTATGGCATTCATATAGTAAAAGTATGTAAGTTCTTTTCACTTAAACCTTGTTATCTTCAAGGTCTACCTACTCACTGATGAGACCTCAAAAAAGATTGAAACCAGTATGGGTAGCGACCTCTCCTCATAATGTAATTACAGTATAATTACAGTATGACATCCCCTAGGGGCTATGTTTTTACATTATGAAAAAATATCAAGCATAGTAAGGAGCTTGCTCCACCTTTGCTTTGAGTTGCCTTGGTGTTGTACTACCAAGTGGTCATTTACACTTGGATTCACCGATAGGTTTTCGGTATATATGAAACTCATAGATTCGTAGTTATCGATCTTAGAGTTTTGCTTACTGGCAGTTGAACAACAAGGGATTGTATCCCCTTAATTATTATTAAGGATGCCAGAAAATAGCCATTTGGCTTTCAGTTTATGTTATAATATACAAACACACCTTTATGGCATTCATATAGTAAAAGTATGTAAGTTCTTTTCACTTAAACCTTGTTATCTTCAAGGTCTACCTACTCACTGATGAGACCTCAAAAAAGATTGAAACCAGTATGGGTAGCGACCTCTCCTCATAATGTAATTACAGTATAATTACAGTATGACATCCCATAGGGGCTGTGTTTTTACATTATGAGAAAATATCAAGGATAGTGAGGGAGCTTGCTCCACCTTTGCTTCGAGTTGCCTTGGTGTTGTACTACCAAGTGGTCGTTTATACTTGGATTCACCGATAGTTTTTCGATATATATGAAACTCATGGTTTTGTGATCATGTTTCAGTTTTGCAAAACTTAAAACATATTATGAGAGCTGTACTCCAATCATCTGGAATTCTTCCCTCTGTCCAGGTTTTCTGAACTATGCATTGCAGCCACTGTGAGACTTGCGCATTTCTGTTCGAATATCTTCTATTCCAGCTGCCTTTCCACATTTCAAGCTTTTCATGGCTTTTTCAACTTCACATATGTATATGTATTCCTGATTGCATGCCTGTTGAGTGTTTTTTTACCACTGTGCTGTTACTGCTTGTTTCATTTAGTAATTTTTTGAAGTAATTACCTCATACATCAAGTATATCTTTTTCTCCAGTTTTCATGTAACCTTTGTCATGTCTAATTGCTTTGACAGCACTCTTTCCTCCATTTCTGAGCTTTTTCTACAGCCTCCAGAATGTTTTGCTACCCTCTTAATATTTATTTTCTATGTTCGAACCAAAGTTTTCCCATGAATTTTGTTTAGCTAGTTTTGCACAGTGTTTAGCTTTCTTACATTTGTCTCTGTATTTTCTAAGAGCACAAGCTGACTTATTTGCAAGGAACTTTTGATATGCTTTCTTCTTTCCTTCAATGCCTCTTTAACTTTCTCTGTCCACCATGGACTTCTGATTTTTCTATCCTTGCTGACAATCCTACCACATGCCTCTCTGGCTGAATCAATCAATGTTTTCTTCAGGGCTTGCCACTGAATCTCCAAGGTTTGGTGTCTGTTCTCAAACTCTTTCATTTTTTCTTGAATAATGTTTGTGTATTTTATTCTGCAGTTCACATCTGAGAACTGCTCAACTTTTATTCGCTTTAAATTTTTCTTACATGTTCTTATTTTTAGTATGAAATTCAACTTTATGCTGCTCAAGACTAAATAGTGATCAATTCCAATTTCAAATCCTCTGTACACTCTAGTGTCCTGCACCAGATAGATAAAAAATTACTATCAACAAAGGACTAGTTATTACTAACACAATGTTGGAACATTGTGTTAGTAATGACTAGTCCATGTCCTGAGCAGAAATCCAACAGGTATTTGCCATTATTATTAGCTTTGCTCTTTTCTCCAAATTTTCTGAAATTAGTTTTGTTATGTCTGGATCATTTTCTGCTCTGCTATTTAGATCCCCAACAAGGACCAACTTTTCCTTTTTCATTGTGTCAGTTGCTTTCTCTAAAGGCTCAAAAAATTCCTCCACTTCTACCTTAGCAGAACCTTCTGTGGGACCAATAGGTACAAATAAGTCTCATCATCCAGTTTCCCCATTCTAATATTTGCCCACATCACTCTACTTGATATTGCCTGCCATTTATATTTAGTGTTGAATACTATGGCTGCTCCTTCTTTTCCTTGATTGTCATTGCCTGAATATAACATTTTGTTTTTATTGCTCATATTCATATTTGTTCATATTGCTCACATTCATCATTTTCATAGTTTTGGTCTTTTTATTTGCTGATCTTCATGCCAAGTTTGTTGCAGTTGTTATTCAAGTTAGTGAACCTTGGAGACTTGCACTAGATGTGTTTAGAAGTAAAACATCATCTGCATAAAGCAATGAGCTAAGTTTGATGCCTCCAATTCTAATATCAGTCCTGATTCCACTTTCTTTCATAATGCGATCCATAGATGATGAACAGGAGTGGAGATAATGTGCATCCTTGTCTTACCCCTGATTTTACATGAAACCATCTTCCTTAATTCTAACTGTTGACTGACAACTTAAGTAAAGACCATGTATTATTCTGTATAATGTAATTACTCTGTAATAATTGTTTATTACCTCATATAGTTGCAGTATTTTGGGCATCTTTGTCCTATGCCTTTTCCAGATCTACAAAACGTAAGTACAAAAACTTGTCATATTCCCACGATTGCTTAACTATTGTCTTAAACTGAAAATCTCATCTTGACAACCTCTATTTGGCCTAAACCCAGCTTCTTGTTCTCTGAGTTTCTCTTTCAATCTTTTTCAACCTCCTTTCATATATGCTTGAATCTTACCTGGAACACTTAGTAGAGAAATTTCTCTGTAATTCTCACATTGAGCTTTATCCCCCCCCCCTTTTTTTTTTTTTTTTTTTTATATAGAGGGTACTATTAGAGCTCTACTGCTATCATTGGGAATTTGACCTTCTGATCAGGCCCTCTGAATTATGCAATTGTAGCCACTGCAAGCCTTTTATACCTCCATACTTAAAAGCATTTAAGTATGGAGGTATAAAAGTTTGAAGTGACTTGAATATCGTCTACTCCAACTGCCTTTCCACATTTCAAATTTTTGAAAGCTTTTTCTATCTCTAGTATTGATATGTACTTCTCTTAGTATTCCTCTTGAAAATTTTCAATTACTGCTCTTTGTAATGTTTATGCCAGGATAAGCTAGACGTAAAAGTTAGCTCAAGAAGAGAAAACTGATCTTGACTGGAACTCACAACATTATCAAAATTATGAGGGAGTAAAGTAGGATTTAACACAATCTTTTATTTGTGCATGATAAGCATGAAATGTTTAGTTAGTTTGGCAAGTTCAAAGTGAGTGATCATTATTGGAAATTTTGGCTATAGCAATATAATAGCAATTTAGGTAATTTTAACTATAGCAATATTGTAAATTTTTTACTGTAGTAATAGCGCCTCCATAACGCAGTTGGAAGAAACAATGGTAAGTTACTCCCTTTGATTGGAAAGGCCTAAGTTCAAATCTCGTCATGACAGGAGGAATCGTAATATGGGTTTTTTCAATTGAAGGTGAGTTAGCTGATCTCAGATGGGGTAGCAGAGTTTCTTCTCCTAGAAACTTGGGTTTTTCATCTCACATATAGACAAATCATCTTTCAGAACACACACACACAGTTTACAGACAAAAAAATACTAGTGATAGTGGTGGGCAGTAGATGATGTTAGTGTAGATGATGATGGTGGTGGTGACATTTTGGTGTAGTTCATGGATTACATGGTGGATATAGATAGTTGTAGAGTAGGTGCCCCCCCCAACCTTACCAAAGACATCAAGCAATAAAAAAGGCTTTAAAGTGTGGTCATCTTTCCTTACTTCCTCCTCAGTGTTATGGACAGAATTGCACAGCTTCTTTAAAGTTTTTTTCTTCACTTTAATGTTTATCCAGTTAGCAAAACAGGGCATTCCACAGAGAGAGAGTATAGAGAGTATGCATGTTCGAGCATTTTAAAGATGTTGAAAAAAAAGAAAATACAAATCTGATTTATTTTATTTAAATGAATTATTCACTGGTGTAAGACCACCTCCCTACTTCTTGTATGCCTGAAGTGACTTGAAAAAGTTCCATGTTTGGTATCTAGAGCAAGGTTTCTGGATTGTGTAAAAAATAAATAAAAAATTGTAATTAAAAAAATGAAAAAAAAATCTTTAGTCCTCTCATGGTGCTAATGTGCTATAAATTTACAACTTTTCATTGGTGAGGAAGACATAAAAAAAAAATTCACCCCAATCAGTGAAAATTATTTGTACTTTGCAAAAAACAGAAATGCTTTACATCTGACAAGATTGTCCTTTCAAGAAATTTAAGGAGGCTTTCAAAATTCTGCAAACTCCTACTCAGTGCAATAAGAGCCATGGTGCTATGCTGTTAACACAAAAAACTAATCAAGATTTTTTGGTTTAATAAAGTTTTTTTTGTCTTAGTTCATGCCATGTAGTCATTATACCAAAAATTTGAAGAATGTTGTATGCCCCTCCTGCCCTCCACTTTTTATAATACAAATATGCCATTTATTTTACAGCACCTTTGGTTCTGGAGTCTTGCCAGATTAGCTGTTTAGATTAATCAACAAGTTTATGAGTATATGTTCATGAATTATCATTGTCAACATTATCATTCAGGACAATTATCAAAACGGGCCACTGCTTATGCCAGTGTTTCTTCAGTGTTGATGCTTAAGATAAACATATAATTAATGTTTAGTTCTTTAAGAAATGTCTCTACAGGCTTGCCAGCATTTATAACAACTAACAAATGTTTTGTGAAAAGTGATTGTTTAGCTTTCATAGCCTTAATATTCCTTGGTCTTGTGGTTGGATAAGGGATGTATACCATTTGGTGGTAAATACATTGTATAAATGTTTTTCTTACAAGAATTCGGCTCTGGGGGCGAGCTGAGAAATTGTCCAGAATTTGAGCATCTTACACCTGTAACTCTGTCCTTAGATCATCTGAATCCTGTGAGTCCTTCTTTATCCTCTGCTATTAATGTCTTTCTCAGTGTGTGTCACTAATGTAATGCAGTTTCATCTGCATTATATGCTTGCATGGGACTTGTTGATTATTAGTTAGAATGTAAAAATAAATGAAGGATCAAGAAATCAAACAATCATCACCAGTAACTGCAGATGTTAACAAGTAATCTGTGGAAGCCCAGTGAACATGTCAAGTGTTTGATGAAATTTCAAATGCATGCTCTTGTCCAGGCTATAGAAAACCTCTATGGAGGAGGGATGTGGGGCAGCTCTAATTTAAAAAAAAAAAAAAAAAAAACAGTCTGTTTTTTGATTTAGTGAATGAACTTTATACTGTGAGGAATGTCATTTAGGTGATTGTTCAAATTCTGTAGTTGTTCTCTCAAACAACACCATATGTTATCCATATAGTGTAGTTGAAGTTTTGGTCACATATGGCAGTCATCTAGAGTCTGTTTCTCAGGCCATAAGTGGCATCAGTATGTTTACTTGTAACTAACCTATTCATATAATAGAATGGCTACAAGCAGAGATAACTACCAAGCAAGCAAAAGAAAATCCCAAAGAGTTTTTTTAGTTTTGTGGCAAGTAGGAGGAAGAATGATAATAAAAGGATAACTTTAATAAGTGCAGCACCACTTTTTTTTTTTTTTTTTTTGTAGTATTTATCCTGGAATTGGAAAAACATGTTATGCCATGTTAAAATAATGTCACTCTGTCTGGTGAAAATAATTCTTGTAAGAGTCCTGGATGTCTACTATATACTACTGAAACTTTGGGTATATTACGTAAAGGAAATATGTGTCATGGGACCCTGTTTGGCAGAAGAAGATAAAATAGAAGATTTTATCAGTTACCTAAACAACATCCATCTTTCACATACTGAGAAAAATGTCATTTAGGTGGTGATGAGAGTTGAATGTTGTTTAGGTGGGGGATTAGTTGTAGTAAGGAGAGGTAACTATAATGAGATTTTGCTGTGAGATGTTTTAGAGTAGTAGGGGACACTAATGTTTAGCTTAAGAAGTGTTTACATTTTAAACATGAATTTTAACTAACATGCCAAGTCATCATTAATTATTATTAGTAAAAACCTGTGATGCACTTGCATTAAATTATACAAACGAATGGTATGTTGAGTTTTTATTGATATTATACATGATTTATATTATCTATTTTGATAGTGGATTTGGCTGGACAACATGCAGTTCCTTCAGGATAAAAGCCTCTTTGAACATACCTATTTCAAGTAGGTTTATTTAAATTGCCTTTTTTAATCGTGATAAAATACATAAAGTTATACAAAATATGGTTACTTAGGTTTGAATATTGCTTTTTAAATTTCAGTATTGCAAGGGCATTGCAATTAGGATTTCAACTTTTTTTTTTTAAATTTAAAATGTTACTTTCATTTGTTTTTTATACTGAAGATATATATTTATGATTATGTTTATGGTATTTTTATTTATTAATTAATTTAATTATTTTGTTTTCAGTTTTATGTGGCAGATCTGTGGTTATATTCCCCAAACTCTGAATAATTATAAAGATGTTACATTGCTTTCTGCTAAACTGGGAACTTCTTTTGTTTTGGAAACATTAATACATGCAAAGGAAAAGGTAAAAATTTGCTGATGGTGATTGATAAAACTTAATGTAACAAAAACTGTAAAATATTCATACTGTTCATTTAATTAAGAACACATACATACTTGATTTAAGGAATATAAATGAAAATATATTTTAAGCTTAAAATTTTAAGTTTCAGCATTTTCTTTAAATCACACAGATATCTTCATGGAAACAAGTAATTACGTCTATATAGCATACAAAGAGACTACAGTGTGGCATGCCAAAAATTAAAACAGTGGTGCCTCAAGTTGTAATGCAACCTCTGGGTATGTTGACCTTGTTAGAGGAACTTCTAGTCTGCATCTTCATGATTGGGGTATACCATGTTTTGGGAAATTTGATGTATCCATAATTGTATAGGTTTGTGAGTGAGTGAGTTAGCACTTCTTCTGATATTTATAATGGAATGAAACTGCTATCATCTGAAGATGATAGCAGTTTCATTCCATTTGATTTTGTGTTTGTCTCCAGTGCCTAGTTTGCTAAGCCAGGTTTTTCCATGGTAATAGCAGATATAATCTTAATGTTCTATATGATGGATGGATCTCCACTATGATCTGGTTGCCAGGATAGGGAGGGCAGTTATTTTGGGTTGGTGATAATAAATTATTAGACTAGCTAACTTGCCTTCAGTTGAAAAGTCTTGAAAAAGGTTCTTCCATCCTAGAAAGATTCAAATCTAGACCTTTCCAGCGAAGGGCTTCATATCAAAACCTTGCTGAGCTATGGAGGCTCTGCTATTTTATAAATTTTTGTATATTGTTTTTGTTTTATATCTTTGATCAACTTCCAGAGTTTTGTGTTTAATTGAAATCAATGAGTTTTCCTTACTTATGTTTTTTGAAATATGTGCAGGTTTTTTTTTTTTTTTTTTATAATTTTTGTTCTGAGTTTATTATATTTCTTTCTTACTTTGATTTATCTTTAAAGGAAAGATCACTTGCAAGAACATTTATTGATTATTGATTGACTTAATTTGATACATATTTTGTTCCTGCTACTTCATGGTATTATTAATTTGGCTGCAGTTATATTTTTCTTAAGAATAACGCATCAAGATAGGGATGGGACAAAGGGACCTCTGCATTTCATGTATACTAATGCCAGGAGTATTAGGAACAAGAAGGAAGAATTTTTGGCCTTGATTGGCTCTTCCTGGCCACAAGTTATTGGCATTAGTGAAACATGGCTGACGGAAGATGATATAGTTAGTGGGATAGAATGTGTAGGTTATAGTGTGTTTAGGAGGGACAGAGAGAATAAAATGGAGGAGGAATGTTATTGATGATAGCTGATGAACTGCAGCCAAGGAGAATTGAAGTTGTATATCGCAGGATAGTGAAAAGAGCTCATTTAAGGCTATTTGGTGTGAGATTGAGACTGGCAGAACAAAATATACAGTTGGGTGCTGCTATAGACCAGGTGATGGAATAGATGGTGGAGATAGTATGCATAAACAAATCGATGAAATGAGTGGAAGGAGGGTAATTATTATGGGGAATTTCAACTATGGTAACATTCATTGGAAGGAGGAGAGGACAGGTGAGGAAGGGAATGGATTTTATTCAGTAGTTATTAAGGGATAACTATCTGGGACAGCATGTAATTGAAAATACTAGGGTTGTGAGAGTGCTTGACCTGGTAATAGCATCTGAGTATTTGACTGTAATGAATATGACCGTGTTGCCACCTATTGGTGAGAGGGATCATAAGGTGGCTAAATGTGTGGAATTTTCGATTAAGACAGGGTATATGTGGAATTACCGTGCTGGCAAGTATGACAAGCTTAGGAGATTGCTTGGATCAGTGCCATGGCATGTCACACTGCAAGGGCTGGATGTCGATAGAGCATGGGAAGTGGTCAAGGAGCATTTACAGGAGGTTATGGCTAATTGTATACCTAGGGTCTGAATGGTAAAACAAGTAGGGGTTAAATGGATGAATAACACCATTAAGCTTGAGCTGCAAAAAAAGAAACAACTGTTGAGGGAATTTAAAGAAAGAGGTGACCCTGCAGGCACACGAACGGTATAAAGTGCAGGCCAGAAGGGTAACGAGTGTGGTAAAAAAAGCAAAAGAGGATTATGAAAGGAAACTAGCTATGCAAGTTAAAGAGAATCCCAAACAGTTCTTTCAATATGCTGCAAGCAAAAAAGAAAACCTGTACACGGCAAAATGATTTTAAGGAATGATGATAGTAAGGAGGTCACTGAATCAGTTGATATAGTGGAATTACTGAGCGAGCACTTTGCAAGAGTATATCATCCAGGTGGTGACATTGAAAAAATGAAGGAACCATTAGTTTATACGGGAATTGTGATGAATGAAGTGGAGGTGAATAGTCTATTACAGAACCTTAATGTGAATACATTTGTGGGATTGGATGGTATACCAGCACGGGCCTTACGTGAAGCGGCTGAATAATTATCAGTGCCCTTGCCCATGTTGTTTAATCTGAGTCTCGGATCTGGTTTAGTCCTGAAGGTGTGGAAAGAGGGGGAAAATAGTTCCACTGCATAAAGGAGAATCCAAGACTACGGTTGCAAATTACCGACCGAGCAGCATATCAGGAGTCGTTGTCAAGGTCTTGAAGAAAGTAGTCAAGGAAAAAATATAGGAATGGATTGATGAAAATGAGATACTGTATGGGGGACAGCATGGCTTTGCGAAGGGTAGATCACGAATCAGTAACTTGCTCAAGTTTTATAACACAGTGACGGGTAAACTAGATAAGGGTAATGGGTTTATAGTGATACTGCTGGACCTGGCTAAGGCATTTGACAGGATACCACATGGAATTCTAATCCGTAAACTACAACATATGGGAATGGATATAGGGTTGGTGAGATGGATAGGTGGTTGATGGAGTGATATCAGAGAGTGGTTTATTCAGGAGTAGAGTCCAAAAGACGGCCTGTGACTAGTGGCCGTAAGGTTTTGTTCTTGGGCCGCTACTGTTTAATTTGTTCATTAATGATATAAGGAAGGATCTAAGAGGAACAGTTCATTTGTTCGCTGATGATGCAAAGTTGCGTAGGGCAATAGTGAATTCACATGATGTCAAAATCTTGCAGGACGACTTGGATAGATTGAAGTTCTGGGCTAAGGAGAATGGATGTCAATTAATGTGACAAAATGTAAGGTTATACATTTTGGGATGAAAAGATTAGCAGCCATTAGCAGGTGAAAAGGTTAGTATACCACATTCGTGGAACTGCTCCAGGAGATTGATAAGGCCAGTGACTCGGGAGTGTTAGTGGATAGGGAGATGAAGTTTAGGGGGCACATTGCAAAAGTAGCTAAATCAGCTCATCAGCTCACTTGGTTGTTGAAAAATACTTTGACGAGCAGAGACAAGCAAGTTATTGTACCTCTGTACCAAGCCTTGATAAGACCTCATCTCGACTACTGTGCCCAGATTTGGTCACCTTGGTTTCTTCTTGATGGAGAGGAGGTGGAGAGGATCCAGAGGCAAGTGACCAAGATGATAGCAGGTCTATGGAATGAACCTTATGAGAGCAGGTTTGTGGGTTGCAGAAATTAGTTGATAGGCAGAAAAGGGGGAGATATGATTGAGACATTCAAATTGCTAAAGGGTTTCTATAGGATTAATTCAGAGGATATTTTTGAGATCAGGACTGGTGGTGGGAGAACTAGGGGACACCTATGGAAGCTGGGCAAGAGTGTGGTTAGCAGGGGTGTTAGAGCTGGGTTCTTTACTTTTAGAGTGGTAAATGAGTGGAATAAGCTGCCAGAGTCTGTTGTGGGTGCTATGACGGTGAGTGAGTTCAAGGCAAGGTATGATAGATACTGTGAGAATGTCGTATAGTTGTGTGGACATGATGTTTAGGGCCTCCCTCGGTGAGTCTAAGGACTCCCTTGAGTTGCCCGTAATAATAATAATAATAATAATAATTTTGAGCTTGTCAGTTCTGTTTATCTTCTTTCCTTGGATTTAAATTACATTGATTATCTGTGTTGAAGAAATTGGGTTAGTTTCACTTTAGTGCAAGGGATGCATGGTCTATTCATGCTGGATCACACTTTTCTCTTTGACTCAGCATCACTTGTTTTTAGATCTACATTGCTTGGAGGCGGATGCATCTTTTTGAAATTTTGCAATTTTTTTTTTTTAATTGGTAATTCTATACATAAGAGTTTATTCATCCTCTTAGTTCATAGTACTGAAGATGGATATAAAGTTTAGGAAAAGAAGAAAATTCAGAACATTAGATTTGAGGGCCTCTCCAGATTATACACATTAGTAAATACATGAAATGAGGAATTGTTTTTCAAATGAGAGCCAGAATGAATGAAAATGGGAGGGGTGGGGGTTCTATTATACCTCCCATGTTTGAGACCTTTCTTCCATGTTCTGTAATAACAGGAACATCGATGTATGTTTTTTTTAGTTGCACATTGCTTGTTATATTTGTCTGCTGACATTATACTTGATGATGAATGCATCTTCATTGGCACGCACACTGGAAAACCCCTGGTTCATTCAGCTAGAGAAGCAAGTGGTCAGGTTATTTCTAAGGATATATTTTAAGTAATTTTTGGTGGATTCAAAAAGTGAAAGAGGCAAAGAAAAGGAAAGTGTATCATAAATTCCTGGCATGTAAATCAGAATCTGCTATTCTAGATCCTTGTTATATTGCCATGATTTCTTAATTATTTGTCTTAAGTGAAAATCGGATCCTGACAACTTCTAAAGAATGCAAGTTTTCCCTTTTTTTATTTCTCTTTTACCAATCACCTGGAATTTGGCTGTCCAAATAAGCACTATAGCAACTGTAAAAGTTTTATACCTCTATATTTAAGCATTTCTGGTTGAATTCATCTATACTAGTTGCCTTTCTACATTTCTGGATTTTGATAGCGTTTTCTACCTCAAATATTGATATATATACTCCTGATTGCATTCCTCTTGAATGTTTCTACTACTGCCGTCATGTCACTGAATGTTTCATTTGGCAGCCTTTCAAAAGTAATTAATCCAAACATCTAGAATATCTTTCATCTTCTGTTTTTTATGATACCTTTATCATCTCTGATTCCTTTTACTCTATTCTTTCCTCCATTTCTAACATTTTTCAATAGCTTTCAAAACATTGTCATTTTTGTGATATTTATTGTCTACGCTCTTACCAAAGTCTTCCCACGACTTTTGTTTAACTAATGTTACATACTGCTTCAATGTTTTTTTTTTTTTACTGTATTCTCTTATAGCAGATTCTGATTTACATGAATTCAACCAGAAATGCTTAAATATAGAGGTATAAAACTTTTACAGTTGCTATAGTGCTTATTTGGACAGCCAAATTCCAGGTGATTGGTAAAAGAGAAATAAAAAAAGGGAAAACTTGCATTCTTTAGAAGTTGTCAGGATCCGATTTTCACTTAAGACAAATAATTAAGAAATCATGGCAATATAACAAGGATCTAGAATAGCAGATTCTGATTTACATGCCAGGAATTTATGATACACTTTCCTTTTCTTTGCCTCTTTCACTTTTTGAATCCACCAAAAATTACTTAAAATATATCCTTAGAAATAACCTGACCACTTGCTTCTCTAGCTGAATGAACCAGGGGTTTTCCAGTGTGCGTGCCAATGAAGATGCATTCATCATCAAGTATAATGTCAGCAGACAAATATAACAAGCAATGTGCAACTAAAAAAAACATACATCGATGTTCCTGTTATTACAGAACATGGAAGAAAGGTCTCAAACATGGGAGGTATAATAGAACCCCCACCCCTCCCATTTTCATTCATTCTGGAAAAGGCATATGACCAGAAAAGCTGTTCAAAATGCTTTTCAGTTATATGGGACATTATATTGAGCCATACATTCTTATTGAATTGTAGGTTTTTAGAATTGCATTGAATTGTAGAATTGAGCAAGGTACAGCAAAAAGATTTGATGCTAAATTAGGTGTGAGACAAGGGTGCACATTATCTCCACTGTTATTCATCTACATCAAGAAAAGTGGAATTAGGCTTTATCAAAATTGGAGATCAACTCGGTTCATTACTTTATATAGACAGTGCTATACTGTTAAATAAACCCAGTTCAAGCCTGCAGGATTTCCTAACTAATTGAATAACTGCAGTAATAAATTTGTTATGAAAGTCAGTATTATAACAATAATCCACTCCACCAAAGACCAACCACTTCCCCTAGACCTACCTGATGTATACCAGGTACCTTGCAGTGCAGTTGTAAACTGTCTTACTTTGGTCAAACAGGCAGGACAGTGAATATCAGAATTTCTGAACACAAGGACTACATCCTGTTTCACAAGTACAGCCATTCTGGCCTTGCAGGCCATGCTCTGGATACATGCCACAGAATACGGTGGAAGAAAGCTACAGTAATACACCGTAGCAAATACAAATTCGAAAGACTATTTATGGAATCAGCTTCAGCCCTAAGAAACTCTCCAAACCTCAACAAATTGGGTTGTATGCAACTGCTCCAAATTTGGGAAGCATACATCAGCAGACCTTCAGCCCAACGGCCAAGAATACCTGCTAGACGGCACCATCATGACTTCTAGGAGAACAATAGCTTCATCTCTTCATTCTCAGTTACTGTATTGTAGTGCCTGCATGCATGTGCCTTTTTGTAAGTTCCTTTTGAAAATGGCAACGTGACGTTGCCGAAATATCAGAAATATTTATTAAAATGTAATTTAATTTATATTCGGATCTACGTTGTTCAATTCCTTAAATGATTTAGAAAAGTATAATAACAGAAGGACTATGAAAATAGGTAGGAGATTGAAAACATCAACTGCATCCTAAGTGGAGAACTTACAGAACAAACAAAACATTTCAGCTATTTAGGCACAAATTCCTAGTGAAGATAGCAAATTAAATATGTAAATAAGCAACACAATAAGCCAAGCGTGATATTGTAGGAAGTTAACTGAATAAATTTATATATTGAACAAGAGAAAACTTCTTCAAAATGCTGAACTAGCTATGTACTGGACAATTTGAAACCAATTTTAACTTATGGATCTCAATTCAGTGCAGATTTGCTTCTCCAAACTTCCCTTCTCACATTTTTCTTAGTCACTCAAGCATGTGGAACACTCAGTAGAGAAAATCCTCTGTAATTCTGACATTCAGTTTTATTTCCATTTTTACTAATGGGAACTATGAAGTCTATGTTCCAATCATCAGAAATTTGATACCCAGAAAGTGTATACTGTAGCCCTGTAAAATTTTTATATCTCTGTATCTGAGCATTTCTGGTCAAATATCATCTATTCCAGCAGCCTCTACCTCAAGTATTGATATGTACTCCTGATTGCATTCCTCTAGAATTTTTTCTACCACTGCTTGTTTCATTCAGCATTCTTTGCAAACAATTACTCTAGACATCTAGAATATTTTGATCTTCAGTTTTTATATTACCATTATCATCTCTGATTTTCCTTTTACTCTACTCTTTTTTTCATTTCTAAGCTTTTGCAGCCTGTAGAATATTTTGTCATCGTTGTGATATTTATTTTCAATGTTCTTACCAAAAGGACTGTGAAACAAGGGCGACTTTTCTTGACTTTTGTTTTTAGATAGTTTTACTTATTCATTGCTTTGCTTTCATACATTTTTTGCTTTATTCTTTCAATGCACATGCTGACTTACTTGTCATGTGCAGTTTATTTATTTAGCATGTGGAGGAAATACAATAAATTATAGAGTAAAACTATATACAGACTGATAGTTCAGTTAACCAGTCAATGGTGAATCCTGGCGGTTCGATTGCTGGATCTGTGATTATGTACTTGTTGTAGTTCATTCCAGAGTCTTTTCCACCAGTCCTGAGGATATCATCATCTGGTAATTTCACAAGCCATGCGGAGATCTGGAGGGAAAGAGATATCTTGATAAATAGGAAGATACATGTTATTTCTGATTTTCTTTTTTTCTTTGATGATAGCTTCTTCTGTTTTGAAGCATGGAAGAGTAATGTGGGAAAGAACAGGTAACCATGAGAGAGGAGTACATCATAAGGTCCCAGAAATGATTCTCATTGTTATGTTAAGCTCTATGTCTACAAAAGTCATGTAATGACTGGCTCTTTGGAAACAGTACTCTGCAACAGGAAGACTAAAGCCAGGGCTGCTGTTCTAAGAGTCAAGGCATTATAACCTCAAGTTGTGCCTCTCAGATTGTTTATGAAGTTGTTCCTGCCAGGCACTTTCGATTTCATATGCTTTCTTATTTTCCTTAACTGCCTTTTTAACTTCCTGATCCCGCCATGGAATTCTGAGTTTTCATTCATTGCAGACAACTTACTTACATGCCTCTTTGAATCATTAAATTTTATTCAAGGTGAAAATTCCAACTTTTATTCTGTTCAAAATTTTCTTACACACTTTTGTTTTCAGTGTGATATCCAATTTTAGCTTCTCAAAGTAAATGATGATCATTTCCTCTTTCAAATCCTTTGTGTACTCTTGTATTCTAAACTGCATGAAGACATTACTATCAGCAATAACATAGTGAGACTTTTCTTGTTACTTGTGTCTTCTCTCCATATGAATTTGTGAATTTACTTATATTGAAACATAGTGTGTTAGTAATAGCTTATCTGTGTTCTAAATAGAAATCCACTAGGTACTTATCAGTATTACTTTCAGTCTGGAAATATTTAACCAAATATTTCCAGGCCGAAATATTTGGTTAAATAAATATCTTTCTTGTGATTACGTGATTATATCATTCAGTATTACTGGGTTTGTTCTTTTATACCAAATTGCTTCAAATGTTTCTGTATACTTGGTAATCATTACCTACTTTGTTTAGAAATGCCTTGAAAATACCTCCATTTCTTTCTTAGTAAAAACATATGGTGGGACAAATAAGTTTCAATATCTATTTCTAAATCTCTAAATCAAAATCTATTTCTAAATCAATATCTAAATGCAGGCTTTGTTGAGTGGGAAACTCATGGACATGTCTTCTACACAGAGGTAATTCAGTTTCTTGTCCATTGCATGGCCTTTACAGAATATAATCTGGCTTCTTACAGGATACAGTCTACCAGAGAAAGTGGCAGCAGATCAAGAAGCCTCTGATGCATCAGCATGAAGTTGCCCCTCCCTCACTCAGAAAAATAAAAGTCTATCTAGCACCACCCTGTGGAGCTGTTTTATTGCCTATATTCTTCTTTGGTGAGTGTACTTAGTTATTACACAGTATTTGGGCATGCCCTTGAAGGGTTGTACCACATATTAGAGGACGTAAGACTGGAAACTGCTCTGAGACCTATGGTCTCAGATTCAGGCTTCCAATGAAGGCCTGAAGATTGTGTTTTCTGGACAATGAAAGCCATCTTATAGGTTATAGGGTTACATTAGCAGAAATAGCCTGCAATGGAATTCACTTAGCAGAGAGTGTTCATTATTAGAACATTTGTAACCCAAATTCATCAGTTCTTTGTTAATTGCTGACTCATATTAAATTGAATCAGCCAGAAGTTTAGCTTAAGCAAAGCTAAACAACATTGTAAATTAAGTGATGCTATAAAACTTTCCTTAAACTGACCTGTAAAAGCCTGGAGGTGTTAAATATACGTTTTAGATTTTTTAAGATTTTTTAAAAAATAAATTAACTGAAGGTTGGAAAATTTTATTCTGTTCTCAGCTATCAAGATTTAATTATTTTGAGGTTTTTCTTTGCTTCATTTTTATTTTTAATAGAAATGTACATACTTGAACGAGTTTTTTTACTTGCTAATTAATATATCTAAAAATATTTTAGCCAACTATTGCTCAGTGGATTGAACTACTAACAAAGCAATTTAATGCAAGTCAGCCAGCATGTGAGGTATGTTTATATATATATTCCAAATTAAAAGCTGTTTGTAAAACAGAATGTGTGTAATCTTAATTTTTATAAACAAAACGTATTTTTAATTAAAATTATTCTCACATATTATAAATAAAATTAAAAATAGCTATTTGTTTCTTTCCTTTACTCACTTCTGCAGTCCTTTGGAACAGCCTCCTTCCTTATATATTCTGTGATGAGTAAAATCTCACGCATCCTGAATTCCATATTGTTAAATTCTTTGATTCTGCTGTTGATGCTACCTATTCACTTCCATGATTTTTCATGTTTTTTTAAGTGGCAGGTGTGGAGGTTTACAAGGTTTAAGGTGATTAGAGATTTTGTTGATTGGGTAGATGGTAGGTAACCTTCAAATTTTGTTGGCAAAGCAATCTATTATTTTATCTGTGACTGATTATATATATGGGTGAATCACTGCTCTTTTATAGTCTTGGTTTATTTGTTCTTTTGATTGTTTTGGAGGTTGAAATAGAATTTTTTGACTAATATTTAGTTACAGAAAAAATGGCAAGATTGCTTCATGAACAAAACTTGAAGGTTGTCTTCTATCAATCAACAAAATCTGTAATCATCTTAAACTTCCACATCCACCACTTAAGAAACCAGGTATCTACAAGATCAGTTGCAATTGTGATGCACATGATGTAAGACAGACAGGCAGGTGGATCTAGAAAGATATGTTGATTGGAACACTTCAAGGATGTTGAGAATGAAAGAAAGCACAAATCAGGGCTAGCAGCATATATAACAGAAACAAAACTTTAAGTACAAAGGCACTAAAATGCTCCACATAGATTACTGATTTTATTCAAGAGCATTCAGAGAATCAGCTGAAACGATGAAGCATCCTCTGCATTGTAACAAAAAAAAAAAAATGTGATAATTTTACTTCAAGCCTTGTCTTCATCAATCCATCATGACACACTCCTATTCACCAGTAATACACGACAACCGATGAACCAGTAGCCAGCATAATTGTGAATGCATGCCTTCCATTGTTTAAATTAAAATATTTTCACTAGAGAATATTAATCGTTTTTTTACTTACTTTCTAGTTTTTTAATTTATTCACATTATTTCTTGATTAAGTGAAATAAAGCATTTCACAAAACTAGTCGAAATAAAAAAAATATTTTCTATTTTGCATCTTTGTTTGTGGTTAAATACTGGATAAAATATTTCTAGAATACTGCATTTCATTAAGTTTATATTCCCACTATATGGTGATTAGAAGTGATATTAAACCTGTTATTATTCCACCACAGGCATCTCCATGGAGTCAGAAGACTCATTATATGATGATATTATCATGATCATAGTGACTGTCATTGCTCCTTTTCCAACCTGTTTGCTTATAGTACTAATGCCGTATACATAGCATTTGTATACAGGTAGCTTATTATTTTTGCTAATGTCTCACTGATTCCATATAAATTTATTCAACTGGCTTCTGACAATACTATTATGTTTCCATTTCCAGCTGTGATTTACCATCTTCACTAAAAAATTATGCCCTGAATAGTTTGAAATATTTTATTCCCTATTTTCTTCATTAAGATTCAGTGGATGGTAACAACTATCTATCTCTAAAATTTCCTTTAGGGATAGATAGTGGTTCAAAGTTTTTCCACTTGGTTATACTATAAATTAAAGATTCAACTGGAGATATTAAAGATACCAAGAAATTATAAGAGAAATCTTTAATTTATAGTATAATCAATTGGAAAAACTTTCAACAACTATCAATCTCTAATCCAGAGTATTATAATAATAAGGTGTGACACCTTTTGGCAATTCATATAGAAAAATATATCTTCTGCACTTCAACCTTGGTATCATCTCTGGGTCTGGCTCCCACTGATGAGACCTCAATAAAAGTCGAAATCGGTCTGGGTAGTGATCCTTCCCATAATGCTTAACATTGTACATGTCTTAGTTAAGATAAAAAGCCAAATGGCTAGTTTTCTGGCACCTTAATATAAAAAATAAGGGGATAAACATCCTTTGTTGTTTGTTGTTTACTGGCTATAAAACAACAAAGGATGTTTATCCCCTTATTTTTTATTGTACATGTCTGCAAGGAGATGTGCTTTGCATTATGGAATACTAAGGCAAGTGATGTGAAGTCATACCACCTTTACCACGAGTTGCCCCAGTCCTAAAAATACTTCAGGCTCAAACTTTGTTTGCTTACACTTGGATAAAGAATTAAACCAAGTATATAATATCTTGATATCTTTAATTTATGTTCTTGTCTGTTTTCAGTTTTGTTTTTTTATTGTTTTCATACCATATTTGTTAATGGATATTCAGCTTAAACAGCTCTGCACACTCAGACTGGATCTATTTAGGAATATAACATCACCTTCAGAACATTTTCCACCTTCATGAATTTATGTTTTATGCTCTTACCAAAGTCTTTTTCCTTCACTTTCATTTACCTACTTTTACACATAAGTTAGCTTTCTTAAATTTTTCTCTGTATCCTGTCAAGGTATCTGCTAACTTACTTGACTGGAATTTTCAATATGATTTCTTTTCCGGGACTGCTTCTTTAACATGTCTAAGTACACCTGAAGTTTCATTTTTTTATTTATTTATTATTATTTTTTTTTAAATTCTTACAAACAGCTTCAGTACCTCTCTTCCTTGGACAGATGAACACTTCTTCATCCCCTTCTTTATAGGGGGGCCCTCAACAATCCCTAACTATATCACAAAACACTAACATAATATCAGAATAAGAAGCAGAAACATCAGCAGCTGCAATCAGTACCAACTTTTCTTGATAATACATTTAATAGGAAAACATCCTCTAGAAAAATTTCACTCTTCTTCAACCAGAAGAATTTAGAATGGTTAGCAGAATCTCCAAAGTTCATAAAGGAGCTCCTTTATTTACTTTGGAGATTCCATATTCGAGGCTATCTGGTTAAAAAAAAAAAAAAAAAAAAAAAACATGCTTTAGGACGCTCCTGAAAAAGCAGTTCTTTTTGTTGATTTATTGGTTTAATTTTAGTACAGACAGTCCCCGGGTTACGGATGAACCCAACATACGGCATTCCATACTTATGAACTGGCTCCCCATAAGGATAATTAATTATTAAATCAGTGGTTCCCAAACTGTGCACTGAGAAATATTCTAATATTTTCACTGAAATAACTGCACACTGCAACTGTTAGGTTGGCCTATGTTCTGACTTTGGGTGCCATGAAAAAATCCTGATATACTAAGGGCGCTGTGAACTGAAAAAGTTTTGGAACCACTGAATTAAATAATTAAATTAATAATTCAGGAACTAGTTCCTTCCGCTCATGTAAACAAACCTACATGTACGAGTTTGTTTTTACATTATGTTTGTTTGAATTAAAAGAAAGAGCACAATAGTTTCTGTAACTTATTATTAGAGTACAGGGGTATTATTATTATTACACTGTATTATTATTACCGTATATGCACTGTTCATCAGTGATCCGAGTTACGTACAAATCCGACGTTCTCAGTAACGTATCTCGTTCGTAACCCGGGGACTGCCTGTATATTATTATAGTTATTTTAGTGTATTTATTGTACTACATTATTTAATAACATAATTGTAGAAATATTATTAGTTTTTAGTATTAAGAATGTCACCTAAAACTCTTGACAAAAGGGCAGTGTCTGAAGCACAAGTTAAAGGAGAACCTTTGTCCCAATGAGCAGAAGTGTTGTTGCAGTGATAATGATAATATATCTCAGGATAATCTGACATTGGAAATATCTCGATTAAAAGAAATTATTAGAAAATCGATCAGAGAATTAAGAAACTTGGAAAAGCATTTAACGAAACTTAGACAGGATAAGAAAAAATGATCAGACCAAGAAGAGGCAGAAAAGAACTGAACTTGGTAATCATAATAATAATAATAACAACAACAAGTAAGTCAGTTAAAATCTAAGAAAAAAAAGACGTGCTATGTTATGGTGATTCAATCATAAGATTTGTGCTTGCTGAAGGAGTCACTACTTCTAGTTTCTTGGGGCAAAAATTAAAGATGTGACAAACATAATTGAAAAACAGAAAAGAAAAGTGAAAGAGATGGTAGTTCTTATAGAAAGTAATAATTTAAGTAGCAACAAATATAGTACGAGAGAGGATATGAAAGGTCTGTTGGAAGAAGTGAGAAAAAAATGTGAGGGAATTAAAATTATAGGTTTGCTACTCAGATATGAGAGTACTGAGTTCAGAAGGAGGGCAGTGATAGCAGATGATTCCATGTGCAGACTGTGTAGAAGAAATGGATGCAAGTATTTATATGTGTGGAGTATGTCTGATGGCAGAAAAGACTAGGGGGACAGCCTGATTGGACTTCATAGATACTCCAACTTATCCTATATTAAAACTTTTAACCAGATTAAGTCCACATGTTGGAAAGTGTCATTCATTCATTTATCAAAAAGTTATCAGATTTTCCAGTAAAAATGAATAGTCATCTTCTTTTGAGCTACTGACATTATGATCAGGTTGGGTGTATGACTCCAACCATCCTTCTAGGTGTGATGCATTGAGAATATATTTGCAATCTGGTCTCATCCCAAGCATACGCTTACTGTGTTCTTAGAAAATATAAATGATCTACACTTTCACATAAAATTCTCAGTGCAAGTTGGAAAAAAAGGTAAACTTGCCTTTTCTGGACATTTTATTTTCCTGCTCTCTGACTTGGAAATTTACTGCTTCTCTATATCATAAACCAACCTCCACTGGCCATTACATATTAAATAATTCAGCTCATCATCCTTTTTAGAAATTCGGCATTATAAAGAATCTACTAAACTGTGCATATGCCATTTGTTCCAATTGTAAAAATCTCTTGTAGTGAAAAATAGAAACAATTTTCACATATACCGATTTTACATGGGACATGAAATACTTATAATTAAGAATGTATATAACCTAATGTAATATGATATATTTGTAATATAATGTGAATAACTGAATGTAGAACCACAAGCAATTGTAACTAAAAAGCTCAGACAGGATTAGGCTAGTAAACTGAAGGTCAGCAACAGTCTCAAAGGTCACCGGACTATGAGTTTTGCTGCCAAAACCTAACGTAAGCATGGGTGATAAGAGCGCTACTAGTAAATCTGGGAAGTTTTTTGGATATGATATAAAAAGCGGAGATTGAGGCTCGAGGACTCTCTCTTATTTTTTTGTTCCTTTGGCAAGCTTTTCGAAGACGGGAAGAGTCTCGATCTCACGAGCAGTTTTTCTGGAGATCATGGGGAGTTAGCTGGCAGTATTACAAGATATCCTTCTGTGAAATTCTTCAAGGAATGTACCAATCCATGTGTGTGCTGATTTGTAGCAGCTGATGAAGTTCCTAACATCGATGAAAAAATGCATTAAAGTTACACGGAAGGAATTGAAAGACGACAACCGCCAGATAGTATCCGATCACAGCCATTGTGCAAGAAAAAGAAAGGAGCCAGGGAATTTCACCCTTAACCTTTTTGGATTCAGGACTGTACAATGAAATAGTGAGCTTGTAAGCAGGTTGTGTGTACAGATGATAGATGTTGATTCTGTTTATCTAATAGTATAATGTGTTTGAAGAGGGTCAGAAAGCTGAACGTCAGTTTGAATGTGAATAATAGAATACTGTAGACTTGAATAATGCTTGTGTTACATAATGTTTAGAATGTGTATAGTGTAATTTTGCCTTATGTTAATAGTAATGCGAGAGTAAGGTTGTGTGTGCTAACATCTATCCACGTGTCTAATATGCTGAGTGCAAATAATTTCTCTGTGTAATGCTTTAAGTGAATTGTTTTAATGTATGTGTAGAGAATTCAGACACATGATATGTTCTATTTACTTTTGTATATAAACTTTCTAAGTTAGAATAAACATAATTAAAATGAAAAGCCAAACGGCTAGTTTTCTGTTAACTTAATAGAAATTAGGCGGATTAAAATCCTATGTTGTTATATAGCCAGTAAATGAAACTCAAGATCAAGAACTACGATCTATATGAGTTTCAATGCCGAAAAACTATCGGCGAAGGCAATTCGAAGCAAAGGTGGAGCATTCGTATAGTGAAGGTATGTAAGTTCTTTTCACTAAGCTTTGATATCTTCCAGGTCTACCTACTCACTGATGAGACCTCAAAAAAGGTTGAAACTGGTCTGGGTAGTGACCTCTCCTCATAATGTAATGACAGTATTACATCTCCTAGGAGCTGTGTTTTACATTATGAGAGAATATCAAGAATAGTGAGGGAGCTTGCTCCACCTTTGCTTCGAATTGCCTTCGCCGATAGTTTTTCGGCATTGAAACTCATATAGATCGTAGTTCTCGATCTTGAGTTTCGCTTACTGGCTATATAACAACATAGGATTTTAATCCGCTTAATTAGAATAAACATGTTTGGTTTTGTTAACAGCTCGCCTGATCTTTGTTAGCCAATGCACTGTCTCATAAAAACAAATTGAACCTGTGTGACCTAAATAAAGTAACAGCCATGAATGAGTAATTCGGAGTTGCCTGAGATAGAATTGATTTAATATTATTACACATGCGTAGCTTAAATATTCTTTTGTATGTAAAGGAAAGATAGAAAATTCTTTTACGATTTTTAATGGTGCAGTTGTTAACAAAAATAAATTTTTAAGGATTAATATACATTTGAATAATTGCAACGTAGATTAAGGATTTGGACCCAGCCAGAGGCTTTTCCTAAGTAACGATACTAGCACGTGTGAGACTATACTCTACGGCCTTGAAGGGTGGAGGGGGGGGGGAAGAGCTAAGTAGATTACGAATGGACTAAAGTCACATGTAAGTGAGTTAATATTAGAACATATAGGCATTTTGTACAAGCTCAAGCAACCACGAAAATAATGAAGTAAGAGGGGAAACACCACTTAGAATTAAAAAGTAACGTAATAAAAAACTAAACTAAATATTACAATTGGTGCAGTTCAAAATAAATATAAATTACAAAATCTTAAACATTATGCTTCCCTCAAGACCTCCAGCTAACAACTTGTAACATCCAGAATATTAAGCTCAAAAATGGTTTCTCCAAAAAACAATTCATCATCATCAAATTCTTGATATGTACCCTGAAGGGTATACAGGATATGATAGTACTTGAAAAACTTACACCATTACGAACTTAATATCTGCAATTTTCCTCCACATCAATCTGTTACCTGTCAAGACTCCAACATTGTCAGATCTTATATTTCTGTTTTCTAAGGCACTTTTTACTGTATCAATCCACCTATATCTTGGTGTTCCTCTGACTCTTTTTCCTGCCAACCTGGCAAAGAACACTTGTTTGGCTAATCTTTCCTCACCCATTCTGTTTAAGTGACCATACCACCTGAGATTAGCTCTGCTAATGCATTCCTGTATGCTGACAATGTCAAGTTCTTTCCTAATATCCTCATTTTTAATATGATATTGCCACTGATGTCATCTGTTCACCTTCACCCCCTCCAATCCTTCTCAGAACTCTCATGTCTGTGTTCTCTAGTCTTTCGTCAAGTGTTTTATTTCTAACCCATCTCTCAGATCCATAAGTTAAAACTGGTTTAAACAGTGTCTTGTATACATCTTATTTAGTGTTTTGACTAGTTTCTCTCTTATTTCATATAAATTTATTCAGTTGACTTCCTACCATACTAGCTTTATTGATTCTGTTGTCTATTTCCATATTTAATTTACAATCTTCACTAAAAATCATGCCTCAGTAGCTGAAATGTTTTACTTGTTCTATAGGTTCTCCATTCACAATGTAGTTGATATTTCCAATGCTTCTACCCAGGGGCAGCCATACAGGCTGGGCCCCATCTATATTTGTATAACTAGCCGAATAATTGTAGTTTTAAAAAATATGTTTCTTGTAATTATTATGTTTTGATCTATTTCCAACACATTTTATTGTTTAATAAAAAAAATTACTGTAGTATTTTGTGGCAATATTGTATAATGCGACTTAGTACGGTCTCTGGGAAGCCATGGCTGGCCCTATTTTATACGTGTAGAACAAAGGGCATGTATGAGGCAAGTGCACTAGCGATCGTGTTTGTTTACTGGGTACAACGCTTATCTTGGGGCCAGTTTTAGTCTGGCCCAGTCACTGTATTTTCACGTACTTACATAGCGCGCGATTCTTTGATTGTGAAGCATGTGCACTGGCGATTGTGTTTGTTTACCAGGTGCAATGCTTATCTTGGGGCCAGTTTAGTTTGGCCCAGTCACTGCGTTTGTACGTAAATAGCAGGCGATTCTTTCATTGTCTTATTATTTATTCTTGTTGTTGATCTGTTTCATTGTTTTTAGCGTGTTTAATTATTGTTGTAATTTTTTTGTTATAATTTATTTTAAAGTTTAAATTTTTATTACGTCCATAAACAATACATTTTAACTATGAACAAAATCGATAGTTTATTGGAAAAACGTTTCTCAGAATCTCGGAAGTTTCGACATTGATTTATAAAATAAATAATAGAAATAATAACTTTTTTGTTTTAACACTTGAAAGAGGAAAACATTTTGCAGGGCGGCCAGATGGAATCGAATCCGCATCTTTGGATTCGCTGCTCTAGTCCGTTGAGCTTTTTTTTTTGCTCTAGTCCGTTGAACTATGCAAAACTGCAAATCTTTTCATTTTTCATGTTATTAATATGTTGAGCCCGTATATGTTATGTCCTAACAATTTTAAAAAATTAATAGCTCATTGCATCAGTAGATTCTGACTAAACATTATTGTAATAAAAAAAATTAAGTTGTTTTTTGCCCCCAGCCCCACCTGTTTCTATTGTCACCAGCCGCTGCTGCTTCTACCTATTTTCATTGTCTTTGTCTTGTTATTCCTGAATTTCATACTAAATCTATTACAAGAGTTATTTAATTTAGGCAGGAAATCTTGCAGACTTGTAGCAGATTTATTTAGAAGTATAACATCATCTTCATAGAATAAAGAGCTGAGATTAACATCTCCAATTTTGATATCAAATTTAATACCACTTTCCTTCGTAATGTAATCCATATAGATAATAAATAATAGACCAGATAATGTACATTCCTGTCTGACACCAGATGTAACATTAAACCATCTTCCTGTACTTCCTTTAATTCTAACTGCTGGCTTACAATTCAAATAAAGACTAAGTATTGCTTGATATAATGCCCCATTGACACCATATAACTGTAATGTTTTGAATAGCATTTCTTTTAGCACCTTGTCATATGCCTTTTCCAGATCTACAAAACTTAAATACAGATCTTTGTTATATTCCCTTGCTTTCTCAACTATTTGTCGTAAAGTGAAGATCTGATCCTGACAGCCTCTATTTGGCCTGAATCCAGCTTGTTGTTCACCAAGCTTCTCTTCCACAATCCTGCTCAACCATTTCTCAAGTATACTTGAATAAATCTTACTAGGAACACTCAGTAGGGAAATACCTCTGTAATTCTCACATTCAGTTTTATTTCCCTTTTTATATATGGGTACTATGAGAGTTCTACTCCAATCATCTGGAATTCGTCCCTCAGTATAGGCTTTCTAAATTATGCAGAGTAGCCGCTGCAAGACTTTCATACCTTCATACTTGAGCATTTCTACTTGAATATCATCTACTCTCCCTGTTTTTCCAAATTTAAGGCTTTTGATGGCTTTTTCTATTTCAAGTATGGATATGTATTCCTGATTGCTTGTCTGTTGAGTGTTTTTTACTACTGTGCTCTCGTCACTCTTTGTTTCATTTAGCAATTTTTCGAAATAATTACTCCATACATAAAGGATATCTTTTTTCTCCAGTTTTCATGTCACCTTTATCATATCTAATTCCTTTTACTGCTCTCTTTCCTCCATTTCTGAGCTTCTTCAACAGCCTCAAGAATATTTTGCCACCTTCTTCATATTTATTTTCTATGTCCTTTCCAAAGTCTTCCCATGACTTTTGTTTAGCTAGTTTTAGACAGTGTTTAGCTTTCTTACATTTGCGTCTGTATTCTCTAAGAGCACAAGCTGACTTACTTGCCAGAAGCTTTTGATATCCGTTCTTCTTTTCATTCACTGCCTCTTTAACTTCCTGTGTCCACCATGGAGTTCTGAGTTTTCTATCCTTACAGATGACCTTACCACATGCCTCTCTGGCTGAATCAATCAGTGTTTTCTTCAGGACTTGCCACTGAATCTCCAAGGTTTGGTTCCTGTTCTCAAACTCTTTCATTTTTTCTTTAATATTGTTTGTGTATTTTAGTCTACAGTTCACATTTGAGAGCTGCTCAACTTTTATTCACTTTAAAACTTTCTGACATGTTCTTCTTTTCAATATGAAGTTCACTTTTATCCTGCTCAAGAGTAAATGGTGATCACTTCCAATTTCAAATCCTCTGTACGCTCTGGTGTCCTGCACCACGGCGAAAACATCACTATTAACAATGACATAATCAATGAGTCTTTCATCTTCTCTCCATGTGAAATTCTGCACATTTTTATGTTGGAACATTATGTTAGTCCATGTCCTGAGCAGAAATCCAACAGGTATTTGTCATTATTATTAGCTTTGCTCTTTTCTCCAAATTTTCCAAAAAAATGTTTGTATGTCTGTCAATCATTTTCTACACTGCTATTTAGATTTCCAACAAGAACCAACTTTTCCTTTTTCACTGTGTCAGTTGCATTCTCTAAATCCTCAAAAAATTTCCTCCATTTCTACCTTAGTAGAACCTTCTGTGGGACCATAGGCACAAATAAGTCTCATTGTCCAAATCCCCATTCTGATATTTTCTCATATCAATCTATTTGATATTGCTTGCCACTCAAGAAGATTAGCCTCCTATTTTGTGTTCAATACTATAGCTACACCTTCTTTTCCTTGATTGTCATTGTCCGGATATTACATTTTGCATTTGTTGCTAAGAAAAATCCCACCAGATTTTCTTTTTTGTTTCAGTCACCCCTATTATGTCGATCTGGTACTTTCTTATATTTCAGGCTTCTTATGTTGATAGTACTGATCTCGAACTCTAGTGGTGAGCATGTAGAAAGGCTTATGTGTTCGTCCTACTTGTTGTTTGATTTTGAGGGTATATATATCAGAACGTGGGCAAATATGAGAATGGGGAACTTGACAATGAGACTTATTTGTGCCTATGGTCCCACAGAAGGTTCTACTAAGGTAGAAGTGGAGGAATTTTTTGAGGCTTTAGAAAAAGCAACTGACACAAAAAAAATGAAAAGTTGGTCCTTGTTGTGGATCTAAATAGCAGAGTAGGAAATGATTGTGAGACATACAAAAATATTTTGGGAAAATTTGGAGAAAAGAGCAAAGCTAATAATAATGGCAAATATCTGTTGGATTTCTGCTCAGGACATGGACTGGTTATTACTAACACCATGTTCCAACATAAAAATGTGCACAAATTCACATGGAGAGAAGAGGCTAGGAATAAGAAAAGTCTCATTGACTATGCTATTGTTGATAGTGATGTTTTCTCCCTGGTGCAGGACACCAGAGTGTACAGAGGATTTGAAATTGGAAGTGATCACTATTTAGTTTTGAGCAGGATAAAATTGAATTTCACATTGAAAAGAATGACATGTAAGAAAGTTTTAAAGCGAATAAAAGTTGAGCAGCTCTCAGATGTGAACTGTAGACTAAAATACACAAAGATTATTGAAGAAAAAATGAAAGAGTTTGAGAACAAGAATCAAACCTTGGAGATTCATTGGCAAACTCTGAAGAAAACATTGGTTGATTTTGCCAGAGAGGCATGTGATGAAGTTGTCTGTAAGGATAAAAAAAATCAGAACTCCCTGGTGGACACAGGAAGTTAAAGAGGCAGTGAAGGAAAAGAAGAAAGCATATCAAAAGTTCCTGTCAAATAAGTCAGCTTGTGCTCTTAGAGAATATAGAGACAAATGCAAGAATGCTAAACACTGTGTAAAACTAGCTAAACAAAAGTCATGGGAGGACTTTGGCAAGAATATAGAAAATAATATCAAGAAGGTGGCAAAATATTCTGGAGGTTGTTGAAGAAGCTTAAGAATGGAGGAAAGAGTGCTGTAAAAGGAATTAGAGATGATAAAGGTGACATGAAAACGGGAGAAAAAGATATCCTTGAAGTATGGAGTAATTACTTTGCAAAACTGTTAAATGAAACAAGCAGTGATGACAGCACAGTGGTAAAAAACACTGACCAGGCATGCAGTCAGGAATACATATCCATACTTGAAGTAGAAAAAGCCATCAAAGGCTTGAAATGTGGAAAGGCAGCAGGAGTAGATGATATTTGACCAGAAATGCTGAAGTATGGTGGTATAAGAGTCTTACAGTGGCTGTACTGCATAGTTCAGAAAGCCTGGACAGAGGGACGAATTCCCGATGATTGGAGTAGAGCTTTCATAGTACCCATATATAAAAAGGGAAATATAACTGAATGTGAGAATTACAGAGGTATTTCCCTACTGAGTGTTCTGTTCCTGGCAAGATCTATGCAAGTATACTTGAGAAACGGTTGAGAAGAATTGTGGAAGAAAAGCTTGGTGAAGAACAAACTGGATTCAGGCAAAATAGAGGCTGTCAGGATCAGATCTTCACTTTACGACAAATAGTCGAGAAAGCATGGGAATATAACAAAGATCTGTATTTAAGTTTTGTTGATCTGGAAAAGGCATATGACAAGTTGCCAAGAGAGAAGCTATTCAATACGCTGCAGTTATATGGTGTCAATGGGGCATTATATCAAGCAATATTTAGTCTTTTTTTGAGTTGCAAGTCAGCAGTTAGAATTGAAGGAAGTACAGGAAGATGGTTTAATGTTAAATCTGGTGTGAGACAAGGATATACATTATCCCCTCTGTTATTCATTATCTATATGGATCGCATTATGAAGGAAAGTGGTATTAAACATGATATCAAAATTGGAGATGTTAATGTCAGCTCTTTGCTTTATGCGGATGATGTTATACTTCTAAATAAATCTGCTACAAGTCTGCAAGATTCTCTGACTAAATTGAATAGCTGTTATAATAGATATGGTATGAAAGTCAGCAATAAAAAGACAAAGACCATGAAAATAGGCAGAATCATTGAAAATGTCAACTGTGTTGTGCATGGAGAACCTGTGGAACAAGTAAAACATTTCAGCTATTTAGGCACGATTTTTACTGAAGATGGTAAATTAAATATAGAAATAGACAACAGAATCAGCAAAGCTGGTATGGTGGGAAGTCAATTGAATAAATTCATATGGAATAAGAGAGAAATTATTCGGAACACTAAATTAGCTGTATACAAGACAGTGTTCAAACCAGTTTTAACTTATGGATCTGATAGCTGGGTCAGAAGTAAAACACTTGACGAAAGACTAGAGACCACAGATATGAGAGTCCTGAGAAAGATTATAGGCGTGAACAGATGGCATCAATGGCAATATCATATTAAAAACGAGGATATTAGGAAAGAACTTGACATTGTCAGCATCCAGGAATGCATTAGCAGAGCTAATCTCAGGTGGTATGGTCACTTATGGGTGAGGAAAGTTTAACAAATCAAGTGTTCTCTGCCAGGTTGGCAGGAAAACGACCCAGAGGAAGACCAAGATATAGGTGGATTGATACGGTACAAAGTGCCTTAGACGATAGAAATATAAGATCTGATAATGTTGGAGTCTTGACAAGTAACAGACTGATTTGGAGGAAAATTGTAGATAGGAAATCAATAATAATGTAATTTTTTCATGTAGTACTATCATATCCTGTACACCCCTTGAGGGTACATGGCAGGAATTTGATGATGATGATGTTATATCAGAACACAGAATTATAAGTAAATAATTATTTATTGACTTATTGCTGATATTTCTCTGGTGTTATAACTAGCATCTTCAGATCACAAAAAAGTTTATCACAGAATGCGAGACTACAGCAACATGGTGTAACATAGGGACTAGTTTAACAAAATTGTAGCAACAACACAAAGACTGAAGTCCTAATTAGGCACTGTCTATCTAAAAAAAAAAAAAAAAGAGGGAAAGCAAGTACTTGTTATGTCTTAAGATGACAGTTTCCCAAATCTTCAGCAAATTTATACAGCCATATTTGTTGACAATGTCAATATTCAAGGCTCTGTTGCTTCCAAGAACAATCTCTCTGACTTGTAAAAGCTTTTGTGCAGTACTTTTGTTTTTTTTTCCAGTTGATCCTGTGTACAGGGGTATCCAAAGCATGATCTTCTAGGCCCGACTTGCCATATGATAGTATGGCAAGTCGGGCAAAGATACCAGATGTATCTTTTATTTTCACTGATGCAGATCTCCACAGTTCTTCCTGTTTGACCGTAGTAAGCTTGATCAGATGAACAAGGTACTTTGTAGACTCTTGGATGTGATAAAGGAGGGATGCTGTCCTTGGATGAATGGATGAAAGTTGCTAATTTGACACACGGTCTGAATACAGTGTGTTGCTGATGTTTATTGAAATTCTGATATCTTTTCCGATGTGCCTTTAATGTATGGGATGATGACTGTTTTGTTGTAGTTCTCTGTGATGGATTTCTTTGGAGCATTTAGTATTTTGTTTATCTTATGGGGATTATAGTCATTGACCAAGAAGGTGTGGCTAAGTGAGCCAGTTCATCACCAGTTGATCCTGTGTACAGGGGTATCCAAAACATAATCTTCTAGGCCCAACTTGCCATAGTGATAGTATGGCAAGTCAGGCAAAGTTACTGGAAGTATCTTTTATATTCACTGATGCGGATGTCCACAGTTCTTCCTGTTTGACCATAGTAAGCTTGATCAGATGAGCAGGGTACTTTGTAGACTCTTGGATGTGATAAAGGATGCTTGCTGTCCTTGGGTAAATGGATGAAAGTTGCTAATTTGACACACGGTCTGAATGCAGTATGTTGCTGATATTTATTGAAAATTCTGATATCTTTTCCGATGTGCCTTTAATGTATGGGATGTTGAATTTTGTTGTAGTTCTCTGTGATGGATAGTGGGAGGGGTTTCTAAGGAGCATTTAGTATTTTGTTTATCTTATGGGGATTATAGCCATTGGCCAAAAAGGTGTGGCTAAGTGAGCCAGTTCATCAGCAAGAACACTGTCATTGGAACAGATTGTTCTCGCTCTGTGGGTTAGCATTTTTAAGATACCATACTGTTGAGAAGGGTGATGGTGTGTTTGTTTGTGTAAATATCTCCTTGTATGTGTGGGTTTTCTAAAAACTGAGAATGATAAGGAACCATCTGGAAGTGGTGTGATTAGTGTATCCAGGAAGGGCATACAGTTACTAGCTTCCAGTTCCATTGTTGTAAAGTGTTTTTTTGATGTTGGCTATTTAAATGCGCTAAGAATGTATCCAATGTGCCTGTGCAATGTGGCCAAATAGCGAGCACATTGTCAACATAGCATAGCCAAAGTGTTGGTTTGAGAGTGGCTGTATTAATAGCTAGTTTTTCCAGGTGTTCTATGTAGAAGTTGGCTGGGGGGGGGGGGGCATAGCCGTCCAATCTAATTGTTTATATATTTTTGCTTTCCATGCGAAATATCCTGCATGTATTGTAGTCTGTGACAAAGTGCTCTGAAGATGCTGGTTATAACACCAGCTGAATATCAGCAATAAGGCAATAAATAATTATTTACTTATAATTCTATGTTCTGGTGATGAATTGACATGTGTCTTAGGATTTGTTCCAGTAGCTGACATTTTGCTGTTCATCCTGTTACCTTGGCAAAAACAACCGGGGCCCCTTGTTTAACCGGGCGATGCCCCAGCTGAATGAAATTCTGTCATGTTGTACCATCATATTATATTTTAGTTTAAGTCAATAAGAATACAATTTGGTTTGTCAAATCCCAAATTGCCAGCCCATCCTTGTTCGTTTAGTATCCAGGTAGATACTTAACAAGGTGCACCACAAGAAGGTGAGGATTGGTCATTAGGTCGGAAGCGTTGGTAGGTTCTCTGCATTCCTTTAAAGGCGATGTGGAGGTCTCCTCTCAGTTATACAGCTTTGACCCTTAAGCACCCCCCCCCCCCCAAATACCAAAAAACAAATACAATCTGTGATACCTATACACCAGCTCCAAGAAACTGTACAAACAGCTCCAGTTAGACATTTCTGAATCTATTTCAAGAATCTTAAAGAAATGGAACTTGATATGAAAGTTATTTCAATTAATAAACTGTTATTATCCTAGCTACCTTCCTCGGAAGGATGGATTTTTTAATACCCTTCCAGGCATTTACCTAGTTTCATGTGATTATGAATTTTTTTATTGAAAGTTTATTTTTCACTTGGTTAGAGTATAATAAAATTAGTTTAATCCTTTATCCAAGTGTGGGCAAACAAAGTTTGCGCCTGAAAGTTTCTTCAGGACTGGGTTAAGGTGGTACAACACTAGGACAACTCGTTGCAAAGGTGGAGCAAGCTACCAACACTCCTATCTCAGTATCTCCTATAATGCAAAACACATCTCCTTGCGGATATGTCTAATGTTATGCATTAAGGGAAGGGCCACTACCCAGACTAGTTTCGACTTTTATTGAGGTCTCTTCAGTGGGAGCCAGGCCCAAGTAGAGATACCAGGCAGAAGCATTAGCAGGTCATCTCCACCTATAGGAGTTGCCAGTGGTGTGCCACCCTTTTTTTAATAAATTACTCTGGATTTAGAGAAAGATGTTGAAAGTTTATTTTTCACTTGGTTAGAGTATAATAAAATAAATGTTTACCACCTTAACCCAGTCCTGAAGATACTTTCAGGCGCAAACTTTGTTTGCCCACACTTGGATAAAGGATTAAACTAATTTTATTATATAAATTTTTTTACTTGGACAAACTTGTCATTCTGTGGAAAAATTAACACTGGAGCATTAATCTTATGTGCTATGATAAACTTGAAATGTTTTGCTTAGCACAATATAGTGTAGATACCAAAAAAAATCTTCTAGTGATGAACCCAATTACATCATCATTGTCAATTTTAGATATACAAACATTTATTTATGGAAAGTGCTGAAGCCTTAGTATACCACTTGAACTTAAATTGAAATGATTGTTTGTATGTACCAGAAATATGGGAAAATCTTATTCTTCTTAGTCATCACTAGTTTTATTAAGTATTATATTCATGTATACACAGCTAATATCATTTTGAAATAATCCATTGTTAATATTCTACCTAGTATAACTGCTTCTACATTGATAATGACTTGTTAGTTTCAAGCCAAATTTTGGTAAATAAAATGGAAATATTGATTCTACTGTTTACATGTTAAAATATCTTCATTTATCCCTTCTGTGTTAGTCTCAGTGGCTTGTCACAGCCAAGTAACTTAGTTTCATAAAACTAGGTAATTAATCCTCTGATGTGGGTTATTAATCCTATCAGCATGGTGTAGCATGGCTTTCAATGTGTGAGTTCTTCTGGCTGATTTGCCTGTTTTGCAGGATGTAAAACCTGAGTTTCTGGGATAAAACAAAAACCTGCTACCTCTATTGAGGCCGCAGTTCAAATCCTAAATGGGATTTAAACTGAGGAATATCCAACCAGAGGGCTATGTTGAAACTACCTAAACTATGGAGGCTCTTATAATTTTAAAGGATAAAATATTTTATTATTTAAATTCTGGGGTTAACTTTTTTTTTTTTTAGAAAATGTCAGGACTTCTAAAATTTAGAATATATGCCAGTACTAATAGTACTGTTCTGTCTCTTTTAGGTGTAATTTGCAAACTTTTTTTGGAGTTTACAAAAAAAAAAAAAAAAAAAAAAAAAAAAAAAAAAAAAAAAAAAAACAAGACACAGTAACAAATTTATTGAAATTAGCAATAAAGTAACAGTACATCATCATAGTGGAATAAACAATTCAAAGAGACAGCATACATTATTAACAGTTGTTAAATCATAACAGCAGATTATTTACATTAGTAACAAACATTTCATACTATAATTAATAGTACATCATTGGTATGGTTCAAAGAGACAAAATACAAGGTAAATGCAGTAGTCAGTTAACCCATAACAGTAATTTGATATGATCCTTCCAACTTACAATACTGCTGTTGTTGGTTAACAAATTTTTGTATTTACATTATATTCTCTCTCTCTCTCTCTCTCTGAATTGCTTATTTGTTTCACATTGATGATATACTATTAGTTTGTTATTGGTAATTATTACTGTTGATCATGTTTTTCTCTCTTGTATCCTTTGCTGCTGCTCTACCCCTGTTTTTTTGTTTTGTGGCATAACAAAACGAGGGAGGGATGCTGTCATATAATCACACATAATACATAATCATAAGGCAGAAAACAATTGGTGGCCTATACAGATACTCATTAAATGTCCCATGAATGTTAAGAACCAGTTTTGTTTTTGGCTTGTTGCTGTAGTGAGTAGAAGGAAAAATAATTATGGAAGAATAATGTTAATGAATGCAATGGCAAGAAGGTGACAAAAGCAATAAAAAGATATCAAAGATATAAAATTACTGTGGTCACTTTGTAAAGGTATATTGTGTAGTGATTGATGTGATGGAGCCTACTGTATAAATGAAAGTGGATGAACCTGGGATGATTAGAATATGGCAAAATATCATTATGATATGACCATGATAATATATGAGATATTTGATCCTTGTATTATGAGAAAGTGCAAGAGAATTTGCAGTGTATTTAAACAGGCTGTTTACTTTGCTCCTCACCAGCAAAATGCTGAGGGCACAGTTTTCCATTATGTAAGAAAGGATCATATTCAGCAGTTGCAAATTATAAATTATAGCCCTGTTAGTGTCTTAGGAGTGGTGGTTAAAGTTATGGAGAAGTTTTGGTTAAAGTAAAATTATAGATTGAGTAGATAAGAAAGAATATGATAGTTTGTGAGAGACAGTGGTTATATGGCAAAGCAGAAAGCAGGTGATAAGTCATGTGCTGCAGGCCTTTAACTTGGCCTACTATTGTTCAGTTTGTACATTAACAATGTTGTAGATAAGTTAAATAGTAATATCTAGTTGTGTGCTGATGATGCCACGTTAACAATAGTAGTACTTAATAAAAGTAATGAAAAGATCTTGCAGGATAATTGGAATAGACTGCCACTTGGTACAGGTTAATGGTTGTCTGGTCAGTATGACAAAGCATAAAGTTATGCACTTTGAGCTGAAAAGATTGCAAACTGTGGATTACATTGATGGGATTACATTGCAAGAAGTTTGTGAAGTAGGGATTTGGAATGATAGTTGAGAGGAAGTTGAATTTCTAGGGACAAGTTTGCAAAGCAAAGGCAGAATGATACAAAGGATCACTTAGATGTAAAAAAAAAAAAAAAAACTGGCAAATAGGGATAAGGAAGTTATTGTCTCTCTCTCTCTCTCTCTCTCTCTCTCTCTCTAAGTCATTAATATGACCACATGGACAAGTTATAAACTCAGAGCTAAATTCAGTAAAAAAGCTTTCATCTAATTTTTCATCAAAAAATTTCATCTAATGAGTTCCTGACAATTTTTTAATTGCCAGGAACTCATTGCATGCTAATAACTATATTTCTTTCCTGTTTAATATATATGTAAAAATATGAAACCACATTAATTTAATTGATTAAATTATTTTTTATGTATTATCCTAATTGGTTTTTTCAAATTGTAACAGTGGTTTTTGGATCATATGGCAGAAAACAACTGGTGGCCTATACAGATACTCATTAAATGTCCAAATCAAGTTGTCCGACAAGTGAGTAAATATGTTTTAAATTATTTTCTACATAATCTTATAAATTTTGTTATAAATTTTATTTTCTATAGTGAAAATAAAATTTCAGAAATTATAGAGTGTAGTTAAATGTGTGACTTAGTTGCACTGAATTGTTATAAATAAAAACAACAAATTAATGTAGTCATGAAATAAAACTTGATTCTTCTTTTAAAATAACCTCTGTCAAATCTTGAGATAGACTGTATCAGAAAACTTCATTATAAATTATGAATTACTAAAAACGTTATTACTTAATTACAGTTAATTAATTGTAATTGCAATGTTTTCTACCAGAAAATTTCTCTGCTTCCTTCTTAGGAGAATCTTCTGTAGGACTGTTGACATTGCCAATTCCCCATTTTGAAGTTTGCCTACATAACTCTACTTGAAGCTACCTTCCAATCAAGGAATTTATGTTCATGTTTGGTGTTGAATACTATTGCTATATTATTGTCTGAATATAACATCCTATACTTATATAGAAAAATACAAAACAAACAAAAGTCATATGCACAAAAGACTAGCATATCCTTTCGGGACTTATAGAACTGGGTTTCTTTTGAAATGTGTAATTCTGTTTTATGACCCTATGACTGTTATTTTAACTTCAGTATCATGCAAATTTCTGAGGACAGAATAGCCCATCATAGGCCTCAGTCCTTGAGCTGAAAGAATAAGATGAATTTGCACACATTTAAATATAATGAATACAACTTGTATAATTTGGAGATTTAAAAGTAATAGGCTTTTAGCAATGCAGCAAGAGTGCTTGAACTTTGCCTTAATTATTAGAGGTGTTAATAATTAGAGCTGTCTTAAAGACAGCTATTATGTCTGCAAAGCTTAGCCTGATAGGCACAATTTTATGTTATTAGACTGAAGAATGTTTGAAATAGATTCCTTTTACACATCTACTAGATATGTAAAAGGAAAGTTTTTTTTTGCTAACACTGCACAACAAATTGGGCTCTATGAAAAATTTTAAATATCTTAAAACAGGGAACAGGCAATGACAATCAAGGAAAAGAAGGAGTAGCCATAGTATTCAACACAAAATACGAAGCTAATCTTCTTGAATGGCAGTCAGTCTCAAGTAGAGTAATGTGGCAAATATGAGAATGGGGAACTGGACAATGAGACTTATTTCTGCCTATGGGCCCACAGAAGGTTTTACTAAGGTAGAAGTGGAGGAATTTTTTGATGATTTAGAGAAAGCAACTGACACAATGAAAAAGGAAAAATTGGTCCTTGTTGGGGATCTAAATAGCAGAGTAGGAAATCATTGTCAGACATACAAAAATATTTTGGGAAAATTTGGAGAAAAGAGCAAAGCTAATAATAATGGCAAATACCTGTTGGATTTCTGCTCAGGACATGGACTGGTTATTACTAACACCATATTCCAACATAAAAATGTGCACAAATTCACATGGAGAGAAGAGGCTAGGAATACGAAAAGTCTCATTGACTATGTTATTGTTGATAGTGATGTTTATTCCCTGGTGCAGGACATCAGTGTACAGAGGATTTGAAATTGGAAGTGATCACTATTTAGTCTTGAGCAGGATAAAATTGAATTTCATATCGAAAAGAATAGCATGCAAGAAAGTTTTAAAGCGAATAAAAGTTCAACAGCTCTCAGATGTGAACTGTAGACTAAAATACACAAAGATTATTGAAGAAAAAATGAAAAAGTTTGAGAACAGGAACCAAACCTTGGAGATCCAGTGGAAGCCTTGAAGAAAGCCCTGATTGATTCAGCTAGAGAGGCATGTGGTGAAGTTCTGTGCAAGGAGAGAAAAATTAGAATCCCATGGTGGACACAGCAAGTTAAAGAGGCAGTGAATGAAAAGAAGAAAGCATATCAAAAGTTCCTGACAAATAAGTCAGTTGTGCCCTTAGAGAATACAGAGACAAATGTAAGAAAGCTAAACACTGTCTAAAACTAGCTAAACAAAAGTCATGGGAGGACTTTGGCAAGAACATAGAAAATAAATATGAAGAAGGTGGCAAAATATTCTGGAGGCTGTTGAAGAAGCTCAGAAATGGAGGAAAGACAGCTGTAAAAGGAATTAGATACGATATAGGTGACATAAAAAATGGAGAAAAAAGATATCCTTTATGTATGGAGTAATTACTTCGAAAAATTGCTAAATGAAACAAACAGTGACGAGAGCAGAGTAGTAAAAAACACTCAACAGACATGCAATCAGGAATACATATCCATACTTGAAGTAGAAAAAGCCATCAAAAGCCTTAAATTTGGAAAGGCAGCAGGAGTAGATGGTATTCGACCAGAAATGCTGAAGTATGGTGGTATAAAAATCTTACAGTGGCTGCACCGTATAATTCAGAATGCATGGACAGAGGGATGAATTCAAGATGATTGGAGTAAAACTCTCATAGTACCCATATATAAAAAGGGAAATAAAACAATGTGAGAATTACAGAGGTATTTCCTTACTGAGTGTTCCTGGTAAGATTTATGCAAGTATACTTGAGAAATGGTTGAGAAGGATTGTGGAAGAGAAGCTTGGTGAACAACAAGCTGGATTCAGGTCAAATAGAAGCTGTCAGGATCAGATCTTCACTTTACAACAAATTGTCAAGAAATCATAGAAATATAACAAAGATCTGTATTTAAGTTTTGTCGATTTGGAAAAGGCATATGATGAGGTGCCAAGAGAGAAGCTATTCAATATGCTACAATTATATGGTGTCAATGGGGCATTATATCAAGCAATATTTAGTCTTTTTTTGAGTTGCAAGTCAGCAGTTAGAATTGAAGGAAGTACAGGAAGATAGTTTAATGTTAAATCTGATGTGAGACAAGGATGTACATTATCCTCTCTGTTATTCATTATCTATATGGATTACATTATGAAGGAAAGTGGTATTAAACATTATATCAAAATTGGAGATGTTAATGTAAGCTGTTTGCTTTATGCAGGCAATGTTATACTTCGAAATAAATCCTCTACAAGTCTGCAAGATTCTCTGACTAAATTGAATAGCTGTTGTAATAGATATGGTATGAAGGTCAGCAATAAATAGACAAAGACAATGAAAATAGGCAGAATTGTTGAAAATATTGTTATATATTTGTATGTCGTGCCTTATTCTGCTTTATAAATCTTATCTATGGTTCTTTAGTCTTTCTACCAATTGTTCTGCTTTTCCTATTCCAGCCACTAATATACAGTGCTTAGTCTTAATTAGAGCCGATTTCTATCTGACACCGTTCTTTCTAATGGATCACGTGTACTATTCTTGCAGACAAAGATAATGCTCTGGGCGAGAGCCAAATTCTTCTATTGTTGTAAATCTTGAGTTCGCTCCTTTTTGGAATCAAGAAAATTTTATTTGTTAATATATCTGTGCCATCTTGATTCCTATACAAAAAGGATATTCATGTCAGAGAGTTAACATGCAGATAATTACGCGACCTTAGAATCTATTATTTATTTATATCCTATTAGTTTATTAACCAAATTTTCTCCCCCCCCCCCCCCCACTTGAATTTTCACAGGTTCTAATTTTAGCAAGCGGTACATTGCCGTGAGAAATCAGGCAAGTTTCTTAGGTATAGAAAACAAAAACATTTATTTTACACTAAGGTATTGTACACTGAGATCAAAATTTTGCTTTAGTCATATAATGACTTGTTCATAAAAGAATATCTCAAAACTTCTCATACAATCTATCTAATTATAACTAAATAGTCACTTAAAATATTTCCAACAGATCAATTAATCTAATTCTCGTTAACTTATCACAGTTATATAAATGAACAATCCTTCAACTTCCCAGATTAGACTACAATATAGCATGGCTGTGCCGTTGCTACGCACGAAACGGATCGCGACTTTGTAGCCATCGTTGACCATCCTTCTAGTCGTTGCCACGAACTGCTTCCATTGGAACCCACTGTTGAGCGAGAGAGAGACACCACGAATAACAGAGGACTAAGAGAGGGCTCTATTCGCTGGCAAATCCCCTAGTTCGCTCTCCAAACTACATCAATGGTTGCTCACGACACCTAATCCTTTTTGCACAATTCGCTATGCTTCTCCCTGATATGCTCCCCATCACGTGGGTGCCATACACGTGTCTCGGACTTCGCATTGCAATGCCCCAGGGTTATGTTCAAAGGCTGATTAGGCTAAAGTGGACTAGGCTTAAACTTTCTCCTTCTAAAGTAACCTTTAATAAGACCTTTTAGACTCTGGTATGTTATTTATAAGACAGTTTATGATTAATCACTTACAAAATTCCGTTAATGCAATATTAATCGCTTAAAGATTTCACTTACTCGTTATGTACAAGCATTTCCTCTTTATAGAGTTTTTGATCCTAGTTAAATTTTGAATGAAATGCTCACTAAAAAATTGAATCTTTCATTCCAGATTTAACAAAGGTTTCTTCCTTCCAAAAAATTTTTTTTGCATTAGAAAATTTACAATGTATCATTCATACACTATCTCTGGAGCGGAATTTCCTATTTTCCTTAGGAAAATAGGAAATTCCGCTCATTATCTCTATTCCTTGTTGTGTTTTCTTTTCCATTTCTGTTGTTTACAGATCTCTCACTTACACGACCCGATTGAGAATAAGCCTTATATCTATAATAGACAGGGTCTAGGTCATCAGAATTAGTATGTACTCCTCCTCCTCTTTCTTGAGTTTTCCGTTCCCTCCTCTGGAAGATATCATGCTCCATCTCGTCATTCCCCTTCCAGTAATTTTTTTCTGCGTGTGAATTTCTATTAAACTTGGAATTTCTACAGCCTGCCTTGGGACAATCAATGACACTGACAAGATTTATCGAAATCATCCTCGGGTGAACTTCCTCTATATTTTCCACTACTCTTCTTAGCTCAACGGGAGAATTGGTGGTTAACGTGCAACAGGCTACAGAACTTTCTTTTTGTATTGAAGTGGAGCCCTTATTTGAGTCAAGTTGATCACAGGCTCCCTGCTCTCCAACCTCCCCTATCAGTTCTACTAAATCTTCATATTGTGTTCCTACCTCGACATAACTCTCACTTCTGACTAAAGGCTGAGGCCCTTGATTTTTGTTATCAACCTTTCTCTTTCCTAGGAGATATACTTCACCTTGAGTAATGCCATATGCGAACTTACTTTTTACTAGAAAGTCGGTTCCGAATATTAATTTAATATGTGGGAGAGAAATCCTGGGCAGGATTAAAAATTTATGCGTAAAACATCTCTGAAATTTGGATAAGTATACATTTAAAGACACTGACTTGGTCACATGGATATTGGAAGCTGATATTCCAGACAACTTCACAGGCCTACTAAAATAGGAGACATAATTCCTCACATAGAGCCTTATCCTCTTAAAGTAATCAATAGTAATAATAGAGGCCTGGGAACCTATGTCCAGAAGAGCATCACAGTGCTTTCCACAGACTACCCCTTTAACTATTAATTCTGGAGACTGCTCATGGGTTCTTTGACCTTCCTCCCAAGCACTGTTGGCATACATGTGGGATCTTGATTTCTCATCATAACCTCTGCCTGATTTTCTTTTTCTGTTGAAACAATTTCGAGCAAAGTGCCCAAGCTTGCTGCAACTGAAACATTTAGGAGGTTCTCTTCTCTCGTCTCTTTCACTATACCTCTCCAGTCTCAAAGAAAAGCCTGAAGCATCCCTACTTGTTACTTCTGCAGTTTATTCATTACAGCATCCAGTCGATCTGGCAATGGTTGCTGTAGTCTTCCAACCTCTAGTTGGACTATCTCAGTAGTCCTATCGACTTGAGGAATGGGTGGTTCCGAGGTTTTCATGGACATCGTCGCTAGCTGATTCAAAACAGCGCCTAGGTGATCCATGACTGGCTGTTGAAGACGCTCGATCTCTCTTTTGATCATCAACTGGACCTTCTTCATGTCAGGTACACCATCTATTAGTTGATTAGTGTTGACTGATCCTTCGTACTTATCAAGGGTCTTATTTTTCTCCTTTCTCTCGAGAAATTCCTTCTCAGGATTAGGATTGCTAGTTGAGTCATTCTCCTTTTTGATGACGTTTACATAGCTAGCAGCAGCTGCAGGACTAATGTCTCCTAGCATCTGCTCCTTTTCTCTCACGGCACTGAGACATTCATTGATATTTGTTACTTTCTTTTTGTAGGCAGTTTCCCTGAGTTCTTGCTTTATTCCCAATCTGAACTGGTGAAAGATTGCCCAATCTAATTGGGGTTTATCTTCACTTGATATATTCAGGGTGTTAGCAAGGTTCAACAGTCTACTGTAAAAATGTGTCACGCTCTCTCTCTCTCTCTGTCCTTTTGTATGACTCTTTGCCATTTCCACAAATTTGGTCCTAGGCTTCTTAATTTCGAAAATTGGGAAATGAGGATTTCTTGAACTTTACATAGTCCAAGTTTTCTTTCAGGATGGGAGAAGAGTAAAGGAAGTGCTTAGCCTTCCCCACTAGTTTGCTGCGTAGGAGGACTAGGAGCTGGAAATCAGTCCACCTGCCTGCTTTCCTCAACTCTTCGACGTAGCTAAAAAAAGCTAAAATGTCTTCATTTTCCTCCCCAGAGAACTGCGGAATAACTTGTTGAAGATTGATGCTCCTAAAAAACTCACAATCCTCCATCCCTGAGCTTGAAGGGTGATTCATGCTTGTATATAAGTTTACAAATATAGTATTATCTCACACAAGTACTGCTAATTCTAAATTTGTTACAAAGAAAAACCACCTGATCTCAAGCCAAACCCTGCTCACCTTAATTTACAGTTTTGATTAATTAATTGTGTGAATTAAATCCTACCGACTGCACCATTGTTATATCATAGTATGTCTTGCCTTATTGTCCTTTATAAATCTTATCTATAGTTCTTTAGTCTTTCTACCAATTGTTCTGTTGTTCCTATTCCAGACGCTAATATACAGTTCTTAGTCTTAATTAGAGCCGATTTCTATCAGACACCATTTTTCCTAATGGATCACGTATACTATTCTTGCAGACAAAGATAATGCTCTGGGCGAGAGCCAAATTCTTCTATTGTTGTAGATCTGGAGTTCGCTCCTTTTTGGAATCAAGAAAATTTTATTTGTTAATATAGCTGCGCCATCTTGATTCCTATACAAAAAGGATATTCCTGTCAGAGAGTTTACACACAGATAATTACGCAACCTTAGAATCTATTATTTATTTATACCCTATTAGTTTATTCCTTAATCAGCAGTCACAACCAAATCCCCCCCACCCAACTTGAATTTTCACAGGTTCTAATTTTAGCAAGCAGTACATTGCCGTGAGAAATCAGGCAAGTTTCTTAGGTACAGAAAACAAAAACATTTATTTTACACTAAGGTATTGTACACAGAGATCAAAATTTTGCTTTAGACATATAATGACTTGTTCATAAAAGAATATCTCAAAACTTCTCAGACAATCTATCTAATTATAACTAAATAGTCACTTAAAATATTTCCAACAGATCAATTAATCTAATTCTCGTTAACTTATCACAGTTATATAAATGAACAATCCTTCAACTTCCCAGATTAGACTACAATATACCAAAATTCTATTATGGGCATAACTTAGTAACAATGAACTTCTGGAAATACAACATCTAGCCACAAAGTAAAACACTACAGTCCAGACAGTGATAAAAACGTCCTGTCACGCGGTTAGCACTTTCACACGCTCTAGTCCTGCTCTCAGTACAAAAGACAATAAAAGTTTCTACGTTACCGACCACGTGGGCATAACATCAATCTTTGCTGATTCCCTTCGGTTAGGTTCCTAGGTCTGCTATCTGTAATTTCCTCCGACTTGTTACCACCTGTGATTACAATCACGAATCACCGCTATTCCTATAACTTTAATGACACCGCTTTGGCAGATTTGCACGTACGACTTGGCATAAGGCTGCGGTTTCCGCTGGCTGCATGGCTGTGTTGTTGCTGCGCATGAAGCGGATCGCTACCTGACTTTGTAGCCATTGTTGACCATCCTTTTAGTCGTCGCCACGAACTGCTTCCATCGGAACCCACTTTTGAGGGGGGAGAGAGACACCATGAAGAACAGAGGACTAAGAGAGGGCTATATTCGCTGACAAATCCTTATATATCCCCTAGTTCGCTCTCCCAACTACATCAATGGTTGCTCACGACACCTAATCCTTTTTGCACAATTCGCTACGCTTCTTCCTGATATGCTCCCCATCACGTGGGTGCTGTACACATGTCTAGGACTTTGCATTGCAATGCCCCAGGGTTATGTTTAAAAGCCGATTAGGCTGAAGTGGACTTGGCTTAAATTTCTCCTTCTAAAGTAACCTTTAATAAGACCGTTTAGACGCTGGTATGTTATTTATAAGACAGTTTACAATTAATCACTTACAAAATTCCGTTAATACAATATTAATCCCTTAGAGATTTCCTTATGTGCAAGCATTTCCTTTTTATAGAGTGTTTGATCCTAGTTAAATCTTGAATGAAATGCTCACTAACAAATTGAATCTTTCATTCCAGATTTAACTATATCAACTGTGTTGTGAATGGAGATCCTGTCTAACAAGTAAAACATTTCAGCTGCTTAGGCACGATTTTTAGTGAAGATTATTATTATTATTATTATCATCTGAGACCTCCAGGGAGTCAAAGACTCATTGAGGGAGGCTGTAAATTACGCAACCCAGTTATCATACCTTCCCTTAAATTCATTTACACTAGATGTCCTCACTACCCCTAAGGGTAAATTATTCCACTCACTCACCTGAGAGAAAAATCCAGCTCTAACCCCTTTCTCGAATGAGAACAACTTAACTTTCATGGATGCCCCCCCCCCCCCGTTCTCTCCCTGCCTTCGACGAAAAATTTCATCATTTGAAATGCTATAACATCCATTCAAAATTTTATATACTTCTATCATATCACCCCTCTTTCTCCTGTTAACCAGAGTCTGTAATCCACATACTTGCAGTCTGTCCTCATAATGTAAATCCCATAATCTGGATATAATCTTTGTAACTCTTCTTTGCACCCTTTCCACAGCTTCTTTATCCCCTTGGAACCCGGGAGACCAAATCGGAGCACAGTAATCCAAGTGGGATCTTATCAAAGCCTTATAAAGAGGCAAAATTACTTCCTTATCCTTACATGTCAATGTTTGCTTCAGCATAGAAATTATCCTCTGAGTTGTATTTGCAACTTTTGCTATGTGACTTTTGAACTTAAAATTCTTATCGACCAATACACCAAGATCCCTTGCCTCTTCAGTTTCTTGTAGCACAACTCCGCTAATATAATATGCCGCTGGATTTTTAATTCAGCGGCATATTTATGCACACCAAAATGCATAACTTTACACTTACCATATATTATCGCGTATAATGCGAAAAATTTATGGTAAATAATACTACTTAAGGTTAGGGGTCCGCATTATATGCGGATCTTAAAAAATATAACATCTTATTGGACTTGCACACACAATATATACTACCTAATGCCTATGCAACCAAATCTACTTGACCCACTCACATTCGGCGACCGAGCACACATCATATCTGCGCATAAAGCCAGTAATGTAAGTAGTGCTAATATCCCACCTCCTTGGCAGGATATTAGCACAGTTAGGTATATCAGCCTAACCACAGTTAATTTTAAATATTATTCGTTAAACAGACCTAGCCTGAAAATGAGCCAACAGAAACATAAAGGTTCATCTTTTGAGGCAGGATTTAAATAGTGTGGCATGCATTTTGCAGAAGAACATAATAACAGTGTTGCTAGGTAGAGAATTTGGTGTACCAGAGAGTTATATTAGACTTTGGCATAAACAAAAAGACAGTCTTGAAAAAATCCCCAAAATGAAATGTGCCTGTCGTGGAGATGTAGCATCCTTTCCAGAACTCGAAGAAGAGCTAAATGAATGGATTTTGACACAACGACAAGATGGCATTATAATAACAAGAAATGCAATTCGTTTTCGAGCTCTACAACTGAAGAATGGTAAATTCAACGAACACCAGGTATTTCATCTTTTCTTGCTTCACCTGAGTGGTGCAACAGATTTATGGAACGCAAAGCATTAACATTACGACACCGAACAAAAATTGCGCAGAAGTTACCAAAGCAGCTTGAAGAAAAAGTGGAGTCCTTCCATAAATTTATCATGTAATTTGGCATTTTGTTTTAAAATAAATATTTCTGTCATTAATTCGTATTGTATTATTTCTAATATTATGGAACAAGATTAACAGATCGCATTTTACATGGACATGGCATTTTAGGGCTAGTTTTCAAACAAAATTTCTAGTTCGCATTATACGTGGATCGCATTATATGCAGAAATATACAGTAGTAACATTAAACTGACAGCCATATTTGTTTGCCTAGATTTCCAGCCTATTCAAATCATTTTGTAATTGCTGAATATCAGTAGCATCCCTGATTGCCCTGCCTGTCTTGAGAGCCCCCCCCCCCAGTGTGTGTGTGTGTGTGTTCATTTTTTAATAAAAACTGACTAAAAACCCGAGAATTGTAACAAATTGAGATTTATTTGAAAACGCAACATGTTTCGTCGAGATTGACTTCATCAGGCATTAAGAACATAGAAAGATATTAAAAGACACTGAAATAAACATTGAGACACTCTAAAGCTATACAATTATAAAGTTATGATATTCGACTGTAAATATACATATATATATAAAATCATACCCATGAAACCTATTAAGTACTGTGGATGGTCTGTATAATATACAGTGGCAGCTCGTGGGTTGAAATCGTGGGGGTGCTGCAACTTTTGAAATATACATACACACTGTAAGTACAGTGTATATACAGGGTGTTCGGGATAAATTTGACAGTTTCGTAAGGAAAAAGAAAATCTTCTTTGTATCTATTAAATTTAATGAATTGACAAAAAAACATTACAGGCAGAGTTAATTACAATACTATCAACAAGATTTACTCAAAATAACCACCATTAGCATCGATCACAGCTTCAATTCTGCTTCGGAACCTCGAACAAGCTGATGCTACAGTCTCCCTGGGAATGGCCGCAAAAACTGTTTTAATTTTATCCATTAACTGGGCTTTTGTATTACTGGAAGTGCGATTGGTGTCTTTTTCAACTGCGCCCCATACAAAATAATCCATGGGGTTAAGGTCTGGGGAGTTTGGAGGCCAAACATTTGGACTGGTGAAGTCGTAGAAATTTTCAGACAACCTTTTTTGACTTTTCCCAGAGGTGTGGCAAGGGGCCGAATCCTGCTGCCATACATACGGCCTACCATTGGCTACCCTTGTTATCCAGGGCTTGACTACAGTTAGCAACTCCACGAACAAAGCCCGAATTCCAATGCCAGGGTTCTTCAACACCTGTTCCTGCAGATTTGCGAGGAATTCTGCTGTACGAACGCAATCAGATCGTCTGCTAGGGATCTTTCTTCTTGCTACATCCTCGTAGTCACCATTGCAAGTCTCTAGTTCATGCCTGATTGTTTTTACTGTATTCAGGGAGCATTGGGCAGCAGTCGTAATATCCTTATTTTGATGGCGGGCACGAATCATCATGATACAAGTTATTCTCTTCCATGATTCAGGTGGGTTCCAGCTATCCATCCTTTCTGACATCTTGTATATGAATGAAGAAGGGTCCAAATTTTTAAATGAAGAGAAGTGTGTGTTAATACATGTAACTTACGGAAAAATATAATTAATTATAAATATGTCAAATTTATCCTGAACACCCTGTATGTGTTAGGATAAAATATCAAAATTATGGTAAAAATTAAAAAAAAAATGAAACATGAAAAAATATTGTTAATTATTTATGAAATTTTACAGTTTGGTATAATTCAAAATTACTTAAAAATAAAATATATTATCATAACCCCAATAATGTTCTAAAATAAAATCTATAACAAATGTTCTGTCTTTAATTGTAATGTCCAAATATTTAAAGAGACAGAGTAAACATGATAAGCATATGAACACTCTATTACTGGCGCAAACTGCATATAAACAACAGTGGAACTGTTTGACGGACAGTGCTGCATTACACTAATAGTTTGCATCTCACTTGTGCATGTAGCAATATGGCACTATGGTAAACACAGTGCTGCTAATGTCCTTTGCCCTCCTAAATGCTAAAAGATAGATTTTTATTATTTTTTATATAAAATATGAGAATTGTATAGGACTGTTGATGATAAAATTAAATATTACAAGCAAATATAAATAAATTAATAAATCTATTTATATATCGAGAAAAACTGGGGGTGCTGCAGTTCCACAGTGCCTATGCACAAGCCAACCCTGATAATATAAAATAATAAAGATTTGAAGTTGTCAAGAATAACAGACTTCTGATGTTTTTTCTATATATATAAGTATTTTACTTTTTAGGAGGAGGGGTGATAAAATGTTAAGCATTTTTTATACATTTTTATTAATCATACCCATGAAACCTATTGAGCACTGTGGATGGTCTATATAATACAGAAACCCTGCTCTGTAGAGACCAGACATGAAATTTTTTTTTGAATCATTTTAATAATTAACAGACTAAACCAGCTTAAGCATGTAAATTATTTCTGCAAACATTTATAATTTATTCTACCTTAATCTAATAATATAATTTTTAGATGGAGAGATTACCAAAAACATGACACAGATGTGCAAGAAATAATCTTCCCTTAATCTAGCCATAATTGGCAGTTTAGAAAAAATATATTCAGAAATATTATGTCTATAAAATTAATGAATAATTCATTAATTATTGAGTGAAAGTCCAAATTTTCAATATATGTAATAATGAAGAATATCTCTCTCTCTCTCTCTCTCAAGCCACTTCAAGTGTCATACCAGATAATGAAATTCAACATCCATGACCAAAGTAGGATTTAAATCTGCAGCCTGTTAGTTGAAGAGTAGATATGCTAACCATTCAGATGAATTTTATCCCATGTGAGACTTCTACCCTTGCTTGCTAGAGGCCTGAAGTGGCTTGAAAAACAGTTCCATATTTGGTTTCTAGAGTAGGGTTTTTGGACTGTGTAAAAATAAATTAAATTAAAAAATATATATGTATATAAAGCTTAATCTACTCACTGGCACTAATGCACTATAAGCTTACAACCTTTCATTAATGGGAATCACATGACAAGGCTGGCAAGATGACTACACTTTCTGTGAAGTCATTATGGATGGGAAACTTACTGCTGTAGCCCACACTAAGATTAAGTCAAGAGATTGAAAAGTAACATTGGATAGAGCTGAATTCAAAGCAACTATTCCTGTTTACTTCTTTATTTTAATTTCATTCCCACATATGAGAGGTTGCAAAACTTACAGCACACCACTGTCACATGTTAACAAGAAGTGAAGGAGAATTTAAGAATATGTTGATGTGTTTCTTGAACAATTGGAGGTTGCACTCTTTGGGATAAAACAAAGTATGAGAAAAGCCAATCCAGAGGAATAATAAATAAAAAAATAAAAATAAAAAGAAGGCAGTGTTGTAGTCTTTAAACTTGACAGTAAGTGAATTTTGCAAGCTGCTTATTATTACAGGCTTAAAGGGAAATGGAGAAATGATGGTGGTGTTCACCAGAGTTGCCCATAAAAATGCTTATAAAAGTAGCATAAAATTCTATGAGAGAGAGAGAGAGAGAATGATTGGAGTGAATTTGTATGTGTACGCGAGTGAGAGAGAGAGACAGACAGACAGACAGAGGTGGCGGGGGGGTCATTGATTAACCTTTTCTGAATAGTATCTAGCATTAGGTATTCCATTGTCTTTGGTTAGATTTTGAGTTTATGTTTGGATTTATGCAGCAGTTGTATAGTTGAGAAGTAGTGTTTTAAGCGAAACAGACACTAAAGCTTTTGAAACTGAAGAAGCTGTGGATGTAATGCACCTGTATTAGCAAAAGCTAGAAGAGTAAGTCAGCCTAAGCAGAGCACTTATGTAAATCTAGATATTAGAATTAAGGAGAAATGAAGAGAAATTGTTCTTGCAAGAAATAAGACAGCCCTGTACTTAAGAGCATCCAAGTTCACAAGGCTACATCCACACCTCTCAAGACTAACAAGGAGATCAGGTTAGTTTAAGGCATTTGTAATGGATGATTACTCAGCTTGAAATGTTCAAGTACTATAAGATTGGTCAAATGAAGATTAGCAGTATGATGATCTCTCATCAGGAATGCTATGACTAAGATGCATGGTCACTGAGAGATGATTTTATAGGAGGAAATGAGTAAGCGCAAGTGCAGAGCACTGGTTTTGTTACATTGGTGGGGGATATCTGAGGAGGAAAAGCCATCCATCAGGAAATATAGGGAAAGGCCAGAAAGGAAAATTGTCATAATTATAAATGGTAGAAGGCAAACCAAAAGATCATAGTTTGTTGAGAAGGCCTCTTTGCTGGACCTGGTCAAAAGTCCTACAAATGTCAAGGATGACCTCGTGGTCATCCTTGACATCAGAGGCGAGTGATTCTTTCTTTCATCATTTAGATGATGATCAGCATTTATTGTATTAAAAAAAGTATAAATTATATTAAACAAATTATATAAAAAAGTATATGTAATATTTCATAAACAAAATATTAGATATGTCAATTTTGACATATCTATCCTTTCTCAATCGCTGAAAGCTGTTTTTCACTTGCTGTCAGGACCCTCTTTGCCCATATACTTTGGTCTTATACTTTATATACTTTGCCCATATACTCTGGTCATTTCATTTGGCAAAATAACTTCTATGTACAAAAAGAGGGTACAGCCATGGGCTCACTACTTTCCCCTATAGCTGACTTTTATATATGCAACATTTTGAGTAACTAGCTCGCTACTCTGAAACTCAAAGTTTGGCTTGGATATTCATTGAAACTGAAATTTGAATTCATTAAATATCTACATTAAATCAATGCAGATATCATATACCCAAAAACATGTATCATCTTATTATTAAATACATTGCACGAGAGAAATTTGTTAAAAGTTTTCCACTTAGCTGCAATGTATGTTATGCTTGTCAGGAAATTACATTCTTGTTTTAATTCTATACCCAAGTGTAAGTATAAGCATGAAGTAACTTCACAATTAGTGTACTTATATATAGAGGCTCTTATAAGTTGCCTTAGTACTGTTGGATTCTTAATGAAGAGAAATTTAAATTATTAATACTCTCCTCAGAATCCAGCATAATCCACCACGGCAAAGGCTACATTTGTAAATATTATTTAATGTCACTTGTTTATAATTTAATATTCATATAACTACCTTTAATTTTATCTAATATTTAATTATTTAATCAAGAACGTATGTATTAATAGTAGAAAAACTCTGTGATAAAATATTATTAAGCTATTTTAATTATTACTATGTTAATATTATAAGAACTTGTATTTGATAATTTAACTGCGCATTATTTGAAATGTAAATATTCTCTATTTATTCCTGTTTGTGAAAGTTTAACGTTATGTAATAGCTCAATTTTATTTATGTTTTGTTTTGTTGTCATGGAGACGCATGTAAGTAAGCGAGCGCGAGAATCGGAACAGAACGTGAAGAGGAGGTTTATTGAAAATGCTGAAAGTTTACTGGAAAGTTAAAGAGATCTCGAGAAGAATTTAGGCGGGAAAAATGGATATAAAAAGGAGAAACGCTGAAAAAAAAAAGTATTAGGAGATTAGAACATTAGAGATTTATTAGAGAGAGAAGGATTGGCATTAGGTTGGAATCGGGCATTCGGCAATCACAGTGTGATAATAGCGAGTCGGCAAATCACTCAAGCAACTAAATAAAGTCCACAAGTTGAGAAGCAGTTAGCTAATAAGTTTCTGAATAACAAATAAAGCAACGGAAGATAGCTGAGTGACTAGCGATATTTTAGTTGAGATTTATTTTCAGGGCCGACCTTTCAAGGACACATTGAAACGTGAAGCATAATAAGAAGTAACTAGAGAATAAATAGAGGCAACAGGGTTATGTTTAATGATAGCGGTGTTTAGAATTATAGTGCCTAAAGAATTATTTGAATGCCGGAGGAATGAACATCTGTATGTATAAAACCCCAAGTTATGGAATTATTGTGTATTGCCCTAATTCAAGAGTGATCAGTAGTGCTTCATACCAGAACATCTGATTATATGTATTGTGCCCGTGAACTAATTCACGCTTAGAAGATTTATTTTAATGAGTGCTGTTTATTGTTAAAAGTGTTTGCGGTTATAAAAAGTGTTTGTGTATAAATTGATGAAGATAGAAGATTATCGGTAAGATTATTCCAACCTTTAGTTTTCCTATATAGAGAAGTGTGTGAGTTTCATCCCAGAATTTCCTTATGTTAACAGTAACTATCGTAAAGATTAACTGAAGCGAAAATTTGAAAGTGTTTACTTGTAAAGCGGTGTCACTGCGATTTTATTGTATTTTGGAACTTAAGGAACTGTGAGAAGTCTGTAATATAGAGATAACAGATTTATCTTGTTAGAGTTTGTATGATTGTATCATCAGAAGAGCTGAAGTGTTTGTAGTATCTTAATTAGTGATTTGAACTCATGCGTATAAATTGCGATCCTAAATTAAATGTTTGTTTTTGTTAATCAAAAGTTGTATTTTGCCTGAATCTCTTTTACTGCACCATTCATAAAATATTCGAACCAAAGCGGGAGTGATAAAAAGGTTAAATATACTCGGCCAGTATTTATAATAACAACATATAAAGGAAGGGTAGTTGAGAGTTGGTTTATCTTCAATTCTTGAACTAATTCAGATATAAAGTGGTGCAGTCTTTAAATATAAATTTTCTTTATATTTGAATTAGAAATCAACTAGCAACCTTCTATTTTATTTAAGAACATCATAGTAAATGACATGTCGGATCCAAGGTATAGATTAAGACGAAGTAGGATCCAACAGTACCCTATAATGCAAAAGCATTATGAGATACTAAGGCAATTGATGCAAAGTCAACAGTCTCTATATACAAGGTTTGTCCAGGAAATTCCCAAACTTTTTAAATAAAAATTTAGAAGCCATTTGGTCTTGTCACCTTCAAAGTACTCTTCTCCACTTTGCATACACCACTTCCAGCTGTTCTTCCATCTTTTGAAATATTTCTGAAATACTTCTTTTGGGGTACTGCACAGTTCTGCTAGCAATTTTTTCTTTATCGAGTCAGTCGACTCTGAACGTCAGCCTTTCAAAATCAATTTCAATTTGGGGAATAAAAAAAAGTCTGCTAGTATGAGGTCAGGCAAGCAAACAAGCTGTGGAATGACCATTTTTTTTTGTGCGTTTTTTCCCCAAAATTTTATGAATTAGTAATGTGATGTGTGTGCATGTGCATTATCATGATGAAGCATCATTGGTTTTCCTTCCAGTCATCAGGCATTTTTTTTCTGATAGCCTCACAAAGATGCTGCATTACCTCAAAATAATACTCCTTGTTCACTGTCTTTCCTTGTGGAAAGACAGTGAACAAGGAGACAGGAAACTCATGGGAACAATGCCCTCAGAATTGATAAAACTTCATCACTTTGACATTTGACCGCATTTTTCTGGCTTTTTTGGATTATGGTTATTCTTTTGACACCCAATGTGATGATTGAGCTTTTGTTTTGACATCATAGCCATAAATCCATGTCTCATTCCTGGTAATGATGTTTTTTAAAAAATTTTAATCCTTGTAAGCTTGAGTGAAAAGCTCTTGACTCTCATCAACACGAATTTGTTTTTGATCAGCAGTCAAAAGGCGAAGCACAAATTTGATTGCAATGTGATGCATATTAAATATTGCATACGAATCTCATGAGAATTATTAAAATGTGTGAAAGCTATCCATTCTAACTGCTGTTTTTCTGTTTGTTAGCTACTTCACGAACAGTTAAACAGCAGTTAGAATGGATGACTTCATGAAATTTTGCAACATTTTCATCAATGTTGATTGGCTATTGTCATGAACAGGAATCATCGTTGACTGAAGTTCGCCCCCATCTTTGAAATGGTTCCACTTGTATGTTTGAGTCCAGCCTAAAGTCTCATTCACAAATGCTATTTTTAACATTTCAGATGTCTATGTGAAAGAGATTTTCCCATTTTGATGCAAAACTTCACACAAATTCATTGCGTTTATCATGAAAATTGCTCATTTTAAACATGACAAAAAATCACCAATCACATTGAACACATGTTGACACAAACAGACATAGTACAATAACTAAGCAAAACATCATGTTGCAATTTTCACTAGGCTATTTCCTAATGTTGCCACTAGATTGCAGCATATGAAGCATGCAGCTAGTAGCGCTTGTTGGCAAGATAATTCAAAAGTTCAGGAACTTCCCAGGCAAACCTTGTACAAGTAGACCAACTGTGAAGTTACTTCATGTTTGTGCTTACACTTGGATATAGGATTAAACAAATATGTAATCTCTTGTCCAAGTACAATATATGTTACCTGTTTTGATAATGATGTTTTGGAAGTATATCCAAAACATCATTTCAGAATTCTAATAGGAGACTTTAATGCTAGTATTAGTATACAACAATCAGATGAAAGCTCAATGGGAAATTTTGGATATGGCATGAGAGATGATAGAGGAGCAAGGTTAATAGAATTTGCAGAAAAAGAAAATCTGTACATGAATTCTTTTTTCAAGAAAAAAACACATATGAAGTGGACATGGAAAAATCCAAATGTCAAAACTAGTGAAAGTGACTTTATCGTCAGCAATAAGAAAAAAAAAACATCTTTCAGGACTGCTCTGTTATAAACATCTTGAACATCGGAAGTGATCATAGTATGGTATGCAGTAAGATTCAAATAAACTGCCAAAAAAGAAAGAAGAAAAATGTTTCGAAGATCAAAGCAAAACATAGATGTACACAAACTCAACATTAAAAATATATATATATTCCAACATGAACTAAACAACATATTTAAAAATCTTATTATAGATGACAATGCTGATCCATCCGAACGTAATTACATTATTACCCAAAACCTTTTACAATGCTAATTTGAAATAGCTGGCACCACAGAACAGAAACAAGAAAAAATTTCTGCAGAAACAAAATAGTTTATGAAGAAACAAAGAGAAATGAAACAAGCAGATAACCTATAGAATAAAACTGAATACAACGAATTATGCAAAACAACCAGAAAATGCATTACGGAAGAAATAAGAAACTTCAATTGGAAAATCATACAATATATAATTGAAAACAACCGTAGTCTCAAAAAAGCCAAACAGCAATAGCTGAATAGCAATAAACAAATGGTTGCAGTCAAACTACAAGATGGGACCATAAGATAGATATGCTATAACAAAAAGATTTGCAGAATTTTACTCAGTATTATATCAGGATGAAAAATTAAATGTAGAAGACGACTACGAAACAGTTTAAATCTTAAATCTCTTGGCATCTTGTCATATGCCTTTTCCAGATCTACAAAACTTAAATACAGATCTTTATTATATCCCCATGATTTCTCAGCTGTTTGTTGTAAAGTGAAAATCTGGCCCTGACAACCTCTATTTGTCCTGAATCCAGCTTGTTGTTCACCAAGCTTTTCTTCCACAATCCTTCTCAACCGTTTCTCAAGTATATTTGTGTAAATCTTACCAGGAACACTCAGTAGAGAAATATCTCTGCAATTCTCACATTCAGTTTTACTTCCCTTTCTATACTATATATGGGTACTATGAGAGCTCTACTCCAATCATCTGGAATTCGTCCCTCTGTCCAGGACTTCTGAACTATGCAGTGCATCCACTGTAAGACTTTTATACCTCCACGGTTGAGCATTTCTGGTCGAATATAATCTACTCCTGCTGCCTTTCCACATTTCAGACCTTTGATGACTTTTTCTACTTCAAGTATGGATATGTATTCCTGACTGTATACCTGTTGAGTGCCTTTTATCACTGTACTATTACTACTTGTTTCATTTAGCAATTTTTTGAAGTAATTACTTCATACGCCAGCGATATCTTTTTCTCCAGTTTCACGTCACCTTTATCATCTCTAATTCCTTTTATAAACACTCTTTCCTCCATTTCTGAGCCTCTTCAACAATCTCCCAAATATCTTACCACCTTCTTCATATTTATTTTCTATGTTCTTACTAAAGTCTTCCCATGACTTTTGTTTAGCTAGTTTTACACAGTGTTTAGCTTTCTTACATTTGTCTCTGTATTCTCTAAGAACATAAGCTGACTTATTTGCCAGGAACTTTTGATATGCTTTCTTCTTATCCTTCACTGCCTCTTTAACTTCCTGTGTCCACCATGGAGTTTTAATTTTTCTATCGTTGCAGACAACTTCACCACATGCCTCTCTGGCTAAATCAATCAGAGTTTTCTCTAAGGCTTGCCACTGAATCTCCAAGGTTTGGTTCCTGTTCTCAAACTCTTTAATTTTTTCTTTAATAATATTTATGTATTTTTGTCTACAGTTCACATCTGAAAGATGCTCAACTTTTATTCGCTTTAAAACTTTCTTACGTGTTATTCGTTTTAATATGAAATTCAATTTTATCCTGCTCAAGACTAAATAGTGATCACTTCCAATTTCAAATCCTCTGTACACTGATGTCCTGCACCAGAGAGAAAACAGCACTATCAACAATAACATAGTCAATGAGACTTTTCTTATTCCTTGCTTCTTCTCTCCATGTTAATTTGTGCACATTTTTAAGGTTGAACATAGTTTTAGTAATAACCAGTCCATGTCCTGAGCAGAAATCCAACATGTATTTTCCATTATTATTGACTTTGCTCTTTTCTCCAAATTTTCCCAAAATATTTTTGTATGTCTGACAATCATTTCCTATTCTGTTATTTAGATCCCCAACAAGAACCAACTTTTCCTTTTTCATTTTGTTAGTTGCTTTTTCTTCTTCTTCTTCTTCTTTCACTACGCGTTATTCCCGCTTCCTATGCAGGGTCCGCATATTACTTAGATGTGATTTCTTGTTAGTACCACTCCCAACCGACCTGTCGCCTAGCCTGCCACTGGGGGGGGGGGGGATATTTTTGACTGTAGCAGCGTATGTTCACGTGGCTGGTTTGTTGGCTTCCAGGCTATGCATGAGGAAGATCCTCAAGTTCCTCACCTCTTCGATGGGAATTGAACCTGTGACACTCCTTCCCCTGGAAAATGGTTGCGAAGCGCAAAGCTACTAGGTTAGCCTAGTGGAATTTAGAGGATTTAGAGAAAGCTTTTGCTTTCTCTAAATCCTCAAAAAATTTTTCTCCACTTCTACCTTAGTAGAACCTTCGGCGGGACCATAGACACAATTCACAGCATGCCTAGAAGAAATATTCAGACTTCTTGATTGGGGTGGAAGGAAATAAATGGAAATTTATTTTGCACTTGGTTAGACTATAATAAACTTCCTGCATCTTTCTCTAAATCCAGAGTAATTTGATAATAAGGTGGTACACCAGTTTGCAACTCGTACAGGTAAATATAACCTCTCCATTGCTTCTACCTTAGTATCACCACTCTAGGTCTGCCCCCACTGATGAGACCTCAATAAAGGTCGAAACTGGTCTGGGTAGTGGCCCTTCCCTTAATGCATAGCAGTATACGTGTTTGCAAGGAGATGTTCTTTGCATTATGGGAGATACTGAGACATGGAGTGATGAGAGCTTGGTCCACCTTTGCTACGAGTTGCCAAGGGATTACCACCTTACCTCAGTCCTGAAGATATTTTCAGGCGTAAACGTTGTTTGCTTACACTTGGATAAAGGATTAAGCTAAATTTATTAAAATAAATGGAAGATATTCAAGCCATTTGTGCTTTGCAGATGACATAGCTATCTTTATTTCAACTATGCATGAATTACAGACTCGTATCCAAGAACTCCAAATTGCTAGCAAAACAGCTGGATTAAAGATAAACCTAAAGAAGACCCAAGTTATGTTCATTAGCTATGTCCAGCCAGAAATAATAAAAATCAGTTATAATGGAATTAAACAAGTAGATCAATACTTATGACAACAGATATCAATGGAACAAAATATCATGGTCGAAATGAAAAGACACATGATGCTTGGGTGGAAAGCATTTGGAAAACTACATTCGATATTCAAAAGCCAGCTACCATTATGCTGGAAAAGAATAGTTTTTAACCAATGTATTCTTCCTATATTGACATATGGCTGTGAAACATGGACACTAAATGTAAAGGAAATTCAAAAATTAAGAATAACACAATTTAGTATGGAAAGAAGTATGCTTGGTGATCTGACATCATAGGAAGAGTGAACTATCTCAAGTGGCAATGGGTTGAATATATTGCTTGAAGACAAGGTTAACGATTGACAAAAGAAGTACTGGATTGGATTCTACAAGACGAAAAATGACCACAACACCCACCTAAATCATGGTGGATTGATGATGTCATCAGATTTGCAGGAGTAACACTGGAAAGGAGAGCCATGGACAGATTGTTTTGGAGTAATCTTGGAAATTCTTTCATCCAGCAGTGGTTGACAATAGTTGCTGCTGATGATGATATCCAAAAATCATGCCAGTTCATTTTCCCCATTACAAAAATACCAAGGATTATACAAAATGAACTGCATTTGCCAAAAAGACTTACATTGGAGAAACTAACAGTCTACTAAAATCCATAATGAAAAACATATCTGATATGTCTCTCAACTTTATGTTGACAATACAATCCTCACATACAATTCATAATTATTGCCCTCTGAATGCAATGAGATATCTGCTTCCCTTTCAGAACAGAATTTTACCAAGAGAGAGAGAGAGAGAGATTGAGTTATCATAGTATATTTTTTGTTTGTTTTAAAGGCTCTATAACTGAAGCTATAAAAACATGATATCACTCGATATATCTCTGATATCCCTGTCTGTTGATTTCGTAGCCTGGTTAGCTGAGTGATTAGCATACTAGCTGTTCAGCAAACAGGTCATGGATTCAAGTCTGACTGGGGGATGGCTGTTTGTAAAATCCTTCTCTGGGTGAGCTTGTATAGCTCCATGAGTTTATAAGGCTTAAAAAACCTGCCTGCTGGGTTGCAACAATTCAGTTGCAATCCTCATACAACACACTAATTTAGAAATGTTGTTGCAGTAAAGAATAAATGTATTATCTATAGTTAATTCTTTATTTTATGCTTTTGTTTCCTAATATTTGTTCTTTGTATATTAGTTAATAAGTTCTCAAAAAAGATTGTTTAATTTTATATAATTGTTATTACTGTAAATATAAGTATGTGATTTTTTTTCTCTCTCTCTTCTCTTTTCTCTTTACTAGCTCTTTCAAAGACTATGTGTTCATGTTATAAATCAGTTGAAACCAGTACATTCTTCTATTTATTTGCAGCCATATTCTGACAGGTAAGAGTTGCTTAATCAGAATGTATATATATACATGAGGAGTTTTCGAAAAGTAAAGTAACACAATTTTTTTTTCTCGAGTATGCTTAATAATTGGAAGTTAATATTATACATTAAGAAATACGTGAACATGCACTACTTCTCCACAAAGTCTTGAAACTTTTTTGATGCACTTTTCCCAGTGATAGATCAGTTTATCAATACCAGCACTGAAGAAGTCCATGCTCATACCTAGTAACCAACATTGCACCACCTGGCAACCCATTCATGAGTGGTGTGTGCAGTGTACGGAGTAACATGCACTAAAATCATGCCAATTGTCAGGAATTCTGGTCATTTGTGTCAGATGTTGGCTTCCAACATTTCACAGCAAAGCTCTGCACTAATTGTTCCTCCCTTTGGTAAGAAGTCCACCAACAGAACACCTTGGCACTCCCAGAACACATGGGCATTACTGTTCACCATTATTAAAAAAAAAATTGTGTTATCTTACTTTACAAAATACCCTTATGTGTGGTGTGTATATATATATATATATACTTAATATATTTAGCAAATGAAATGAAACAGAATGTTACTTTTGGGAAGCCCAATTGCAGGTGTCATATCTGTTGTTTGTCAATATCTTCAAATAAATTTTAATTTAATAATAATAAAGTTAATTATGTTTGTTAAATATTCTTATGGAATTTTTATTGTTACTATTCAATATTATTTAATTTAATCTTTAATAATAAAATAACCATGGTACAGTGAAACATATGGTAAGATGCACGCTGTTGCTTTTAAACATTCAGTGTGTTCAAGTCCAGTCTGTTCCACAAATATTCTTTTAGCCCATAAGTGACAATAATGCACTATAGGTTTTATAATCTCTCATGTGGGACTGATATAAAAAAATAGTATGCCCTCTAAAAATACCAAATTACATGATAATCACAGTAATTAACTTTAATGAAAATACAGATACTTTGCACTGAAAATAACAGTACATACATCATCATGTGTAGAAACAAGCAAATCAAAGAATAGGAATACAAGATACACACAACAATTGGTATACCAATTTAAAACAGTTACAGTGAACTAGAAATTAATATGGATATTAATAAATAACATTAAAACTATTATTGATGTTTACATAAAATGAGAATCTTCCAAACTTTTGGGAGAGAAAGAGAGGTGACTGATGCAGAAGTGATTATTCAACTAATGAGTAGCCATTTTGCTAAAAATTATCAGCCTGGTATATGCAACATTGAACTCACTGCTACCTCTTCATCATATGAGGAAGCTCATGTGGATGAGGAGGAAGAACTAGAGCTGTTGCACAAAGTGAATAAGAATTCTACAATAGGAACTGATGGTATATCACCACAGATGCTAAAAGAATGTTCAGCTGAACTGGTTATTCCCAGGCTATATAATTTGTGTCTCAGAATAGGGAATATTCCACAGGAGTGGAAAGAATGTATGGTAATTCCAGTGCACAAGGGTAATGCAAAGAGCAATGTATCCAGCTATCGACCAAACAGTATCTCAGGAGTGGTGGCAGTGAAGATTTGGAAAAAGTTGGTTAGGGTTCACATTTAGGAATGGGTTGACAGAGAATCTTTACTTTGCAATGAACAACATGGGTTTACTAAGTGAAAGAATCATGTTTTTAAGAATCATGTGAGCAACTTGCTCACATTCTATAAAAATGTTACAACTGAGTTAGGCAAGGGGAATGGATACACTGTTATACTTTTGGAATTTCCTATAGGCTTTTGACAAAATATAGCATGGAATACTGTTGCATAAATTGGAGAATATGGAATTGGATTATAAACTATTGGCATGGATAAGAGGATGGCTGACTGATAGATTAAAAAAAAAAAAAAAGGGGGTGGTATATGCAGGGTGTGTGTGTGGGGGGGGTGAATCTGCAAGATTCAAGGCAACTAGTGATGTGCCTCAGGGATCAGTCCTTGGTCCATTGTTATTGAGTCTGTACATTAGTGACATTGGGAAGGATTTGACAGGTGATATATAGAGCTATTTGCAAAGATAGGTAGGGTAATCAGGAATGCTGCTGATATCCAGTACTTGCAGAATAATTTAAATAGGCTGGAATTGTGGACATGTGAAAATGGCTGCCATTTCAATGTTAATAAATATAGTCATGCACTTTGGTTTGATTAGATATCCAATATCATATTATATTGATGCGATTATGCTTGAAGAAACTGATGAGGCTAGGGATCTTGGAGTTTTAGTAAGACAGGAAGTTGAAGTTCAAGGGTTATATAGCAAATTTGTAAATACACTTACACTCAGAATAATGGCAATGCTGAAACAAACCTTGACATAAAGATAAGGAAGTCATTTTGCCTCTTTACAAGTCCTTGATAAGACTTTACTTCGACTGCTGTGCACAGGTCTGGTCTCCTGGTTTCTGTGGTGGTTCTATCAGGATTGTAGAATACAGATTGTGAAGAAAGATTGAGAATTTGTAGGCTGCAGACACTAGCAAGCAGGAGAAAGAGGGGTGATATGATTGAGACTTACAAACTTCTGAAATATACAGAAATACATACAGAATTTCAGTTGATGGAATTTTTTATTTTATGAAAGGTCGGGAAAGGACGTGAGGGTATCCATGGAAGTTGAGAAGGAATGCTGTCAATAAGGTTGTTGGGGCTAAATTTTTCCCTCATAGAGTAGTGTGTGATTGGAATGGATTGCCGTTAGATATTGTGTGTTAGCATGAATGAATTCAAGAACAGGTATGACAGGTGGTGTGAATAGTGTGACCTCCCTCGATGAATTCCTGACTCCCTGGAAGTCTCTCTTAATAATAATAATAATAATAGTAATATTGATGATCATTAATTCTTTTTTCCACAGAACAGCCTATCTGCCAAAGTATGTCAAATTACATTCAAAAGGAATCTAGTAAACACCAACTAAAGATAGAAGTGACATGGTAACAGATAAGTAATATTGTTGATAGGAAAATATATGGAATAAGGTGATAATTCTTCAAAATTCTACCAATAACTTCAGAGATACCAGAAATATATGGGATTAGAACCCTTCAATACATTGAAGAATCCATAGGTGTTGGAACATAGGATTCAATTATCTGCTGGATTTGATGAGGTTGTAGCCATTTAATTCCATTAATGTTTTGATAGTGAGAAGTTCTTATTGTAAACTTGAGGGTGAAGAGCATACATTATGTGCTCTATTACATGCATTTTGAGAAAATAGATTCTTGAACATGTTGCCTATATAGGAACTATCCAGTCTCCAAATGGATGACTCATACCATGCCTCCTATTTCAGTCATTTATACTACAATGGTTTGTTTCAGTTTTTTTATGTTCATTTGAATTTTCCACTTGTCATCTTTGTGTGTTTGTATCCCAAGAAACTAATTGTTGTTTTTTCTTTGTGTGTTTAAATAACCAAATAATTGAAGTTTCTTTTAATTATACTTGTTTTGTAGTTTTATAAATTCATCCTTGATTATGCTGCCATTCATGATGACATCAAGGATAATGCAGATGACAAAGAATGATATAATAACTGAACATAACAAACAGTGAAGCTTATCAGTGTTTCTAATGAGAGTACTCCCAGCTTTGTACGGTTTTGTATGAGTATTCTCATGTATCAGCTGAGGATCATTTTTTTAGATTTTTTTTTAATGCTGTTGTTTATATGCACATGCACTATAGGCACAAGCAAGTGTGTATGTATATATATTATGTATTTATTTATTTTTTTTTTTTTTTGTTAGTGATGACTCTTCAGATATAGACATAACTCAGGTTGGACAATATTCATGTGTTACAAGATTTATAAAGAAGCTCTTAACATTGGTAAGGTCTAATTTTTTTTTCTAATTTTATGAATAAAGAATTTGTATACAGATTTTTTCTAAATGATAGGTATAATGTTTATTATAAAGTAAGGGTATATTAGTATCATTTAATATATTTTCATATGTTAATTATAATTTTTTCTTATATGCACACACACCACACATACATATACTGGCCACTGAATTAGAAACCTTTATGCAGTATAGGAGAATGAATGAACTACTATTTAGGTTTTTTTTTTTTTGGTCAAATTTATTTTAAAACTAAGTTATACCAATTAGTTTCGCCAACTGTGGCTGTTGGCTTCATCAGGGTAAAAGATGTATAAAAAAACACTTAAATGCTAAAAACTATTTACACTAAAACCATAAAATGAACTGAATACAATTGCATATTTATAAAAGCAGAAGAACGCGTACATCACACGCATAGCGCTTGTGTGATCTACTAGTTATGTAGAAACGTTCTGTAGTTGGCAGCAAAATTTAATTCTGGCATGTTGAAAGATCTAATAAGGGTCTTCCAGATCTTGGGCAAAAATCAATCCTTGGTTTCTATTAAGGTTTTGTTCTGCACGGATAACTGTTGTGGCTTCTTTTATAATTCGGTAGTGGAAGTCCTCCTCTAAGTAGGGCATTGAGCTTTTATCCCATTCTATCATATGGTTAGTCCTAGCAAAATGAAAGGCTAACCCCAATTTGTCTTCTCTATTATTATTGACGTCTCCTATGTGTTCCTTCTTCCTGATTTCAAAACTTCTTCAAGTCTCGCCAATATAGTTCAAGCCGCATGGGCAGGGTATGTTGTAAAAAAAAAAAGTTTCTGAGAAATATGGTGCGAAGAAGTGATGTGCAAGTATCTACCTTACAGTTTATCGCAAACCCACCTGTATTGGTGGGTTTGCGATAAACTGTAAGGCTGATACGACAATCTATTCATTTCTTGATTAAAATGTCCAGAAATGGTAATTGGTTATCTTTCTCAAGTTCTAGAGTGAATTTAATTTTTTGATGCAAAGAGTTAATTTTGCTTAGAAAATCTAACGGATCCTTTTCCGTATTTTTCCAAATGATAAAAATATCATCAACGTATCTCCACAAACTGTGGGTTTAGGGTCTAGTTGAGATAAAATTTTACTTTCAAATTTTTCCATAAAGAGATCTGCACAAGGTGGTGAAAGAGGATTTCCCATTGCAAGGCCTGTTAATTGCTGATAAATAGTTTTATTCCATAGGAAAAAGTTAGATGTTAAACAATGATGGAATAAAGAAATGATGTCTTGAGGGAATATACTTCCTGAAATGTCGATCACTTCTTCTACTGGAATGTTGGTGAATAGAGATGTAATATCCAGACTTGCTAGAAGATCTGTATTGGATATCGAGATGTTTTTTAATTTCTCCACGAAATGTTGTGAGTTTCGTATATAAGTATTTGAATTGCGGACGTGTGCTTTGAGGGACTTGCAAGGTTTTTAGATAATAAATAGGTAGGCGAATTTATACCATCAACAATGGGGCATAACAGTATACCATTTTTGTGAACTTTTGGAGAGCCATATATGCTTGGATGCATAAACCTCAATGTTTGTTTTAAATCTGTTGGCCAGCTATCCACAACTAGTAGGTCATACACTGCTGTACGTGTGATGTACGCATTCTTCTGCTTTTATAAATATGCAATTGTATTCAGTTCATTTTATGGTTTTAGTGTAAACAGTTTTTAGCATTTAAGTGTTCTTATTTTTTATACATCTTTTACCCTGATGATGCCAAACCGAAACTAATTGGCATAACTTAGTTTTAAAATAAATTTGACCAAAAAAAAAAAAAAATCCCAAATAGTAGGGATTCATTCTCCTATAGTTTTTGTGGTCAAAAATAACTGTTTTTATCATCATGAACTTTTATGCATATATAAGTAAATGTCACATATGCAGTGTATATGCAAAATACTTGATCACATGCATCACCACATGTTCTGGGCAACTATTTAAAAATAAATAGTTGGCTGCTAATCAGTTATCATCAATAATGTTGATTACAATGGGAAAAACAAAGGCTCTTTTGGAGTTCAATAAAGGGTTTATTGCAGGTGCTTGTCTTGCTGTAGTCATGATTTTGAAAACAGCAGAGCTGATTGGTTTCTCAGTAGGTGAGCTATCCTGGGTGTCTAATCAGTGGAAAAACAATCTGCATTGCTTGTCTAAGAGGTGTGACTGTGGTCTTAAGACATTCTGTCTGGAATGCAATCACCATTGTCTGAGAAGACCCATGCGGACAAACAGAATTTCCTCTGTGCAGCAATTGACAGAAGCCTTTAAAAGGCTATTCTCGACCCATATTTCACTTAACTATGTGCAGGGAATTGAAGAGGATCATATTGGCAGTTACATGCCTGTATGGAAACCACTGATTTCTGTGAAGAACCGGAAGGTTCACCTACAGTGGCATCAAGGATGCCATGATTGGACACTGGAATACTGGAAAAGTCATGTGGTCTAATGAGTCACAGTACACCCTGTTCTGTACCAGTGGTTGGCAGAGAGATTGACTGGAGTTCCATGAAGCAATGAACCCAGCTTGCTTTGTAAACACAACTTAAGGTTTTGGAGATGGTGTTGTGGGGCATGTTCTGTAGGTATAAAACTGGTCCCCTGATATTACAGGAAGGTCAGGTGTTCTCTAAGGAATATCTGAACATTGTTGCCATTCAAGTCCATCCTGCAATATTGACTTTTTATCCAGTAGGTGACAGTTGTTTCATGGATGACAAAGCTACTGTCCAGCATGCAAGAATTGTTCAGTAGTGGTTCAGTGTGTATGAGAGCAGCTATCACCATCTTCCCTGGCCACTACAAAGCTGAGATCTGAACTTCATTGAGAATGTATGGAATATGCTAGAAAAACAGATCTGGGAGCAAAGTCCTCTTCCGTCAAATCTGAGCCCATTAAAGGACTGACTCACATTAAAGTTGTGAATGCCTGGTATGTTGTAGATGCAATCCAGCACCTTGTGCAATCCTGCCCTACTGCACACGTGCTGTAATTTGGGCTAAAGGAAGTCCAACACAATATTAAATAAAAGTTTCTAATTCAGTGGCCAGTATATGTATATAACTTTGTCAAAAAGTACTAACTTTTCTGTTAATAACTTCCAGGCTTTTTAACAAATATAGCTTGTCTTGCAGAATTATAATATTGTCAGTTACAAAATCATATTTGTAACTGACAGAGATAAAATAAAGCTCACCAAACTTTATTGACTTTTGGTAGATTCCCACACTTGCATTCCTGACAACTGCTGAGATATCAATCATTTTTTTGCATGCTACATAAACATTACTCAGTGATGTTCATGTAACACGGAATAAACTGCAGGCAATGATTATTTGCTGATGTAGATTACTCACTTCTTTAATATGCATTTGACACACAATATCATTTCTATATCTCTACCATAAACAATCTAGAAAGTGTGGTCTGATAACATAGGAAGTCATATATAATGCGATCTGTTCTCCAGTCTGTGTCTACTTCTTATTTGAAGAGTGAATGAAATTGTATGAGAGAGAGAGAGATGAACTGTAGTTAAATGGATTTAACTGCAGTTCATTTCTCATAAGAAAATGAAATTGAACTGATTAACAAAAGGTATGAGGAAGTAAGAGGTGATGTGGAAGAAAAGGAGAGTAGAACAGATAGAGGAGACTGAGAATGTGCTTTCAAATGGAGAGATAAGAGAAAGAGAAGAATGAGAGAACTGGAAAGCAAGACAGAGGGAAAGAAGAGAGTTGGGGTGGATAGGAAGTATAACATGAGAAAGGTGGATTTTGGAAACAGTACAGAATATGGAAGGGACATTCAATAAAGGAATGATGGATAAAATTATGGGATAGGTGATGATAAAGAGTCCAGGGCAGGTGTAGAGGACTCATATCTGAGAGATGCACTGGGTTAAAGATCTAAAAGTGATTTCCCTGCTTGTTTATGAAAATAAGGAGTATCAGAAATAAGGAAGACAAAATTAATCAAGTTCATTCACTTAGACATTGCTGGAATAAGTGAGACCTACGTGAAGCTAGGATGAGGATAGAAATTGTTGGTATATGGTATTTTTCATGAAGATAGAAAAGTGGAGGAGAGAATACTGTTGATGATTGCAGAATTATGCTCACATTGCAAAGTGCAAAGGAAGAAATAGTTGTGGATTTGAGGCAATACGGTGTGTGTTCTGGGTAAAATGTGCAGGATAGTGACAAGGAAATGTAAATTTTTCAAATTAGTCACCTGGCAAGTAACAAAAGCTTGATCCTCATAGGTGATTTAGTTATGGTAACATAGCCCAGAATGAAAAGCCAATATATGGATAAAAAGAATGAATTTCTTAAATTTTTGAGGAACAACTTCATAAACAAGAAAGAAATGGAGAGCATATGAGGATCAAATCTTAGATGTGATCATCACATCAGAGGATGTTATTATAAAGGGTGTGTTCATTCTCCCTCCATTTGTTGAGAGTCACCATTAAGTGATCACCTGAGTGGTCATCATCCATATTGAGATTTCTGTGAGGAAAAGATATGTGTGAAACTGCAGCTCACCAAAGCTAGTTGCACTTTTCTTCTTTGATTCCATCTTCATCTGTTCTTTAGAACAGTTTTCCCCACAAAGTGATTCCTAACAATTTTACAGACGTAAAATTGTTAGGAATCACTTTGTGAGGAAAATTGCTCAATTTTACATCTGCAAAATTGTTAAGATCTGCCAGCTGCTTATGAAGAATATCATCAGGTTTTCTTTTTTTTCCTAACCTTTGTCCACACATGACACTAGTGTATAGTAGATTCTGCAACCTCTCATGGAGATTAATATAATCATACTCATTAAATTCTTATGTGCCCTCAAGGGGCGGGGGGGGGGTATACAGAATACTATGATAGTAGTACTTGAAAAGTTTTTTAAGTGATCCATGATGGACCTTGCTTCTCAGTTTTCGTTTGTTGACTTGGTTTCTCCTTGACTGCAAGTCACAAAGATTCCAACTTTTTCTGTCATGAGCCAATCTCCTCCATTTCCCTCCTATTGACTTTAACACTTTTGATTTGAGTCCTATTGATGTAAGTATATATCGTTCGTGCGTGAACCCAGAATCCCATCGATGTATATATTGCTAAATTAAAAATTCCAAAAATAATAATATATGCTTGAAATTCATTATCAGACTGCACTGTAGTTAAATTTGAACCTTCAGCTTCATTATCCATGAGGATGGTTGACTTTTATCAATAAAAAATGGAATTTATATTAGTATATCGTAACACCTGCCCATTATCTGTGTCATGTACGATCACACATGTTCATGTTTATATTACATCATGCCATCATAACTCTGGCTGCTCCAATCTAAACAATATAAGGGATTCATGATTCTCTTCTTGTGACCTGAGAGATCAGTTTGAATTTCTCTGTCACCATGGACAGACCAGGACCCAGTGGTGCCCAAAGCAGGGGGGTAAAATGGTTCTTGAGTGACCTCAAATTAGAATAAATGCTTGAGGAAATACTCGATAATGAAGGATCTGAATTAGATGATTGGGCAGACAGTGATCCAGAACAAGAGGAAGCAGATCTCTCCACAAATGTGAGCTCTAAGTGAAGCGACAGTGATTCAGAACTTCAAACGAGGGGGTGACCAAATTCGAGGCAGTCCAGCAAGTCATGTTCATGATCGCATGCGAGGTCATAGCATTTCGAAAACTGGATGGCCTAATTCAATAATTTATCACTCGACTTTTGTGGCCAATAGCAGATAATTATAATGAAGTACACCCCTATGGAAAATTATATTTTCATCATAATAATAACACATAAATTTTATTTATAATTTTCATTATTTATGTAACATCTAAGCAATATTTTGACTGAATTTGTTGAATTTTGAACACTAAAGAAGTAAATATAAGTACAAACTAATAAAAAATTAACTTATTATTTTTTTCAAAAACCTTGATTTCTTACATGTTTCTGGAGCCCATACCACATGTGTAACTAAAATTTTTGTTCCAATTAATTGTTAAAGATGCTAACTAAAAGGCAAAAAATAATTATTTGGATATTCCATAGAAATACTGCACAGTAAATTTTTAAATAGAGCTAAAAATGATCAGGACACAGGGTTCTTTAAGTCCAGTAGGTCTAGGACTCAGTGTGTTAATGTAGGATCTTCTCATTTCCTAGGTAGTTTATCAGGTTTGCTTTTAATGTGTCTCATATACTAGTCTGTTATTCTTGAAATCCATCTGCTGTCTTTTGTGCATGCAATATGCCCTGCCCATCTGTTTTTGTTGTTATAGATAGCACCTACCACATCTTTGAATTTTTTTTTTTTTCATTTTTTTTCTTATATCAGTGTGTTTTATATGATCTTTCTTGCTTATATTATAGGCTCTTCTTTCTGTTGCCCTTTATTTAGTTATTAGGCTTTGTTCTTCCTCCTTTGTTGTGTTCCCTCTCTCTCTCTCTGCTGTAGGCCATTGCTGGTAGAATAATATGTTAAAAAGGTTCGTTCTTATTTTGATATCTATTTTTTGATATGTGATAGTGTCTTTTTTTCTGTATAAAAGCTTCCCAAGCAGCCCTTTTGCATATATTTATTTTATCTGATATATTATTGCCCATTTTGATTGTTTGTCCAAAATAAATATAGTTTTGTTTACAACTTTATTTTGCAATTTGATTTGCTGCCCATGACAGTATTCATGTTTCATCCACTCTGTCTTGTCAGAGTGGATTTGTAATCCTGCCATTCTACAGTGCAATCTATTTCATTCAACATTAGAGAATTTACAGGCTGCATTTTGTAGAAAGCAGTCCAGTGTTGTTTGTAATCACAGTATTTATACAAGAAGTTAACCCTAGTAGAAGGTAGGAAAATTATGCCAAAAATGCACAAAAATCAAAATGCTAACAAGAACAGCGAAGTCAGAACAGGAAGGCTTGTCCTGCTAAAGAGAATATTGAACATGATTTAAACTCCAGTATCACAAAATTAAAGCAGTTAATAGATAGACAATGCAGCAATTACAGAAAATCAAGTCGCATTTAAAGGAACATAGGGAGGATAAGAAAATTAAGCAGCAAAATGAGAAACAGCAAAGCATGGAATCAGGTAAGTTAGTGCATCAAGCAAATCAGATAGGTAATGTTAATTGTAAAAAGAAATATATTATTTGGTATGCTGACGCTATCATAAAACATGCCATTGAATTTGTTTCAAGTTTTCCTGGAGCAGAAATTAAAAATATAGCACATTCATTTGAAAAGAAAAAAGAAAGAAAAGCAAAAGAGATTATAACTTTAGTAGGCATGCACAACTTTACTATTGATAAGTTCAGTATGGGAGAGGATTTGAAGGTTGTTGGAAGAAGCAAGAGAAAAAGTAAAAGTGAAAATTGTAAGTATATTATCTAGATTTGATAGAAATGAATTAAAAAGAAGAGCTGTGATGGTAAACAATTAGATGCATAGACTGTGTAGAAGGAATGGATGCAAATGTTTGGATATGTAAAGTGAGTTTCAGTGAAAAACAGATTTGCATAAGAATAAGATGGAGAGCATACACTTGAATGCGTCTGGTATCAGGAATCTTGAAAAACCGTTGATTGGTATGAGGCCTAACAAATAGAATCAGGACAACTAAATTATAATGGGTGGAAGGTGTGTGTGTGTGTGTGTGTGTGTGTGTGTGTGTGTGTGTGTGTGTGTGTGTGTGTGTGTGTGAGACTTAAAATGTTATGTAACTGTGCTAATGATGGGAATGGGCATTATGAGATTATGAGGAGAGAATAATTTCGTGTTTATTTGGTTTGGACCTATCAAGCATATGCAAAGATCTCTGCAGAAGGGAGGCATTAGATGAGAACAGAGATCTCTCAGTTTTCCAACTGTGTCACAGAGAACGGCATACAAGCATGCACGTAGGTTATGTCTGTATACAAATGCTAGGAATATAAGAAATACAGGGGGGTAGAGTTTGTAGAGTTTGTTAACTTGATCAATATACTTGGGTGGTCGAAAAGTTCTCTGCCTCGACCATAGAACGCAACACTATCGTCAAGATTTTTTTTTTTTTTCTTAGTTGGTACATCTGTGCTAATTTATTTTTTCATAAGCATCTATGTGAAATTGCAAGTCATTCTATCAAGTAGTTTGTTTTATACAGCTGTCTGAAGCAAAAGTGTTGTCTGTATCCCTTGAAATGGATAAAATTGAGTATCGTGAGGTTATAAAATTCTTTGCAAAAGAAGATTTAACATCAAAAGAAATTCATTCGAAGTTCATAAAAGTTTATGGGCACTCTTCTTCATTTTTGGCAATTAAGAAATGGGCTGCTGAGTTTAAATATGGCCATACCAGCCTTGAAGATGATCCACTTGAAGAACGTCCAAAAAGTGTAACAATACCAGAAATCATTGATCAAGTGCACGATATGGTATTGGATGACCAACGAGTCCAAGAGCATGAAATTGCTGAGACTATAGGCATTTCAAAAGAATGTGTAGGATATGTTATGCATGAAGAATTACAAATGAAAAAGCTTTGCACAAGATGGGGGGCTGTGCTTGCTCATAGCAGATCAAAAACACATTCGCATGAAAATCTCCGAACAGTGCTTGGAGCATTTTAACAAGAATAAAACTGATTTTGTGCATCAATTTATTACTATGGATGGGACATGGATTCACTTTTACACACACACCAGAATCCAAATAGCAGTCAAAACAGTGGATAGAAGCCAGTTGTTCTGCACCAAAGAAGACAAAGTCAGTTCCATCAGCAGGAAAAGACATGCCATTGGTGTTTTGGGATGCCATAGGCATTTTGTTTATTAATTATCTTGAAAAAGGGTAAAGCAATAACTGGGAAATATTATTCCAATCTTTTAACCAAACTAGACGTAAAGATTCTTGAGAAAAGAAAATCATCTTTCATCAGGACAATGCACCTGACCACAAAGGTGTTTTGGTAATGGGAAAATTAAGGGATCTGCACTATGAATTGTTGGAACATCCACCCTATTCTCCAGATTTGGCTCCCTCTGACTTCTATCTGTTCCCAAAACTAAAACTCTTCCTTGCTGGTCGCCTTTTTTCTTCGAATCAAGAGATGATTACAGCTCTAGAGGGGTGTTTTGCAGAACTTACTGTGGACCGCTACAGGGAAGTGATAATGGTGGTAGAACATCGCTAGAATAAATATATTAGTCTTAAAGGAGATTATGTTGAAAAATAAAAATAATTTTGAAATTATAAATTCGTTTTTTCATTGTTAGGCTGAGAACTTTTCAGACCACCCTCATATTGGGACCTCAGATTGTAAGCATTAGTGAGATCTGGCTGTTAGAGTAAGACAGACTAACTGGTATCAGATGTTAAGTATACAGCATTTTTAGGAAGAAAGACAAGAGAGGAGAAGTGTGCTGCTAATTATATTGGATGACTTGAATCCAGTTAGAGTTGAGACAATGACTGTAATGCTAGTAACTGTTTTTCATGTGGCAGTTAGTTTGAAGCCATCTGGTGTGAGGTGGAGTCTAACAAGATCAAATACATATTGGGGTGTTGTTACAGACCTAGTGGATTGGTTACTACTGACAAAAAAAAAAAAAAAATGCATCACTGAATGAAGATGATAGATATCAAACGAGTAATCATAATGGTGGACTTGAATTATCCGAACATTGATTTTGTAGTAGTGAAATTTCATGAGAAGAATAAACTGAATTTATTTAGTTGTTGTCAGACAATTTCTCAGTGGAATAGACTACAAGCAGCTATCATAACATCTTCTAAAAACCACATCAATAAACAAGAAGAAAGAAAGAAAAAACCATGGATAACTCAAAAGGTAATCAACCTTATTGATGAAAGAAGAATATGGAAAAGAGAAGCAAATGAAGAAGAAAGGTTAAGATATAAAACTTTGGATGAAAGAATCAAACAGTTGTGTAAAAAATTGAAAGAAAACTGGATAAATAGGCAGTTCACTGAGATAGAAGAATTACAAAATAGGAACAGAACCAGAGAAGCATTCTTGGAAGTGAAAGAACTTAATGGAAAAACAAAACTTACACAGTCTAATAACATCAAGGACACAGATAGAAACATACTCATTGATAAGGAAAAGATAAATGGAAGATGGGTGGAGTACTTATCAGATTTCTATGATGATGATGATAATGGTAACATGTTAGATGATTCACAACATCTTAAACGTAACAACAAATACCACCCTACCCACAAGAAAGGAGGTAGAACATGTAATTAAGAATCTTCCTAATAATAAATCCCCTGGGTGTGATAATATTCCAGCTGAGCTGCTGAAAGTTTTAAATGGCAATAATAACTATTTAGTGGAATCCATTCAGGACATCTATAAAACAATACAATTACCTGAAGTTTTTACAACATCTATTTGCATACCAATTCCAAAGAAATGTAATGCACAAAATTGTGAGGATTACAGAACTGTGAGCTTAATATCCCTTGCATCTAAAATTATTTTAACCATCGTTAACAAACAAATTAAAAGAGCTATAAGCAGTAGTGAATTCAGAAAGGCTTCAGAAGAGGAATGGGAACCATTAATGATATCCTGGAACTAAAAATACTAATAGAAAGATCACTTGAAATAGGAACATTTACATATGCTTCATAGACTTTCAGAAGGCTTTTGACTGGGTAAAACATAATAAAATGTTCAATATATTAGATAAATTAGACATGGAAGATCATGTACTTAAGATTATAAAAATGATTTACACCAAACAGAGAATGCAGCTGTTTAACTCTGAGACTTCTGAAGTGAAAATAAAAAGAGGAGTTAGACAAGGTTGTATCCTTTCACCAAATCTATTTAATATCTATAGTGAGACAGTGATGAAAAAAATTGAAAAATGAAAATTAGGAATTAGTATCAATGGTATAAAATACAACAATCTTAGATATGCTGATGATGCTATTCTAATAGCAGAAAACTTAAACAAATTAATCAAATTACTGCAGCTACTAATTGAAGAAGGTAAAGAATTTGGAATAGATATAAATGCAAAAAAGACCAAATTTATGAAAATCTCAAAGGAATGCAGATCCGAGCCAGAAATATTCATAAACAATATGAAAATTGAACATACGACAGAATAGAAATATTTAGGCACTTACCTTACTGCAGATGGAAAGCAAGATAAAGAAATAAAAATAAGAACACCCATAGCTAAAGATGCATTCTGGAAAAATAAAGATCTGCTCAGAAGTTCTATGAGTATTGAGACAAAGAAAAGAATGATAAGAACATTAGTGTGACCAATTTTCACATATGGAAGTGAGACCTGGATATTCAAAAAGAGAGTAAGGCAACAGATAATGGCCTTTGAAATGTGGTGCTGTAGGAGAGCTCTGAAAATCCCATGGACAGAACATGTGACAAATATGGATGTCCTGTAGAGAATGAGAACACAGAGATCTTTATTACAGGAAATGACCCAGAGAAAGATGAGATTGGCTGGACATGTACTCAGAGGTTCAGCAGGACAGAGGATACTAACAGTTTTTAGAAGAAAAAATTATGGGAAAAGGATTAAGAGGCAAAAAACAAAGGATGTGGTTTGAAGATATAAGATCATGGATAGGATCACATCCTTTATGTTTCTGCTATGCAGAAACAAAAAGGAAAGTCACCAACAGAAAGAACTGGAAGGACATGGTGCTGCACCCTGTCACTGAGGAAGCTATATGAAAAAGACAAATTCCTCAAGCAGCATGCCAAAGAATGTTAGATCTGATTGTAGTATCAGAGAGGGTAACAACTTTAATTTCAATTAAAGTTGTTACTCTTCTGCCTCTGATTGATGATAGTGATGATGCTGTATTTGCTTGAGAAGTGACAAGGTTTATAATGTTCCATTCAGAAAAGGTTACATGCTGAACTATAAAGCAGGAAATTATGATGAATTATTCACTGGATTAAGAAACTCAGGTGTGCGAGGAGGAGGAATATTGGAGCTATTGCACAAACTAAATAAGAATTCAGCATATTGGGACTGATTGGTTATCAGCACGGATGCTAAAAGAGTGTTCACTGAATTGGCTATTCCTTTAACCCAGCTGTAGAATTTACGTCTCAGAATGGAGAAGATTCCACAGGGGTGGAAAGAGTAGCTGGTAATCTCATTGCATCAGGATGGTGCAAAGACTGATGTATTCAAATATTGACATCTCAGTATTGCTGGAGTGGTGTGGAAGAATTTGGAAAAGTTTGTCAGGACTTGCATTCAGAAATGAATTGACAGAGAGTCTCTACTTTGCAGTGAACAGCAATGGTTTACTAAGGGAAGGTCATGTTTCAGCAACTTGTCACATTCTATAATCATGTTACCATTGAGTTAGATGAGGGGAGTGGATACCATGTTACTTTTGGATTTTGCTAAGGCTTTTATTAGAATGCAGCATGGAAGACTGTTGTATAAATTGTATAATATGGAATTACATTATAGATTATTCGCATGGGGTGCTTAAAGATTAAAGGGAGAAAACATAGGTTGTAAAAGAATGTGGAGAACTGACCAGGGCTTCTGATCTAATGTCCATTCTTCATCTTCTCGTGGTGCACCCTGTTAGGTATCTACCTGGATACTGAATAAACGAGAATGGACTGGCAATTTTTGATTTAGTTAACCATATTGTATTCTTATTGGCTTAAACCACAATATAAAATGATGGTACAACATGACAGAATTTCATGCCAGCTGGGGCGTCGCTCAATTAAACAAGGCCCCGTTGTTTTTGCCAGGGAACTAGGCCGAACAGTGAAAAGTAAGCTACTGGAACAAATCCTAAAAAACACACCCCAACACAATATCACCAGAGTTCAAGATCAGTACTATCAACATAAGAAGCCAGAATGACAAAGAAATGGAGCTAGCTGAGGAATTGGATAAGTACCAGATCGACATAATAGGGTTGACTGAAACAAAAAAGACAAATCTGGTGGGATTTTTCTGAGCAATAAATGCGAAATGTAATATTCAGGCAATGACAATCAGGGAAAAGAAGGTGTAGCTATAGTATTGAACACAAAATATGAGGCTAATCTTGAGTGGCAAGCAATCAAGTAGAGTGATGTGAGAAAATATCAGAATGGGGATTTGGACAATGAGACTTATTTATGCCTATGGTCCCACAGAAGGTTCTACTAAGGTAGAAGTGGAGGAATTTTTTAAGGCTTTAGAGAAAGCAGCTGACACAATGAAAAAAAAAAAGTTGGCCCTTGTTGGGGGTCTAAATAGCAGAGTAGGAAATGATTGTCAGACATAACAAAATATTTTGAGAAAATTTGGAGAAAAGAGCAAAGCTAATAATAATTTGCCATTATTATTAAGCTTAATAATAATGGCAAATACCTGTTTGATTTCTGCTTGGTTGAAGTAATGATAGCTGCATTACTTCAACCAAGGTTGAAATAATGCAGAAGTCATATTTTCCTATATGAGTTGCCAAAAGGTGTCATACCTTATTATTAAAATACTCTGGATTAGAGATTATATTTATAATATAACCGAGTGAAAAACTTTCAACAACTATCTATCTCTAATCGAGGGTATGTTAATAATAAGGTGTGACACCTTTAGGCAATTCATATAGGAAAATATGACTTCTGCATTACTTCAACCTTGGTATCTCACCTCTGGGTCTGGCTCCCACTAATGAGACTTCAATAAAGGTCAAAACTGGTCTGAGGAGTGACACTTCCCATATTGCATAGCATTATACATGTCCGCAAAGAGATGTGCTTTGCATTATGGGATACTAAGGCAAGTGATGTGAAGTCATAACACTCCTGAAAGATACTTCAGGTTCAAACTTTGTTTGCTTATACTCGGATAATGGATTAAACCAAGTACAGTAGTATCTCGCTAATCCAAACTAATAAAAACTGTGCTCGTTTGGATTAGTGAATTTTCCCCCAAGAGACAACAATAACTAGCGTTTAAGACAGAAATAATCAGATTCTAATGTTACATCAGTTTAATTTTGTAAATAAATGAAGTAACTGATAGAAAAAAAAGCTACTGTAGTTTATTTTAGTAAAAATTTAGTTTGTATGTACCTATATTGTTGAGGATTCTGATTTAATAAAATTGCATAGTTCAGTACATAACTTAATTTGCGTAAGAAATATCACTTTCTTGCACACAACACAAAGAGGGTATCCCGACAAAAAAGTTTCACAAAATAACACAAAAGAAGTTTTATTTCTTTGTAAAAAAAGTCACTGATTTTTTTTTTTTGCTTCTTGGAAGCTAAACTTTTTTTTCGAATGCTTCTTAAAAATACTGTATTTTCAGAGCTGTATTAGCAATAAAATTTTGTGGAATGGTGTATCATTCTGCTTAGCCCATTCAATACACATATTAAAACTGTCAACTGCCTCATCATGTTTTACTTTTATTCTTTGAGTCCTTTGTCATCAGCATCATCTTCTAATTCATTCTGTAGGGTCATATTTATATTTATAATTTCAGCATCAGATTTGATTTCGAATTCACTTTTGGTTCTACCTGAAATCTATTCTGTAACATCTCTTTGTGAAATTTCAACATTTGAATTTATATTTTTAACCAAATTATGCACGTTTTGAATTTTCTTTTTATGTATCACCATAGTTAGTAAATTCTAGAAGGCCACAGTTTTTTTCCATGATGCTCAAATTGCCTCAGGTTCGATGGCTTCCCAAGCAGCAGCAACTGAGAATGCTACATCCTTAATTATTAATAGTACATAAAATAATAATACGTAATAAATAAAACTTTTTTTTCTTTCAAACCGCAGTTCGGATTACTGGAGGGTTCGGACTAAAGAGGTTCGGATTAGTGAGATACCACTGTATATAAATTCTTGGTAACTTGAATTTATAATATGATATAACCAAGTGAAAAACTTTCAACAGCTGGTATGGTAGGAAGTCAACTGAATAAATTTATATGGACTAAGAGAGAGATATTAGTGAAAACACTAAATTAGCTGTGTACAAGACAGTGTTCAAACCAATTTTAACTTATGGATCTGAGAGCTGAATTAGAAATAAAACACTTGACCAAAGACTAGAGACCATAGATGTTAGAATCCTGAGAAAGATTAGGAGCATGAACAGATGGCATCAACGGCAATATCATATTAAAAATGCGGATGTTAGGAAAGAACTTGACATTGTTAGCATCCAGGAATGTGTTAGTAGAGCTAATGTCTGGTGGTATGGTCACTTAAACAGAATGGGAGAGGAAAGATTAGCAAAACAAGTGTTCTCTGCCAGGTTTTCAGGAAAAAGACCCAGACTAAGACGAAGATATGGGTGGATTGATACAGTAAATAGTGTCTTAGAAGACAGAAATATAAGATCGTATAATGTTGGAGTCTTGTCAGATAACAGATCGATTTGGAGGAAAATTGTAGATAGGAAGTTAGTAATGATGTAAATTTTTCATGTAGTACTATCATATCCTATACACCTCTTTAGGTAAATGTCAGGAATTTGATGATGAGATTATTGGCATGGATAAAGAAGGTGTCTGACTGACAGATATCAAAAAGTGTATGGGGAATGTGTGTGTATGCAATATTTAAGGTAATCAGTGACATACCACAAGGATCAGTCCTTGGTACATTGTTATTGAGTTAATTATACATTAATGGTATTCGGATGGATTTAACATGTGACATAGAGTTATTTGTTGATGATTCAAACATAATTAGGGTAATTAGGAATGTGGCTATTATTCGGTTCTTGCAGAATGATTTGAATTGGTTGGAATTGTGGGCATGAGAAAATGATTGTCATTTCAATGTTAGTAAATGTAAAGTTATGCACTATGGTGGGATGATCCAATGTCATATTATATTAGTGGGATTATGCTAGAAGAAACTGATCAGGCTAGGGATCTTGGAATTTTGTAATCAGGAAGTTGAAGTTCAAGGGCCATATAACAAAGATTGCAAATACAACCAGAAGATAATTGCAATGCTGAAATGAACCTTAACATGGAAAGATAAGAAAGTAATTTTGCTTCTTTATAAAACCTTGATAAGACCTAACTTGGACTATTGCAGGCATTCTTGAGCTCCTGGTTTCCATGGTGATTCTGATACAGTGGAAAGTTCAAAGTTAAAAACAGTATCAGGATTGCGATTACTGATAATGTGGACAGATTGGGAATTTGTGGAACAAAGACAGCAGAAAGAGGGTGATATGACTGAGACTACTGAAAGTTACAGAATACCAATAGAGGAATTTTTTATATTATGAAGTGTGAAGAAAGGATGAGAGGACATCCTTGGAAGTTGAGAATGAATGTCATCAAGAAAGGGATGAGAGCTAAATTTTTCTCTCATAGAGTGGTGCGTGATTGAAATGGATTGCCATTGGATGGTGCATGTGCAAGTAATGTGAATGAATTCAGGAATAAGTATGATAGCTGGTGGGTAGCATATGGCCTCTCTCCATTACGTCCTGACTCCCTGGAGGTCTCTCTTAATAATTATGATTATATTTATAGTTCAGATGGTTGATGATATATCAGAACCTTGTCATACTCCTCTACTGAGAAGTATTTCAAGGTATTTATTAAAAAGAGTAATGTGAGTTTTGCTCCCTGTATATATGTTTTGATATATGGTTTTACAGGCACTAAAAGAACAATGCCTTGTTCTTTTAGTGCCTGTAAAACTGCATTATGATAAAAAAAAAAAAAAAAAAAACAGACAAGGTTTAAGATGAAATTCTCTGCATTGTTTAGTTAATTTGTTTTTTTTTTGTATGTATATAATCGATTGTACAGAACCCTTTTGTAAATTCTGCTTGCTCTTTGCTGCCATTTTCATATAGTGGTTTTTTATTCTATTAAGTATGGTTCTTTTGCATATTTTGTAGAGATGGGATAGGAGACATTTGGTCTGTAGTTGTCAGTATTCTCTTTTTCTTCTTTTTTTATGAATGAGGATGGTTTTAGGTGATATCCATTACCTAGGTATTGTATCTTCATTTAAGTACCAAGAGAATCTTGTTGGTAGAACTTTATAAAGAATATTTCCTCATTTGATATCTTCTGTTTTTATTTCACTGTCCCTGGTGGTCTACCTTCATCTTATTGACTGTTTATTCTATCCCTTTCAGCATTATTTTTGGCTTCTTTAACTCATTTAACTTTATTGGAGTGATACTTTGCGTGGATGAGTAGCACTTACTATGGTAATTCTGGGCGATTTTTTTCTATTTCTCTTCTGTTTGTTTTCCTGATATTCTGTTTACTTAAGATAATATATTATTTGTTTCATCCTTAATTTCATTTCTACCCTTTTTTTAGGCTCTTTTGTTTCCTTCTGCTGCCTCTTGTAGTTTATTTATTCTCAATTTGGTGTAATCATCTTGTATCTTTATTCTCATTAACTTGCTAATCATTATATATTCTAAATGAGTATGAACATGAATCTTTTAACTCTCTTCTTTTATGTAGCAGTTTACGATTTTCTTTGCTGAGATGCTTCCTGTGATTCTTTTCTGTCACAGATTCTGGCTGTGTTTTACATTACTTTATTTGTTGAATTTTATTGTTTGGTTATGGTTTGATATTGCTTATATTTTTGCTTCCTGTCTTTTGTCTCTATGAATAATAGCTCTTAATAGTCTGTGATCTGAGTTACAGTACATTTTTCCTATTTTCTAACATTTTTATGATTGTTTTGCAATTTGTCATAATTAGTCGATTTCATTTCTTGTTACTCTACTTGGAGATAACGTTTACCTTCTTCCCTGAACACTTTTTTAAAGAATGTACTCATAATATAAAGCTTCCACTTCAGCAAACTCTATCAGATGCTCACCTCTTTCATGTCTATTATCTGTTACCCGTGGATCTACATATTTCTCTCCAGTCTGGCTTTTACCATTTTTAGAATTGAAATTCCTATACTGTTGTATAGTTCGCCCACTGATTAGAGATCCTTCGACACTTCTGCCCATCTCAGAAAAAGGAGAATCCATTCCGATAATGGGGTAATCAGTCCGTATTGTGGGATGAGTTGTTTATTATTACCGGTCGGAAAATTAACTTCTCTTTTATGATTATTGTAGTTAACTATGTTGCTTGTATAACAGTTGGAAAATTTTGCGTATGAAGCACGTGATTTCGCGTGTTGGCGACCAATTCGGACGTCCTTCATTTCTTTCTCCCCTTCAGCATGAATCGACTATTCTTGGAAAGACGCGACGCAGGGACCTACAAACAGTGGGCGAACTATACCTGCTTTTGTTTTTTTTAAATTGTCTTCTGTTTGCTTGTAGAAATCTTTTATTGTTTCATTATCAGCTGTGGAAGTTAGTGCATAGCAGACTATTATTTTTAGTGTTTCTCTTTGGTCTGCTTGAACAGTTACTTTCCAACTCTTTCTGATAAAATGAAATAACATGAAATGTACATTATCATAAATTTCCCCTCAACAATTTTCCTTCAAATTAATCTGTTGTTATGTTTTGATCTTCTAAGACACTTCAGTACCATACCACTGGGAATTAGCTCTGCTCACACATTCTTGAACTAACAGTATCAAATTCCTTCCTAATGTCTTCATTAGGAATGAGATGTCCAATCAGGTTTTCAACCTTTCTAATAAAATGAAATAACACGAAAAGTGTACATTATCATAAACCTCTCCTAAATGATTTTCCTTCAATTAATATGTTGTTTGGTTTTGATCTTCTAAGGGACTTCAGTACCATACCACCTGAGATTAGCTCCGATCACACATTCCTGAACGAACAGCATCTAATGTCTTCATTTATCATGTGATTCTGCCATTGGTGCCATCTATAGCATTATCTAATTTATCTAATTTTTGATCACAGGGTTTTATTTCTAAACCAGCTCTTGTATCCGTAAGTTAAAACTAATTTGAAAACTGTCTTATTCGAGGTAGTATCAAAACGTTTTGAAACTAGGTTTGTAACATGCCAACAGATGGCAGCAAAAAGGCTGCATGCACAGTCACAGGGAGCACCTACCTTCATAAGTCAGTGTGCCAAAAGACATCGTCCTGTGTACATCGGGAGCTGCAACTGATGTTCTGACCACCTGCATTACCACATCTGCAATTTCATCATGGACAGCAAGTTAGAACAAAGAACAAATGTGAAATTCTGCATGAAACTGGGCAAATTTGCCACAGAGACGTTTGACATGATTCGTCAAGTTTACGACGATGCTGCAATGAGTCATCGAGGTGTTTTGAGTGGCACACGTACTTCAAGAGCGGAAGAACATCACTGGAAGATGATGACAGCTCAGAAAGACCTTCAATGAGCTCAATCCCCAAAAATGTCGAAACCATTCGGCAACTTGTGCATGACGATCGTCGGAGACCACTCCACAACATTGCTGCCATTGTCAGTGTGTCATATGGAACAGTCCAGGCAATCCTCACGTGTGATTTGAACATGCACCATGTTGCTGCCAAGTTCGTCCCCAGGCTGCTGACTCATGAGCAGAAGGAACACCGCATTGAAGTCTACCAAGAACTCTGCCAGCGTGCTGTGGATGACCCTCCTTCATGTCGAGGATCATTACTGGTGACGAAACTTGACGAAACTGAGACGAAGCAACAGTCTTCAGTGGAAGAGTCCATCATCTCCACCACCGAAAAAGGCGAGGCAGGCCCACAGCTCGACCAATTGCATGATCATTGTCTTTTTCGACATTTGCGGCATTGTGCATCGAGAAGAAAGGAAAGTTCTTCTTTAATTTTCATATTCCATTTTACTTCCCTTTTTTGTTTTTAGATAGGTATTATGAGAACTCTGCTCTAATCATATGGAATTTGATCTTATGACAAGATCTGAATTATCATTTGTTCCAGCTATTTTTCTGAACTTGAGATTTTTGATTTTAAACCCCCCCGAGACGAAGCAACAGTCTTCAGTGGAAGAGTCCATTATCTCCACCACCGAAAAAGGCGAGGAAGGTCCACAGCTCGGCCAATTGCATGATCATCGTCATTTGTGGCATTGTGCATCGAGAATTCGTTCTCAGGGGCCAGCTGTCAATAGTGAGTTTTACTGCCAGGTTTTAAGGCGTCTGAGGGAGGACATCGGCGAAAGCGACCAGATCTGTGGTGCGCGAAAAACTGGATGCTCCACGACGATAATGCACCCTGTCACAGAGCTCTCCTCACACGTGAGTTTCTCGGCAGAAACAACATGAACTCACTTCCACACCCACCCTACTTGCCAGATTTGGCTCCTGCAGACTTCGCCCTCTTCCCGAAGATGAAGATCCAGCTCAAAGGTCACCGTTTTGACACCATTGCGGTGATCCAGTGCAAATCGCAGAAGGTGCTTGACATGCTTCGAAAAGAAAACTTCCAGGACATATTCCAGAAGTGGCAAGAATGCTGGGAGCACTGTATTGATATGCAAAGGGACTATTTTGAAGGTGATAGTGTGTAAACGTATATAAATAAAGTAATTTCTTGTAAACAGAGCTAGTCTTGAAACTTTTTGATACCACCTCGTATACTGTTAACTTATTATTTTGTCTAATTTCTCTCTTAATCCATATGCATTTATTCGACTGGTTCCTCCACATACCAGTTTTTTATTTTGTTTATCAATTTCAATATTTAATTGCCAACTTCAGTGAAAATTGCATCTCAGTATGTTCATCAAGAATGCAGTTGATGTTATCTTCCTATTGCTGATTTTTTCACACCAAAATGTGCTACACAAGTTATTTGATTGATTTAAAGAAGATGACTTGTATGGGATTTTTTGAGAAATATAGCATTGTCAATATAAAGTAAATAATTGAATAGTATATCTCCAATTTTGATATTAGGCTTAATTATCATCACTTTCCTTCGGGAATTGATCCACATTGTTAATAACAGTAGAATTGATTTTCACATTTGTTCTTGCACCTAACTTTATCAAATGATCTTGCTGTACCTCCTTAAGTTCTAGCTGCTGACTTACAGCTTATAGATAGATTATGTATTGGTCTGTATATTGTAGCATTTTGAATAGTTTTTCTTTTTTTACTTTGTGATATACCTTTCTTCAGCACTACAAACTTAAATACATATACTGGTAATATTCCATCATTTCTCAACTGCTTTAAAGTGAAAACCCTGATCCTTAAAACTCATAGTAGGCCTGAACCCAATCCAAGTTTCTGTTCCAAAATGCTCCATAGCTTGCATAAATCTTATCTGGAAGGAATGCTCATTAGGAAAATTCTTCTTTAATTTTCATATTCCATTTTACTTCCCTGTTTTGTTTTTAGATAGGTATTATGAGAACTCTGCTCTAATCATATGGAATTTGATCTTATGACAAGATCTGAATTATCATCTGTTCCAGCTATTTTTCTGAACTTGAGATTTTTGATTTTTAACCCCCCCCTCCCCCCACCACAAGTATTGATATGCATACTTGACTAAATTCCTTTTGAAATATTTTCTAACTCATTGTTTTGTCACTTTTGTTTTATATAACAATTTTCAAAGTAATTATTCTAGACATCTAGAATATTTTTATCTTCATTTAAGTTAAGGGATATTATATCCCATATTATTTCTTAGCCGAATGTGATACTCAAAGAGTTTCATGCCGAATATAGAAACTATATAAAGTTCGGCAATTCCAAACGTAAGCAAATACCTGGATAGTGTACCACCTGACCCTTACTATGAGTTGCCTCAGCTTGCACTACCAAATTTGTCAGATATTGCACTATCCAGGTATTTGCTTATGCTTGGAATTGCCGAACTTTATATAGTTTCTATATTTGGCATGAAACTTCTTTGAGTTTCTCATTCGGCTAAGAAACAATATGGGATGTAATATCCCTTAACTTAAATAAGTTCATGTCGCTGAATTGAAGCCTTTGGCTCTTCATATAATTAGTTTTTATCTTCAGTTTTTATGTCACCATTATCATATTTAATTCCTTTTACAGTACTGTTCCCTCTATTATTTCTAAGCTTTTTTCAACATCTACCATAACATTTTGTTTTACATTTCTATATATTCTTCTGTATTCTTACCCAATCTTCCTCTGACTTTTACAAAAGGTTTTCACTTGATTAGAAATGAAATTAAACTTGCTGAGGATTTATATTCTTGTTTAATCCTTTATCCAAGTATAAGCAAACAAAGTTTGCATGTGATATATCTCCATGACTTGGTTACTTGAGGCTGCTGATGTCACATCAAATTCCTTAGTATCCCACAATGCAAAGAAGCATGCTTCCTTTCAGACGTGTATATTGCTGCACATTATGGGAAAGATCATCTAGATCGGTTTTTTGACCTTTTGTTGGATCTTATCAGTGGGAGCCAGACCCAGAAGAGTTGCCAAGATTGAATTCATGCAGATATCACATATTTCTCTAATTATTATATGGTGTTTCACTTTAGAATAATTAGGTGATACACCATGCTCAAAACATTCACAGTACATTTGATTGGCGAGTTGGTTAAGAAAAAGTCCTGAGTGTTGGAAGAATGATGAGGATTGTCTGGTGTTTTGTTGGTAGCTAACTATTTCTGTTAGAGCATGACTGATAGATTTTACTGTGATCTGAACAGCAGTAGTAAGTAGTTTGGATATTCTTTAAAATCACATTTTATTTTTCAGATTGAGCATGGAGCTAAACAACACCTTAAACATCTCACTGAGTACTTTGCCTTTTTCTTGGAGTTTGCTAAAATGGGAGAAGAAGAATGTCAATTTTTGCTTTCTGTTGAAACCATCTCTACAATAATTAATTTTTATCTGGGACAGAAAGCTTCAGATTATGTAAGTCTTTTATGCCTTGTTTCTTAGCAATTAATTTTATATTTAATATAGGAATGAATTAAAACTATAGAATTATGACATGTAAATGATTTATGCTATTTAGAGTATTTTTTTTTTTTTTCAAGGATAAATAATATATTGATCTATGGAATATCTCTGTTCAGTATATGAATAGGAGGGAGACCCTAACTGTATTGTAAGTTCTGAATTGTTTGATTTAGAAATCATTCAACATTAAAAAAAAAAAAAAAAAAAAAAAAAAAAAACTTAACTTTTCAGCAAGTTTAGATTTTTTTGCTGTCCACTTTAGTTTTTTTCTATACTGACTTGAATCTGAGGATTCTGTCAGATGGACAGCTGGGAAACATGCAGCAGACTGAATGAATGTGTAACTGAAATGAGTATTTCATTATCTAACATATGCATTTGTAATTATTACTTATATATTTATGCTAAATGAAATGAGATCAAAATGAAATGCAGTGTAATTCAACCAGACATGCTCAAATTTGGAGGTATAAAAGTTTTACAGTGGCTGCATGCCATAATTCATAAAGCCTGGTCAGAGGGTCAAATTTTGGATGATTGGAGCAGGGCTTTCATAGTACACATACACAAAAGAGAAATAAAACTGAATGTGAGAATGACAAAGGTATTTCTCTACTGAGTGTTCCTGGTAAGATTTATACAAGTATACTTGAGATTGGCTAAGAACAATTGTAGAAAGGAAGCTTGGTGAAGTACCTATAAAATGGTGATTGAAGTGAATCTGTGAGCGGGATCATCTATGAGCCTAATTGCTTGCCTGCAGATAGCATCAAGGATTTTAAGGAATGTTTTTGGTGGATCCCTTCCCCACAAAACAAAACAAAAAAAAAAAAAAAGTCAGCAGTATTCTAAGCATGAGCAGGTTTGGGTATCACAGTTACTCCGGACATAATCCCACCAATATTGATGCTGGGATTATGTCCGGAGTAACTGATGAGGCTAGAGATCTTGGAGTTATGGTAGACAGAAACATTTCAAGGGTCACATAGCAAAAATTGCAAATACGACTCAGAGGATATTTGCAATGTTGAAACAGGCATTGACAAATAAGGATGTGGAAGTTATTTTGCTTCTTTACAAGGTGTTTATACGATCACCCTGGATTACTGTGTGCAGATTGGGTCCTTCTGGGTTCCAAAGGGATAAAGTAACCTGTGGAAAGTCTGCGAAGAAGAGTTACAAAGATAATAAAGATCTAGAAACTTGAGAGCGTGTTATAAGATTTGATGAATTTCATTATATAGAAGGTGAGGAGATGACCAAGGGGTTTATGTGTGGTTAAAAATGGAGTTAGAGCTAGATTTTTCTCTCATATAACCATGAGTGAGTGGAAGTTTGCCTGATGAAGTAGTGAGTGCATCTGTAGATCATCAGGTGTGGATGATCTACAGACTCCTTCGATCAGTCCTCCCTGAAGGTGTAATAATATATTTTTTCAAAAATTATTAACAGTTAATATAAGTCGGTTCCCAGAATTTGAAATGGACATACAATCAGAGCATTTAAGATTCATTTTATTTCATAATGTTACAAAGAACAGATGCAATTTTAATCTGCTGGAATGTATAATCTTGATCAGATTCCAGAGAACTCTTTGCCTAGTGTCAGTGGCATGGGAGCCAAGGCCAGGTCAGACCTGACAGATTCTAAAAATGCATTGTAGTCTTGTTCTTGCATTCTAATCTTAGTAAAGCAGCCAGTCTGTAAATTTTGTTTTTAAGCTGGCATGAACAGGGCACTTGATTGACATCTGGCAAGGAGAGAATGGTAACTTGTTCCTTGGTAGATAGTAGAAAAGAAAACAACTTCCTACGCCATTTGAAGAAAGTTTATTTATTTCTTTCTTTTATTTATTTTTTATGGGGCTCCTGCAGAAGTTTACATAGAAACCTATAATACATTTGTACCATAGATGGGCTAAGAGTTTTTTATTTATTTTAGTTTATTTTTCATGAATTTTATATATTTTTGTACTCTTTAAAAATTATTTTTGATATGGTCCAGAAACTCTGCTCTAGAGACCGAACACAGAACTTTTTCAAGCCACTTCAGGCCTCTAATAGGTGGGGCACTGGTCCCACATTTTGTGATTAAGTTCATCTCCCAACTAAAGACAATCATAAACATCCATGCCCATAGATTATACTTGCAAAGGATCCATATTATTTGTTCACATGTTCCTTTAAGGTAGGATATGGAAATTCTTTTCACATCACTCTATAGTCTGGTTACAATGAAATGATCACTCATAAAATTATTGACAGCTATTATCTGACAGCCAGACTTCAATCTGTAAAAAGAATTTCTGTGCCCTCCCTTAAAGGAACATCTGGAGGGGATTAGATTAGATTAACACCATTTCTCTGTGAGTACAATCTATATACTTCCTTCAAACCAACTTGGAAGCTGTCTTCCTTTCTATCATCTACCAAGAACGAGTTGCCTCTTACCAGGTGTCTATCAGGTGCACTGTTGATGTCAGCTTGTAACAAAATTTTGGACATTCTAGATGTTCTCTTAAGATTAGAATCCAAGAATCAAGACTACATTGCATTTTTAGAATCCTACAAGTCTGGTTTTGCTTTGTACACTATTGACATTTGACACAGAATTCTTTGGTATCAGACCAATATTCTACCTTCCAGCAGATTCACATTTGATTGTCTGTTCTTCACAACATGTTAAACATTCATACCTGAATCATCCATACCTTAATAGTTATGATTGTCTGCCAATTTCAAAATTCTGGAAAGTGAATGTGATTACCATTATCTGTTCATGTTCTTTATATATATATATATATTTTTTTTTTTAATTTTTGATTAGATTATTTACTTTTAGTTCCAGTAACTATCCAACTTGTTCCTTTGAAATCTAATAATGTGTCCTGCTGTCAGCTTAGCTGAGAATGAGGCACAAGCTAGTAAGCGCATGCTACATGACTCATATCATGTGGATTTATGTTTGAATGTGGTTAACTGATCTTTTTTCTCTGTTGATGTTTATGCTACATTGAATGAAATGTATTGGAGTTTTTAATAAATTTATAATTTCTCGAAACCAAAATATACCCATAATCATTTATAGTATTAAAATACCTTTTCTGTGGTTGTGTATCTGCAGTTGTCCACCCACCAAAAGATCAGTATTTAATTCCTGCAGATTTTGAAGATGTTTAGGAAAAAGTATCAAGAGAAAACTGTATATGTGTGCATATGTATGACTCCAAAGATTAATGTTTTTTTAAATCTATAGTACATTAGTACGGTGGATAGACTAAAGATTTTTATTAATTATATATATATATATATATTTGTATTGTTATTTATTTTTTACATAGTCTGATAATAGTGGCCTCCCACTAAGTAGTGAAATTCATCTCTTACCTAAGGACAATGACAAATATCCATGCCTGCAGCCTGTTGTTTGGACAGCAGACACTCAGCCAACCAGACTGGCAGTTTTAAACTTTATTTATTGGTTTTTAATTTATGGATCTGGAAAGTGGGTCAGAAATAAAACAGTTGAGCAAAGATCAGAAACCACAGATTTCTGAGGAAAATTAGTTGAAATGAACTGATCTTCAACCTGATTGTCTAAGTCAGGGGTCGTCAACGCATGACCCGCGGCCCATCTGTGGCCCGCTGGCCATTTTTGAAAAAATATCTACTTAACATTAAAACGGGATTAAATAAAAAATAACTTCAACGAAGCCTGCAGGCCACTAAGCTATACTGCGGTATTTAGAATTGTAAGATGCTTTCTAGATTCACAAGGGATGCTGTGCATTTGATATTTTACATAAAATCCTGTAAAAATAAATATTAAATAGACATGCTTCTTCAGCCATCTACCAGCACTTAAGTATTAACAATGCAGGTAGATGGCTGAAGCAGTAGTTCGTTTGAGTGCACTGTCTAGTGCCTTCCATATACATCTCGAAGGTTCTCGATACTTCATTATTTTCATATAAATACAAGAGGATCTCATCCTCAGTCAGTTGTGAACAGTGTGATATTCGTGTATAAGCGCACACAGGTTTGTCGTGTCAACCATAGCCTATATATTGCTAGACTTTTTTTCATTAGTGTGAGACATATTCAGTGGATAATAATCATTACATGTCCATTTTGGATCATTTTTTGGGTTCACCTTCATCACTATGGCGTCTACAAGTAAAAAAAGCGTAAATCAAGTGATTCTTGTTGGGTTTTTAATGAAAAGTGAACCAATTTGTACTTTTTTGTGCCAATCGACGATAAGCCAGTGTGTTTAATTTGTCATGAGTCAGTGTCAGTATCAAAAGAATACAATATAAAACGACACTATGAGACAAAGCATGCATCCAATTTTGATCACCTTCAAGGGCAGCTTCGTGTGGACAAAGCGAACCATCTCCAAATTGATTTAAAATGCCAGCAGGGTACATTTAAAAGGCAGAGGGAAGAAAACAAAGTGTGCATCAACGTAGGTTATGTAATAGCTGAAAAAATTGCTAAAAAATCAAAAGCCTTGGATGGCGAGTTTGTGAAAGAGCGACTCATCGCTGCTGGAGATATTCTGTGCCCAAAGAATAAGAAAGTGTTTAAAAAACCAACTTTGTCTGGGGTAACTGTAGCATGACGTGTCGAAAAACTTGCTAATGACATTGAAGCAACTTCAAAAAAACAGTCGTCCAAATTTACGTCATATTCACTTGCTTTAGATGAGGGCACAGATGTGAAGGATACTGCACAACTGGCTATCTTTGTCTGTGGCATTGATCAACAATTCAATGTGACAGAAGAACTGCTAGTGCTCGTACCTATAAAGGGAATGATGAAAGGCACTGATATTCTTGAAGCCGCCAAGAAAATGCTCCAGTGTTTTGACCTCAGCTTAACCAACCTCGAGGGTGTGGTAACTGATGGTGCCACTGCTATGGTGAGAAAGAATGAAGGGTTTGTTGCACTGCTACAGAAAGAAACGGAACTAGAAGGAAAAGATTTCATCCATTACCACTGTTTAATCCACCAGGAGAATTTCTTTGCGAAAACTGTTGGATTTGAGAGTGTGATGAAAGTTATTGTGACTGTCGTCAACATTATTAGGGCAAGAGGATTGAATCATCATCAATTCCAAGAGTTTTTGAACCAAGAGTGCGAAGCAGATCACGGCAATGTGGTTTATTATAGTGATGTGCATTGGTTGAGCAGAGGAACGGTTCTTAAGAGTCTTTGACTTAAGGAGCGAAATACAGCAGTTCATGCAAACCAAGGGGAATCCGATTGCAGAATTTAATGATCTTTGAGAGAAAAATTATTCAATGTGCTCTTGCTTACATTTTACAAAGACTACATTTCTGAGGACGCATTCCCTAATCTTCACCGGCATGCTTTGAAAATGCGTGCTTTGTTAGGAAGAACATACTTATGTGAGCAGTTCTTCTCCAGAATGAAGCATGTGAAGTCCAAGACAAGAACTCAGATTACGGACCAACATCTTGCAAATACTCAGAGCATAGCGACATCCAACATTGATGCCAACATTGCCAAGTTGCCCATTGGCACTGTATAAAATGAATGTTTTCTTCATTAAATTATCTTTTTTTCAAGTATTGATTGTATTTACTTATCATGAACCCGACTCCTACCTATGCTCTTAAAGCTGAATTTGTTTATTTTTATAGGATTTTATGTAAAGTATTAAATGCACAGCATTCCTTGTGAATCTGGAAAGCATCTTACTATTCTAAATACCACAGTATAGCTTAGTGGCCTGCAGGCCTCATTGAAATTTTTAATGCGGCTTGCGCTGTCTGAAAGGTTGAAGACCCCTGGTCTAAGTAGTTAGCTTATCTGCTCTCCTACCATCAGGCTGCAGGCTCAATTCCCAGCACGAGCATGGATGATTGTGATTGTTCTTAGGTGGGAGATGAATTTTGCTTCTGAAGTAGTTTGAATGCATTTTATGTTTGCAATTCAGAGTAGGGTTTCAAATTATGTAAAAAATAAATAAACATACAACAAATTTATATAAATAAATAAAAATAGGAAAAAAATCCTTAATCCACCCACTGTACTAATGTTTGCAATATTTCATTGGTGTCACATTTAAAACAAAATAAAAAAAACTGACATCAGTAGCGGAATGTTGTTAAATGGAGATATGTGAGAAGAGGTGATAGGTTCACTGAAGCAGAATGTCTGTAAAAATATCTTTAGTGAGACAATGATTTAGATTGATTAACTAGTAAATAGGTCTCGGAATGTCTGAAAAAATATCTTTAGTAAGACAATGATTTAGATTGATTAACTAGTAAGTAGGGCCTGAGAATACTGTAATATAAAATTTGACAGTATTGAAGATATGCCAAATCTTGCTGGCTTGGTCAAGTGGTTAGCATAACCTCTCTTCACTCAGCAGGCTAAAGGTTTTTGAATTAAGTCAAGTCGTGAGCATGGCTGTTTGTGATTTTCTTTAGATGGGAGATTCATCTCACACTGGGGATGAATTTCATCCCCAGTGTGAGACCCCTGCCCCACTTATTGGAAGTATGAAGTGAAAAAGTTCCATGTTTGGTGGTCTCTAAAGCAGGTTTCCTGGACTATGTGAAAAATAAATTTAAAAATACAAGATATATATATATATATATATATATATATATATATATATATATATATATAATTGCTTAAAAAAATAGAAAAAAAAAAAGGCAGGATTAATTGGAAGGAAATTGTTTTTAAGAAGCTAGTAATATTGGGAACTTAATTCAGGTAATATTATCATAATAAGGTGCATATCAGGAAATCACGATGATGATCATCTTCATTTATCATCTTCATTTTCCTAAGTTGCTCTATTCATTATTTCAGAATTCCAGCCACCAGCACAATTTCTTTCTGTTGTTATGCATACTAGGTATGGTTTTCTTTGAGGTTTTCATGTCATAGTGCTAAGCATGAAACATTTTAAATTCACCATCTTTCAGAAAAAGAGTATACCTACCTTTCAGTGCCCATAATATATTGCAAAATTTTAGAAGAGTGATGTTGGCAATTTTAAAATTGAAAATTGAACTTTTTTTCCTTGCCAGCTGGCTCCCAAACATCTGACTTAGCACAGTTTTGTTTATGAAACCCTATTCACCTGCTGGTAATATCGATTAACAGTCAGATCTAATATATGAATGCAAGTTGAGATATTATTCATTTAATAGTGTTGTTGCTTTAATAAAAGTGAAATGATAAAAAAAAATTAAATTTATCTTTGCATGTTTTATTTAGGTAGAGGTTGTTTCAGATGAAGAGGAAGAAGATGAAGATGAAGTAGTTTCAACTGTAGATGATAAATATAAACCTGCTTCATTAGAAAAGATGGTTACTTTAGTAGCACTGTTAGTAGAAAAATCCCGTGGTGAAGATCAACGACTTCACCTTTCACACAATGATTTTAGTGCTGTAGCTGGAGGAAAGGTATGTTACAATGCATGTAAAAGGCAAAATTAAGTTTTATTTATTGAATTTTGGTAACTTATTATTACCAGTCTCTTTTCAGTTTATGATTAACATTTTCTTTATTATTATTTTTATGGTACTTTTGTATTGTGAGTAGACTAAAGTTTAGGTAATCCAGAAATCCTGTTCTAAAGATGAAACATTCAACTTTTTCAAGTTACTTTGTTTCTAATTTGCATGGATGTAGACTCACACTGGATGATGAAATTCATTTATTCTTAAAGCATTTGCAAACATCCTTGACCAGCCGAGTGGGCCACCTGTATAATATCAGTTAATTACTTTTGTAGATTTTCTTTTTTGTTTAGATCAGAAGTAGCCTGAACTACATATAACCCTGGAGGTAGGGATCACTTGATGGAGGTAAGAGAATAAACATTTGAGTAAAAAAAAAAAATCTCTATAGAAACATTTCTAGTAACAATAGTAATAAAGATCAAGAGTAACCACAAGTTTCTTCAAACTTTTCATGGTTTCTATTGGGTAATGTTGACTAGAAAGTCTGCGGTGGTTATTTGTAATGAGGTTATTTGATAATAGCTTGATTGCTGACTTACGTTTTTTATTTTTGTGATGGATTGGTTCCATGGCTTGCTTTCATGCTGTTGGGTGGGTGGTAGTCATATATGATGCTCTATATCAGGCCTGCACAACTTGATCGTCTTTGAGGGCCAGACCCAACTTGGACCACCTCACCAAGGGCCAGATCACTTCGACCTAGAATCTTAGACTAGTCCACTGCAGCTAAATTTAAGTAAATTTGTTAGTAGGTCTACAGTAAATACTAATTAATATGCATATTTAAATTTTTTTAGAGAATTACAATTAAAATTATAATCAAAATTATTTACAAATGGATATAGCTGCAAAATTTCTCAATAAAAACCACTTAAACATAAACACAAAGTTTGCTAATAATTTCACTGAGAATATCACACTTATTCTCAGTGAAATATCAATGACTGAATGTCACATTGTGACATTCTGAATGTCACAATGTGATGCATTGCATTTCTTTGTTGCCACTATTTTATCAAAGTTTGGTGTCATGTTTCAAGTGGCCATTCTTAATATGGCCTCTAAATTGATATCACTTAAAGATGAATGCTGTTTGGTTTTGTTGAAGTTCATGACTGAAAATGTTTGTTCACAAGTATATGTGCTCCCAAACATACAAAATACCTGATAGGCAGTATCCAACAAACTTTTAAATTTATCCTGATCCAGAATAGAATAAAACTCTTGTAAAGTACTCTCCCTATGCTTGACCCGATAGTTTTCAGAACACTGGAGATCAATAACTTCCATCTGGAGTTTGACAGGTAGATTTCCTGCTTCGACAGAAAATGGATCCTCAATCACTTTTATGCAGACTTCTTCATTATTCAATAGCATTCTTTTCTGAAACTCCTCACTTAGAAGTGATATGTGCTTCTTATATTTTCCACAGAATATTCTGATGGAATATTCTGTCGAGAAGTTAAGAAATGTGACCTATCCCCCTTAGCAAGTTGATTTTCAAACATACTTAATTTCATTTTGAATGCCTTTATAAGAGACATTAACTGAAAAACAAACTTATTTTTTCCTTGAAGCTGTAAGTTAAGGTCATTCGACAGAAAATGGATCCTCAATCACTTTTATGCAGACTTCTTCATTATTCAATAGCATTCTTTTCTGAAACTCCTCACTTAGAAGTGATATGTGCTTCTTATATTTTCCACAGAATATTCTGATGGAATATTCTGTCGAGAAGTTAAGAAATGTGACCTATCCCCCTTAGCAAGTTGATTTTCAAACATACTTAATTTCATTTTGAATGCCTTTATAAGAGACATTAACTGAAAAACAAACTTATTTTTTCCTTGAAGCTGTAAGTTAAGGTCATTCAAGTGACCCAAAATGTCACACAAGAAAAATAAATCTTGATTCCATTCTTCATCCATTATTTCTGCAAATTTTTCCATATCTTCTTGAGATTCCAAAAATTCAACTAGTTCATTTTTAAGAGTGACAAAAACTTTACCATGGCTCAACCAGTGTGCGTCAATGTGGTATAGTAGATCCCTGTACTCGGCATCATTTTCTTCTAGAAATGCCTGAAACATTCTGTTTGAAACCCTGAGCTCGAATATAGTTGACCAGAGCAAATACTACTTTAATCACATGATCAAACTGCAAAACCTTTGAACATAACACCTGCTGATGAATTAGGCAGTGAAATTTTGTCAATGGTTTACCTGCATGCTGTTCAATAGATGTTACAGCATCAACGTTTTTTCCACACATAGATGGGGCACTATCAGTTCAAACTGCTACTAAATTCTTGAAATTTAAGGATAGTTTCTTGGTTACACACATCTTTACATTTTCTGTGATCTCCTTTCCTGTTGTTCTTCCTTTCATTGAACACAAACTAGCAAGCTCCTCTGCCACCTCAAAATTCTTATTAACGCCCTTACATATATTAAAAGCTGTGCAGTATCTTTCATGTCAGTACTTTCATTGGCAAGCGAATAATAGACAAATTCACTAGCTGATTTTTGCAGGTTATCTTTAAGATTCTCGGCAATATCAGCCACTCTGAACTGAACAGTCATACAGGACAAACTGATATTTTCAGAATTATTTTTCTTATCAGGACATAATTTAGAAATGGCAATCATTAGACACTTTTTTATCAACTCTCCCTCAGTAAATGATTAGCCAGCACAAACTATTTCTTGTGATATTTTTAAGCTTACCTTTGTGGCAACTTCATTTGCAGATGTCAGTTTTTTTTAAAGGCTTGTTGCTCACCGCTAAGGACTTTTAATAACTTTGCTGCTTTTATTTGCTTTTCACTTGCATCCAACTTGCCAAGGTTAGGATGTTTTGATTCAAAATGACATCTCATATTGTATCTTTCAGCAGAACGATAGATTCCCGGCAAACAGTGCACACTATTTTGTCCTTAACTTAAAAACATATTTGTTTGTCCACTCAGGGTTAAATGTTCGATGTTCTGAATCTATTTTATGCTTTTTACTTAAGCTCATTATGTCGAGATTGACAATATTAATTACAAAAAACTAATGATGAAAAACTCACAATAATGCAGGTAATGATAACAGTTGTGTAATGTATTGCTCCAGCTACAACCAACCACTACACTTTCAAAGCCAGTCAAGGCACACCCAACTTTGTGTAATATGATTCATTCTCGTTCGTAGACATCAAGTCATTATCACGGAGATGTAACTTTGAATTTCCCTGCAGCAACACTAGCGCTAACAAAACCTCGAAGCGATTGTAATAATTTGTTATTAAATACGACAGTGGGAATAACTCCAAATGAAATTTATTGTCGAGTTGAAAGAAACATGATTGTGACATTAATCACATGAACGTAAACATGCAGAGTCTTAGTAAAAATTTAATTCAACGCTAGGAAAAAATTGCCTAATTTCATACTCCCCCGTATGAATAAATAATTCAATCAGGCAGACGGACCATAATAAATAGCATTGAGGGCTGCATGTGGCCCACAGGTCGTATGTTGTGCAGGCCTGCTTTATATAGATGATAATAGTGTAGTGTTAATTCTGGGGAGCATGCTCTGAATCCCCTTCCCTAAGTGGTGCTCAGAGTATGCTTCCCAGAATTAACGCTTCACTATCAATGAGGAAACTTATTGGATTCCAAACTATTATGGATTTTTCTGATGTCATTCCGAGAAAAGATCAGAGGAAGCATGCAGTGGATTATACCTGGTATAGTGGAAGAGAATTTGCCTTGTCTTCTATATGAGGAGAAAATGATGCTAGGAAATCAGCCCTGTCTTTGGTTTGCATAGGCTTGCAAAATAACCGTAAAAAGATTTTTTTTTTAAATGTTAAATATACTATACTTTTTAACCCAGGAAAAAAATTTGCTACAGTTATCTCTAGTCTGCAGTATTTTAACAGTGTGATATTTGTTATTTATAATTGGAAATATGATTTTCACTATCAAGTAACCCCTAATATCTTGGCAGATCCAGCTTCCACTGCTGCTTACCAGTTATGGAAGCAGGTTAATATGTTGCTGTTTGCCAGCAGAACTATAGAGATTTGGTACTCAAGATGTAGGTGTAAAGGATGTGGCTGGTGTTTGTTGGAACAGATAATAGATGGCAATTTTTATGTGATCTGTAAGTGATTGCATTTCCTTAGAATTTTTGTCAATTTTTCGGATGCACCCTAGATGTACTCCACAAGGCAACTCTATTACTCCACAGGAAATACAAATATGAATGTCTATTCCTCGAATCTGCTTCAGCCCTGAAAAGGTTTCCAAACCTCAACAAATTTGGGTGCATGACACTGCTCCAAGTTTGGGAAGGATACATCCTAAGATCTTCAGCTCAACAGCCAAGACTATCCAATTTAGCCTACTAGGGTGTACAGCTTAGGCCTGACTTCTGTTGCCTTTCTTCAGCCTCATTTGCCCAGTGTTTGTGTGCACATATCATTGTTTTTTGTAATTCCTGATGATGGCAATGTAATGTTGCCAAAATAGGTACTAATTAAAGTATTTTATAATATTTTAGTATACGTTGTTATTTCCTGAAAAATTAATAGTTATCAGTAACCAATGTATAAGCCTATCTACAAGAGTTTTCTGAGTTTTCACCAAGAAAAGCCCAGCTGTTCCTAAAAAAAAATTAGCAAGGCTTATCTTGTTTTTGAAAATTGCCTGAGGTAAAAAGATGAAATAAAGAATTGTAAAGCATTACTCAAAATCTGCATTTTTAAATCTGGTGAATTATCCAAATACTCTGTTTGAGACTGAAAGATATGATAAATTTTACATTATAGGATTTTGAATTTTCTTCCATAAATTATTATTATTATTATTATTATGGGCAACTCCAAGGAGTCCTTAGACTCATCGAGGGAGGCCCTAACATCATGTCAAGAACAACTATTCGACATTCACAGTCATGGCACCCACAACAGACTCTGGCATCTTATTCCACTCATTCACCACTCTCCAAGTAAAAAACATAGCTCTAACACCCTTGCCAACCACACTCTTGCCCAGCTTCCATGTATGGCCCCTAGTCCTCCCACCACCAGTCCTATTCTCAAAAATATCTCCTGAATTAATCTTATAGAAACCCTTCAGTAATGTGAATGTCTCAATCATATCACCCCTTTTCCACCTATCAACCAATTTTTGCAACCCACAAATCTTCAACCTGTTCTCATAAGATTCATTCCATAGACCTGCTATCATCTTGGTCACTCGTCTCTGGACCCTCTCCACCTCCTCCCCATCAAGAAGGAACCCTGGTGCCCAAATCTGGGCACAGTAGTCTAGATGGGGTCTTATCAAGGCTTGATACAGAGGAAAAATTATTTGTTTGTCTTTGCTTATGAAAGTATTTTCAGCAACCAAGTGATTTGATGAGCTGATTTAGCCACTTTTGCCATGTGCCCCCTAAACTTCAACTCCCTGTCCACCAATACTTTCAAATCCCCGGCATCATCAATCTCCTGGAGTAAGGTTCCACCAATATGATATACTGCTGCTAATCTTTTCACCCCAAAATGCATAACCTTACATTTTGCCACATTAAATTGACATCCATTCTCCTTAGCCCAGACCTCCAATCTATTCAAATCATCTTGCAAGATTTTGACATCATCTGCATTCACTTTTGCCCTGCCCAACTTTGCATCATCCGCAAACAAATGAACTGTTCCTCTCAGATCCTTTCCTATATCATTAATGAACAGATTAAACAGCAGTGGTCCAAGAACAGATCCTTGTGGCACACCACTAGTCACAGGCCGTCTTGTGGACTCTACTCCTGAATAAACCACTCTCTGATATCTCTCCGTCAACCACCCTCCTATCCATCTCACCAACCCTATATCCATTCCCATATGCTGCAATTTACTGATTAGAATTCCATGTGGTATCCTGTCAAAGGCCTTAGCAAGGTCCAGTAGAATCACTGTAAACCCATTACCCTTATCCAGTTCAGCCGTCACTGTGTTATAATACTTGAGCAAGTTACTGAGGCATGACCTACCCTTCACAAAACCATGCTGTCCCCGATACAGTATTCCATTTTCATGTATCCGATCCTGTATTTTTCTCTTGACTATTTTCTTCAAGACCTTGACAACGATTCCTGATATGCTGATCGGTCGGTAATTTACAACAGCAGTCTTGGAACCTCCTTTATGCAGTGGAACTATTTTCCCCTCTTTCCACCCTCTCGGGACGAACCCAGATCTGAGACGCAAAATAAACAAAATGGTCAAGGGCACTGACAATTCTTTAGCTCCTTCACGTATGACACGATTTGGTATACCATCTAATCCCACAGATGTATTGATATTGAGGTTTTGTAATAGACTATTCACTTCCATTTCATTCACCAGAATTCCTGTATAAGCTGTTGGTTCATTCAATCCTGCAACATCACCACCTGGATGATATACTCTTGCAAAGTGCTCGCTCAGTAATTCAACTATCTCAATGATTCGGTTACCTACCTACCATCGGCATTCTTTAAAATCATTCTGCCACATACATTTTTTTTTTTTTTTTTTTTTTTTTGCTTGCAGCATATTGAAAGAACTATTTGGGATTCTCTTTAGCCTGCATGGCTAATGTTCTCTCATAATCCACTTTTGCTTTTCTTCCCACACTTGTTACCCTTCTGGCCTGCACTTTATACTGTTCATGTGCCTGCCAGTCACCTTTCTCCTTAAATTCCCTCCACAGTTGTTTCTTTTTTTTCCAGCTCAAGCTTAATGGTGTTATTCATCCATTTAACCCCCTACTTGATTTATTATTCGGACTCTCGGTATACAGTCAGCCATTGCCTCATGCAAACACTTCCTAACCGCCTCCCATGCACTATCAACATCCAGCCCTTGCAGTTTTACGTGCCATGGCACTGAACCAATTAAACTCCTAAGCTTTTCATACTTACCAGCCCAATAATTCCACACGTACCCTGTCTTAATTGTAAATTTAAATTCCACACCTTTAGCCACCTCCCAAGTCAAGACCCTATGATCACTCTCACCAATTGGTGGCAACGTGGTCATATTCGTTACAGCCAAATTCTCAGATGCAATTACTAGGTCAAGCACTCTCTGACCCCCAGTATTTTCCATTACATGCTGTCGCAGATAGTTATCCCTTAATAACCGCATAAAATCCAATTCCTTCCTCCCACGTGTCCTTTCCTCCTTCCAATCAATTACCATAGTTGAAATCTCCCATAATAATTACCCTTTTTCCACTCATTTCTTCTATTTGCTTATGCATACTGTTTCCACCATCTATTCCATCACCTGGTCTATAGCAGCACCCAACTGTATATTTTGTTCTGCTAGCCTCAATTATATAAATTATATATTAGAAATATATCTAATTATTTAATGGCAGGAACAACTACTGTGATTTTTTATATAATGATTGGTTTATTTTTGATGACTGAACTGGAAACTATCCATTACATAAACAGTAATATTCAGCACAAGTATATAAAATAATTTTAGGTTCGAAGAATTGATTGATAATTCAAACATGCATTCTCAAAGCATTGTTTTATTAAATTAAAAAATTAATTGTAGAAAACATAGCTCACAGCATTTTAATCATACTACCATATGAAAATGCAACTCTGATTTCCGAGAAATAAGATGCAGGAACTATTGAGTGTAATGAATGCTTTTGTATTCTTATAATGTTTTTATAGATAATTCATGGTGGGGTCACTTAAGGGTCAAAGCCAAATAACTGGGAAGAAACCTCCACATCACCTTTAAGGAATGTAGAGAACTGTAATAGGCTTCTGACCTAAGGTCAATCCTTACTTTCACATGGTGCCCCCTGTTAGTAGGTATCCACTGGGTACTGAACAAATGAGGATAAGTTGGCAATTTCAAACATAGCCAACCAAATTGTTTAAGCCAAATCTCTGTTGACTTAAACCTTTATACAAATCCATCCAACCATTTAGTTAAGAGTCCATAAAGATACTGGACTCTGTTCATAAAGAGTCAGTCAGACTGATCAATGATCCCCCACTCACTTTCATTCTGGCACTCAATTTCTGCTACTTGCATCTTTTACAAATACTTTTAAGGTTGCTGTTCGTTAGAAGTAGCATCAATAACACCCCCACTGTCTGTCAAATCAGGCCAAATGCATGCAGTAACTAATCAGCACTTCCTCAGAGTGCATCTCCAAACTCACAGAACAAATTTTTCCAACTCCTTTTCCTACATCTCTTTCACTACTTCCCTTTGGAACAATCTGCCATCTTATGTATTTCCCAAAAAATACAATCTACAGCTTTTCAAGATAGATGTGAACAAGTTCCTTCTTGTCCATCCACAGTACTAATGTACTATAGGTTGACCAATTTCTCGTGAATTGGTTCCCCATAAAAAACACAAGTATATATCATGGTACAACATGGTGAGATTTACATTGCCCAGTTAAACAGAGGTCCCCATTTTTATAAGGAACCAGAGCAAACATTGAAAAGTCAGTTACTGGAACAAACTCCAACTCAACATCTAGAAGAAAGAAGATCAAACTTGCAGAACTGAAATTAGTATTACTGACACGAAGAAGACAAAAATAGGTAAAGTCTTGTTAAATAATAAGTGTAGGATATTATATTCTGGCAATAACAATCATAGCATTAACACCAAACATGATGATAAACTTATTGAAAGGCAGTTTCAAGTTTTCAAGAGTTAAGTTTATGTGGGCAAACTTCAAAATGGACAAATGAACAGTGAAACTTATCTGTACCTATGGCCCCACAGAAGATTTTCTCAAAGGCAAAATGGAGAAATTTTTTGAGTCAATACAGCAGACAGCTGACATAAAGAAAATGAAAAATTAGTCCTTGTTGGACATCTAAACAGCAGAGTAGGAAATAAATTCTACCTAACATATAGGGATGTTTTGAGAAAATTTGGAGAAAAGAGCAAGGCTAATAACAATGATAAATGCTGGATCTGTGCCTGTGTCTACATGGAACATTGAATAGATACCATGCTTAAGAGTCTTTATGGCTGTAAAAAATTTTAAGTATATGGATTTATTCTGTGACTGGTGAATTTAGAAGTCCACCAAATGTTCTGATACCACATGTAGCTGTCTATTGACTTTTCCCAAAGTTGGACTTCTGCCTGACCTCATTAAAAAAGACCAAATAATGAGACCTCAATAAAGGTCATAACTGTAGGTAGTTTTTGGTATTGAGACCACATATTAATATAAAGAGTTTATTCAAAAATAAACAATTTAATACAACTGACAAGTTTCGTGCATCATAAGAAAACTTATGTACCGTTATCCCTGATGATGTGTCATAAGACACATCATCAGGGATAATGGTACATAAGTTTTACACAACAAAACCTTATTAACAATCAATTACACATATTAGATGTCTTTAATAACTTCACAACTGTTAAATAATTGAGAAACCAGAATACAAATTATATATTTGTTACTGTATGCATATTGGAATATTGCTAGTTGTTGTCACATTCTGTAGTTCATGTGTGCTATATCCTAGGTCCGTGACAGTTAAATTTTTGATGAAAGCTGATCAGGCTTTGATTTTTATTGCACTGTGTAGGGGGGATCCTAAGCATTTGTGCAGCTTCTTTAAATTTTCTTCTGAAATAGTTATTATCAACATATGACATGTTTGTCTGCTGCCAGAGTACTTGATGGCCAGTAGTGGCTATGTGAAACTAAACCTGATTTGTGCTCCCTTCTTTTTTCAACGTCTTTTACATGTTCAGACATGCAGATATCTCCCGACCTTTCTGTCTAGCCTACATAACAAATGCCACAAAAGCAATGAATCTCATAGATGCCTGGTTTTTTTCATGGGGTGATGTGGCAGTTTTGGTGGATGTAGAAATTTTGATATCTTGTAAAGATAGAAAAGCCACTTTTATGTTGTACTCATGGAGCAACAGAGCTATTTGTCTGTGACATTTTTGATGTACGGCAGCATGATTGCATGCTTGAAATCTTGTTTAAGTAAAGCTTAAGAATATTTTTGATTGTCTTGGGTTCAAAACCATTAAGTGCAAGGTTCTGTGCCAGGTAGTGTAATTCTTCATTTCTTTTAATTGGTGTGCTGGATATATTGTATGCCCTGTCTTGCAAAGTTTTAATTATGTTTTTTTTTTTTTTCAATGGTTAGTGAAGTGAAGCAGCATTTAAAAATCTTTAAAAGCAAAATCTTTAATCTTCAAAAGACCAAAACTGGTCTGGGTAGTGACCCTCTCATTATGCATAGCATTATATATATGTCAAAAAGAATGTGTACTTTGCATTACAGGATACTAAGGCAACTGATGTGAAGCCGTCAGCCTCTATATACAAGTAGCCTAGTTGTAAAGATACTTCATGCACAAACTGTTTACTTACACTTGGATACAGGATTAAACAAGAATGTAATTTCTTGGCAAGTTTAATTTAATTTGTAACTAAGTGAAAAAAACTGTCTAGTAATATAGATTCCTATGCCATAATGTAAGTATTACCTTCCTGCAGTCTGGTTTCTTAGCGTAGGCCAGAAGCTTGGTTGATGAATGCAGTATTTTTATCTTGGAATATATCAAATGTGATTTAAGTTCTGTTTTTTAATTGAAAAAATTGGTGTGCAGTTACTTTTAAATATCCTTTATTTCTTTATGGATATTATTTCTGGGTAAACTCCCATGTTACTCCTCTTAACAAACTATTATATTTACGGCTATTTTGCCTGCTTCTGTTTAGGAGTGCCCCTGTTTAAATGTCATTGGCTTTTTACTCACGGATTCTTACGGCATTGTAGATGTATATTTACCAATAAATATATGTAGCATAAAGGAAGAGAAATTTACACATACCTTTTTCTGGGTGTTGTGGCTTTTCTTCTTTCTGCGCTGTCCAAACTACTTTGTGTGTGTGAGGGGGGGGGGGGTAGACAATATGGGAGAATTAAATAGAAATGGAAAAAACCTGGGTTTTTGAATAATATATATATATTATATTATTAGGGATGGGCAGAGCGTTTTTTTATATTTATATAGGGTGGGAAAGGGCGAAGGGGTTGAAAACAGCAACTGATATTTAGAGGGGGGAAGGGGATTGACGGGGTGCGGTCTGTTTTGACTATGCTTGATCGTCGTCTGAACACATGGAGGAAACGGATGCTATGTCAGGTCGAGTAGGTGCTTCTGCTTTTGGAGTGTTTGTGTTACCGCCTATTGGTTGGGGTCGTGACGTCAATTTTATGTTGTGAAGCTTCCAAACCTCGGAGATTATGTAGGGCCTATGGACGTTGATAGAGTTTGCATCACATTTTATGGCTATTGTTTCCGATATTCTAAGCATTGTTTCATTGTCTTGTCTGTCTACTATGATGGCCTTGTCGATCTGTGGGGTATGTTTTTGTTCAAGGGCGTGAACAACTATTTCTGTTTTTCCTGTGCTTTCTATTCGATTTTTCTTTTTGATGTTGCGTTTTTTAGTGTTTAAATGTTCTGGAATAGGGATGTTACAATTGCGAAAGTGTTCTTGTAGTCTTGCCCATAAAGAACTGATGGTGCAACCCATGTAGGTGATATCACAGTCTTTTTTGGCATTTTTTACTTAGGAAATTTATAGACTATATTGTCGTGTTCAGATATTTCTTTTTGTGTGTGAGATTTATTGGGTTTTAGGAGATTTGTCAATTTTTGGTTTGTGGTGAATACCAGTTTGCAGTCAGTATGTTTGAAGATGTATTTATAGGCTTTGTATATGTTTTGGGTGTATGGTAGTTTTATAATTTTTTGTGTTGATAAGTTTCTTTTGGTACTTGGGTTGTTTTGGCAGTTTTTGGCTGTCCTGTTTGCATAATTTATTAGTTGTGTAGGATAGTTGCAATTTTTGCAGATCTGTGTTAGTGTTTTTTATTTCTGCATTTAGATTACTCTGATTGGATGAAAATTTGTAAGTATTTATGAATTGTGATAAGATGACCGATTTTTTAACGGAATATGGATGGTATGAGTGGAAATGGTGGTAGTTTCCAATATGCGAGGGTTTGTGGTATACTTTCGTGGCTATTTTGTTGTATGTTCTGATTAATGTCAAGTTTAAGAAATTGATGGATTTGTTCTGTTTGGTTTCTATGGTGAATTTTAGTCTGTTGCTGTAACTGTTTAAGGACACTTTTAAGGTGGTGATGTGTGCAGATATGTGGACATTATTCTGTGCATTGGAAATCCTACACACACATCACCATTGCAAAAGTGTCCCTAAACAGTTTGTTTGAAAGTGTTTAGGGACGCTTTTAAGTGTTTGAAAACATCGAAATTGGTGGCTGCTTTTTCCACTCATCACAATCTATTATACGCACAGTAAATGAATGTGGACCAAGTGGATACGATTATAAGCAAAGTGTACAAACTTGATTGTAGCTTAAATATTAAATATTCCAAAGCACATTACATCGATTTTTTTACTTAGGTTAAGTCCCATGTGAATATTGTAAAAAAATAAACTTTCTTTGTCTCAGTATAGTTTGTATTAGATGTTTTTTTGCAAATAACTCTTTTGAAGCTAACTGTATATACTGCTTTCATAAGAATATCATGTCAGTCATTTGCAGTACACATTAAAATGTTACAATCACTTGCACTTTTACCAGAAGAAGAAGTGTTAGAAACATTTTTAGAAGTTGCTGATCTGTTCTCTAATTTAGACAAATATAATGAACAAATCGAGCAAGTTCTCCTTTACTTCGAACGTACATATATTTGAGGTAGACAGCTCAGGAATGGCACTTATAGACAACCGCTATTCAATATTTCTACTTGGAACCATAGACACTGTAGCCAACTGTATAGCTAGAACTACAAATTGTATTGAAGGATGGCACTTTGGACATCAGTCGCTCTTTCAGTGTTCCCATCCAACTGTTTGGAAATTTTTGGATAACATTGTTAAAGAATCATCTTTACAACATACAAACTATTTGTAGCATTTAACTGGTCAACGAAACCCAGGACATCGTAGGTATATTTCGTTAAAACAACGTATTTCATATATTGTACAAAAATTACGACTCTAATACATGATTGGATTTTTTATGTTGTATAGTTTATATGACTTAGCATTTGTTTTTTATTATTTTTTAAAATAAAAGTAATTTTTACAATATTAAGAAAGTTTATGTGTTTAATTTGGCAACAAAATTCCAATAATATTTTAATCGAATTAAAGTCAATAGGTAGGTCTTATAAAGTATTACCAAATTAACGGAACTCTTATCTGAAAATAAATATAAAATTCATCATAAAAATTTAAAAACTCTAAAGTAAAAAACTTCCGTGTGAATATTCAAATTTTTGTAATTTTTTCTTAGTGTATTTTTATCTATATGTAATTTCTTCCTTGTGTAATTTTAACATGTAATCTTAAAATATATCATCATGCACATCAAGGATTTAGGCCTAGCGTGGCCTGTTCCGGCCTTAGAAGTCATCGTTGAATCATTTAAGAGGACTTCCTGGTTTTCTTTTTCCTAATGGCTTGTACTTTAAGGCTTGTTTTGGTAATCTTTCTGTTTTCATTCTTTGAACATGTCCCATCCATTTGTTTATATTTTTAAATTTTTTCTATTACTGATTCTTGGTTTAATTCTTTCATAATTTCTTCGTTTCTTTTGTGATCAAACAATATACTTTGCAGTTTTTCTCATAAACTTCATTTCTGATGTTGTTTGTCTTTTTTTTTTTTTATTATTTTTTTTTTATTGTCCAGATTTCACTTCCATACAATAAAACTGGTAGGACTAATGTATTGTATACTTTTAGTCTGGTTTGTTTTTGAACTGGGTTTGGTTTAAATATAGAGTTAATTACACCTGTTATTTTTAAATATTTTGCAATATTTTGGTTTATATCTTTTTCATTTTCATATGTGATCATACATCCTAGGTTGTTAAATGAATTCACCTGTTCTAAGATCTTGTTATCTATTCTATCTTAGTTCTTGCTAGATCTTGTCCTTTAAAGGACAGCCATAGTTTTTGATTTTTTTGTTGATATTATCATACCATAACCTTTGGCTATCTCATTTAGATCTAAAATAGCCTTCTGTAAGTTATCTTCGGAATTTGTAATTATTATTTGGTCTTCGGAAAAAGGAGAGTGTTTAAGTTCACAGTAGAAGAAAGTTTAATACCAAAAAAAAAAAAAAAAATCAGCAAACGCCTTTTTATTCCCGTATACGGGAGTAGGCGAGGCCATTTAGCCCTATCTAACTTTTGGAGACTGAATGGGCAGTTCAATCTCCACTGGTACCCAATCAGAGATAGATGGCCCAAGGCTATCACTAATTAAGCAGTACGCAGTGAAGAGAGACGGCTCAAATGTGCCACCATCTCGTGGTCCCTAACCCTAACACAATATATTTAATGTCTGAAATAATGTGGGTTCTCTGGTCGATTTTCTTGAGTTTACAGGATGACAAACCCGAGTTTCCGGGAGGAAAAACCCTCTTGCCCGTGCCAGAGATCGACTAACTCGGGAACCAGTCGAAAAAAGGCTTAGAAAAATTTCCTCTAATCGCCGACTAGACTGGAAACCAAGTCTTCCTTTGTGCTGTCAGGCGCCGTGGTGTGCAAACGGCACATCCACTAGCTACACGGGCTCTGGTTTAATTAGTTTAATACCTTGATGGAAATTTTTATTCCATTTTATTATTATCTCATTTAGGTAAATATTAAAAAGAGTTGCTGAGAGGGGACATCCCTGTTGGACCCCTTGGTTTATCTCTCTCGTATATGATATAGCTCGTGATTTAATCTTATTTGTATTTGATTATTTTCATATATACTTATGATAGCTTTTAGGATATTATTTGGTATTTCTATTACTGATTTTACTACTGATTAAAATATATAAAAGTGGATATTTATTATTTTTATAGGGGTTCCCTTTTCTATACCAACAAATTCGTGATGGTATTAATTTACGACAGACATGCAATCTTATATTTAGTCTTTGTCGGTGGAATGAACATGTTGCACTTCATGTAAGTAATTTTAAATCATCGCTTTACTGAAGAAAAATTTTTAGTTTTGTAATCAAGAAAAATTTAGCCATTACTAAAAGATGGGTTTTTAATTGTGCAGTGAAATTGAAGTTAACAAAATTTAAGTAGGGCCACATGAGTGTCATAGCTTGATAACTTGGAGGAAACCTCTACATAGCCTTTTAAGGAATGCAGAGCACTGACTCAAGCTACTGACCTAATGTCTGGTGGCTGCCTAGCTACTGAATTAATCAGTATAGCTTTAGTTCAATTTGGGATTTAATGCCAGTTGAGTTTTTAGCACACCTCAGTAGCCATTACTGAAGGATCTATTTCACCATTGAAATAGGAAATCAATAATTATCTGCCCTTCCTTGATACTCTGGTCACCCAACTACACAACAGATCCGTTTCTGTTTCTGTCAGAAAACCTACCAATATGAGAAGGTACATCCATCATTTATCATATCTCCATCACTATTTACAGTGATATGTTGTTATCAAAACTAGCAAATTAAACTAAATCCTGTTGCTTGGACCACACTAGTATCTCTACAGAAATTAAGCATATCTGTACTTTTTTTTTTAGCCAATGGCTTTCCCCTTCATAAAATCAACAAAATTCTACCTACTCGCAAATCATCCCCCCCCATAAAAAAAAAGAATACAAAATTCCAGAACAGAGAAAATTCAGTGCCATTCCCTACGTCTGCGGCACCTCAGAGAAAATTTCACATGTTTTTTAAAATCATGTCATACTGATTTCCTTTAATCATACCACAAATGATTTACCCTTTTCTGCTCATCAGAAGATCCTCTGTACTCCATCTCGACCAAGCCACACCACTATCTTACTTTCAACAAACAGAAACAGCAGTGAATATTTATTCTAGAGTAGCAGACCTTGCCATGGATATGGATCACTGAATCTATTGAAACAGATTGCTGTGGTAGATTTTAGATCCAATCGACCTATTTGCCTTCCTGCTAGGTCATACATGTGTTTAGTGTATTTCTTTAAAAATAAATATGCTTTGGTAACCAAGACAAAACATTAGTATAATAATTTCATAGCTAAATAAATTTAGCTAGTAATTATCTCTAGACATGTGCTTTATCCACTAAACATCAACATGAGTTTTCAGAAGAATGTTAGAAAAGATTATAAATGGAGAAAGTACTATAAAAGGAATCTAGGTGATAAAGTTGATATAAAAATTGAAGAAAAAGATATTCTGGATGTCTTGAGTAATTACTTTGAAAGATTTCTAAATGCAGCAAGCAGTGATGATGGAACAGTGATTGAAAATATTCAAAGGAATGAAATTAGAATTACATATTAATATTTGAGGCATAAAAAAACCCATCAAAAATCTGAAATGTTGAATGGCAGCTGGAGTGCTGATATTACACTAGAAATGTTTACATATACTGGTACAAAGTCTGACAGTATCTACACTACATAGTTCCAAAGGCAAGGTCTTAGTCAAACTCCAAAGGAAATGACTGGAATAAATCTCTCATAATACTCATCTTTAAAAAGGGAAATAAAACTGAATGTGAAAATAGTAGAAGAATTTTCTTATTGATTATTCCAAGTAAGATTTGTACAAGCTTACCTGAGACGTGGCTAAGAAAAATTTTATCAGAGAAACTTTGAGAGTATATTGGGATCAGGCACTATGAAATTTAGGATCATGTTTTCACTTTAAGACAGATAGTTGAGAAATTTAAAACCCTGGAATTATGTAGAAATCCAGATGTGGATATATCAAGCCTTTATAAAGAGGAATGATAGTTTCCTTATCTCTGCTTTTGTATTCTTCGATAGCCAAGTAATCCCATGAGCTGCCCTGGTCACTTTAGCAATATACCTTCTAAACTTCAACTCTCTATTTACTACCACCTGCAAATTCCTAGCTTTATCAATTTCCTTGAGTATATTTTCATCAGTGTGGTGCACAGCTTTTAATCTATTATCTCAAAATGTATAACATTTCTTCGCATTGAACTGATACTCATTATCTTTTGCCCATATTAACAGCCTGATTAAACCATCCTACAAGCTTACCACATCACCTTGATTAACTATTATCCTTTTCAATTTTGCATAATCAGCAAACAACTGAATATTTTTCTTCAACCATGCCGCAGTCTATAGTATTCCTTACTCCTCCACACTATCTTACTTTCAACAAATAGAAACAACAGTGAATATTCATTGTGGAGTAGCAGACCTTGCCATGGATATGGATCACTGAATCTGTTGAATTTTTTTCCTGTACAATTTATATCAAAATTAAACAGTAGTTGAGCAGGCACAGAGACTTGCAGGATACCACTAGTTGCCTTTCTTCTGAATTCTGCTCCTCCATATGCTATTTTTTATTTGGTACCTGTCTATCAGCCACTTTCATCCATTATCACAAGTTTCATATCTGTCCAGATGTGTTCTAGCTTGCATAATAGAGTTCCATGGTGTTCTGTCAAATGCTTTTGCAAAATACAGCAGTATCGTTGTGTGGATATTCCCGTTGTCCAGCTGGGCTGTTTCTCTATTATAAAAAGTTACTAAATTACTAATGCATAACTGATCCTTCCCAAAGCCATGCCTACCCTCATAGAGTATCACATTCTTATTCATACATTCCTGAATTGTCTCTTTGATCAACTCTTCCAGTACTGTATAGATGATTGAAAAAATGAACAGCCTATATTTCTGTCCACTGCAGGGTGAAGGCCTCTCCCATTGTGGGAGGTTTTGAGTCTACCTCCCATGGTGACCCAGTCTGTATTGGGGGAGTGTCACATACATCCATGCCTACGAGGGATTCGAACCAGCAGCCTCTTGGCTAGAGAGAGGATACGCTAACCACTTGACCAACCAGACTGGCGTATAGATGATTAAAGAAGGAAATCACCTTCCCTGATACTACTGCATCCTTCACCCAGAAAACATCAACAAAATCCTCATTAGTGTGGATGGCAAGTCTCTCCTGGTCTGGATGGTATCTCTCTCACCAGATGTGCTAAAAATTTGAGTTTCAGAATTAACACATACGTATCTGTTGAGGCTCTGATACTCATTTGGCATCTATTCTAGCAAGATTAATCCAGCCTATATCCTCTATTCATTCCATTTATTTTCTGGAGCTTCTGATAACTATTGTCTCTACTTTTGATTAAATGTTTTATTTCCTGTCCAGCTTTCATATTCATAAGTTTAACTTAGTTTGAACACTATCTTATATGTTATCTATAATATTTTGGTTAATTTTTGTTCTTATTCTGTATAACTCTATTGAAACAATTGCTGGCCACCATATCACTATTGCTTATTCTAGTATCTGTTTTTAATTTGCCATCTTCAGTAAAAATTGTGCCTAAACAGCTGAAATGTTTTACTTATTCTCTAGCAAGTAGCTTTTAATGTTGTCATGTTTCTGGCAATTGACATAGTGTATATCTTCGTATTTCTGATTTTAATTTTTTTTTTTTTTAAATGGTTCCCACCTATGAAAGCTTTTTGTAAAGTTATTTTACATTCTTATCTTGGGTTAAGAATTTTTTGTTTCCTATTTTAATTAATTTTATTATATATTTTTGAATTTTCATTTATTTTTTACACAGTCTGGAAGCCTGCTCTAGAGAGCAGGCTTCCAGAACTGTGTAAAACTTCCATCTCTAGAACTTTTTCCAAGTCATTTCAGGCATCCAACAAGCAAGACAATGGTCCTATATCAAGCTCATATTAACAGCCTATTTAAACCTAAAGACAATCACAAACATTCATGCTTACAGTGGGATTTGAACCTGAAGCCTGTTTGTTGGAGAGTGGATATGCTAACCACTGTGGCAACCAGCTTGGTTATAGGTTATTCAATATAATTAGTCTGCCTTTGTTTTATTGATCTTTATTACCTGAATGTAACATGTTCTAATTATTATTTGATGATGACGTCAATTATGTTATTCTTTACAATATCCAACCAAAAAAAAAAAAATTTCTTTCATTCACTAATATATACTTAGTCTGTAATGAAATTCATAATATGAGAGATTGTGCATTAAACTTATGTTTTATGTAAGTAGAGTTGATTTTCTTGATTAGATATAGAAATAATGATGTCATTTTTAAATTTCTGAGTTCAGAAATCAGTTTTGCATCAAGCAGTCCTACTTTTAGAGAACAACCCTGACCATACATGAGCCAATCTAAGAATGCAAAAACATGTCCAACTTGAAAAATAAATTTTATATGCTTTTGGATAACATAACATACCATCCTTATGGTAGATTAGTTGTCAGTCTGTCTTATCACATGTTGAGTAAAGCATACTATGCTGTATTTTCCAAAGGATTTCATTATGCTTCAGTTCCAGAATATGATGCAAGAGTAGACTTTCTTGTAAATATTGAGAAAGACTTTTGAAAAATAAGTGGAACTTATTTTCATACTTATATTTATTCCGCCTAATTTCAAACCACCAGTCATTAACATTACCAAAACAGAAAAGAAAGAATAAAGAACAGTTGTATTATCATTCTTTATGATAAGATGAAGGAGATGTATTTTGCATTATAGTCTCTAACACAGAAAAAATTAGTCAGTTATTACTGGATAGAAATTTTCAGAGGTGATTCCACATTAGGCATCTCCACCAAAACATTTTAATCAACATAATTTTTTCAGATGTGCAAAGGAAGTTAAAGATAATCTCCCCCCCCCAATATCCTGTTTTTCAAGAATATATGTAGCTCCCAAACTCCTTAAACTAGAAGTGCATCTTTGTCCACAATTAATGGACTCTATATAAAATCTTCATAGATGGCAATCTGATACATTACATTGGTAAGAAGAGAATCTTACATCAAGAATTCTACTTCATTAACAAAAACGAAAGATACGGTGCTAGAATTCCAGTGTATCTCATTGCTTGCTTAGATGTCATTAGTTGATTCACTAATGCTTCCATGAGTGAAACTACACCCTTATTATAGAAACTTTTCCTGTCTAAACACTGATTATTTGTAAACTGATCCAATAGTTTTTTTCTAACTCAACTCTCCAGTCTGCATGTTAAAATTGGTTTGAACACCATCTTGAATACTGCTAGCTTGTTATTTTGGCTGATTTCTTCCTTGTTGCACATACATTTATTCAACCTGCTTACTGGTACCTATGATCTATTTCCACAATCAATTTGCCATATTCACTAAAATTTATTGCTAAATAGATAACATGTTCTTTAGATTTACTACTGAAAATAAAGGCAATGAGATTTCCGCAGTGTCAAAATACAGGCATAACCCAGTCACATGTCATGTTAGGTTCCAGACCACACTATCATGTAGTGAATTTCATCATATAGTGAATCACCCTCTCTTTTTTTATTTTTATTTTAGATGCATGCAGTAAGTGGTTTAATATATTTTCAGGAAGTCATATACATGCATAAATGATTAATTTATGTATGTATTTGTATTTTATGCATTAACACGTTCGCTGCCACGCTACTCAGTCATAGTTTGTTCCCGCACGGCAAGCGCTTTTCGCATCTTCAAGGTCACTACGAGTAATCTCGTAGCCGGCTTATCAGACAGAATTTTGTTTCATACGCCAACTACGAGTAATCTCGTATCACTTCCATCTATATATATATTACATGTGCTGATGGCAGTGTTTATTGCGTCTAGTTCAGTTTTAGTTTCTAGTCTCTAAGAACCTTCAATTTCGCCATGACCAGTAAAAGAAAACTTACTGATATAGAAGTAGAAGCTTATGCTAATATGAGCGATGATGAATTTCATGAAATATTTGGTTCCAATTCCGAAGATGATCCTACAGATGACTCTAGCGGTGACTCCGATGATGAAGAAACTTTTGAAGATGAAGTTAGCAACCAGCCAAATACATCAACATCAACTTATTGGGAAAATTCAGAAGAAGAGCCCCCACAATTTGACTTTGTTGAAACTGCAAGTTTTAAAATTGACACTGGAAATTTCAGTATCAAAAGGTTAGTTGAACTTTTCTTTTCTGAAGATTTTCTCACAATTTTAGTAGAACAAACCAATTTATATGCTTTACATAATATTGAGGAAAGCCGAGTTTAAAATTGATTTACAAATTACGATGTTATACTACGGATTAACTCGCGCTTGGCATACGAGGTTGGTAATCGACATACGAGTATACTCGTAGTTGCTTGTGAAGCTCATATCGAACTACGAGTATACTTGTAGTTGGCATCTGAGGCATATACGCAATATACTATATTTTAGTTGAAATTATTTCTCTTCTACCAAGCCCCCAGACATGCTCTCCGCTTTATTCAGAATCCAAGGGTCCAAATTAAGGTAATTATACAAAGGGATAACTCGTGTTTGGCATAGGAGGTCGGTAAATCGACATACGAGTATACCCGTAGTTGGCTTGTGAAGCTCATATACGAACTACGAGTATACTCGTAGTTGGCAGCGAACGTGTTAATAAAGTGTTTAGTTATATCAGATATATAAGTGAAAAAATCAGAATAATTTTTACACATTAAAAAGTTATTTTCAATAGTTTTGGCTTCAAGATAGGAATTACTTCAAAGGTAATAGTAGCCAGTTAAGCGAATATAGTTTTTATATGTGCATTCCAGTAATTAATTGTTACAACTTTAATTTGGAAAAGACTGACAAATTGTTGCAAGGAAATTGTGAAGAGCAAGCTCATTTAGACAAAATGGGGGTTGCTAAGAATAGGGGGTCTTCACTTTATAACAATCAAAAAGAAGACCAAAGAGATGGAGAAAGGATGACATTAAAGTCATGACTTTAATTAAATGAAAGCTATTTTAATTAGTCACGTTAATTAAAATTAAAGCTATCACTTTAATGCTGCTGACTGGTGGTTTGAAATGAGGTGGAATAAATATAAGTATGAAAATAAGCCACTTATTTTTCAAAAACTTTCTCAGTATGAAAAAAAACTCAAAATAGGACTGAATGGAGGACTTCACGGTAACCATCAGGACGGCATCATCCAGCAATGGACATAAATGGCTGATGAATAAGATCAAAATAAACAAAAGCAACTGTTGCCATCCTATGTTCCTAATCCTGACTTATTATATTCTATGATTGGTTTTTCCATGTTGCTGGGATAGAAACTAGGCTTTCTGTGAGAAAAATAGCACTTCTAGGCAGTATAAAAGATTGAACTAACTCAGAAACTTGCTGGAAAAAAAGACCCTCTTTTATTCTGGCTGCTGACTAGAATCAAACCTATTGTAATCTTCTGCCAGTCTAGCATTATGAAGTTACCCTAAGCAACACAAGTCAGAGGCATAAGAATGCTTTGTTATTGGATCAGTTTCCATGGGTTCTCATGTCAGAAGGACACCAGTTACAGGATATTTTACCAATTATCACACTATAAAAGGTGCTTAACTACAAATTTGTCAAGAGTTCTAAAAGCCTAGCTGTGCTGCTGACCCAAGTACCTGAGTGATTTGTTGGCTTATTTATTTATTGGATTAATATTTATTTAAATTTTTTTTTTTCCAGATTGTGAATATGATTTTTTCAGCTATTACTAAACAACATGAGGTAAGCTTTCTTGTTTCTCTCACTTGAACCTATAGTTTTTTATTCCAAAAATGATATTAAATCTACTCATGACTCTCATGTACATTAAATGTTTCACTGACCTGAATTAGAATGCACTGGAATTTGTTTATGTGTTTCTTTGTAATCATAAGTAATTAAAAACTCAAAACAACTTCGTTTTGCGTTGTCAACTTCATAGTTGACAACGCAAAAGTCCCTTGTCAACTATGAAGATTTAGGTTTCTCAAATATAGTTAAATGGCATAAAATTTTACCATAATTCCATGTATTTTTTCTCAAAGTACATGGAATTATTTTCCATGCATTTCAGATAAAAGAAAGTTTGTTTAAAATCCTTTTGTAATTTACTACAGTCATTTGATATAAAAATTTATTAGTTTGAATCACGTTTTTATCATTAATCAGTTTTATATTTCAATTTTAATCATATCCTAATGGTTCCTACAGTATACTTTCACAAAGAAACAAAGAGGATAGTTATTATTAAAAAATGAAATTGGTTGGAGTTGAGGCCATGGATGTTGTTGAAGTGGATATGCAAGGTTCTGTGAGGCATATACAGGGTGTCTCATAACTTTCTAGATATTTCAATAAATCATGAAAATTAGAAAAATTGGTATATTAGAGTGCAGTTTGCATGAAAGTGAATTGCAAGGAGGGTTTTTTTTTGGCAGGGAGAAAATTGCTTCAAATTTTCACCGATGGTGTGCACCATACCATATGCATCATTTGCAAATACGTTCAAATTGCATGGTGTTCTATAAATTGCATGGTGTACTGCTGACAGCTCGTAATGAATGCGTGCAAATTCCCAATCATTGGAGGTGAACAGAATTGTTTTTGTGAAAAGAAAAATTTGTTGCTGTGATGCTTACTTTGGTGGTGTGATGATTACGCACCATGAAGGATGCAGAATAGTGACATTTTCGCTATGCCTGTGATTCTTGCAGCTTCCTGTGCACTGCTTACCTGCTTGTTGATTGTGCATTCATTTACAATACCACAGTGCTGGTATGGGCTTTGGATAACACTGATCTGCATGTTAAAGGGCGATCCGACAAATTTCCAGTTTTCTTGAAATGTCATATTAGAGACTGTATTCTGGCAGGAGTGATAGAACCTCAACCTTTCTTCATTCTTTTCTGCATTTGAAACTTTCATAAAACTTTGCTACTGATTCCCCACTTACATAAGACAACTTCACTAACAGTATCTGATCCACCAAAGTAAGCATCACGGCAACAAATGTTTCTTTTCACAAACACAATTCTGTTCAACCCCAATGATTGGGAATTTCACATGTTCATTACGAGCTGTCAGCAGTACAACCTGCATTTTATAGAACTCTCATTTGCACGTATTTACAAATGATGCATGTGGTAGAGCACCCTTTATCAATGAAAATTTAAAGTAAATTTTTTCTCCCCACCCAAAAAAAATTCCCCTCCTTGCAATTTACTTTTGTACAAACCACACTCTAATATACCAATTTTTCTCATTTTTATGAATTATTGAAATATCTAGGAATTTATGGGACACCCTGTATTTGACTGCAAGGGTCTTGCATATTTCCTATGCAGTGCCTGCATACTGGTCTCCATAGTAGCTACTAGTGGCATCATTTGATTTTTGCACTCATTTAACTTTTTTGTAGTCGATGATCCAACTGTTGTCTCCATTTTGATATTTTTCTTCAAGTTGTCTTCGAAGATAGCGTCCTTGTTCTCTCTGGGCAAATGTTAGGTTTGGTTGAGCACATTATGCATGATTGGGGCATGTGTCTTTGAACTTGTTGTCGAGCGCTATTATTAATGTAAATGTGCTTGTCAGTGTGTCACAAGTTACTTTTACGAGGTGTGGAAAGTTTGTTCCATTCTTTCTTTTATTTATGGGTCTGAAATAATGGCACTTGACAATATTTTTAGAATTGATGTTGCATTCTTCTGCTAATTTGATGTCTTCTTTTAGTGATTTTCCATTTTCTGTTGGAAAGTTCAAAATAACGGCAATGATTTTTTTTGTTTTTGTTTTTGGTCTCCATCGAGTCATGGACTGTTGATGCGATTAGGTCGTGGAGTTCATTTGCAGGCAGGGGTGAACTTGCATTGTGGCACTGATTGTCAGTTAGTTTGAGCTTAGCTTCCAGTGATCATATTTTGGAGGAAAAAATTTTGTTCATAGTATTGATTGCTGTTTGAGGTTTATGACTTGTTTGCCTAAGTTCAGGAGTTGTTTTACAGACGGGAGGCACAGTGAACAGAAAATGGATTGGTTGAGATCGATAAATAGCTTGTGTGCTGATTTTGCACAGGAAGCGTGTAGCCAGTGGCAACAGAACTCACACAATAACCCATTTTTTTATCGGTGACATCAATTTTACAGCTAAGGCACATTATGGGTTTGTCAGCGATCGTTGCTGTGCTGACTAGATACAGGGTGCTCATTCGTCATTGCCATCTTTGCTTAATATGGTAGGCATAGTGGGCACTTATGCATGGCTGATTTTTAACTGGAAAGGTAAGTAATTTAATTTGCTATAAGTACTTACAGGTTGTGCAGAAGTAATCTGCACAACTTGTAAGTAGGCTTCTTAATACCTGCTGTTAAGGATTTCCATTTAATGATTAATTTGAATAAATAATGATAAAATGTAGGAGTACAAGTTTGGAGTAGCTCGTTCAGATTCTGCCTCTGTACCACAAAAGTAGAAAAAGACCTCATGGGGAAGGAAACTAAAGAAAGTGTCAACAGAGACCTTAATCCATATTACTGTCTCACCTTTTCATTATTACAACATCCCTAAATGGTATGATATATCTGCTCTCTTTAGAGAAATTGAAGAGAAAAACTCCTGTTAGTACACCAAAAATGGTTCTTCTACATGAAAATCCATTAGTAAAAATTAATAATAATAAAAAAATAATAATAATGGAACATGCTTCTCAGAGAATCAAGGACATTCCTGTATATCCATTAATAGATGAGATGGATACTCCCCCCCCCCCCCCAATCACCACAAGAAAATGAAGCCTTGCAACATTTCAAGCCAGGTGGCTCCACCAAAAAATAAATAGCAAAAGCATTTTTGCAATGGAATTGTTATGGATTTTGTTAAAGCATCTACAGGACACATGTTTTTACTTTGGCAAAGTGCCTTGATGTCAGGCAAAGTACACAGAGTGCACTATAATACCATCATCTGTAATGACAGATGGGAAATAGATCTGTCCACAGAGGAGTCACTCTCCTTATGGACATCCATACCTTCTTCCAAGAAGTTCCATTTGACATAAACGTGGAGACAGTTGCCATCTTACTCTTAGTATCATAGTATGCTTCATCTACTTATCTCCAACAGCAGATATCTCATAGGTTGACCTTGATTACTAATATTTCATTTACCACTTTCATGCTTTTACTTCACATCATTCTGTGGAATAGTCCTGCCAGTAATAATATCAGAGGGAGGATTGTAGAGCATATGCTTGACAACAATAATCTCTCCATCTTAAGCATAGAGAAGCAACACCTTCAATAGGCCTATTACATTTGCTGCCATCATCTTAACTGTAAGTTTACCCTTTCTCTCTTCTCACTGTTACATGTGAAACTGATAACAATTTTGTATGGAAGTCATTTCCCAGTGATATCCATATGATTGCCCATGCAGGAAAGCATGAGCAACCATGTAGTATGTTGGAAGTTTTTCCCACTTGGATAGACTATAATAAATTTAGTTTAATCCTTTATCCAAGTATAAGCAAACAAAGTTTGCACCTGAAGTATCTTCAGGACTGAGGCAACTCATGGTAAAGGTGGACCAAGCTCTCATCACTTCTTGTCTTAGTATCTCCCATAATGCAAAGCACATCTCCCTGCAGACATGTATAATGCTATGCATTAAGGGAAGGGCCACTATCCAGACCTTAATAAAGGTCGAAACTGGTCTGGGTAGTGGCCCTTCCCTTAATGCATAGCATTATACATGTCCACATGGTGATGTGCTTTGAATTATGGGAGATACTAAGACAAGGAGTGATGAGAGCTTGGTCCACCTTTACCACGAGTTGCCTCAGTCCTGAAGATACTTCACCTTCTCTTCCTTAGCAGAAACAGATTCTGCAACAGTTCATCTCCTATCAGGAATGCAATGAATAATGTGACAGAGTGTATGATATAAGTTGCTACAACCTGCGATTTAAAACATCTAGTCGGTTTCCACTTTTCCCTATACCACAGTATAGTGGATTGCTGATTGTTGCACAGCAGCCAAGGAAGCTCAGAACAAAGCCTGGAGTATCTTCTGCATGTACCCAACTACAACAGACCTCATTTCTTTCAGATGTGCTCGTGCAAAAGCAAGTTATATCTATCATTAGAGCCAAAAGGGATTCTGGATTCAATACACATCCTCTGTAACCAGTTCATCAAAGACCAAAGAAGTAGTTTGGAATAAAATCTGGAAAATGAAGGCAGATATACCACCTACTCACTTGCAATCATTAAACACAATGGTGCTCTGACACTTCCTGTCCTAAAAAAGCAAAACAGAAAAATACCAAATCCAATTCTCTTCAAATAACAGTATGAAGTCCATTCAATAGCTCATTCACAAAACAAGAACTGAAAGCTGCTTTGCTTAAATGTTGTCCAGTTGCTGTTGGGCTAGATAATATTTTATTAAGAGGTAGTTAAGCATCTTTTACTCTGTCTGACATGAATCATCTGCAAAAGGTGGTTATGATTGACTTTCCTAATCAGATGCTTTTTTTTCTTCTTTCAGAACACAATCTGGTTTCCACCAATGTCATATTCAATTATCGATTATCTAGTCTGAATGGGAACATCCATTCAAGATGCCATCCTAAAACTCCAGCACTTAGTGTCAGTTTTCTTTGATGTGGAAAATAGTATGACCCTGCTTGGAGATTTGGACTATTCAAAGACCTACATATGGTCTCAGAGATATCCTCCCTCTTTTTATTATTTTATCCTAGCAAACATTCCAATTAGTCCAAATGGGAACCACTCTCTCTCTCCCCTCCCCCCCTCTCTCAAACCCTTGACACAAGTGTTGGGAGTTCTGTAAGGTTCAGTTTTAAGTGTTATGCTTTTTGCAATCAAAGTTAACTCAATAACTAAACAGCTTCCTCCAACTGTAAGCAATGCCCACTACATGTCAATAATAAAATCAATAAGGCAGATAGACAAGTTATTGCAGTGAAGTATATAAAAATCAACTAAATGATACTGCAACAGAAGTAATAAAAGAACTAAAAGCAATCTCTCCACCAGCAGAGATCTTTGAAAATGACATATTCGAAGTGGAGGTGAATAAGGCTACAGAACATCTCAAGAACAACCAGAGTCCTGGAAATGGTAACATAATAGTCGAGATGCTAAAATATGGGGAAGAATCAGTTGTAAATGAAATACATAAGTTATGTAATGAAATATGGAGCTTCTGTTATTCATGCAATATGGGGGTCCTAGAAAGACAGCTGCTGCAAGCCCAAGCCAAATTTTGAAAGGTAGTCATATTTTGACTATCTTTCAAAATATGCACTAACAAATGGGTTTAGATTTTCACCACAGAAGACTGCTTGTTTGTATTTTTTTTTTACAAGTGGAAATGTAATTGCTGTTACAACAGAAGCCAAGCTCTTAGGGCTCTTATTCAATAACAAGCTTAGTTTTCTTCCTTATATGTGCCAGCAAGCAATGAACATCCTTTGCACCCTACTTTCCAAGGGATGCCAGCAGATGATCTTTGCTTCATTTGCATCATGCACTTATCAGATCAAAACTTGATTATGCACACAAGCCTCTGCCAGAGACCGTACATTATGATGGATGAATAGTATCAACTATCAAGCAATAAGAATTGCAACTGAAGCATTTCTAACCTCACTGATTCCTAGTCTTTACATTGATGTAAATCAACCACCTTTGTTCCCTTCAACATCTATAGCTCTCTCTGTTTTATCTGACCAAAATAAAATCCATTGTACTGTCTTGAGCTTACTGATCACCTTTCTCTTTAAATTTCCTCCACACTTTTGTAGACCCTGCTTAATGATACCAGTCATTCATTTAATTTCCCCCTGATTTATCATCCTAACTTTAAGTATACATCTGATACTACTTTCATCAAATATCCATTGACCATATCCCATTCATTATTAACAATCACTTATACCATAATACTGTGCCAAGCAGTCTCCTAATTATGACATACTTAGGAGACTGCTTGGCACAGCTCAGCGATTCCACATGTATACCTTGCATTTCATCACCTCTCACATTAAGATTATATCACCACTATCCTTATCCTATCCATTTAAGGAACCTACCCATGGTGGAGGAGACCTCCCAGTGATGGATGCTACTGCTCCTTTTCATTTTTCCTCTTTTTCTTTGCTTTTCTTCCTGTATTCTTCGCTCTATTTCTTCTGAGTCCTTATTACTATCCTGTCTTCCAGACTACCATCATTGGAATTCAATACCTTTTTGCCATATTATCCATTTGGTGCAACCTGTGGACATCCAGAAAGGGGGTGGGTGGGATGGATTCTAGTAGTCTTTCACTACTTAGACCTCTGCTTTGGCAGAAGCAGTCCTGTATGACCCAATCAGGATCAGTTAGCTAGTAAACTTGCTTACAAGGGTCATGGGTGTTGCATTGGATCTCTTTCCCCATGGTCTGAGGACAGGGTCCAAAACTTGCTGTAATGCCCATATCACATGTGGGGTAGCTCTGGCATTCTACTCCAAAGTGAAGCCACTGCTTGCCAGAAATGGACACCTACTCCTAAGAGAGTAGGTGTCTGTTTGTGGCTCTGTGGTTGGTGGAGCTCTGGTTCCAGAATAAACTGAATACGTCTTCATCCTTTTGTCAATCAGGGCCCTTGACAAACTCCAACCAGCTTCAGAAACCATATCATCAGCAGAAAACCAAAGAAAGAAACAAAAAACATCAGAAGCTGCAATAAATACACCACTGTTCCTAATCTTACACTCAACAGGCGAGCATTCATTTAGAAAAATGTCATCTTTTTTCATCTGGAACAGTTGACGGGATCTTCAGAATGTGTCAAAAAACTGTATTCAGGAGATATCCTTATTAAAGTAGCTACAGTAGCACAGTGGCAAAAATTACTCCAACTTTAAACTTTTCTTGAGGCATAATATCAGACTGCTTCAGTTTCCCAATAAAGAGATATACTTCTATCTCAGAGACCAAGAAGTGGCAGCCATAAGAAGAATCCTGATATGTAGGTATGAGCATCTGACACACACACACACCATCCTTACCTTTAACAAACCAAACCCACCAGCATCTCAACTGTTCAGTAAGGCTCTATATCTGGTACACCTTTATAGTGTGTTAAATGTCAGAAATATGGTCATTGTCAATTTGCTTGCTTGTTGTGGCTCTGCTATCTGTGCGATATGGCAGTAAAGATCATAAGAATAAACACATTAAGAGCAAAACACCAAAACATGCTCTGTGAGGTAGACCCATACTCCTGAGCATGCCAAAGGTACCCTTCTATTAAAGCTTAAGTGCTGGGAGGACATCATGTTGGAGGTTTAATGGCATATCAACAGCAGTAAGAAATGATTCAAAACTATTTTAATTCTTCCCATATTACATCTCAATCACTGAGACATCTTCAGGGAATATAAACTAATGTTTCACACAAAGGCAACCCAGTACCAAATGAAACACATGGATGTGATCCTAAAGTCCTGTCTAGGCAGGATGCCCTATTTGGGATCTCTGAGTATTAATGTTTCGCAAATTTTGGAAAGTTTCTTCCATCCATGTTTATTTAAAGCTAAATTCTGAGTGCAGCTGCAGATTCCAGAAACTGCCTTTGTTTTTTAAATTTACTGTGATGGAACATGGTGGTTTTCCAGAAAGACCTGAGAGTGGTATCTAATACATGGTCTGCAAGACTAGATTGATTGACTGTAGTTTGCAGATGATGTGCATTTTGTGTTTGTCTTTGTGGATGGTGGCTTATCTACCAGACTGTCCAAATTATGCCAACTTGCAGAACAAGGCACTTTATATAACCATTTTGCACTTTAATGGAATAGTTTCAGCACGAAGAGAAATAATTGAGGCATTGACAATGAAAAGGGTGTAAGTGTCAAAATCCAAATTTTACAGAAGCATAAAACCGAATGATCACCTATATAAAAGAAAATGACACACTTTCTGACAATCAAAAACTTTTTATTTATTAATTTTTTTCAAAACTAAGAATATTATTACATATTATTATTGCATCATACTAAATATTATTACATTATTATATTGTTCTGAGCGATGCAGGATTCTTCCCTCGTCCATCCTTTGAAGGTCACATCCCCTTTTTTCAAGCATTCAATTAGAAGCTGGTTTTTCTTTCTTGAAATCCTGAATATGCATCAGAAAGTTTGGTTACACACCTGTATGGTTCCTGCCTTCAAAGGTACAGTGTAAAGGCCAAAATTTTCCCAAATTAATATGGCTCATTAAGTACATACCCGGCTTCAGACGGTAACTGGCAGAACTCTTGATAAAGTTTCTTTAAAATTTCTTTGTAAGCGAATATCATTTGTATTAGCATTTGCAGCTGGCCTGGAACAATAAAATAAGTACTGAGTTATTACAACTGTGTTTATGGATAACTCCCAGTATTTCTACAGATTCAGAAATATTCACTGTTTTTGTTTACCTAATTCTTGTTGAGAGGCTTATATGCTGGTTAAACATGATAACTAATATTTAAGGAATTGACAGCGTATACTAGAAATATAAATTAAATAAACTTTAATATATACTTTCCGATATTTCGGCAAACGTCACGGCAAACCTTAATGAATACACAGGTAAGCTCAAGGCTTTGCTATTAGATCGATCCACTTACCTCCCCATTAATTACAATCCCAAACTCACAAATTAGAAAACTCCATAGGCTCCTTAAGAAGGTTACTTCTTGGCCTGCGGAGGTTACCAACAGACTAAAACTCTATAACTCTAGATCCCCCTGCATATATGGGCTCCCAAAAATACATAAAGAAAATGTGCCATTACGTCCCATAGTGGATGGCATTGATTCCCCCACTTACAAACTAGCCAAGCATTTAGCCAAAGCGCTCTCACATTATACTGGCAGCACACCATCACACATAAAAAACTCAGCCCACTTCAAAGCCAGTATAGAAAACCTTACACTGCAACATAATGACATAATGGTCAGTTTTGACGTCTCCTCCCTATTCACGAATGTACCCCTCAAAGAAACCCTAGAGCTAATCCAAGCTAAATTTCCTCCCGATATCTCAGCCCTATTTCAGTTTACAATGAACTCACGCTATTTCGTTTGGCAGGAAAAATTCTACAAACAGATAGAGGGGACAGCCATGGGTTCACCACTTTCCCCACCCTTGGCCAACTTCTTTATGGAGACTTTTGAAGAGAAAGCCTTAAACTCAGCCCCACAGAAACCTACCATATGGCTTCACTACGTTGATGATGTGTTTGCTATTTGGCCACATGGCCCGGATTCACTCCTCTCCTTCCTAACACACTTAAACAACCAGCACCCTAGAATCAAGTTCACCCTGGAAAAAGAAGCAAACAATAACCTCTCCTTCCTAGACACACTAGTCACGCGCTAACCTGATGGAACCTTGGTTTTCTCAGTTTATAGAAAACCCACCCATACAGGCAGATACATTCACCAACGATCCCATCACCTCCCCTCACAACAATATGGAGTTATTAAGACACTATTCAACAGGGCAAAAATAATCTGTTCAACTGATCAAGCCCTAACCACTGAACTAAATCACATCCGTGATACTTTCTCAGCCAATGGCTACCCCCCCCCCCCAAAAAAAATATAATAAAATAAAAAATCCAGAAAATACTTAACCCAGTTATCCACAACCCACCACCCCCTCCCCTTCACAAAAAATATTACTCTAAATCCATCACCATTCCCTACATCCAAGGCACTTCGGAAAAAATCAACAAAATCTTAAGAAAACATGACTTAACCACTTGTTACAGACCACATAGAAAATTGGCATCCCTTATTCGCTCCACTAAAGACCAACCACTTCCCCTAGACCTACCTGGTGTATACCAGGTCCCTTGCAGCTGTAAATTGTCTTACTTTGGCCAAACAGGCAGGACAGCAAATATCAGAATCTCAGAACACAAGGATTACATTCGATTTCACCAGTACAGCCACTCTGGGCTTGCAGACCACGCTCTGGATACGCGCCACAGAATAAGATGGAAGAAAGCCACAGTCATACACCGCAGCAAGTTCAAGTATGAAAGACTATTCATGGAATCAGCCTCAGCCCTTAGGAACATGCCAAACCTCAACAATTTGGATGCATGACTGCCCCAAATTTGGGAAACATTTATCAGAAGAACTTTAGCCCAAAGGCCAAGAACCACCAATATAGCCCACCAGGGGGCACCATCAGGACTTTAGGAAAATGTTAGCTTCTGTTCTCATTTGCTGTTATGTAGTACTTGTGTGCACGTATCTTTGTATTAAGTTCCCAAGAAGATGGCAAAGTGATTTGCCGAAATATCGGAAAGTACATATTAAAGTTTATTTAATTTATATTTCTAGTATACGCTGTCAATTCCTTAAATATTAGTTATCGTTTGTTTACCTAACTTCTTCGGCGTTTCATAAGTTGACTTATTTTTCGCTATCTTCCTTTGTAATTAAAGCAACTACAATAACTCAATAACTTACTGAGCATGGAATAATGATTGAAAATGCCTAGGAATGTGTGAATCACAAGAACCAACATAAACACGGTCATGCAAGTTTGTTGTGGGAAGGTTACAACTATGTTTACTTGCAACCTTCTCAATGTCAACTAGAGGAAAATTGCATCCACCACGATCTGTTGATGTGAATTACAATTAGAACAAATGGGCTAGGGAACTTGTCTCCTTTTCTATACTATTGGCATTGGAACATGCGTCTCTTTCAGTGAGAAAACAACTTTTTGTAAATTTTGGCACTTACACCCTTTTCATTGTCAATGCCTCTATTAATCAACAGTTTAATTGATTTCAGTATTTCGCCTCAATCACAGAGACATCATGAGGTGAATATAATGTTAAAATGTGAGGGCTGTTCACTAGCCTTAGATGTTTGGCAATAGGCCTAAGAATTAAAGTTTCCCAAATTTTGAGAAGTTTAATACAACCATATTTATTAAGATTAGGCTGGTTTTATGTCTGCTGCGATGGAGCATGATGATTTTCTTTCAACTGATTCTGTGTAGGATATCCAAGGCATGGTCGTCAAGCCCTGACTAACATAGCCTATGGCAGTGGATATATTTTTTGTGTTCTTCTAAGCAGATAAGATAGCAAGTTTCAGGTACAGCTTAAAAGCTGTACAGAGATTGTATTTTTTTCAAGGACCTGGCTTTTTTTTTTGGATATATCCAGGATGTAGGGGATAGTGGTGTCATAGCTGAAATCCTTCTGAAGAGATGCCTGAGAATTGGGGAGAGATTGATTTTTTTTTTTTTTTTAAATTCTGTAAGAACTGTAGCCATTGAATAGGAAGGTGTTGTATTCATACACACAGATACATTCACCAAAACTTTCCCATCACCAACCCTCTGAATAGAATGGCATCATTAAAACTCTAGCCAATACAGCCTACAATCTTTGTTCCAGTGAAACCTCTCTTAAGCAGAACTCAAAAATAAACATATTTTTGAGTTCTAAAATAAACATATTTTTCGCCTTCCTATCTAGTGGCTACAGTTCTTACAGAATAAGTTACTAGAAGATTAATACCGACATGGAGATTAAACATAATGTAATTTTTAAATAATGGCTTCACACACATAAGAGAACACTAAATATAATTTATTATTATTCCTATATGTTTCAGCATATAGAAAGAAAGAACCTGTAACATTTAAATTCTGAATACAAGAATGAGTCATACAGCATCTGTATAATATCACGTGTCTTGGTCGCAGCTGTCCAGTATGAGGAAACACTATTAGAGTTCAGAGACAGGAATGAACATATAATTAATTAATTTAAAAAATTCATAAACAATTAAAAGCAATCACTTCCCAAAACTTAGAGATATACAGTCTGTCCAATTATGATTAGGGCAGTGGCATAGGACTTCACATGATTCAAAAAATAGACAGTCATATTTGAACCCATTGTAGTGTAGCATTTTGGTGCTGTTCAGTGAACTCCAGTTCTAGTGTCGATGGCATGAGAAGTAAGGCCTGAACCCCTTCAAATTCCAAAAATCTTATATAATGTTAATGTTCTTGGATTCTAATAGTAGCAGAATGACCAGTCTGTCCAAAGACTGGGTATTTGATGACAAATACAGGGTATTTGAGAAACACCAGGCAAAGATATGTGATAATGTATCTTTGATAGGTATCAAGAAAGATGACAACTTCTGGGCTGGTTTGAAGGTCGGATGCAAATTATATCTACGAAGGTTCCTTGCTAGTTTGTTCAGATGTTCCTTTAAGGTAAGGCATGCTGATCCTTTTAACATCAGAATCCAATCTGGAAGAGGGATGATAATTATCAGATATTTTCTGTATCAATGTCTTGCTGTATCCATTAAGTAATAGAACATTAATTTATTTAATTCTTCTAATAGGTGAGATGCAGAAGTGCAAATTGTACTTGCTCTTTGTACAAGGCTATTGATAATACCTATTTTTTGTGAAGGATGATCATGTAAAGATGCATGGATATATCTGCCTGTAAAGGATGGCTTCCAGTATACAGAAAGTTCAATATTACCAGCAGAGTTACGACGTATTAAAGTATCCAGAATGAGGAGACTGTTATTAGATTCACATTCAATAGTCAGCTTGATGCGAATATATAAAGATTTAATTTTATCCAGAAGTTGAAGTAGTTCTGTTTCAGATTGAGACTGGATTTTGGCAGATTGAGGGTACTGCAATGAGTAGTCCTATATCACCTGCTTTGGCTGATTGATGTTAGGGAGCATTTAGAGGATAAAATTTCTAACACCATTTCTCCTTCCACCTCCATTTAGCTATGTTTTGTGGATGATATCTTTGCAATTTGGTCTCAATTTGAAACAGAATTACTTCAATTTCTGAAAATTAAATCCTTATATACTTGCATCAAGCTCACTAATGAACGTGAATCTAACAACAGTCTCCCCTTTATGAATACTTTGATATGTCAAAACTTTGCTGGTAATATTGAATTTTCTGTATACAGGAAGCAATCCTTCCTGGTCTGGACATTGACCTGTAGCTGCTTTTGTCATAAGAATAAATAAATAAAAATTAAATAAATAAACTAAAATAAAAAATAAAATACAATAAAAATCAGACTGTATGCCAATCTCTAAGATTTGGGAAGTGATTACCATTAATTGCTTATGATTATGTTTAAATTAATTCATTAACCAATTATACATCTATTCCCATGTCTCTGAACTCTAATAGTATTTCCTCCTGCTGAGCATGGAATAATGATTGAAAATGCCTAGGAATGTGTGAATCACAAGAACCAACATAAACACGGTCATGCAAGTTTGTTGTGGGAAGGTTACAACTATGTTTACTTGCAACCTTCTCAATGTCAACCAAGTTACCAAGACACGTTATATTAAACACATCCTTGTATATACATTCTTGTATTCAGAATTTAATTATTGCCTTCTCCTTGAAAGAAACTCATGACATATTGAGTGAAATGTATAGCAGTAATAAATTATATTTAGTTTTCTCTTACATGTGTGAAGCTGTTATTTAAAAACTTTATTAGTTGTTACCGAATTGAAAAAAAAAACAATGAATCTTCCCCAATCCTCAGCCCTCTCTTCAGAAGGATTTTGGAAATGCCACCACCATCCACTAATGTAAAAATAAAAAATGTAACCACTGCATAGCTTTCAAGCCCCATCTGAAACTTGCTACCCTTATCTGTCTTAGTAAAGATCAGCTCCCTCTTCTATCAGTAACCAAAGTATATAAATTGCCGTCTTACGGTATGTTGACATACTTTGGAGAGGCAGGCAGATCAGCTGTCATCTGCATTCATAAATGAACACAAAACTTACATCTGCAATCATGACTATGGTCAGTCTGGTCTTGTGAACCATATATTGGATTTTTTTTCCTCCAGAAGATCCTTGCAGGATCTTCTGGAGAAAAAAAAAATCACCATGCTCCATCACAGTATATTTAAAAAATAAAAACTGTTTTTAGAATCAGGAGTTGCACTCGGAAATTAACCAAATTTAAATAAATATTGATGAGAGAAACTTCCCAAAATTTGGGAAACATTAATCCTCGGAGATCCCAATTTACTACCTAGGCCTCCTACAAATGTCCTATATAGATAGGACTTTAGGGTAATATCCATGTGTTTTATTTAGTATTGATAGCCATTGTGTGTGTGTGTGTGTGTGTGTGTGTGTGTGTGTGTGTGTGTGTGTGTGTGTGTGTGTGTGTGTGTGTGTGTGTTTCAAGTGTTAAAAATATTAAAATAGTTTTTAATCCTTTCTTAATGCTGTTAGTGCTTTATTAAACCTTGAACATGACAAAGACTCTCAGATCCCTAGAATCTTTTATCACATGGCACATTGAGTAATTATTTCTCATTAGCTGCATAAATTCTGTTTTCTTCTACCTATGTATCCTTTCCCCCATTATATTATTACTTTCCCTTCACTTATTTATCTTATTTGCGAATGCATACTATACACTTTCTCCTAGTATATTGACAATGTACAGCTGATTACAAAGCAGAAAAAGGGACTACACAAGTTGTGACATGTCTTATGAACCATTACAAAGCTATGAGCCAAAACTTTTAAATCTCTCAAGGTATTTTTCAAACTCTTGGCAAAGTAAATACAGTAGGAGTACTTACTTTGTCAAGGAGCATCTGTTACTTACAATAGCAATTGTGAAAGTGAATTTATTTTGTATTTTGATTAACATTGTTCATTGATATACTAGAGTAATAGCCAGCATCATTCATAAACTGAACACCACTTATGATCCAGATGACTGGAGATGTATAGATTTGTCTAAAAAAAAAAGTCTAAATATAATTAGAAATAAATGTGAATTCATTTCATATTGGATTGAGAGAGAGATATAGATTATATGTCATTTGGATAATTTAAAGGAAACAAGTGATAACTTCATGTTACTCTTGGTAAAAAAAAAAAAAAGGTACAATATGAAAATTTAAAATCCCGACAAATGATCATATGTCAAAATTTTAAAGTATTAGTTATCTTACTTGGCCATTCAGTTTGGGCATGTAAATTTTCATGCTCAAAAATGCTGAAGCAGTGTTAAAATAAGGAACTGTCAAAAGGAATGACTAGAACGATGCATTCTTACCATTAGCAATAAAACCATCATCAAAGATAATTTAGTAATTCTGGAGAAAATTTTATTTCTTCCACTATGCATAAGTTGCAACTTTTGAAGTAGCTCAAAAATCTTCAGTTTTAGAGAGAATTTTTATTGTTCCTAGATGAAGAAATTAATATAGGGTGCAGCCTTCAGGACACTTGTTCAGCTTCAGTTACAAAAAAGTCAAAAATGTTTTAAGCAAGTTCCATCTACTTGGTGCTATATAAATTTAAATGTTTATTATGTACATTTGTCCTTGACATATTTTCTGCAGAATATTTGAAACTTAACTAAAATGCCAGTGTGAAAGTTCCATCAGAACTTCTACAATGTCACAAAAAGAAGATATCTTTGCACATGGAATAACGCATTGTTAAGTTAGATGGGAAATCAAGAACATTGAAATAAAAGAACATTGTAAAGTGTGAATTTTAAATAAATTATAATCATTTAATTTTAAATAAAATAAAATTGTAATTTTATGTTTGTCTGTGAGCTTATATTTAATGGCCAATTTTAATAAAAAAAAATATAGATTTATAGTGTATTTTATCCAAATACTTTCAAATAAGGTTGAATATGCTATAAAAACAAGTTTTGTATTTTTTGAGTTTGTGAAAATAATGAGAGAGAAGTTTTTTTTTTAAATACTATCACATTGGGTTTTTTATCATTTTTTTTTTTTAAATTGTAGACTAGTGTTATGTTTTCTTTAGTTGAACGTTGTTATTGAATTTTTCCTCATAGATTAGTGGACCATTCTTTAAATTGCTCTCAATGCTTGTGGAGTTTGTGGGAGGTCCACCTGGCATGCCCTCTTTTACTAATTTGGTTCTGCAGAGGATCTGGGAGGTGAATATATTCTTTAAAATTTATAGTCTGAACTGGCTTAATAAATTAAGAGCCTTTAGTGTAATTTTAGAAAAATGTAATTTTTATGCATAGAAAAGGAAATGTTTTAGGCTTAAAACATTTTCTTACTTCTTAATTTAGTGAATTTGATACATTTTCTATGAAATTCTGAGTGGTTAAATGACAATCTCTTATGTATTCATTTGTGCATCTTTGTTCCACTTCTGTTTATGAAACAGGAATTATATTAGTGTAGAATGAACAGTGTGAAAGTAAAATTTTGTTTGTTTTCCAATGAAATCTTATAAGGAGATGGAAATAGTTATTTTTATCCTCTTGTATGATTTTCCTCTTAAGAGCAACTAGTCTTCTTCTAGCCATTTTTATAGTCATTTTTGGTTATTGGCCTCCTCCATTTGCATCCATCACTAGGGTGTCCTTCCTATGAAGGAAAAAGAATATCTGGACAACCAGAGAGAAGATTGTCCAGATATTTGTTTTCCTTCATATGGATGCTACTGGGTGATTGTCTTTGTCCATCTATCACTGTTCATCCATACAATATGTCCTTTCATCTCCATTTTAATTTTAAAATTTCTTCCCTAGGTACAACACTTTTGTTTCTTTTTTTATATCTTGATTTCTTATTTTGTCTTGCAGTTTGATGTTAAGCATGTGTCTCACTCTCAATTTTGCACTCAGTTTTCCTCATTCTGTCCAGTATTTGTTTGGTTATTGGCCATGTCTCTGATCCATATGTACATAATTGGGATGATGTATTAGTTATAAAGTTTAGCTCTATTTTCTGGTTTTATTTTACTGCATAGAAATTTTTTTCAGAGTGCCAAAAGCCATCCAGCCTAGCGGAATTCTCCTTTTTATTTCTTCAAAAATGTAAAGGTTCTACCAAGGTATACACATTCCTGTACTTGCTCTATTTTGTTATTGTCTATTATTATCTGCTCTTCTGTCACTTTGTTTCCTTCGGTATTTGTCATTATCTTAGTTTTTTTTATAGTTTATACATCTAATAGACAAGCTTGGGTGTTGAACGTTATTCGTAACTTGTTTTAATGGTATTAACAACATCAAACGAACTGTTTTATAAAAAAATGTTTATTAACTGACATATTTTGCTGGATTTCAAACTAGCATCTTCAGAGCACAAAGTGTAAGTGAAACAATTCAAAATTGTAACGGACAAAAGATCTCAAGTCCTCTAATATTGTAAAAAAAAAAAAAAAAAGTGTAAGATGATAGTCTCCCAGATTTTTAGCAAATTAATGCAACCATACTTGTTCAGGTTAGAAGAATTCTTCATAGCCATGGCTGACTCTAAAAATAATCTTTGTAACGGTTTCTAAATAGCACATTGGTTTTCTTCTATCTAATCCTGTGTGAAGGAGTGTCCAAAGCTTGGTCTGCCAAGCCTGACTTGCCATAATAATAATAGCAAAAGTATTTTTTATGTTCTCCAAGGCAGATGTTAACAGATCTTCCTGTCTACCCAATCTCAGCAGATTGCAAATGATGCAGCAACATTGTAACAAGTGTATAACACTTCATGGGGGATATGCAGAATAATATGTAAATCACATGGTTCTACCTCAATTCCTTCATGGTGTTTATTATAACTTTTCAACACACTCTTGTACTCTCAGTATGTCCTCATCATCCTGATATTATTGTAATGCTTTTCTCTACAGTCTCTCCAGCTTCATCATGTAGGAATTCAAATGTATGCAACCAAATTTGCACGAAGTATCCAGATACTGTCATATTACAGCCTTGTTAAGAGGAAAAAATAATTCCTTATCCTCACGTCGATGTTCATTTCAGCATCAAACTATCCAGTCCTCTGAGTTGTAATTTACTAGTAATTTATGCTATGCAGTATCTTTGACTTCTGATCCACCATAACTCCAAGATCTCTCTCATCAGTTTCTCAGAGTGTAAAGCCCACCAATATAATATGCAAATAGAAACAAAGCGTATAACTTTACACTTACAAACACTGAATTAACAACCATTATCACTTGCTGATAGTTCCAGACTATTTAAGTCACTCTATGTAAATGCTGTATATCAATACCATCCTTGATTACTTGGCCTGTCTTTGTATCATGAAACAAGTGAACATCTTTTTTCAAGTCCTTCTCAATATCATTAATGTACAGACTGAACAACAGTGGTTCAAGAAATGTTTCCTAAGGCACACCACTGGTCACCTTAAATCTCACAGATTCATATACCCTGCCTCCAATACACCTTTCTGATACTTGTCCATCAGCCAATGACTTAAGCAAATGATAGTTTATATTCCAATTTATGCGATAGCCCTTCATTTGGTATCCTGTCAGATACCTTAGCAAAGCACAACAGTACCACAGTGTGTCCATTCTCTTTATCCAACTCAACAGTAACATTACTATAAAATATGAACAAATTGCTCAGACATGACCTTCCTTTAGTAAACTCATACTACTTCTTGTAAAGTATGTCTGTCAACCCATTGCTGTGTGTAAGTTCTTATAAACTTCTCTAATATCTTCACCACCACTCCAGAGTGTCATAGATCAATAGTTAGACATTCTTTTTTGCATCACACTTGTACAAGAAAACTATCATATATTCTTTTCATTCCTGTGGTATTGTTCCTGACTGAGACTCATGTTATACAACCAGATCAAGGGCCTGCCTAACCAGTTCAGCTGAAGAATACCATTTGTTCAGCATAAATGCTGATATCCTATCTGGTCATATTGCTGAATTCTTTTCCATGTTATGCAACAGCTTTATAACCGCATTCTCATGAACTTTTCACTTGATCCAATGAAGTTGTAGTACCTGTGCACCATGTTGCACCCACCAAGTTAGTAGATCTCAGCAAACATGAGAATTCATTGTCTGAACAGACAATTCTCTGTCAGAAGCAGATGTCATTATCTGACACAACCATGCCATTTGCATTCATTAAATTTATTCTTCTATATTCATTCCTTCCTTCCTTTACTTGAGACATAATGATAACAATCTTTTAGGTTGCCTTTAGCCTGCATAGCCAATTTCTTTTCATACTTATCTGGTAACTTTTCTGGCCCAACTTATATTTCATAACTCTTCTCATCTTTATTCTCACAATACCCCTTCCACATCATCTTCTTCTTATGGATCTCCTACTTATCTTCCTATTAAGCAACTAATACCAAGGGAGTGAATATTTTATTCCATTGAGTTTGTAATAATTTCTTGCTTTTGTAGCCAGTGTCAAAACAGTCACATCTTTAAATAAAATTCCTTTTGATACTATGATTGAATCCAACACTTGAGTTTCTTCTTTTATATGCAGCTCACGAAAGCTGAGTCACAAGAGTTCAATAAATTCTCCTTCATTCATATCATGAGTTTTCTCTGCTACACAATCAATGTGCAGAAAATTGAAGTTATCCATAATTATTACTCATTTAGTACCATCAAGAGAATTTAATGATGAATTTTATCCATTAACTGGGCTTTTGTATTACTGGAAGTGCGATTGGTGTCTTTTTCAACTGCGCCCCATACAAAATAATCCATGGGGTTAAGGTCTGGGGAGTTTGGAGGCCAAACATTTGGACTGGTGAAGTCGTAGAAATTTTCAGACAACCATTTTTGACTTTTCCCAGAGGTGTGGCAAGGGGCCGAATCCTGCTGCCATACATACGGCCTACCATTGGCTACCCTTGTTATCCAGGGCTTGACTACAGTGTTTAGCAACTCCACGTAGCCATCTGAAGTCAACCTGAGGCCCTCTTGGAAAAAATGCGGAGGCATCACATTGCCTTCAGAGGATACACATCCGAAAACCATCACAGTTTGGGGAAATTTAGTCTGCATTACACGAGGAATGTCCTTTGTACTGTATGCAAGCCATCTGTTATTCTGCGTGTTGTGTTTTTGATCCTGGCAAAAGTTTTTCTCATCGGAAAAGAACCAGATTGTTTGTGGTTCCGCAGGATGTTTCACTCTGCTTAGAAGTTTCTTCGCGTTTATCAAACGTTTTTCACGGGCCTTTTCTGTAAGCAGCTGACCTTTGCGGCGCTTGTATGAGTAGTAGCGGAGGTCTTCATTGAGTGCAAGCTTCATAGTAGAGGCTGCAACATTCATTTCACGTGACAAAGCCCGAATTCCAATGCCAGGGTTCTTCAACACCTGTTCCTGCAGATTTGCGAGGAATTCTGCTGTACGAATGCAATCAGATCGTCTGCTAGGGATCTTTCTTCTTGCTACATCCTCGTAGTCACCATTGCAAGTCTCTAGTTCATGCCTGATTGTTTTTACTGTATTCAGGGAGCATTGGGCAGCAGTCGAAATATCCTTATTTTGATGGCCGGCACGAATCATCATGATACAAGTTATTCTCTTCCATGATTCAGGTGGGTTCCAGCTATCCATCCTTTCTGACATCTTGTATATGAATGAAGAAGGGTCAAACCTTTTAAATGAAGAGAAGTGTGTGTTAATACATGTAACTTACGGAAAAATATAATTAATTATAAATATGTCAAATTTATCCCGAACACCCTGTATGTATTACATACTACATTCTTACAATAAAGTAAGCTAGAGAAAAGAAAATGTTATTAAAGAAAATCATAAGGAAGTGAAAATACATTTACAGTACTGTACTGTATTTATCAATACCATAAGTTTACATTATCTATTTATAAGATGAATCATATGTCTGTCAGTATCTACATCAGTATTGTCTTATACAAAACACTGTAGATGTTATATGTATTACTAATACTAGACATCAAAAATGAAAAGATAATGTGAAAAAGAAATTCATATTTATATTTATAGGTATAATGATTCATGCATTGATAATGAAGAAGCAGCAATATGATTTATGATTGCTTTATGGTAGCCTAGTCTACGCACTAATGAATGAGTTGTTATAAAATTTATATTTTATGCAGTTATGATTTAATACTGCATCTTTATGTTTGTCTACATTTCTGTCGACTGTGAATGGCAATGTATGGTCTGTAAGTGTTGATAAATTTTAACTTTTTATAATAGATTTGTGTATACTTTGTGGTATTAAATGATAAAATAGACTAGTATCTACATATATTTTATGCATTCATGACAACCGAACTTTTTCTTAATTTTTGAAATATTTATAGGCTATGCAGATCATCTACGAGTTTTTTAAATTGTCGCAGATCTCTAAAAAATTTTCTAATATATTTATTCAGAATAATAATAAAAATAAAAAAAAATGCATATAAGTTGACCCACGTAACTGTACTTTCATCTGCAGTCTACCCTCTGCAACAAGTTTCAACCAATAAATAATTTCTCCAGGACTTTTCTGCCATCAAACTCATTCTACATATCTAAAAACTCATACCCATCTACACAACCTATGCATTAATCATTTGCTATCATAGCCCTCCTCTTTAACCCAGTACTAATATATCTTGGCAAGAAACTAACAGTTTACATGGTCTCGCTCTTCTTTCTCTCTTCTTCTAGAAATCCTTCGATATCCTCTGGCATACTGTATTTGTCACTACTTAAATCGTTTGTTCCAAAAAGCAAAGCACTACTGTGTCTTTTAATTTTCTTTGTTATTTCTTGATTTAGGCAGTCACCTAATTCTTTCCTGTAACCAGCTATTCATATAAATAAGCTGATGTTTTTCTCTATATATCAGTTTATTCATAAAGGAGTGGAACTCTGAAGCACCTCTGCATCAATATCAAGAGAGATCCATCACGACACATGAGTAGCAGGGAGAGAGAGAAATTGGCAATCCAGCTGGAATATATTTTTAAACACACTAGTTTACCATAAGAACAAATGGCTGAAGGAAAAATTGAAGAAATGTTGATTTGCAAAGAGATGTAAGATCCTTTCTGATTGGTAGGTTAGTTCACTTTGTTTTTTGCCACAAGGATAGCAAAGGTCATACTCATCATTAATTACCATGGAATAATTGTACTGCTGAGTTGCACTTAATTCAGGTTTCACTTCTATACATAACAGAAACCTGCTACCAAAAATGTGTGATTTATGCAGACTTGGGTTCTTTACAGATTATCTGTCTTGAGTACTGTCCACTTCAGCACTTTTAATCTTTTACAGTTATTGTATACAATGTGAAGACTCTTAATTTTGATGTTTAATTGTGCTGGATTTTCCCATCTACATTGGAATTAAGGGAAATGAGAAAGCAGATACAGCTGCTAGGGCACTATTCTTTCCATGTACTGTTTGTTATTTCCCTATAACGCCTACTGATACTAATAAGAGCATAGTTAATTAAAACAGTGGTAGTTATCATGGCAAGAAGCATTGATGGATAAAATGCATTTAGCAGTAGACAAGGCAATACAAAATAAATAGCTAAATAAGCAATGAACACATGCAAAAGAAAACAAATTGAAAAAATATATATCAATGCCATTATATATAAATTACATTAATAATCAAATGTATTTGTATAAATTCATTTTTTTTTAAATGGTAAAACTTTGTGCAGTTTGTCTGAATTGGACATCTGCCCAAGCATAAGTAACTCAGCCAGGATTAGTAAAAATTGCATTCCTTTCTCAAGTACTGGCACTCCACCAGAACATGGCAAATGATATGATGAGTGTTTCACTGTTCACATATAAGTGCGTCATCATCTCTCAACAGAACGTATAAGATGCATGACTCACATGAAGCTTAGCAAGAACAACTTCTCTATTGTTTCCACACTGAGTAGACCATCAGTTTCAAGTCTAATCTTAACGCATTTTATCCATCAGTTCTTCTTGCCATGATAACTAACACTGTTTTAATTAACTATGCTCTTATTAGTGTCAGTAGGCTTTATAAGGAAATAACAAACAGTACATAGAAAGAATAGTGCCCTATCAGCTGTATCTGTTTTCCATTTCCCTTAATTCCAATGTAGATGGGAAATCCAGCACAAATAAACATAAAAATTAAGGGTCTTCACATTTTATACAATAACTGTAAAAGATTAAAAGTGCTGAAGTGGACAGTATACAAGACAGATAATCTGTAAAGAACCCAAGTTTGCATAAATCACACATTTTTGGTAGCAGTACAATTATTCCATTCAAATAGAATCTGACTGGATACCATCTAATCAGGAAAAACAGTAACACAAACAACAGTGATTCAGTTCTTGAACTACTGGAATAGATGGATAAGAAATCAGCATTCTTTGCTACATGTAAACTGATGATGAAGTATGAGAGAGTGTAAATCCATCATGGAGAAATACTATTATGTTCAATGCAATTAATGCCAATATTCATGCCAAAAACTTGCATAATCTCTTTCACATGCATACCAAATGGGAAAATTGCAGTTTGACTTCCAATGTAGAAATAATAATAATAATAATAATAATAATAATAATAATAATAATAAAAAGTGTCCATGAAGAATTTAGGGAGAGTTTATTTTTAGGACATGGTTAAGAGACAGTTGTTTCCACTGAATCAACACAGAAGTTCATTTCCTTCGACATTAAATAGGCAGTGTGCAAAATGCACCAGTTGTTATTTATATATCCTCATGAAGAATAGGATCCAACCATGAGAGGGAAACTCTTCCTTGCAGAATGAGACTTGGGAATAATAATAAAGCTCGGATTGAATAAGTATATGATAAAAGCAAACCAAGAAAAATAGATCCACACAATTCTGTAGACAATAAAATGTGAAGGATATTCAAGGTGCCTTTGTACCATTATCTTAGCCGAAATATGTGGAAGGAATGTATGTTTCTGTAAAAAACGCGTCCTAAGAATTTATTATTATTATTGTACGGGCACCTCCATGAAGTCCAAAGATTCATCATGGGAGACTCAAACTATTCACACAATCTATCATATCTCTCCTTGAACCCATTAACAGACAAAGCACTCACAAATGACTCTGGCAACCGATTCCACGGGTTCACAACTCTCCAAACAAAAAATCTAGTCCTCACACCCCCAGCTAACCACACCTTCATGTTCTGGCCCACTCTTTTTTTCTTGCAGCAGGAAAAACTTGATATAACAGCACACACACCTCTTTGTCTTCGAATTTCTTCAAAACATCTGACATGTCATCTTTTTATATATCCTAAAAGAAAAAGAACAAATTATTATAATTTAATGAAACATTGCATCAAAGGGTTTAAGATATGTTCTTTCTGTGGCAATATCAGTTGCTTTAATATCATTTTTGTTCTAGGTATTTACCAGAACTTTTCAGTCCCCCCCCCCCCATGTTGACATTAGACCCTGGCAGACAGGAATAAAGGGGCTGATATGATAGAAATACCTATAAACTTCTTATAGGATACCAGTTGATAGATTGTTTTTTCATTATATGGAAGGTGGGGAGAAGACGAGGGACATCCAGTGGAAGTTGTTTGTGTGCAGTTGATTAAGGCACAAGAGCTAAATTTTTATCTCACAGAGCAGTGAGGGAGTGGAATAGTTTGCTTCTTGAATTGGTTATGGCATCTGATGTGAATGTTAAGAGAAGGTATGGCAGCTGATATGGGTAATGTATGGTTTCTCTCTATCAGTCCTTGACTTCCTTGATGTCTCTGATAATAATATATCCATTAACTTACTTTGAATTTTTAAATATATTAATTTTAAGTCAAGTAATGTAATAATTTGGATGTAATATAGAAATTGTTTTATTTTGCTAATGCCTTAGCATATTCCATATAAAACTGTTTCATCAGTTTGCATAGATGTTACAAAACTTTAGGAATTTTAATGTTTCTTTTAATACTACTTATGCATCATTTGAAAAAATTAAGTTTAATGCTATTTTTCACATTCCATAAGAAACATACTTTCTTTTCAGCTGTTTTCACTGCATGAAAACCTTGTTTATCTAACTCAGGCATTTGTCTAATTTAAATGAAAATGACCATATGAACATGATCAAGTGATTTTTCTGGGCCAACAATGCATCATGTACACTTATGGCACTAGCTTTGCCACAGTAAATGGATTTGCATGTTCAAAAATAGTTGAAGAATGATTAGTGTAGAATGATCTGGTGCCCATCCAAATCAATAACTGAAGCATAGTGAAAAGGCTAATGTGTTTTTGCTTAACATTAGGATGATGACTGTCAGTATAGATTAATTATGATTATATTAATTATAAAAATGTATTTCTCTTTATGAAATATAAATAAGTTGCCTCAAATATTCTTATTAGGCAGCAGAATACTGTCCACAGCAGTGCCTAGAATGGCTCACCCTTCAAGTTCCTAGAAATAAAGTAGCTCATTCATGGGTATTGCAGAGTATGGAAAGTTGGGTCGAAAGGTTTCTTATTGCTCATAATATGCAAAGAGTTCGCAATGGTATTTCATCTTTTTTTTTTTATTAATACTTCATTGTCTAATTTATATATTTGTTTAAAATTCTATTACAACCTCATTTATTTGATATGTGCTGTTATGTGATTTCAACTACCAAATACCACTTAATTAATGAAATATAAGCAATAAAGTAGAATTTCACTGCAGTTTTTATATTCTCTTTGAGATTCCCAAGGTGAGTAGGATGAGAATGAGCTGAGCTTCTCTCTCTCTCTCTCTCCATGCTTGCTCATATAATCAGCAACATATGCAGCTGAATTGCTCTCTATTATTATACAGTCACCTCCATGGAGTCCAAAGACTCATCACAGGAGATCCAATCTATCCACATAATCTATTATTCCTTGAACTCATTAACAGAAAAAGCACTCACAACTGGCTCTGGCAACCCATTCCACTCATTCTCAACTCTCAAAGCAGAAAGTCTAGTCATCACACCCTACTAACCATACCTGGTTAGTAGGGTGTGATGGGTCATATAAGTTGCTTAAATGGTTTTATAGGATTTGTGCTGGGGAAAATGTTTCAGCACTTGGCTAGATGGGCTAGAACAAGGGACTATCCCTGGAATTGAATAATCTAGCCAAGTGCTGAAACATTTCCCCTGCATAAATCCTATAAAACCATTTACGCAACTTATATGTTTCTGTCATAATCCTTCTTTTTCTGCTATCAAGCAACTTTTGCAATTCACATACCACCAGTCTATCCTCATAGGAAACTCACTATCTTGGTCACTCGCCTCTGAATCTGCTCCACCACTTCCTCATCCCCAAGAAACCCAGTAGAACAGACATGAACACAGTAAACCTAATGTGGACGTATCAAGGCTAATAAATGGGCTAACAACTTGCTTATCTCTACTTGTTAATGTGTTCTTCAATAGCCAAGTAATCTTATTAGCGCTACTTTAGCAACCTTAGCAATACATCTTATAAACTTAAACTCTCAGTCTACCACCACCCCTAAATTCTAGCTTCATCTATTTCCTGGAGTACAGTGCCCTCAATCTGATATGTGGCTTTTAATCTGTTTTTCTCAAAATGCATAACTTTACATTTCTCCACATTAAACTGACACCCATTATCATTATTATTTGCCCATATTGACAGCTTATTTAAATCATTCTGCAACTCTCCACATCACCTTGATTAGCTATTACTCTACCTAATTTTTCATCATCAACAAACAAATGAATCTTTCCTTTCTTTTAAGGTTACATGGTAGGCTGCATTCATAGTGAAGGATTCATGGAGACATAACACACGTGTTAGAATAATTACTTTACTTATCATTAAGAAAGTAACATTCGCCGTTTTGACCTCTGTATTGAGGTCATCATCAGGAAAACATACCTATTTACAGAATACATGCTACATGACACTATACAAAAGTAAGTTGAATCTAAATGTTAATCATTTACCCTAGGCTGACCTCTGGTGGGAAAAAAAAACTACATTAAACAATTTCTAAAGTCTAGGTTCAGAGCTTGTTCATTGGAGCAAATTGTTAAGACTCTGGGTTTGAGGATGCTGATGATGATGCCTAGTTATCCTTCACAGCATTTTTTTCTTCTGCACCTCATGCATATTAGTCATCTATCTAACTCCTATACAGTTTATTATTACTTCCTCTAGATGGCCCTTAACTATATCCCATGCACTACTTACCCTTACCCTTCAGCATTTTATGCCATGACACAGATGTAAGCTTCTTCCTAAGTGTGTCATAGTCATCTGCCTTGTAGTTCCACATATACCCCTTATTCACAGAATATTCCTCATGTTTTACAATCTCCCAAGTCAAGATCTCATGGTCGCTTTCAACTGGAGACAATGTAGTCACCTTGGTTATAGTTAGCTCTTGTGATCCTAAGACCAGGTCCAGTACTATCCCATCCCTAATCTCCTCCATCACATGCTGCCTTAAGTAATTATCTCTTAGTAGGTATATAAATTCTATTTCCTTCCAGTCTATATCTCCATATTTGAAGCCCCCCCCCCATAATAATCACTCGACCTGTACTCATTGTACTAATTTGATGATGCATGTCTTCCTGATCATCTGTGGAACTCTGTTGTCTAAAGCAACAACTGTCTATTTTGTCTTACTGACTTAATCTCACACCAGACTACTTCAATTGCTTATCTCCTGTCCTTTTTGGCTGCAATTCATCTGCTATCATCAGCAGTACCTCCATCCTATCTTCTCTGTCCTCCCTTTTATTTATTTATTTGTATGGCGTTGCCTCCCTTTTTCTCCCCCCTCCCTATTGGGGCGAGTTGAGCCCCCTCATGGGGGGTTAAGTATTTATGGCTGTAGATCCGTGTGTGTTCACAGGGCCAGTTTGCCTGCTTGTGGGATGAAAAATTCCAGATAAACTGGCAGAAAAAACCCTACTGCCTACACCCAAGACCGGCTAACTTGGCTATGGCTGAGGAAGATCCTCAGATTCCTCACGTCTTCGACGGGAATCAAACCTGGGACACTCCTTCCCCAGTCATATGATTGCGAAGCGCACAGCCACTAGGCTAACCGTGTGGACTCTATTCTCCCTGAAAATACTAAACCCTTCACATTCTATTCCTGTAACTACATCATCTGCTGTTAGCCAAGTCTCACTAATGCCTATAACTTTTGGTGAGGCTGCACTAACCAATGCCAAAAACTCTTCCCTCTTTTTCCTGATACTTCTGGCATTAGTATACAGAAACTGTGGCATCCCTTTAGGATCCCATCTCCACTTTTACTTTCTGAATTGACTACCCTATTCAAAATTTTTGCTTGAGAAACTATATTCCTCACTTGGTCATTCTTACTCACTCGCTTCATGGGTGCCTTCACACAAACTTACTTGCTTCTACCATAATTGCTTAAGAATTTGCACTTCAGCATACTAAGTGAACAAAGCTCTCTCTCTCTAGACACATAACACCAAAACTATTTAGATGCTCTCCATAAGCATTATACAAATCCTTCTTTCTGTTAAACAGAGATCCACAAATCCTGCATCATTCCTTCTGCACAGTCTTCAGTCTTCATATGGACTCATTGGCTATCAGTGCCCTCCTTCTCAGTTTGCATCTATCATAGCTTGGTAGGACTTACAGTCTTTACCTTCTCACTCTTCAGGTTTTTCCTCTTCTAACAACTCCTTTGCATCCTCCCTCATGGAATACTTCTCACCTCTCATATCATTTGTACCAACCAAGACAATAATTTCCTTCTACATACCTTTTTACATCCAGATGGCATGGCTAATATCATGAATTTTTGCACCTGGAAAACACAATTTGGTCACTCTTTCATTAAATACCCACCCTGATCGAGTCTCGATACATAATTTTCTCCTTAACTTGTTTTTTTGTGTTTGTTCAGTCGGTCTTTATTATTCCTTCAGACTGTCTGCTTCTTTTTCTTTTCTGCCCTGCTAATCTCTTGCCACTTCTGCAATTTTTCAGTGTCATTTTTTGTCCTATAACATTCAAGTGCACAATTTCTTTATTAATGTCAATTTTCTTCTCTTTTATTTCTGCAGTCGCATGTTCGACATTGATAACATTATTTTCCATCATTACTGTCCACTGTATTAATATTTTCTGTGTTCTCATCACTTAACAGATGCTTTTGAAACAATTAATACTCTCTCTCCTCCAGTTTCAATTTCCTTCCATATATCCTTTAATTTTCTCAACAAATACATTTCACACACACACAGCACTGAATAAAATCCCACAAATTCAAATTACCCAACAGCATGGTTTTTGCTGCCATTGGTGCTAAGCCAACAGTATCCTGTTTAAACAAAAAAAAAAAAAAAAAAAATGTTTACTTGCAAACTAACTAGCTCAATCAGTCCCACATTCATTTAAAACAGAACTACAATAAGTTAACCTAATATTCTCAAATAAAATACGAAAAAGTTACTTATCCTTCAGTAGCAATAATTCCATGCTACACACACACACACACATGCAGTACCCCAAATATAATGCTGAAATTTAAGGCTTTTCTAATCTAAATGGGGGGGGGGGGGGAGTAAGAAAATATCTGTAAAAACACTAAAAAATACATAGTCTATAAAAGTGTGTGTACACACGCACATGGCAGCCATAATTAAAGAGAAGGTTTCATAGCAAAAAATGTATTGGATGAAATTCAACAAGACTTGATGTAGTTATACAGTGGAACATGATGTTTTTATTTGCAGAAGATAAAAATAGTACAAAATTCTATCACCAGGGTATATTTGGCACTCTAAGCACATGGTTTGGGATTAATTAAATTTTCAATTTTCGTGTTCATATAACTTACAGATGTGGTTCAGTCTGTCCTCCTTTCAGATGTTCTAAGAACTGCATTCTGTGAATGACATTTTCTACAGCAGAAGGCAGCAGATCTGCATTGATTTGCCTCACATGCTGCATTATTCTGTCTTTCAAAGTTGCTAAATTAGGAACATGTCTTTCATACACCATGCAATTCAGATATCCAAAAACCAAAAGTCACAGGGGTTGAGATCAAGCAAATGAGGTAGCCATGCTGTGTGAAATGAACTACTAATCACTCTGTGTTCTGTGAAGTATTTTCATAACATTTGCTGTACTGCAATCCAGTGTGAGGTGGTGCTCCATCCCACATGAATATGGTAGAATCAAAGCATCTCCACTGCAGCAGTTGCGGAATGACAAAGTTGTGCAGCATCTCTCAATACTTAACAGTAGAGATGGTATGTCACTGTTTGTCAGGTGAAGTTCTTTGAAAAAGTATGGACCAATAATAAACGATGCAGGGAAACCACACCACACTGTGACTTTCGGTGAGTGTAAAGGGATCTGATGAAACTTGAGCGTTATTTGCAGCCCGAATGCGGCCATTATGTGAGCTACACTACCATTCAGATAAAAATGTGACTTGTCAGTCCTCAAGATTTCCCATGGCCATGCATCATCCACCTCCATTCGAGCTAAGCAGTCAAGTTTTCACATCACCATGAAGCAAAGCTCAAGTATGAGAGATCTTGTAGGGGGAAAACCTCAGCATTTGACACAGGATTTTCCACACAGTCGAGTATGGCATGTCCATTTTACCTTGCTATTACCTGATCACTTACTGCAATTGCAACTTTGTCAGTTTGTTGAGGAATAATCCATTTTTGTCCTCATCCTGGCCTCTAAAGATCTGCAATTTTCAAATTGTAAAATCGTTTTTTTATGATTTGTTATTGTCATTGGACATTTTCTCCTATCCTTCAAACTGCTAAAAACTTCTCCTATCCAGAATTCTTGAAGCGCGGCATTAGCATTACTGCGTTGTTGATAATAAAGCATTGACTAGCAATGCACGTTTCAGTAAGGTGAGATTCATAGCACTTCAGTCTTATCAGAATGACACAAATCTGTTTCGTTCTTCTTTATATCCACTAGCTTTTCAGTAGAAACAGTGAGATTATGCAAATGTCATGCAATTCTGGTGCCAGTTGTCTGCTGGTGGCAGAATTTTGTACTTTTTTTTTTTTTTTCTGTAAATCAAAACCCCATGTTCAGAGTGTACTTACACCAAGGTTGGTTCTATTTCGTCCAATATAGTTTTTGCTACAGGTCTATGAACAACTTCTCTTTAATTATGGCCACCCTGTGCACATGCAAATGTATGTATTTTGTATTTATTTATTTATTTGTTTATTTTTTGTACAGTTCTTTCAGAAACTTCAATGAAGTGTTTTCTTTTGAACCTTGATATACAAATCTGTAATTTTTTCTATTATATGTGGAATAGTATATTATACCTGAAAATATTGTCCCCCCCCCCGATTCATATTTTACCTTTGCATATGCAAACAGTAAAATTTTGCATATGAGGTAAATGCTGTATACGTGTTTTTAGTTGGATAACTTATATATATATTACAACTTGAGATTGTACTCTTCTTTCCATCCATTTGCATTTTCTTAGCTGCCCAGATATTTAATTAAGTGTGGTGGACTTCACTTTAAATTGCACTAAATATCCTATAATGCAGAGCACACCTCTAAAGAAGTATATATATATTACCATGCAATATGAAGAGAGTCACTCCATTGATTAGTTTTTACCTCTAAATGATGTTATCAGCATTCTTGTTTTGTTTTCTTATGTTTTCATTGAAGCTTCATCAAGGTCTAGCTTATTTTTACTGATAATACCTCAGTAATGTAATAGAAAGATCAAAATTGGTCTTAGGGTGTGAATCTTTTTCATAATGTAGCACAGTATACCCTTTCTTGGAGACATTGTTCTCATCATACAAGTAACTAGTAGTGAATACACCTCACATGCAGAGTTTATTATTTGCTTATGCTAGGATATAATATGAATGTAAACTAGAATATAATAATTTCTTATCAAGTTTAATATACTATCCTAAGTTAGCATAACTCATGTTAACATATGATTATGAAACAGGTCAACAACAAAAGGAGATAATAGAAAGCTCATTACATTTGAAAAAAATATATTGAAAAATATTTTTGGACCATCTTACAATCAAAATGCTGGACTGCATTAACAAAAATATAATGAGGAACTATTAAACCTGCTTCAAAAACCCATCATTCTATTATTTGTCTATATTATTCATATTCCATATTCAGCATTATTCTCCTTTTTTACAGATGAGAACTATGGGAGCTATAGCCCAATCATTTGGATGTTGAAAGTTTATTTTTCACTTGGTTAGAGTATAATAAATTTAGTTTAATCCTTTATCCAAGTGTGAGCAAACAAAGTTTGCTCACACTTGGATAAAGTATCTTCAGGACTGGGGTAAGGTGGTACAACACCATTGCAACTCGTTACAAAGGTGGAGTAAGCTACCAACACTCCTATCTCAGTATCTCCCATAATGCAAAACACATCTCCTTGCAGATATGTCTAATGTTATGCATTAAGGGAAGGGCCACTACCCAGACTAGTTTTGACCTTTATTGAGGTCTCTTCAGTGGGAGCCAGGCCCAAGTGGAGATACCAGGCAGAAGCATTAGCAGGTCATCTCTACCTATAGGAGTTGCCAAATGGTGTGCCACCCTTTTTTAATAAGTTACTCTGGATTTAGAGAAAGATGTTGAAAGTTTATTTTTCGCTTGGTTAGAGTATAATAAATTTAGTATAGGTAGAGATGACCTGCTAATGCTTCTGCCTGGTATCTCCACTTGGGCCTGGCTCCCACTGAAGAGACCTCAATAAAGGTCGAAACTAGTCTGGGTAGTGGCCCTTCCCTTAATGCATAACATTAGACATATCCGCAAGGAGATGTGTTTTGCATTATGGGAGATACTGAGATAGGAGTGTTGGCAGCTTGCTCCACCTTTGTAACGAGTTGCCCTGGTGTTGTACCACCTTACCCCAGTCCTGAAGATACTTTCAGGCGCAAACTTTGTTTGCTCACACTTGGATAAAGGATTAAACTAAATTTATTATACCAATCATTTGGAATTTGACTTGAGTAGGCCCTCTGAATTATGCAGTGTAACCACTGCAAAACTTTTATACTCTGTATTTGAGCATTTGTCTTCAAATATCATTTGCTCCACTTTCTACATTTCAGGTTTCTTGATAACTTTTTCTGTCTTCCCAAGGTATTTCTGTTTGCATTCCTCTTGAATATTTTCTACTATTGTTCTGTCACTGCTTGCTTCATTTAACATTTAATTGCTCTTTCAGAGTAATTAACCCAGCCTTCTAGGATATCCTTATCTTCAGTTTTCATGTCACCTTTATCATTTTAGATTCCTTTTACAGTACTCTTTCCTCCATTTCTAAGCTTTTTTCAAATGGTCACCTGAACATTTTGTCACCTTTCTGATATTTATCTTTGAGAGAATGCAAATTGCAATGCCTGGTGAATGGAGGGAGGAGGGGAGACATGAACGAGACATATAAGTTGGTAAAGGGTAATTACTAGATGAGCATGGATGAGATTTTTCATAGAATATCTTGAAATGGGGGCAGGGGGAGGAACGAGAAGCCATCCCTGGAAGTTGTATAGAGTGGGTGTGAGCAAGGGGGTTAGAAGTGGATTTTTTTAGAGAGAGTGGTAGGTGATTGGAATGCATTGCCGAGGACTGTGGTGAGCGCAAGGACAGAATGCATTTAAGCCAACGTATGATGAGCTGTGCATGTGAGAGTAGGGCCTCCTGCGATGAGTCTCGTGACCCCATGGAGGTCTGTTGATAATAATAATATTCCTAACAAGGTCTTCCCATGGCTTTGTTTAGCTACTTTTACACATAACTTAGCTCTCTGACATTTTTCTCTATATTCTTTTATGCTATCTGCTGACTTATTTGCTGGGAACTTTTCATATGCTTTCTTCTTTTCCAGGACTGTTTCTTTAGCTTCTTGCATCTACCATGGTGTTCTTATTTTTCTGTCTTTGCAAACAACTTCTTCCTAGATGCATCAGTGTTTTCTTCAGTTTTCCACTGAGATTCTGGGATTTGGTTTTTGTTTTCAAGCTGCTTCATTTTTTCATGAATAACATTTGTATAGTTACTTCTACAGTTTACTTGTAAAAGCTGTTCAACTGTAATTAGTTTTAAAACTTTCTTATATAATGTTCTTTCCTATGTGATATCATTTTAATCCTACTCAAAACTAAGTAGTGATTACTTTCCATTTCAAATCCTCTGTATACTCTTGTTTCCTAAATCATTGTAAAGATATCACTTTTATTTCTTACGTCTTGTTAGTCATGATGCAAATTCAAATTTTGAAATGCATTTTATTATTGAAAAATGTAAGTTAAATTTATTTTTAAAAAAATGCTAATAAATATTTCTGAAGGATTTTTACTCCTCTGCCACACACACACACACTTACCCATTTGAAAATTTAATAAAAATCTAAATTGTCTGTTATTACCTAAATTAATTAAAAAAAAGTGGTTCTTGAACTGTCATACTGTGGATGAATATACTCTATTGCCAGCAAAAATACCTGCCTTTCCATTGACTATCTTGTAGCCTTTTCTTGCTTATCTTGTCTGCAGTCAGTACTGGGAATGCTAAATGTTCTGCTGACTTTAACAGTAGATCATTTTCACTACATAGAATCTAACATTGCTCTGCTTATTGGAGGCCTCCAGTAACTTGAAATGTTCTATGTTTAGTCTCTAGTGGTGTATTCCTGGGTTATCTTATACTTAGCCATATAGCATTAATGTATGATATAAATTTTCCACAGGTATTAACATTACCTGTGGAACATTTTGAAATACTACCTTGCCTTCTTTTATAGTCTCCTCGACAAGCAGTTTTTATCAGTCACTTGTAAATTGATTTCCTTGTATAAATCAGAGTACAAGGTCATAAATCATTATATACATTGTTGAATGGGGTTGTTTAAACTTTGTCACATAATCTACTTTTTTGTAAGTCATCTGAAGCTTGCCATTTTTCTTGGTATGTTATAGTCTCACCACTACAATCAGCAACACTTGTGTTTGTGGGTACAAATTTAGTGTTATTATAGATTGTTACAAAACACCCTTCTATTTTTATGTTACAAAATTTGTTGTAACTAAATGAAAATTCAGTCACAGTAAAATTTTTGTACTTAAAAGCTTTGCAGTGAAATTTTTGTACTTAATTGTTATCTACCCTGTGTGTGTGTGTGTGCGCGCGCGTGTGTGTGTGTGTGTGTGTGTGTGTGTGTGTGTGTGTGTGTGTGTGTGTGTGTGTGTGTGTGTGTGTGTGTCAGCCAAGGGGTACACATTCTTCTTCAACAGCTTAATGTATCATTTAGGAATGCTGCCGTCGCTAAGTTTCTCTGTCTGTCTCTCATAGGCTGCATCTGAAGTAAAGTGTTCATCCAGCTGTCTTAGGCTTTCATTCTCACATCCGTCCATCTTTAGCCATACTTAGCTTAAATATTTTTCTTTGGAATTTTTTAAGAATATTCTAGATTTTATGAGTTGTTAAACTGCAAAATATCCAAGACTGGCTTTCTCGACTCTCTCCTCTATCTCTTGATGCATGTCACTATATCTGTTAATAGCAACTCGTAGTTAAAATTAGCCACTTGCTCAGAGATAATTATCAACAGCCAAATTGGATTAGTGTTGATGGATCCTTGAGATACACATGTATTTATATGTGCATTATGTCTAATTTAATTACAGCTTACTTATCTTAATTCAATTAGATGTAGTTTATATAACATTCTGAGGAGAGTTGCCAAAAATAACATTGACATCAGCATAAGCCAGTAAGATGTTCCTAATTGAGATGTTGAGTAAGATGTTGAGGTCTCTAATAACATTTTCTGACTAGAATGAACTGAGTTAGTGATAGAGAATCTGCTTGGCAAAATCCAGATTTTATTTCAATACATGATGAATGTTCTTCTAGGAAACGTACCTCTCAAAGGGTGTGGCCTGAAAAGTCTCACTTGTATTTAATAATGCATTTTGATGTGTACTGTCATATGTTTGTTTATAGTCCACAAATACTAATTATAACTTTTTTTCAAATTCCTGATGTTTTTCTAACAATTGTCAGAGCATGAAAACTGCAGAGGATATCAGTTGTCAACCAATACCTTCCAATGTCTGAAACATATACATTCATTCTGTACCAGATCAATGTCGACAGTATTTTGTAGCAAGTGTCCAAGGGGGAGAGATACCTCTACAGTTATTAGCAATCATGAGGTTTCCTTTTTGAAAAATAGGCTATGGCTGTATTCTAATTGACTTAGATTTCATCTTTTGCCATATTAGCTTGATGATACATAAATCTCATAAAAGGTGTTCCTCTGATTTGTACAAGTTCTCCCGTAATTTTATCACAAGTTGCCTCATTATATTTTAATACTTCAATAACATTCTCAATTTAGAGCCTGTGTAGCTTAGTGGATGTGGCATTTGCACATCACAGTGCTTGACCGCACGAAGGAAGACTTCTTGGTTTCGAATCTAGTCGGCGACTAGAAGAAATTTTTCTAAGCCGGTTCCCGAGTTAGTCAATCTCTGGCAAGGGCAAGCGGGTTTTTTGTCCCATAAACTCAAGAAAATCGACCGTAGAACCCACATTATTTCAGACATTCAATATGAGGGTTAGGGACCACGGGATGGCGGCACTTGTTAAGCCGTCTCTCTTCACTGCGTGCTGCTTAATTAGTGATAGCCTTGGGCCAGCTTTCTCTGATTGGGTACCTGTGGAGGAGATTGAACTGCTCACTCAGTCTCAAAAAGTAGATAGGGTTTAAAGCAGCCTTGCCTACTCCCTATATATGGGAATAAAAAGGTTTTTTTTTTTTTTTTTTTCAGTCAGAGATAGCCTTAACTGTGGGTCTTTCAACATTGTATCGTCTAGCATGAAGTTTTCATCTGGCAGTGATGATGATGACTAGTACTCTTTCAAAATATTGTTTATATTTCTCAACAATTTCTTTTTCTTATTAATTAAATCTCCTTATTTGTTAGTCAGTATTCGAGCTTGTTGTTTATAGCCTCTTTAAATATCCTACTGTAAATGTGGGGGGGTGGGGGGTGTTCTATCCTATATCTGTCCTTTTATATGCTCTTTATCTTTACTTTAGGTATTTCCGTGCTTTCTATAATGTTAGTCTATTCCTTCCTATATATATTACCTTATGCTATGACTCCTTTTCTGCTTATTCTAGCTGCCTTCTGCACTTGCCTTCTTATTCCTTGAACACCAGAAAATTTATTTGATATGCTGTGCCACTGATGTCCGTTTTCTAATAATAAGAAGTGTTAAATGCGTCCAGTAGTTTTCCCATTACATTCAAATTATCCCTGATTGATTAATATCTGCGGTCATGGTCTACTATCTATCCTTTCTCCTGGGTTCCCGCTAATAGGCTCTAATATTTTTTTCGGAACAGTGCATCAAAGAATTGAATATCAGGCAACACTCTATTAACATTTAAACAACACATTTATTTACCATAAAACAATTTTCACTATTATTCCATTAAAGAAAAATTTGCTTAGTTTAACTTTACATAAAACAATTTTGTTAAAATGCCCTTTCAATTCATGAAAATCATGTCACATAAATAACCACTCTCCTCCAATTTCGAATTACTATCTTAAGCAATAGTACCATTAACAAACAGTTACTTCTTTACTGTTATACACATAAGAATGTCATTACATATAAAAGTTCGATCCTTCAGATACTAAGATAATATTCTATGCAAATGCACTGTTAACAAACTGTTACTCTCTAATTGTTACATACATAATCTTCTATTACTTATTAAACATTTAAATCCAACTATTAACTGTGTTCAAATTCAGCAGGCCTAATCTTAACAGTCCACTATTAGAGTTCTCCTATAATTCACAAAATTGGGGGGGGGGAATCAAACTCACTTTAGGGTGCCACCTGCTATGTATACTTATTTCCTGGCTCCGAATTTGGAATCCTGTCCTTTTTCTCCCGTGTCAGGTTTTCTCTCTCTTTTTATGCCGCGATAGATTTACTGGCACTTCTGGGACGTTATCCTTGCAACGCATTGGCCGAAGATTATCGGCTTGAGGAGTACTTGTGTGCACATTGGACTAATGGAGCAATTCCTTCCCGCTCGAAAATTTCCTCTCTCCAGACAACAGCTCCCGGGGAAGATTTGACATCAGATCAATGCTTTGCCTGGCAGATCAATTCCTTTCATTTTTCTTTCAGACCAGTGGCATGACTTCTCCTGAAGTTGCATCCTCGATGGCTTATATCCGATGGACAACCGCTGGGGTACCGGTGGCAACCTCTGCATAACCGATGACAACCCTATGGATAACCGATACTTGATCTTCTGGCCAATGCCTTTTATTCACCTTCTTTCGGATCCCTGCATGAAGATATGGGACCTCGAATATTTCAGTGCGATCCCTTGTTCTTTCTTTGACACTGACCCTTTCTTTGATCTTCTTTTACACTCTTTTAATCCTATTTGTTTCGGGCAGCGGAAGTGCGTCTGAAGTTTGTTGGTCTGTCGACACTGACCTTGAGTGTTTACAGGTGAAATTCACCAACTTTCACATGTCCTTATAAGGAGCTAATATACAAAAATTTCTGGTGGCAAGGTATTGCCTTTGGCTAAAATCCCAATGTGGGATTTAATATCCGCTTAATTTAAATAATGTTTATATCGCTGAAATGAAGCTTATTAGCTCTTTATATTTAAGTAACTTAATGGTTGCACCTGTTTGGAAACTCGTATAGCAGAGTATATAAGTTCTTTTTGCTATACACTTTGGTATTAATTTGGTCTAGCTACTCACTGATGAAGCCTCAAAAAAGGCTGAAACCGGTCTAGGTAGTGACCTCCCACCATAATGTAATAACAGCATACATTTCCTAGGAAATGTGTTTTTACATTATGGAAAATACCTAAGAATAGCGATCAGAACTTTACCACCTTTGCTGTGAGTTGTCCGGTATCGTACTACGTACTAGGGTCACTTGCATTAGCTCACGCTAGTGATCGCCGATACTTTATAGTTTACTATATTTGGCATGAAACTCTCTGATTCCAATCTTTGAGTTTCTTATTCGGTTTTAAAACAATGTGGGATTTAATATCCCCTTAATTTAAATAATGTTTTAACTATATACAGATATACAGGTTATTTTTATAACATCCTTACAGGGCTTGATTTCTTTAAAAATTGATGTAAGGCTTTCTGACATTATTAAGCTACATCAAATTTTTACACTACTGCATCTGAAGAACCTCTGAGTTATTCATATTATTTTTATTTAATTCATTTCATTCTTTCTCTGCCAGGCTTTTCTCTGGATGGAGTATTTTGTTTGTTAAATTTTTGTAGATCCTATAATTTTCAGTATTTTCTGGTGATGGGTTTGTAGCATTTTTAAATCTTATGTTTCTTTATACTCTGATTTCATACATAAAATAAATGAGTTTTTTTGTTTTTTTTTCATTACATGAGTAGTTAGCCCATCTAAATAACCTCCAACCTGGAGGACCAGGGTGTCTCTTTCTTATTTGGGTCCCTACCCTTTGACTCATCCTACATGGGAGACCCAACCAGTAGCTAAACTACTTCTGGCATAGCTGTTTGGGTCATTGGGATGCACTAACTTCCACAACAACAAAATGTCGACACTATCAAAGTGTGTGTGCACATGCATGCACACACATTTATTTTTTATTTACTGTATGATGTAGATACTGCCATTTATATTTTTAGTTATTTAATATTAAGTAATATACGACATGTGCTTCAGTTAATAATGTGTAATTTAATCCTTCATTAAAAGATTTACTGCTAAGCTTAAAACTGCCAAAAGAAAATTAAGTGAAACAAAAGTTAAAATTGCATGTTATTACTTTTTATAATTTCAAAACAGTAGTGACCTTCATTATGGTGGTTGTAGTTGCCTTGGTTTGACATTATGATAATTAAAAGATAACATCCAGTACTGAGGCCAGTATATTGTTTTTCGTTTTTTTTTTTTTTTTAATAATTTTTATTATAGGGGAAATCTTCAATAGTATGATGCAAGTTTCATTTATAATATGTGCATTATTTTAAAATATGTCTTTTGTTTCCCCTTTATTTGTTTTGTAGTGGTGGCACTTTTGCTGGTGTCTCTTGTTCCAAGTAATCATTTTCGTCAGGCATATCGCTCAGCAAGGAGTATGTTGACACCTCAGAAAGAAATTCCTGTAAGTATAATTCACATATATATATATATATATATACACATACGATGCCTCCATTATTCAAAAATAATGAAATAAATGAAAAATATACTACATTGAAACAGGAATAAAATAAATAATTTAATAACTAAATAAAGTATTTACAACTTGAGATTTGAAGATACACTCAGCAAAAATCTAATATTTTAACGTGTAATATTAAGTGTTCTTTGTGCATCTTCAAAGTATCTGTGATAATGCTAGCTTGAGGTGGCAAAACAAGTTGTAAATACTTAAGTTAGTTATAAAATTATTTATTTCATTCTTGTTTCTAAGTAGTTCATTACAGAAATTTCATCATGAATCACTATAGAAATCTGAATATGAAAAAAAGAATAATCCAAAATAATCATTCTCAAGAAATTCACAGTAATTGAATCTTTGAGAATGATTATTCTTTAGCCAGTGTGTTCAAATAGAGAAGGAGGGAATAACAATGGAAAATTAGATTTTTTTTAAATTAATAACTAAAACATAAACTTTTTATTATGTTCAAATTAACATGGATCATTTTGCAAGTGACAGTGTTGGATATATTTTAGTTATAGTAACCAAAATCCAACAGTAGTTTTAAAAATATATGCATTTGTAAATAATCTGGTCTTTATTAAATGATGTATATTATTTTTTGCCTATTAGCTATTAAAAAAAAATAATGTATTCTCTACCCTTAATAAGTGAGAAATTGAGAAAACATTAGTAATCAAGGTTTTACTGTATTAAAGGAAATTGAAATTAGCTGAGCTCTCAATTCATTTCATCCTGAAAACTGTCACTCTTATTTAGCTATATTCAAATCACAATCGGTTTGTCATCGAAGTGTTAGTTCCTCATTCTTGCTACCAAACTACCATGTTTAGACAATTTAATTAGAATAAAATAACACTCCATGTTCTGATTTGTATATCATGGTCATCATCATCAGGAACGTACATATACACTGGAACATAGACTACATCAAGATACACCATAACTGTTTTGGTCAACTGTTGACCTCAGCGTGACCTCTAGTGAGAAGGAAAAATAAAATAAATTATAAAATAAAATAAATAGAATATAAACAATTCTAAAAATTTAAAAATTAATAAATGAAAAAGGCAATTTGGGATTTACCCGACCAAATTGTATTCTTATTGGTTAAACCAAAATAAAAAATGATGGTACAACATGACAAAATTTCATGCCGGCTGGGGCGTCGCCCGGTTAAACAAGGCCCCCGTTGTTTTCGCCAGGGAACCAGGGCGAACAGCGAAAAGTCAGCTACTGGAACAAATCTGAAAACAAACCCCAACTCAACATCACCAGAGTTAAAGATCGGTACTATCAACGTAAGAAGCCTGAATGGCAAAGAAATGGAGCTAGCTGAGGAATTAGATAAGTACCAGATCGACATAATAGGGGTGACTGAAACAAAAAAGACCAAAACTGGTGAGATCTTTCTGAGCAATAAATACAAAATGTTATATTCAGGCAATAACAATCAAGGAAAAGAAGGAGTAGCCATAGTATTCAACACAAAATACGAGGCTAATCTTCTTGAATGGCAGTCAGTCTCGAGTAGAGTAATGTGGGCAAATATGAGAATGGTGAACTGGACAATGAGACTTATTTGTGCCTATGGGCCCACAGAAGGTTCTACTAAGGTAGAAGTGGAGGAATTTTTTGAGGCTTTAGAAAAAGCAACTGACACAATGAAAAAGGAAAAGTTGGTCCTTGTTGGGGATCTAAATAGTAGAGTAGGAAATGATTGTGAGACATACAAAAATATTTTGGGAAAATTTGGAGAAAAGAGCAAAGCTAATAATAATGGCAAATATCTGTTGGATTTCTGCTCAGGACATGGACTGGTTATTACTAACACCATGTTCCAACATAAAAATGTGCACAAATTCACATGGAGAGAAGAGGCTAGGAATAAGAAAAGTCTCATTGACTATGTTATTGTTGATAGTGATGTTTTCTCCCTGGTTCAGGACACCAGAGTGTACAGAGGATTTGAAATTGGAAGTGATCACTATTTAGTCTTGAGCAGGATAAAATTGAATTTCATATTGAAAAGAATAACATGTAAGAAAGTTTTAAAGCGAATAAAAGTTGAGCAGCTCTCAGATGTAAACTGTAGACTAAAATACAGAAATATTATTGAAAAGAAAATGAAAGAGTTTGAGAACAGGAATCAAACCTTGGAGATTCAGTGGCAAACTCTGAAGGAAACATTGATTGATTCTGCCAGAGAGGTATGTGGTGAGGTTGTGTGCAAAGATAAAAAAATCAGAACTCCCTGGTGGACACAGGAAGTTAAAGAGGCAGTGAAGGAAAAGAAGAAAGCATATCAAAAGTTCCTGGCAAATAAGTCAGCTTTTACTCTTACAGAATACAGAGACAAATGTAAGAAAGCTAAACAGTGTGTAAAACTAGCTAAACAAAAGTCATGGGAGGACTTTGGCAAGAATATAGAAAATAAATATCAAGAAGGTGGCAAAATATTCTGGAGGTTGTTGAAGAAGCTTAGGAATGGAGGAAAGAGTGCTGTAAAAGGAATTAGAGATGATAAAGGTGAAATGAAAACAGGAGAAAAAGATATCCTTGAAGTATGGAGTAATTACTTTGAAAAACTACTAAATGAAACAAGCAGTGATGACAGCACAGTGATAAAAAACACTGACCAGGCATGCAGTCAGGAATACATATCCATACTTGAAGTAGAAAAAGCCATCAAAGGCTTGAAATGTGGAAAGGCAGCAGGAGTAGATGATATTCGACCAGAAATGCTGAAGTATGGTGGTATAAGAGTCTTACAGTGGCTGCACTGCATAGTTCAGAAAGCCTGGACAGAGGGACGAATTCCCGATGATTGGAGTAGAGCTCTCATAGTACCCATATATAAAAAGGGAAATAAAACTGAATGTGAGAATTACAGAGGTATTTCCCTACTGAATGTTCCTGGCAAGATCTATGCAAGTATACTTGAGAAACGGTTGAGAAGAATTGTGGAAGAAAAGCTTGGTGAAGAACAAGCTGGATTCAGGCCAAATAGAGGCTGTCAGGATCAGATCTTCACTTTACGACAAATAGTCGAGAAAGCATGGGAATATAACAAAGATCTGTATTTAAGTTTTGTCGATTTGGAAAAGGCATATGACAAGGTGCCAAGAGAGAAGCTATTCAATACGCTGCAGTTATATGGTGTGAATGGGGCATTATATCAAGCAATACTTAGTCTTTATTTGAGTTGTAAGTCAGCAGTTAGAATTGAAGGAAGTACAGGAAGATGGTTTAATGTTAAATCTGGTGTGAGACAAGGATGTACATTATCCCCCCTGTTATTCATTATCTATATGGATCACATTATGAAGGAATGTGGTATTAAACCTGATATCAGAATTGGAGATGTTAATGTCAGCTCTTTGCTTTATGCGGATGATGTTATACTTCTAAATAAATCCGCTACAAGTCTGCAAGATTCTCTGACTAAATTGAATAACTGTTGTAATAGATATGGTATGAAGGTCAGCAATAAAAAGACAAAACAATGAAAATAGGCAGAATCATTGAAAATGTCAACTGTATTGTGAATGGAGAACCTGTGGAACAAGTAAAACATTTCAGCTACTTAGGCACAATTTTTACTGAAGATGGTAAACTAAATATAGAAATAGACAACAGAATCAGCAAAGCTGGTATCGTGGGAAGTCAATTGAATAAATTCATATGGAATAAGAAAGAAATTAGTCGGAACACTAAATTAGCTGTATACAAGACTGTGTTCAAACCAATTTTAACTTATGGATCTGAGAGCTGGGTCAGAAGTAAAACACTTGACCAAAGACTAGAGACCGCAGATATGAGAGTCCTGAGAAAGATTAGAGGCGTGAACAGATGGCATCAATGGCAATATCATATTAAAAATGAGGATATTAGGAAAGAACTTGATATTGGCAGCATCCAGGAATGCGTTAGCAGAGCTAATCTCAGATGGTATGGTCACTTAAATAGAATGGGAGAGGAAAGATTAGCAAAACAAGTGTTCTCTGCCAGGTTGGCAGGAAAACGACCCAGAGGAAGACCAAGATATAGGTGGATTGATACGGTACAAAGTGCCTTAGACGATAGAAATATAAGATCTGATAATGTTGGAGTCTTGACAAGTAACAGACTGATTTGGAGGAAAATTGTAGATAGGAAGTTAGTAATGATGTAATTTTTTCATGTAGTACTGTCATATCCTGTACACCCCTTGAGGGTACATGGCAGGAATTTGATGATGATGATGATGATGATAAATGAAAAATAAATTAATAATAATTAAACTTAAATATATCATATATTGTCTCCATAACATAATTAATTCCTTTAATAGAAAATCAGACCTTTCTGACTGTGTACTTCAAGCATATCACAGAATTTATTGGAAAGGGGCCCATTCCTTACTCTACCAAAACCTGATACAAACATAAATTCAAACAAGCTTCAAGATGCTAATCCATCAATCCAGTCTTAACAAAAATGAGGGCTTGAATGTCTCAATGATTTGGGTGGCTTATCTCTAAATACATAACACTAGGGAAAAAACTCCAGCAATTTTTCTACCATAAATAACCTAAATATTGGTTACAGAAACCAGGAAGAATAGAAATTGATGCTGAATTAGTGGTGGCCCTCTGATCATAAACAGAAATTAAAATTTAATATTTTTTTTTGTCTTCTGTTTATTTATTTTATTTTATTTTTCCTTCTCACTAGAGGTCAAGCTAAGGTCAACAGTTGACCAACGCTGTTCTGCTTTAGCTCACTGTGGTGTGACCTATATATTAAAGTTGAAATGTCAAGTGTTATTTTATTCTAATTAAAATAAGTGATATAACATGGTATTTTGTCTCCATAATTCTACACATTGAACATTGATCACCATATAATCATGAAAGAAAGAATATAATATTATTCTTTATTATTATTATTATGCAGATTGTAGGCATTAGTTGAGACCTGGCTATCAGAATCAGGCATACTGCTAATGATATCGGATGACTTGAATCCAGTTAGAGTTGAGACCTATGACTGTAGTACTTCTACTAACAGTATTTCATGTGGCAGTGAGTTTGAAGCATCTGGTGTGCAAGGTGAAATCTAACAAGATCAATTACATTGTGGGGTGTTGTTACAGACCTAATGGATCGGTTGCTAGTGATGAAGAAATGCATCACCAAATAGAAAATATTAACGCAAAAAGAGTAATCATAATTTCCATTTCCTTTCATGCTATCCCCTATCCTAGGAGGTTGACTACCATGTGACTCATGGCTAACCACTGATGTAATGAAATGTGGTGAGGATCCTATCTCTTCCACATACTGTTATGTGTCACGGGTTTCTGGGTGAAAAAACCTTCTACCTCCATATGAGACTGGCTAACTCACCTTTAGTCGAAAGAGACCTGATAAAGGTTCCTCACGTCTTGGACAGGAATCGCACCCAGGTCATTCCAACCAAAGAGCTTTGTCTCTAATGACTAAGCTACGGAGGCATTTTAATCATAATGGGGGACTTTAATTATTTAAATATAGATTGGGTAGCAATAGAATCTGATGAGAAGAATGAAAATTCTTTTATTGAGCTGTTTCGGGACAAGTTCCTTAAGCACCGTGTGACAGAAGGAACTCGAGGTCAAAGAGTGTTAGATTTGATTATAGTCAGAGGGCAGTTAAAGACATAACTATTCTGTCTCTGGTTGGTGACAGTGATCATGCAGTACTTACTTGGGAAGTGACTAAGTTTATGAATGTTCCATTCAAAAAAGGTTACATGCTGAACTACAAAGCAGGAAATTATGACCAATTCAGGAGTATACTAAGTTCAGTGGAATGGGATCAGTTGGTGGATGTGAAGAATATTTACAGTGCATGGGAAACATTTAAACAATACTTAAATGATGAGATGTCAGAGTGTGTCCTGAAAGTTCGAAGAATAAATAGGGTAGAAGTCAAATGGATGTGTAAACTTATTAAGCAAGAGATTCGTAAGAAAAGGATGATGTGGAAGGAAATACCGTATGCACAAGGATGATGTGCATTATGAAAATTATAAGCAGTAGGCTAGAATAGTTACGACTGTTGTATAGAAAGCAAAGTGCAAAAACTGATGTATCCAACTATCAACCAATTAGTATCTCAGGAGTGGTGGTGAAGATTTTGGAAAAACTGGTTAGGCCTCACATTCAGAAATGGGTTGACAGTGAATCTCTAGTTTGCAATGAGCAACATGGGTTTACTAAGGGAAGGTTATGTTTTAGGAACTTGCTTACATTCTATAACAATGTTACCATTGAACTAGACAAGGAGACTAAATACACCATGATACTTTTGGATTTTGCTAAGGCTTCTGACAGAATCAACATGGTAGACTGTTGAATAAATTGGAGAATATGGGCTTGCATTATAGAATTTTAGCGTGGATAAGAGGATGGCTGACTGACAGATATCAAAAAGTGGTATATGGCAGGATGTAAGTCTGCAAGATTTAAGGTAACCAGTGGTGTGTCACAAGGATCACTCCTTGGTGCACTGTTATTCAATCTGTACATTAATGATATTGGGAAGGATTTGACATGCGACATGCAGCTATTTGCTGATATGCAGTACTTGCAGAATGATTTAAATAGGCTGAAATTGTGGGCATGGGAAAATGAATGTCAGTAAATGTATAGTCATTCACTTCGGCATGATTAGCTATCCAATGTCATTATATTGGTGGGAGTATGCTAGAAGAAACTGTTCAGGCTAGGATTCTTAGAGCATTATTAGATAGGAAGTTGAAGTTCAGTGGCCATGTAGCTAAAATGGCAAATACAACTGAAAAGATAAATGTAATGCTGAAACGAACATTAACATGTAAAGATAAAGATGTAATTTTGCTACTTTACAAGGCCTTGATAAGATTTTATTGGACTATTATGTGCAGGTCTGATCTCCTGGTTTCCGTTGTGATTCTGATATATTGGAGAGAGTGCAAAGGAAAGTGTTTAAAATGATACCAGGATTATAGATTATTAATTATGAAGACAGATTGAGAATTTGTAGACTGCAGACACTAGCAAACAGGAGAAAGAGGGGTGATATGATTGAGACTTACAAACTTCTGAAAAAGTCATATAGGATTTCAATTGATGGAATTTTTCAATTTATGGAGGGTGGGGAAAGGACCAGAGGGCATCCTTGGAAGCTGAAAATGATTACCCCCAAGAAGGGGGGGGGGCTAGATTTTTCTCTCAGAGGGTGGTGTGTGATTAGAATGGATTGCCATTGGATGGCAATTCATTGAATTCTGTCCAGGATATGTATAACTTTTATCAAGGCATTTCACCTAAAGGCAAACTAGCCCATATGGATGTGGCAGGGTTTTTCCCTCACTGAAACATTTTTTTTTTCTCTTTTTTTTTTCACAAAGCAGGTAAAAAAGAACACATGCAATATATGGGCATAGGACACTGGGGGAATAAGGATTGACTACCTTATTTGGTCAGGTCTAGTTTCAAAAGCCTGTATGGTGTAATTCTACATGTAAGTGTAAAACAGAGAGAATTTATAGGTTCAAATATCTAATGGATGCAGAAAAATTCAGAAGTGTGCATATTCACAAGCAGTGTGTGAATGAATTCAAGAATAAGTATGATACTGGTGCATGTATTATATGGCCTTCCTGAAATTCTCCCTTAATAATCCTTTCTTTTAAAGTTACACGGTGATCAGCATTCATTTAAAAAAAATTTTTTTTTGAATACCTTTGAAAATTTTTTTGTCCTGAATACCTTACACAGAATTGACTGGAAAACCACCGGCTGTCTACATCACACTAGAACATGGTATGAACGGAAATTCAAGGAAGCCTGTGAGATTATCAGCAACCACCCCAATCTGAACAACAATGATGGTTTAAAAGTCCCAAACATATGGAAGATATATATTCAACCTTCCTCACCAAGAAATAACTATAAACAGGACTGTAAAAAATCCAGTATTGTAAATCAAAAATAAGAATTGTAATACTAAAAATAGGACACCAATTGTTTCTGAAAGAAAACCATCTAAAAGAATGTTTATTCCTGTCATTGTAAAAATAGAATTTAGCTTGATGTAAAAATTTATTTTTTATTTTATTTTATTTTTTATTTTTTTTATTTATTTATTTTTTTCATCACTGGTGAAAAAAAGTTGGGATAATAAAAAAAGTTTTTTTAACATGGTTGTAAATTCCATAAAATTTTTAAAATGAATCCCTCTTAATAATAATAACATTAATAATATGATTTGTTTGTTGAGTATTATCTTCGAAGGAATTGCTTTCATCTTTCCATGGCAAACTTTTTTTTTTTGACAAAGTTTTGTGTATATTTTATTATGAGTAGATGAGATATTATGATATGGTGACAGGATGTGTGCTGTTTTTTTCAAATGGTTTTTACTTGACTCAGCAACTTATCCTAATATATATCATCGCATCAAAAGACTAGTTATTTGATAATTTAGTTATAGGTGGAGCTTCTGTAGCTCAGTCAGTTTTGATGATATCATTTAGTTGGAAAGTCTGGGTGTTGAATTCTGTCCAGGATATGTATAACTTTTATCAAGGCATTTCACCTAAAGGCAAACTAGCCCATATGGATGTGGCAGGGTTTTTCCCTCACTGAAACATTTTTTTTTCTCTTTTTTTTTTTCACAAAGCAGGTAAAAAAAGAACACATGCAATATATGGGCATAGGACACTGGGGGAATAAGGATTGACTACCTTATTTGGTCAGGTCTAGTTTCAAAAGCCTGTATGGTGTAATTCTACATGTAAGTGTAAAACAGAGAGAATTTATAGGTTCAAATATCTAATGGATGCAGAAAAATTCAGAAGTAGGTATTTGAATGTACATACAGATTCCAAAAGATAAACACTTAAAGTAGCTAAAGTAAGATATTATATCTACCTAACTGTATTCAATAAATAAACATCTTCACTTGGCCAGAGAATAAAGAAATTTTTACAATATATATATATATATATATATATATATATATATATAATGCAGCATGGAACTTTAACAAATCACACACACAAATTTCAGAAATTTATACAATGGTCAATGCAGTAAGAATTTCAACCAAATTTGTAAATGTTCTGTATGTCATTGCTTGACACAGTTTCATTTCCCTATTGGAATGAAAGAAGTAATTAAAGACTCATGAGTGGCATTGTATGGGGATTCATATATTAGAGATGGGGTAAACAATAAATGAATAAGATTGATTGAGGTCTTGGATATGAGGAATAAGTGAGCACATGAGTTGGTACTTGTAGTAGGAACAAAAGACTTGACTGGGAACAAGGAGAATGAGATTGGATATCAGAAGGTTGTTGAGAAGGATAAAATATAATTTATTTTTTGATTGGAAAGGTAATCAGAGTGCTGTCTAGGTATGACAGCGATGAGATGAGGCAGAGAGCGAGGATTATCAATGATATGTTAGTGGAAATATGTGGAGAAAAAGGAATACTGATTTTTAATTTGTGGAATGAGTTTGAAGGATGAATTGAACTGTATAAACGTGGTGGACTGCATTTGAATGGTTTGGTGTGGGTCATTTGGAGAGACTGGTAGAAGGGAGAGTGATGAGTGCAGAGAATGAATCTGAGCAAATAAGAAGTGATGTGAAAGAGTAGAAGAGCAAGGAAGGAAGGAAGAAGAGATTGAAGTGGTGCGTATGAATGGAGAAATGGATAGCATGATTGTAGAGAATGAGAGAACAGGTGTGCAAGATAAACAGGGAAACATGGAGACTCAGGGTGGACGGGGAAACACAGCATAAGAAACGTTAATGCTCAGAGAGGAAGTGCATATGTATATAGAGAAGAAGGGGGGTGTGATGGCCTGGGATGTAGGGAGAATAGTTGGATTTCAAGAAGCGTCTCGGATGAGTAAAGAGAAATGGCTCAAGAAAGGTATGGAAAAGTCACAATTAATAAGTGGTAGTAGCAGTGAGACATTATAGATCCAGGAATGAGCCTTTATGCTTGTACACAAATGATACTTCTATCATTTGTGTACAAGAAACCAATCAACTTAACAAGGTTATGTTGATTGGTTCATTCACCCAAAAATTATTGGAATAAGTGAGACATGGTTGAATGAGGATAACGTCCTGACAGGAATAGAGATGGAAGAGGATGATGTTTTTTGTGAAGATAGAAAGGGAGGTTTATTTATTTCGCATATGATGATATTTATTTATTTAGCATATACTGGCCGTGAGGCCCCTTTTACGGGGAAGTACGTCACCATCTCAATTCCCCAAAAATTTTTATTCGGGTTCGGAACTGGCATAGCTGACGAATCAGACCTATGGTTGGGGCTTAAGTATTGCTGATTGTAATCTGTGTGTGTTCACGGGGCTGGTTTGCCTGTTTGTGGGAGGAAAAGCACCAGATAAACTGGAGAGAAAAACCCTGCTGTCCACACCCAAGACCGGCTAACTTGGCTATGTCCGAGAAAGATCCTTAAGCTCCACACATTGGCAACAAGAAGGAAACCCAGGACACTCCTTTCCCATGCATATGGTTGTGAAGCACATAACCACTCGGCTAACTGGGCAGAGGAATAGTACTGATGCCATAGGAGATTTGGGTGGGACAGTTTGTTACAGTGAACAAGTTCACAATAATGCTATAATGTGAATTAGCTGTAATATCCAGAAACTATTATATGATGCAGTCTTTTTTGTCACATCTTGAGGGCCTTATTAATTTAAACATAAAATGTACAGCACATTAGGAAGGATATTCTTTTGTTGGAAAAATGTATGTTGTACTCCCACTTGAGATTAGAGCAACATCTGTAAGGGCTTTTCAACTAAAGGTGTGTTAGCCAGTTTCAAAGAAAGTTGAAGTTTTCATTCCAGCAAATCATATAAACCATTCTAAGAATATATGAAATTTACAGACAGACTATATAAACAGGAATGTCTACCTTATCAGAGCATTAAGTTTATATAAAGCCAAGCTATTTAGCTGTGGGTGACTATTCAGTCCGACAGAGAAAAAATGAGAAAGATTAAGATAAATACATATCTTGTAAATATTCAAACCAACTATGGCATAAAGTAAGGTCATGTTTGTAAAATCTATAGTGCATTTCACTGATCACTAATGAAATTTTATAATATATATTTTTCATTTCATTCTTTAGTTTTCTTAATTATAAATTAAGAATACTAATCAGAGTACTGCAGAAAACACTGTGCAAAGTGGTAAACTTTTACATGTGAATTTGATTACAAACTTGTAATTTCAATGTGCTTTATAAAAAACTGGAAATTTTCAAAAATCAGTCAGGAGGAAATTATACCAGGTTCATTTTGTCACAACCTAGAACTTGACTGAAACTTTTATTTTTATTGTACAGAACTTTTTTCAAAATGATTTAATCAAAACTTGACCCATCCTGTCTTCCCTTAATATGTTAGCATTAATGGGCTGTTACAACCAAGTAACTGGATTTTTGTAAAATGTGTGTGTGTGTGTATACACACACACACACACACACACACACTTACTAAATGGACAGTTAATCCAATACATATCTGCTATGCATCTGAACTACATGTATTTTAAAAGGGAGGTGAAGCAGTGTGATGTGAGATATAGGTGAATAGAATGAAATACTTAGCTGGATGTTGCTATAAAGCTGATAATGTGAAAGGTAATGACCATGAAATGTTTGAGCAAATTAGCCAAGCAAATAGGAAAAGGATGATCATTATGTGATATTTTAATTATGACAGTATAGATTGGAATGATGAGATGGTAGCTGTAAGTAAAGAAAGTAAAGTTCTCGAGTTTTTTTGAAGGATAACAACTCAGACATTATGTAATAGAGGGCATGTGAAGATTGAAGGTCTTGGATTTGATCTTCTCATCAGAGGATATCATCATTAAAGAGGTGTCAAATCATCCTCCAGTTGGTGAGATTTATCATGAAGTGATTACATGGGTGGTTGCCAGCTATGCAAGGACTTCTGTGAAGAAAGAGTATATGTGGAACTATGAGGTTGGTTATTATTAGAAGCTCAGGAGTCAGCTTACACCTGTAACATGGAATGAAGAGGTGGAAAGGAGATCAATTTTGCATGGGTGCTGTTCAAGAACCATCTAGTAGAAGCAATGTCAAAATGTATTCCAAGAGTGAGGTGGTTATATAAAATAGATGTGAAATAGATAAATGAAGAGATTAAGCATACTGTACATTATGGAGGCAACATAAGATGAATGGTAATTATCAGTTTCATGAAGAGCACAGAGAACAGGCACGGAGGGTAACTATGTTGGTAATATTAGCAAAAGTGCGGTATGAGCAGCAGTTAGTTAATGACAGAAAAAAAACAAATAGGGAGATCTTTTACTATGTAGCTAACAAAAAAAAAAAAAGAATGATTCTGGTAATAGTATGATACTGATTAGAGAGAATGGTATAAGGATAACTGCTGCGGAGGATATAGTTGAGATATTGAATGAACAGTTCGTCATAAAGATTTTTCACCCTTGTGAATGTGATATCATAGAGAGTTTGAGAGCAGTGAATGAGGAGGAGAGACTGACTGTGCATGAACAAGAGGTATATGTGGAATGGAGCAAACTTCATGTTTAATAAAACTGTGGGACTTAATGATATATCACTACGTATTTTCATGGAATTGCCAGAGGCAAAATTGCACTGCTTCATAAGGGAGGTGACAGAACTCGAACTTAAAATTATAGGCCAGTCTCTGTGTCAGTTGCTGTGGTTAAAGTGTTGCAGAGGCTAGTGACAAGCTGGATCCAGAATTGGGTTGACAGCAATGATATTATCTTTGATGGATAGCATGGATTTGATAAAGGGAGATTATGTTTTAGTAATCTGTGTACTTATTACAATAAGGTGACAGCTGCATTGGACAAGAGAGATGGATGCACAGTGGTATACTTAGATTTTGCAAAAGTTTTTGATAGACTATCATATGTTAAGTTGATAGTCAAACTAGACCAGATGGGTTGGATATTAGACTATTGCATTGGATTGGAGACTGGCTATTTGATAATCATCAATAAGTTGTGTATGAGGGAGCAATATCCCAAAAGAGGAAAGTCAGTGTGCCTCAGGGGGGGGGTCTGTTTTAGAGCCATTGCGGTTAACCTATATTCTAATGTTATTGACGAAGATTTGAATGGGGATATTCAGTTGTTTGTAGATGGTGCAAAGTCGGGAAGAACTATATGAATTGAGCAGATATTGTGGCCTTACAGGAAGGCTTGAACAGACTGAGTGAATGGGAATGGGGACATCAGTTCAATGTTGTGAAATGTAAGGTTTTAAAATTTGGAAAACAAAGATGGGATATAGAATTTATTTTTGGTTGGGGATATATGTTGGAGGTAGAAAAATAAGAGATCTTGGGGTTAATGGTGGATAGGGATCTAAAATTTAGAGGACACTGCCAAAACTGAGAATAACACAACAAATTCTGGCAATGATACAGAGGACACTGACTTGCAAAAGTAAGGAGATTCTAGGTCCATTGTATAAAGCCTTGATTAACTATATAGACTACTGTACACAGTAGTCTATATGTGGTCTTACTTCTTTTATATGCTGAAGTTGTTTATACCTCTAACAATGTAGCCTAGGAAACTGAAGGATGTACTTTTTTTTTTAATATTTTTATTACAAAGGATAATAACAGGTTCCTGAAAAGAAAATGTCTTTGATGTGTTGATCAAAAGGATGAAGAGATATTGGAAATGGTCCAGAGGTGATTGACTAAGGTAGTTTCTGGTCTCCGGAATGTTGAGTGTGAAGAAAGGTTGAGATGATCTAGTAGATAGGAGGAAGAGGGGGGGGGGTGATATGATAGAGACATACAAGTTGGTAAGGGGTTTTTATAGGATTAACATTGCAGAGTTTTTTCTTAAAATGGTGGGAGATCAAGAGGTCATTCCTGGAAGCTGTAGAAGGAAGGTGAGTTCAAGGGAGTGAAAAGCAGGTTTTTTGCATGGAGAGTTGTGAATGATTTTAATGCATTGCCTGAGTGTGTGGTGTTTGCAGAGAATTTGAATTTATTTATTTCGTATCCAAACACAAGTAGTACAGTAAGTAAGTGGTACAACATGATTTACAACAAATTAGGATACATTACAATGAGATCAGCTTAGATTTGGTAGGTGAATTATATAGGGAATAATAATTAAATATGAAAAAAAGGAAACTGTATATAACTTATGTACATAAACATGGTCAGATGTTCCTCCAGTATCTTGCACAATCACTGATCTTTCTGTGCAGGATATGAGGTCCTCTTTTGCACAAGGCGATGGAAGAAAGGGACAAGAAAGAAGGTGTTCCATGGACTGGGTTGTTCCACACTCACAATTGTCTGGACCAGTGAGGTAGCCCCCATTTGATGAGGTTTTGTTTGCAGTGTCCTGTTGTCTGGAGTCTGTTTAGGCTTTTCCAAGTATTCCAGTCCAAGTGGGCACTATGTGGAAGATGTTCAGCTGTTGGAATACCAGATTATTTTCAGGATATAATTCAAGTCATTGTTGAAGTCTTGCCTCTGGGAGGTTTTTAGGGTGGTTCAATAGTTGTCAGAAAGCTATGTCGGGATCTTAGTCTTTGGGACACTGCGGTCTGGCCGAACATTGAGTGGCATTCATCATTCATTTGTCTGCTTCTTTCATCAGCTGAGAATGCAGATCTTCGAATTGAAGGGGGTGCAATACCAGCCAAAGTTTACAGGTCTTTTAGTGGTGTTGGTTTCAGGCATCCTGTAATTAAGCGGTAGCTTTCCTTCAATGCTGGATCAAGTTTTTCAGCATGGCAGGATCTGGACCATACTGGACAGGCATATTCAGCAGAAGAATAGCAAAGGGCCAAGGCAGAAGATCTCAGTGTGCTAGGGTCTGCACCCCATTTGGAGGAGGTAAGCTTTCTTAGTATGTTGTTTCTTGCATTCACTTTTGTCTTTGTTTTTTGTATGTGGGTTTTATATGAGAAGGTGCGATCGAGCGTCACACTGAGGTAGATTGGTTTCCAGGAATGTTCTATATTAGAGCCTTCCCAAGAAATCTGTAGCTTCCTGTTGGCTTCCTTATTGTTAAGGTGGAAAAGGCCAGTCTGAGTTTTCAAGGGGTTTGGTTTTAGTTGATTGCTGGTATAATATGTGGTTAGACTATTTAAGGCAAGTGATAGAGTAGTTTCAATGGACTTGAAATTGTTTGACTGAGTAGCTATGGCAAGGTCATCAGCATAGATAAAATTTCTAGTTCCTGGAAAGATGGGGAGATCATTGACGTAGATGCTGAAAAGTAATGGTGATAACACACTTCCCTGGGGAGGCCACCTTTTTGGTGGTGCCAGCGGCTCTTCCTACCCCCAAGGTCCACATAAAAGCATCTGTTTTCCAAACGTGATTGGATCAGGAGGACAAGGTGATAGTCTCTAGTTATTCTGTATATTTTATTTCTGAGTATGAGATGGTTTATGGTATCATATGCTGCATTTAGGCCTACAAAGACTACTCCTGTGGCTAGTTTTTGCTCATAATCATTTTCTATATATTGAGTGAGGTTGAGAATTTGTGATGTGCAGGATTTGCCTGGTCTAAAGCCAGCCTGCTCAGCAGTAAGATGGGGTTCGATTAGGGGTTGTAGCCTATTTAAAATTAATCGTTCATAGAGTTTAAAGAGGTTGCTGAGTAGTGATATAGGTCTGTAATTTTTTGTTTTGGTTGGGGTTTTCCCTGGTTTCAGAAATGCCACCACTTTGGCATGCCTCCAGATAGTTGGTATCCTTAGGGTTCTGAGGCAAGTGTTGTATAGGTTTAATAACCACTCTTTAATCTTGATTCCAAAATGTTTAATCAGTTCATTACAGACATCATCAAGGGCTGCAGATTTTCTAGGTTTTAATAGGTTTATGGCAGCTTTGAGTTCAGTGATGGTGAAATCTGAGTTAATCATATTTTGTTCCTCACTTGGGGTTCTTATCTTATTTTTTGTGAATTGTCCATTCAGCAGCAGCTGGTGAGCAATTTGATTAGCCGTTACCTGCGAATGCTCATATGGCTTAGTGAAATCCTTCTTAATTCTGTATCTATGTTTAAGGTAAGGTATGATGAGTTGTGTGATTGACAAAGGGACCTCCTGCGATATGAAGCATTGACTCCATGGCTGTCTTAGGATAATTATAATAATAATAACTTTTTAGATATTTTCTGCAAACATAAAGTAAAAATAGCAATGTCTTTAATCAGTGTTGATTCATAATGAAAATTAATCACAGACATTTTGAGAAGGTTTTGTTTGGTTTATTGTTTATTTGGCACAAAAACTACAAAGGTCACTGTGCCATATTAAGGTTACAACCATACATAAGCAGTTTAAAAAAATTGTAAACAATATGCCTGTACTAAAATTAGGTACTACAAAGCAGCATCTGTATAGAAACAGAATTGCTGCAGAGAGCACAGCAACACACAAGGTTAAAGGTTACAGTAGTACAAAAATTATCAACAATACTAGTTTTGCTTCAAAATAAACAAAATGTGTGTATAAGACACAAAGTTGTTTTTGGCCAGGTGGCAAAAACAACTTAATTTTTTTATATTTATATAGTGGATTTTGACGATAACTATTGATTTATAGTTATTATTTCTATTACAATAAAGTTTAGTCTAATTTAAACTTTAAAATAAATTATAACAAAAAACGACAACAATAATTAAACACACTAAAAACAAACAACGAGAATAAATAATAAGACAATGAAAGAATTGTGCGCTATTTACATACAAACGCAGTGATTGGGCCAGACTAAACTGGCCCCAAGATAAGCGTGCTGCCCAGTAAACAAACACAATCACTAGTGCACGTGCTTCACAATCAAAGAATTGCATGCTATGTGCCAACAACAATAATTGAAAGACAATTACCCACAACATGAGGGTAATTGTCTTTCATTTACCTGCAACATTATGTTGCAGGAGTGGCAGTAAATTGTGAAGTCATCAACATATAGAGCATTGTCTACAGTGGGAAGAAGCTGTTTGGTGATTGAGTTGATTTTAACAGCGAAAAGTGTCACACTTAAGACAGAGCCTTGGGGAACACCCTGTTCATGATGATATGATCAAGATAGCATATTTCCCACTCTGACTTGGAAAATTTGCCTGGATATGTTAGCACCATATATCCTTTGTTTCTTACTTCTGTTTCCATATGCTGTATCTACGGTATCAGTACTTGGTTGGGACTTTGTTAGGGCCCCTGAAACATTTGAGGATGAAGGATTCATGCTCAAGAAGTTTTTGGTTCAGTGCCAGAGCTCCCCACTCACCATGGAGCCACACATGGATGCCCACTGCCTGGCAAGCAATGACTGCGCTCAGGAGTGGAATGCCAGGGCTACCCCAGACACTATACCAGCACTACAGCAATCCTAGGATCCTGACCCCACACCATGGGCAAGAGACTTACTGCAACACTGTTAACCCTTGCAGGCAAGCCCACTAGCCAATTGATCCTGGCTGAGCCATTCAGGACCGCCCATCTTGCCAAAGTAGGGGCCAAAGTAACGCAAGACTACCAGGATCCCCCTTTCCGCATGTCCATGGGTCGTACCTCACTGTAAACATGCCGGCAGGACGTTGGATCCCAGTGATGATGGTATGGAAAAAGGATAGTGGAAAAGACTCAGGAGAAGTAGAGCAAAAAATATGGGAAGAAAAGCAAAGAAAAAGAGGAAGAATGAAAAGGGCCGGTACCATCACTGGGAGGTTCCCTCCACCACGAATAGGTGCCCCACATGGAGGGCATTTGAGCAGGACAGTTAATCATAGAAACCAGAACAACTTTTCCCTTATTTCAGTGAATTCCTTGAGTGTACTTGAATCACAGTTGCAAGTGATTATTGCTTTTTTTTTATTCTTGTTATCTCATAAAATACATCAAAATATATCTTAAGAAATATTTTGCTGTATTTTATAAAATGCATAAGCTCTTATTCGATTCATTCCAGGATCCTGTCCAGATAGATTTCACTTAACTTATATGTATTCAGAATCCTTACAAAATATACTTAAATCTTTTTTTTTTTTCCCTCAGTTGGCCCTTTTGCCAGAGGCAGAGAATCCAGTTTGAAAATAGGGTATGTTGTCATGTATGCTTTGTAATAATACTGTATTTCCTGCCATGCAGATATTAACAAGCATATATGGCAGTCATTCATTGCAATAGCCCTGCATGTGTGATTCTTTGTTTTATGACAGATCATCCATGTTTTATGGCCATGGTAGTGCATACACAGTGCCTTTTATGTAGCTCCCAAGGAAAGAGACAAGAAGAATTAGTTATGGTGACCATGCAGGCCAGTTGTAGGCTCCGCACATTCAATCTATTGGCCAAGCACTTGCATATTCATAAAGGTTGTCATAGTATGATGGATATGAAGGCATTGCTCCATCTTGTTGGAGGATAAAATTCATCAGCTTTCTCCTCAGGAGATACAGCAGTAATCATACCTTCAGTATTTTGCAGTACACACTTCAAGTTATTATTTTTTCAAGTGAAAAATAATGGTTGAGACTTTATCACATCAGGATAGAAAAAAACATTAGACTGTTTCTTTAGTGTTCAACAGCAATGTAGGGATTTTCAGAACTTTTTCACTTCTCATGAAACATGAAATGTGGCTTTGTCACTGAAACACACTGCTCACATGACTGAAAAGTGCAAAATGTTTAGCATGACATTGTGGCATTCACCGTAATGGCCTACAATTAAAGTGTAAATGATGCACCCAGAGTGCAAGGTGTTTTTCATTTTTACCACATTTATGTCTATTTGTTTGCTTAGTATAAACAACTGTCATTCTGAAGAAAGAGTGATCAGGATGATCACTTTTTCTTCATCTGCATGTGTTCTGCTGGAATTCTTCTCTTTACAGATGCATTACATCCATATAATTCTACAAGCTTTCATATAAATGCCGGTCAGACATGATCATCTGTTTCTTTACAGATATGGTTGGCTGGAACTCTTCCTTTCCTAGATGCAACTCGTCTCCTGAAAATTCTTGACTCACTGAATTGAGTTTAATGGAATAGTGCTTACGATCTCAATTAAAATTTGTCAAATAATGTCATTTTTATTTCAATTGTTCTCTTGTCTCTTTGTAGCACCAAAATTCGGCTAAGTATGAAATGTTTAAAGTATGTAAACCAATTTTTACAAAAAAATTGTAAAGATATAACATTCTTTAACTTTTGACAGCTCATTATAAACATACCACTCCTCAATAGAATTCTTAATTAGTCCTACCTTATCACAGGTATCATGATATATGAAAGCAGATGACAGAAAAGTATCAGATACACAAGAAATAGCTGAGTTAAATGATCACTTTAATAAGGTATATTCCAGACAGACTCATTAGCTCCATGTTCAGTTATTATAACAATCAATGATGTCACTGTCTAGAATGTGTTTATGAGGTGCACCAGTGATTGTTTATGATAATTTATTTACCTATATAATATGTGATTCACTATGAGTAGATTTGCTAGAATAATAAATATTCAGGTTTTAACTCTTATACATTTTTAGTTATACTAGATATATTCGGCGTGTTTCACTGTCTATATAGCTAATAGCATATCAGGAGGTTGTGCAATATAAGGAAAAGAACATAAAAAAAATAATAATAAAAAAAAAATAAAATAAAAACATTTTCCAACAGCTGCTAATATCTATAAATTAAAAAGACTAAAATTGATAGTTTAACCACAAAGCATCATCAGGCATGTTAACTGCATTGTTGTGTAAATTCTATATGTGATTGCTAGCATAGAAGTCTTTAATGTTACACATATTAATTGATGTCTTCCAAATGTCATGAAGGATCTTTCCTTATTTTCTATTTAGTGTACTTTTTGAGCAAATCACCTTGGAGGACTCCTTGAACAACCTGTTCAAAATAATTCTCTTCTAAGTAGGGCGTGGAGGTATACTTGCCCATTTACTGTGTTATGTTTTTTGAAGATGTGCACTACGAGACAAGTTTTTCTTTCCTTTTGTTTTCAGCATTGCCTATATGCTCTTTCTTGCAGATTTCGAAAAATTTCTCCCATCTATGTGCATCTTTCGACAAGAACACAGAATCTTGTATACAATTGGATGTTTGTAAACTGGAATTTTGTCTATAAGGAAGTGTAGAAAGTTTCATAAGGTGTCAAAACTGGGTTGAAGGCTGTCCTGATGTTAACTGCCTTTAATATTTTGGCTGTTTTTCTTGATGCATTGCCAGCGTTTTTGTACGGATACCATGCCTTTGTAATTAATTTCTGGGTTATGCTGTTAGCCATATAGACAGTGAAACATGTCAAGAAAATACATCTAGTATAAATAATAAAAAAAAAAATGTATACATGTAATTTATATAATTGTGATATGGACTGTAAATTTCTAAAAAAAAAAAAAAATTCAATAAATACGGACTATAAATATACTATAAAATTCTAAAGTAAACTGTAAAAAATTGAATACTTAACATTAACACTTCATTGATTTGGTAAAATTCTATAATTTCTATTATAATATTTTTATACCTATGTAAGAAGAAAAAAAAGGGCAACAGTAAAAGATGAAATATTCTATTAAATTAGCAATTAAAATTGGTATAATTTTAATTTTTTTTTAATTTATTAAATAAATTTGTTAACTTACTGGTTCATACATGTTGCATAAAATAAAAAATTAAAAAAAACCTATTGCACTTTGAACAGCACAACAAGTTGAACCATTACATTAATCTATCAATTACTCTTTATTGAGCCACTAAAGATTTTAATATATTCATTGATTTGCAATTATAACCTTCTGTTTCTTTATAGATGAGTGCTGAAGCTCTTCTAGTTATGCATCAAGTAAGTGTTGTATGCAAAAAGTTAAATTGTTATTTAGTTACTTAGAATTCATCCAGTCACCCTAAAATAATCTGTTAGCCTGAGCATGATCTTTCATTTCCTGTATTATTATTATTTTCTTGGGAATCTTCATGGACTCAAAGAGTTGCTGTGGAAGGACCATACTAACCGTAATTAACACAATGCCTATTATACTTCTTGAACTCATTCACCAACAAAGCACTCACAAATGCCTCTGGTACCTTTTCACCTGTTCAGCACCCTCCAAGCAAAAAATGAAATCCTCACATGCTTGCAAACCATACACTTATTTTTGATCTCATGCTTTTTCTCTTACTGCCATTCCTCCATAAGGAGCATCTATTTTGTGCAGGAGACCTTCTAGTTATGTTTCTGGCAATTTTCATACTTCCTCTTTTCTGTGCTTTTCTTTCTGTATCTGTTTATTACTCCTAAGTCTCTTTATTATGCTATTATTTTCCAGACTACCTTCACTGGGATCAGATGCCCTGCTGCTGTGTTTCTCATGCAGTGCATTGTGGCTACACAGAAAGGCGAATTCTGGTAGTCTTGTGCTGCTTTGACCCTTGCTTCAGTGAAATGGGTGATCCTGAATGACCTGGCCAGGATTAATCATCTAATAGGATTACCTGCAAGTGCCAGTAGTGTTGTAAGTTTCTTCCCCATGGTCCAGGTGCAAGGCTCAAGGCTTTACTGTATTGCCGATCTGTCATCTGGGATAGTACTGGTGTTCCACTTCTGAGCATAGTGGGCTCATGTATGGCTCAGTGGTGTTGGATTTTCCCTTCATTTGAGGATGTTTTTATCATCCTCATGTTTTTCAAGGACCCTCAACATGTCACAACCAAGTACAGAAGCCATAGCAACCCTAAAAATAAGAAAAAATGTATATGTATCGGACACACGAATGTACAACCTTTCCTTACTATACGTTCAGTAGAAGAGAGACATTTTTTCTGATGGGAAAATGTCTCCCTTCTTTATCCAGAAGGCTTTGGAAGAGTTAGCAGAATCTCCGAAATCTGTTAAAAAAAACTCCATTTATGTGATGTTCTCATTGATCCCAATTATTCAGAGCAAATCAGTTGGGGGAATACCAATTGCAGTAATCCTTCCTGACAAAACGCTTCTCCATAGGATATCTATTCATGATGGAGAAGGCTTCCCATTAATGCTACTGGCCCATTTTGTTATTCCTCTTTTCTAAATCACTTAGGGAATTGAACAACGTAGATTCGAATATAAATTAAAAGTAAACTTTAATAAATATTTCCGATATTTCAGCAACGTCACGTTGTCATTTTTAAAAGGAACTTACAAAAAGGCACATGCATGCAGGCACTATAACACAGTAACTGAGAATGAACATATGAAGCTATTGTTCTCCTAGAAGTCCTGATGGTGCCCTCTAGCGAGCTAAGTAGGTGTTCTTGGCCATTGGGCTGAAGGTCTGCTGATGTATGCCTCCCAAATTTGGGGCAGTCGCATACAACCAAATTTGTTGAGGTTTGGAGAGTTTCTTAGGGCTGAGGCTGATTCCATAAATAGTCTTTCGAATTTGTATTTGCTACGGTGTATTACTGTAGCTTTCTTCCACTGTATTCCGTGGCATGTATCCAGAGCATGGTCTGTAAGACCAGAATGGCTGTACTTGTGAAACCGGATGTAGTCCTTGTGTTCAGAAATTCTGATATTCGCTGTCCTGCCTGTTTTGATTGTATGCGACTGCCCCAAATTTGGGAGGCATACATCAGCAGACCTTCAGCCCAACGGCCAAGAACACCTACTTAGCCCGCTAGAAGGCACCATCAGGACTTCTAGGAGAACGATAGCTTCATATCTTCATTCTCAGTTACTGTGTTATAGTGCACGTGCCTTTTTGTAAATTCCTTTTGAAAATGGCAACGTGACGTTGCCAAAATATCGGAAATATTTATTAAAGTTTAATTTTAATTTATATTCGAATCTACGTTGTTCAATTCCCTAAGTGATTTAGAAATGCATAACCAACGTATAAGCCTGTCTACGAGAATCAAGTATTCCTCTTTTCATTCCATATTATTTGCTCTACTTCTGCTGAGTCTTTTTTACTATCCTTTCTTTCAGAACACTTTCACTGAAATCCAACAACCTGCACCTTGTTTGCAATGCAGTGGGACCTGTTGACATCTGGAGGGTTGGGGATTCCTTTCCTGATACTTTTGTGCTACTTTGGCTTTTCCTTTCGCAAGATGGGTGGTCCTAGATAGCCAGCACAGGATTATGCAGTAGCGACACAGTACATCTCCTACCCCCATGGTCTAGGAATTGGGCTGAAGAATGTGACTGTGGTGCTGCTATAGTCTCCAGCGTAGCCCTGTCATTCCTCTTTTGAGCACAGTCATTTCTAGACAGTCAGTGAGGATACTGCCCCCCCCCCCCCGTGGGAGGGGGGGGGGCTAGCACTAAACCAAAAACAAAAATCTCCTAAGCATGAAGTCTTTATCCACAGATGTTTCAAGGGGTCCCAACAAGTTCCCAACCAAGTACTGATAGCGCAGATACATCATTTAACAACAGAAGTAAGAAGCAAAAGACGTAATACAAGTATATATAAATGTACCAGTTTTGCTCATCATCCATGCAACAGGTGAAAAGCTAATAGAGAAAGCATTACCATTTATAATTCAGAAGGGTTTAGAACTGGAAAGTTCTACCAAAACAGTTAAGAAACTAAGTTTTGGTTATGTCTTTGTGGCAACATTCTGAAAAACTGCCATGAGCAACATCGATAGGTGGAATACCAATCTCAGTAACATCTCATGAAACCCTCAGTTCGTATAGAGGAGTGCTATCAGAATTGAATCTCCTTGAAGTTCCTGATGACAAGATATGTTCTGAGTATTAAGATCCAGGAGTGACCGGTATGAGAGGCATTCTGATAATTAGGGATGGTCACCTGGTTCCGACCAGGAATATCAACCTTAATATTGATACATCCAAATCTCCAACAGCTCTAAGAGAAGAGCAAGGTATATCAACTATTGCTCTTAGACTATACATCCCTAATCCTCCTGAGATGCTTTAAATATCAGAAATATGGGCACATGCCCATACTGCTTCTTGTAGCTCTCCTACAAGAAGCTATAATGAACTTTGCTCTGCCAAGAAAGCTAAATGTGTCAACTGTCAGCAATATCATTCAGCCTTCTCCAATACATGTTAGCAGTGGAAGGATAAACAAGAAATATAAAATATTAAAACAAAGTAAAATATATCAGGATACAAAAAGGAAATTAACCACTACCAGACCTGTCCTCAAATCTTCTTAAACTGAGATGATGGCAGTTCAATTGATAAATTCACTATACTTCAACTTTATAATTTAAGTACTTCTCTGTGTAGCACATCAGTCACACAACCTATGGTCTCACTGCTGAAACAAGTCCAAAAATGGTCCCATTTTGATGAGAACCTACTTTTCAAAAAAATTATGATAAGGATATCATTGAAAGATAAACCACCAAATACCCTCTCAGAAAAGAGTGGATATTTCAGTATCCACTGAAAATAAATTAAATTTATCAAATGATCCAGACACAGAATAATATATTTAATTTTTATTCAAATAAAGAGATGCACATTGGTCATCGATACTTCACTTGAGAAATATAAACCTGATAATAATAAGTCCTCAACCTCTTGGCTATTGGACAAGTCTACAAAGCAAATAAGAAAATTTTACAATGGAACTGTCACTATTCGTCTTTGCTTGGCTATTGGACAAGTCTACAAAGCAAATAAGAAAATTTTACAATGGAACTGTCAGTATTCGTCTGCAGAAACAATTCTGTCTGCAGGAAACATATTTAAAACCCAGTGAGGACCCTATCTTAAAGAATTTCACTGTTAGTCATATGGACAGAACTGGAGATGTTCTTGCTCATGGTATGGTAGTGATCCTAGCAGACAATCATACTCACTTCCAACACATTCATTTTAATAATGCTCTTGAATGGCATTTGCCTATCCATCAGATTTCTTATTACATTGTGTTCTGTTTATTTCCATTGGATGCTGAGTTAAATGAAATCGATCTTGATAACCTGATCTTACAAATGGCTGAGCTCATACTTCTTATGGGTGTTTTTAATAGGCACATCACTCTATGGAAAAGTGCCTACACTAATGGATGAGGTCAAATCATTGAATGAATGATTGACAATAATGACATCTCCTGTTTGAATAATAGACTCAATCTTTCTTCCATATACCTAACTGTGCTCAGGCCAAGCACGTTATGTGAGATATCAGGATCAAAAACAATCTTGAATTCCACTTCACATCATCAATTAATCAAACAGTGCAAATATTTTTGAGATAAAATCCAGAAATTAAAGGTACATACAGAACAACCTGTTTGTTCTCTGCAGATCATAATGGATGTGCTGTTGCTAATCTAAGCTGCTACAGACGCTTTGGGAGAAAATTTTCCAGAATCTCAGCCCTTCACATCCTGTTAATATTTAATAATTGAAACTGTGACAAGAGAAACAGTGGAAAAATTTTTCTACCAATGGGCTTGAGCCATTTGTTAAGATGGAATTAAAAGGTGCTCTTTATTGTCTCAGCCCATCAAAGTAGGACATCCATCATGAGATTATAAAACATCTTTCATTATTACCTTCTGTTAGTGGCGTAGCTAGAGCTGTTGCCGCCCAGGCCGGTCCCTTAGTTTGCCACCCCTCTCAATACACACCAAAAATATTACAAAAAGTCAAAATGACGTATAGGGAAATAAATTAAAACACTATGTTTGTTTTTGTTGAAATTAAAGTTTTATTTCAAAAACAAACATCATCATCATCATCATCATCAAATTCCTGCCATGTACCCTCAAGGGGTGTACAGGATATGACAGTACTACATGAAAAAATTACATCATTACTAACTTCCTATCTACAATTTTCCTCCAAATCAGTCAGCTCTTTGCTTTATGCGGATGATGTTATACTTCTAAATAAATCCGCTACAAGTCTGCAAGATTCTCTGACTAAATTGAATAACTGTTGTAATAGATATGGTATGAAGGTCAGCAATAAAAAGACAAAGACAATGAAAATAGGCAGAATCATTGAAAATGTCAACTGTGTTGTGAATGGAGAACCTGTGGAACAAGTAAAACATTTCAGCTACTTAGGCACAATTTTTACTGAAGATGGTAAACTAAATATAGAAATAGACAACAGAATCAGCAAAGCTGGTATCGTGGGAAGTCAATTGAATAAATTCATATGGAATAAGAGAGAAATTAGTCGGAACACTAAATTAGCTGTATACAAGACTGTGTTCAAACCAATTTTAACTTATGGATCTGAGAGCTGGGTCAGAAGTAAAACACTTGACCAAAGACTAGAGACTGCAGATATGAGAGTCCTGAGAAAGATTAGAGGCGTGAACAGATGGCATCAATGGCAATATCATATTAAAAATGAGGATATTAGGAAAGAACTTGACATTGTCAGCATCCAGGAATGCATTAGCAGAGCTAATCTCAGATGGTATGGTCACTTAAATAGAATGGGAGAGGCAAGATTAGCAAAACAAGTGTTCTCTGCCAGGTTGGCAGGAAAACGACCCAGAGGAAGACCAAGATATAGGTGGATTGATACGGTACAAAGTGCCTTAGATGATAGAAATATAAGATCTGATAATGTTGGAGTCTTGACAAGTAACAGACTGATTTGGAGGAAAATTGTAGATAGGAAGTTAGTAATGATGTAATTTTTTCATGTAGTACTGTCATATCCTGTACACCCCTTGAGGGTACATGGCAGGAATTTGATGATGATGATGATGATGTTTGTTTTTGAAGTAAAACTTTAATTTCAACATTCTAAAATGTTATTTTTCTTGCTTTTCTGTTAGCAAAATCATCGGTGACATTGGCGAAGTCTATTTCATATTAATGTAGGTAATTCTTAATCAATTTTATTAAGAAAAATTCCTCTCACAACTAGCAACACTTATAGCAATTGTGAGGAAAATTTGCAGTAGTATTACAATATTTGGAACTGAGTTCTCAAGACTGTATCTTAGAATGAACTGCAAAAGTTCAAAAAGGTTCAAAGTGCTGCCCAGGGTGGGCTTCCCCCCCCCCCCCCCCCGAACCCCCCCGAACCCCCCTAGCTATGCCACTGCCTTCTGTGGATCTCCTCCTTTTAATATACAAGAGAATACTTATATGGGAAGAGTTTATGCATTCTTAGCATAAGTCAGTTATCATTGGCACCAAAAACCCAGGAAAAAAAGATTCAACACAAGTCAACATTTATCGACCTATTGCTCTGACCAGCTGTCTTTGTAAAATATTAGTGAAAATGGTTAATGGGAGACTTTTCTGGTATTTAATTTTTACCAGATCTTTTCTAGTTTTAGTTTTTAAAATCTCTTCCAGAGCACTCTACCTAGACTAGTATCTTTTCTCTACATCAGGAGTCTCAATATCACACATGTTAGATGCCATATGTCCCTTCAGTATATATATTAAAAAGATTACAGATGCTATTGGCATGAATGTTGAAGTGCCGAATGTAACTGAATTGCAGGTTAGTATGTTTAATTGTGTGCATTAATTGTTTAATGCACGTGGAACAGTGCACTCTAATTTCTTGTACATCTATACTAATGGTTCAAGATCTGACACTTCATTTGGCTCTATTTCCCGATATTACTATATCCAACCAGATCCCACTTCATTGTAATTATATAGCAGAGTTTTATGTCATTCAGATTGCACTTGTGCTTTTAAAAGCAAGTGCTATTAAATGTGTGTAATTTATACAGACTCATTGAGTTCTGTACAGGAGATTTCCTCTCCTGGGTATAATCCACATCTGGTGCTTTGTGAGGTTTTACAACTGTTTGCATAAAATTAAGACCATTAATTTTGATATTAGGTTGTTAAGATTTCCAGCTCTATTGGAATTATGGGAAATTAGACTGCAGCAACAGTTGCTAGATCATCTCATACATTTTCAGTGTACTGTTGGACAGTTCCATATACAGACTACAGACAGTTTATATGATCAAGGCTAATTACCTGGTGGCAGTCATCATGGCACAAAGTGCTCACATACATATTACATGAAATTAAGCCTGAAATTACATATTGTCAGTTTAGTCAATGTAGAAACAGAAGAGAGAGAGGACATTGTTCTTTTTAGGCTATTCATAGGTCATTATCATCTTACACATGCTTCCTTAGGATGATGGCACACCTATTGTGCAAAAAATTCAACCCATTTGTAATATTCTAGTGGAGTGCCAGCACTTCACACAATAGAGGAATGAAATTTAGATAAATTGCATGACGTTTTTAACTTTTTAAAAAGAATTAATTTATACAATCACATATAATTATCAGTTCTGTATATATGTAGATACTGCATTGCTTAACTTTATTTTTTAATTAATATTAACATATTATTTACTGGTTTATCTGTTTATGACTATATATTAATATCTTGTGTACTTCTGTACTCTATTACATCATGAACCCTTGCACTGTTTCAGATGCCAGAAATAATCATGTTAAAAACAGCCTATTATAACTTAGCTCTACCCTTTCTGCCTAATATATGTAACTTTTGATATGTACTGTATGACCTTTGCTGCCATTGCACTAATAAACCATAATTCAACCAAACCATCCAAGTAACCCAACAAAACTTAAAAAGTTTTAATGTAATTAAAAAGTTTTAAAAATCGCCTTGATGTTTCCTAATGATGTGGTTTTCTCTGAATTAAAAGATCTACATATGAGAAATCCATAAGAAGATTTCTCATATTGCCTCATGCTCATACTCAAATTGCCTGTCATAGTTCTACCATTTCTGCCTTTTGCCCATGAAAATAAAGACTACAAAAGACAAACACTCAAATACATCAAAGGATCAAAACAGAACATATGATATGAGGAAGTAAACAACAATATTAGTTGAAAATCCTCTTATACTTAGAAGGTAAAACATATCTGAGGGGACATTAGCATTACATAGCTCTTCCATGAGAGTTGCATACATATAAACACAAGATTATATAGTTGAAATAAATAAAGTAAAAGCTTTATTTAATTTTTATTATTTATTTATTTTTTTATTATTATTTGTGTGTGTGTGTGTGTGTCTGTGTGTCTATGCATATACAGCTCTCATCACTATGGGAGTACATTTCTCTAAAACAATGTATAACTGTTCCACCTACTCACAGTTACATGATCTCTGATATACTCCCAGTCTCAATAGAGCAATAAGATAAAAAATGAACATAGCCTCACTGCTGAAAACATACCAGAAATTATTACACTACATTAAAACCTGCTAGTTGCACCCCATCCCACACACACACGCACACATACACTAACCTATAATGAGAGATTTAAATGGCCACTCTGCTGCATGTGATACTGTGGCCGCTCTTCTGCATGTGCACATACTAATATCAGAGAGGGTTGTAAAGCATTCAGACAGTAATCTCTCCTTAAATACTAAAAGCAATACCATATGCCAGAACATTAATGCCACTAACTTAACAATCTGCTTACTATGAGCACTCATCTACTCCATATGAAATATTATAACAAAATTAGATTATTATATATATATGTATATATATATATATATATATATATATATATATATATATATATATATATATATATATATATATATATATATATATATATATATATAATTAGATATTATGCCAAAATTAGAGCAAGCTGACTGTTTTCACCTTTTCCTTTTTATCAGGGTAGAAATGAATTCTGTAACAGTCAGTTGAAGCAGCGAATCATGTTAAGTACATTATAGATGCTGCCATAACTGCATTACCAAAAACATCCATTCAGTTTCCACCTTTTATTAAACCATGGTGGATTGCTAAATGCAAAGCAGCCAAAGAAAGCTCAGAATAAAGCTAGGGATATCTTCTTTAGATACCCCACAGTAATAAATCTGTTTACCTTCCATCATACTTGGACCCAAGTATCATGGTATATCTTTAATTAGACTCAAAAAAAGACTCCTTGGATTCAGTACACATCTTCAATTACCAGATCAGCCAAATGAGGTATGGGTTGAAATCAGGAAGATGAACCACAGATATGCCATCCACCTTCTTTTGATCTTGGAATACAGTGGATGCACATTCAATTGCTGATCTAAAAGCAGTTGCAAATACTCAACTCTCCTCAAGATGCTGGCTCTAAAAAGCAATCAGAAAACTTCAACTTCCAACAGCCTAAAACCTGACAACAAGCTATTTCTGCCCCATAGGACCATTATTATATGATTTAAACATCTATCACCATCTTCAGTGGATCCACTACTTTGCCTCTAAAACACTGCCGTGAACAGAAAGTTTTGGATTGCTGGTTAAGGACAGTTATCACTGTAGTAAAGTTTGTTGCCTTGGTTAATATGGGATATCATGTTGTAGGCATTAGTGACATTAGCTAACAGAAGCAGACATACTAAACTAACTGGTATCGAGTGCAAAGAGTACAGTATTTTTAGGAAGGATAGACAGGACAGGAAAGGAGGAATGTGCCACTAATGATATCAAATGTCTTGAGTCCAGTTAGAGTTGAGACCTATGACTGCAATACTAGTAACAATTTTTCATATGGTAGTGAGTTTGAAGCCATCTGGTGTGTGAGAGAGTCTAATAAGATTAAATACACAGTGGGATGTTGTTACAGACCTGGTGGATTGGAGTGACAAAGAAATGTATCAACAAATAAATACCATGGGTGCGAAAAGAGTAATCATAGTGGGGACATAATTATCCAAACGTTCATTGGGTAGCTATGAAATTGCATAAGAAGAATGAAACTGAATTAACTGAGCTTTTCTGAGACATCTTCCTCAAGCAGCATGTGACAGAATGAACTCAAGGTCAAAGAGTGTTAGATCCGATTATAGTGTCAGAGGGGGTTTCATTTAAAGACGTAACTATTCTACCTCCAGTTGGTGACAGTGATCATGCGGTACTCACTTGGAAGTGGCTAAGTTTATGAATCCTCTATTCAGAAAAGGTTAGGTTACATGCTAAATTACAAAGCAGGAAATTAGGACCACCTAAGGGGGTATGCTGGCTTCTGTGCCATGGTATCAGTTATTGAGTGGCAGTGCATGGGAAGTGTTTAAAAAATACTTAAATGATGCGATATCAGAATATGTCCCTAGAGCTCAAAGAATAAATAGAGTAGGAGTGAAATGGACATGCAATCCAAACAAGAAATTCATTAAAAAAAAGATGATGTGGAAGAAATATCGCATATATAAGGATGATGACAGTTATGATAAATATAAGCTGATCACCAGAAGAGTCACATGTGTTGTACAGAAAGCTAAGTCTGAGTATGAAAAGAAACTCACTCCACAAGTTAAAGATAACTCAAAAGAATTCTATTGTTATGCTGCAAGTAAAAGGAAAGAATGAATTTGAAAGAATAACTCTTTTTAAACACTTCCCAGAGGAAGTTCTTCTGGATGCAGATGACTGATGTAGATGTGATTGCTCAACTAATGAGCAACCATTTTGCTAAAAGCTATCAACCTGGTATGTGCAACATTGAACTCACTGCTACCTCTTCACCATATGAGAAAAACTCATGTGGATGAAGAGGAAGTACTAGAGCTGTTGCATAAAGTGAATAAGAATTTCTTCCATAGAAATTGATGGGATATCAGTATGGATACTAAAGAAGCGTTCAACTGAACTGGCTATTTCCATAACCTGGCTATATAATTCAAGTCTCAGAACAGGGAAGATTCCATAGAAGTGGAAAGAATATAGTAATCCCATTGCACAAGGGTGGTGTAAAGATGTATCCAACTATCGACCATTGATCGATCCACCCCAGGTGGATCGATGAAATCTTCACCAAAATCTTCACCACCACTCCTGGTGGTGAAGATTTTGGAAAAGTTGGTTAGGGCTCACATTCAGAAAAAGGTTGATAGAGAATCAGTACTCTGTAGTGAACAGAATGTGTTTACTAAAGGAAGGTCTTGTTTTAGCAACTTGCTCACATTCTATAATAATGTTATCACTGAGTTAGACAAGGGAAATGGATACACCATGATACTTTTGGATTTTGCTAAGACTTTTGACAGAAATACGGCATGGAATACTGGTGCATAAATGGGAGAAGATGTGTTTGAATTATAAACTATTGGTATGGATAAGAGGATTGCTGACTTACAGATATCAAAAAGTAGTATATCAAGGTGGGTGGGGATCTGCAAGATTCAAGGTAACCAGTGGTATGTCTCAAAGATCAGTCCTTGGTCCATTGTTATTCAATCTCTACATCAATGACATTGGGAAGGATTTGACATGTGACATAAGAGGGTGGTCTGAAAACTTCTCGGCCTAACAATGAAAAAACAAATTTATAATTTAATTTTTTTTTTATTTTCAACATAATCTCCCTTAAGACTAATACATTTATTCCAGCGATGCTCCAGCACAATTATCCCATCCCTGTAGTGGTTTTCAGTAACATCTGCAAAATACACCTCTACTGCTGCAATCCTCTTGATTCGAAGAAAAACTCTGACCAGCAAGGAAGAGTTTTAGTTTTGGGAAGAGATAGAAGTCAGAGGGGAGTCAAATCTTGGGAATAGAGTGGATGTTCCAATAATTCATAGTGCAGATCTCCTAATTTTCCCATTGCCAAAAACACCTTTGTGGGCAGATACATTGTCCTGATGAAAGATGATGTTTTTCATCTGCAAACCGGGTCTTTTCTCAAGACTTTTTTGTCTGGTCTGGTTAAAAGATCTCAATAATATTCCCCGGTTATTGTTTTACCATTTTCAAGATAATTAATAAACAAAATGCCTTTAGCATCCCAAAACACCGATGCCATAACCTTTCCTGCTGATGGAACTGACTTTGTCTTCTTTGGTGCTGAACAACTGGCTTCTGTTCACTGTTTTGACTGCTGTTTGGATTTTGGTGTGTAATGGTGAATCCAAGTCTCATCCATAGTAATAAATCAATGCACAAAATCAGTTGTATTCTTGTTAAAATGCTCCAAGCAATGTTCAGAGATTTTCTTGCGAGTGTGTTTTTGATCTGCTGTGAGCAAGTGTGCACTCATCTTGTGCAAAGCTTTTTCATTTGCAATTCTTCATGCAAAATATGTTCTTTTGAAATGCCTATAGTCTCAGCAATTTACACACTTTGACTTGCCAGTCATCTAATACCATATCGTGTATTTGATCAATGATTTCTGGTGTTGTTACACTTTTTGGACATTCTTCATGTGGATCATCTTCAAGGCTGGTATGGCCATGTTTAAACTTGGCAGCCTATTTCTTAATTGTTGAAAATGAAGGAGAAGAGTGCCCATAAACTTTTATGAACTTTGAATGAATTTCTTTTGGCATTAAACCTTCTTTTACAAAAGAATTTTATAACTGCACGATACTCAATTTTATTCATTCCAAGGGATACAGACAACACTTTTGCTTCAGACAGCTTTATAAAACAAGCTACTTGATAGAATGATTTGCAATTTCACATGGATGCTTATGACAGATGTACCAACTTAGGGAAAAAAAAAAAAATTTGCCGATAGTGTTGCCATCTGTTGTTGAGGCCTAGAACTTTTCACACCACCCTTGTACAGCCATTTGCTGATAATGACAAAGATAGGTAGGGTAATCAGGAGTGCCTGATATGCAGTACTTGCAGAATGATTTGAATAGGCTGGAATTGTGGGCATGTAAAAATGGCTATCATTTTAATGTTAATAAATGTAAATTCATGCACTTTTGTATGATTAGATATCCAATGTCATATTATATTGGTGGGATTATGCTTAAAGAAACTGATGATGCTAGGGATCTTGGAGTTTAATAGACAGGAAGTTGAAGCTCAAGGTTCGTATAGCAAACATTTTAAATACTACTTAGAGAATAATGGCAATGCTGAAACGAAACTTGATATGTAAAGATAAGGAAGTTATTTTCTCTTTACAAGGCCTTGATAAGACCTCACTATTGCGCATATGTCTGGTTTCTGTAGTGATTCTGATTCTGTGGAGAGAGTGCAAAGGAGAGTGTTAAAAATAATATCAGGATTATGGAATACAAATTATACAGATAATACAGAATTGAGACTATTGTTGGCTTTTCAAAGCAAGACACAATTCAAAATCCCCAAGTAATATTATGTAATTGCTCTGACCAGCTGTCTGTGTAATGTCTTAGTAAAAAAATTAGCTCCCTTTTTATGGATTCTAGAAAGGAACTGCCTTTTTTTGGCAAGACACAATCTGGCTCCCAGAAGAAAACTTCTTTGGCTCAAAACATCCACTAAAGTTACTTTCCTTAAAAAAGAGAACCTGGTATCTGTTTTCTTTGAAGTCTAAAAAGCATATAACACAACTTGAATATACAGCATACTGAAAGATCTGTGCAGATTTTATCTCATACATAATATATATATAGAGAGAGAGAATCTCCCTTTTTTATTATTATTATTATTGACACCAGGTCACTGTTGAGTCAAAAGATTCATTTTGAAGATATCCACCCTCACACAAAGCAAACCAAATCATGTTTTAAACTTATTCAAAGTGTCTACATTCAAGATCCTGCTCCTTACTCACATCCTCCTTATACAGTTTCCAAGAATGACCTCTTGTTCTATCTGTCTTCTCAATCTATGAAAAATTTCTTCCACATTATCCTGATAACAACTATTAACTAACTTATATGCTTCAGTCATATCCCCTCTCCTCCTCCTATTTATGAGATTCTGCAAATTGCATTCCATCAGTATGTCTTCATCCACCATATTGAGGTCAACCTGTTCTGGATCTTTTCTAAGATCCTCATCCCCATGAAAACCAGGTGACCAAATATATGTATAATAATCTGTATAAAATTTCTGTTTGTCAAGGTTCTCTGCATTATTACCATAAAGTGATATAATAACTTCACAACTTGTGCAATGTTACTCCTAAACTTCAGGCCTCTGTTTACCATCACTCTGAGATCTCTCGTTTCCCTCTGCCTTCTCCAAAACTTCTCAATTTTGAATTCAGAACCTTACATTTTGCAACATTAACTGATAGTTCTACTCATTTGCCACATGTACAATCTCTTCAGATCCTTCTGTAAGGTTAGAACATCTGGTTGTTCCTCATTATTCTCCCCAGTTTTACATCATCGACATGCAATTGTATATCTCCAGTTAAACCTGTCCAATATCATTATTATATGAGTGAAACAACAGTTATCCTGAAATGGACCTCTACAGCCCTACGGAGATGACTTTCCTCTTTCATGATGCCTCGTCTCCATATACAGCTTGCTTATACTTTCTGACAGCCATTCACTCATCAAACTCATTAATCTAGTATTTAATCCCGTCCAGTCAAGTCCAATTTAGTTACCAACCTTGTGTGGCATTTTATCGAAAGCTTTTGCAAAATCTAAGCATACCACTATGTTTGCATCTCTATTGTTATGCAATTGTCACCTAGTTATAGTACATAAATTGGTAAAACATGACCCCCCCTTTATCAAACTCATGACAACCATCGTAGAGATTACTGCTGTTCTCAACCCACTTCTATATCCTAGCTCTCACCAACAATTATATCCATCAACAACTATATCCTAGCTCTCATCAACAACATTAACCAATCAAAAATTTCTGTCTGATTAAACCTTTCAAGTTTTTGTGGGAATCACTCTCTTTTGATTTTTCTCAAGCAGGAGGAGGAGGAGAATCCTGCAATATGTCATTCTGTTTGTAGTCAAAGTTAACTGAATAACAGAAAATTTTCCTCCAACTGTAGGTAATGCTTCTATGTAGGTGACTTATCCATATTTGTCATTCTTGCAATATGAGGATCATCCTAGAAAGACAGTTGCATCAAGCTGTTGCTCACCTTTCCTGTTGGGAACTTGCAAATGGGTTTGGTTTGTCATCATAGAAGATCATTTGTGTCACGTTTACCACAGACCAGGTTTGCAGTAAATGTGACTCAAATGATCTTCTACAATGACAAACCAAACCTATTTGCAAGTTCCCAATAGGAAAGGTGAACAATTGATTCAGACCAATGATAATCCCAGTTGTAATAGAAAGTTCTTGGGACTTTTTTTTTTATATTTTTTTTTTTCCATCACGCAATTATAATAATCTACCATTTATCCAGCCTTCTAGACAGTGACTCTTCAATTAACGACCACAATCCTTTAACAACCCTTCAGTTGGTGCTATACGAACTTCTGGTACATCACCATATAAATGTATTCCAATTATCTGACCATTCAATTATCAGAATGGCATTTTTTCTAGTGTGGTCAGATAAACAGTAGATTACTGTAGAATCATGACTGGTATATTCCAGATATTACCTATTCATAGTCTTTTGGAAGTGTATGAACAACCCTGATGTTTCTACAATAACTATCTTTGCTTTGTCTTTTGTTACATAGCATACTACAGACTGCCAAGCATCTCTTTATAGTGCACATAAAATAATATAGTTTGTAAAAGAATCTTAAAATGATGTCTATATCACTGTGATTAATATTCCATGGTGTCTCTAAACACACGTTCCTAGTTTACTTAGAGTACTTAGTTTAAAAAGTATGAAAAAGTTTTTTCTGTAAACATACTTGAAAATAATATTCATATTCCAAACCTCACAGAATCATTCGATTTCGCTGAAGATACTAAATGAAAAATTGTGTCTAAATTATGACTGAATGAATTGTATTTTAATCAATTATTACAATAAGATCTTTTCATAATTTAGATAAAGGCAATGAAATTCTAATCAAGGATTAAGCTTTTTCTTATTTGTTTCCCAAAAATTAGAAATTTATCAATCATGTTATGACTAGAATTATAATTTGTCAAGTATATCTTATAACTCCCCACCCCCACACCTTCTCATTTAATTCTTTTCAGTTAAATAGTGTTTATATTTGTAATTTGCTATTAACTGCTATGTGTGCTTCTGCCACTCCATTGTGGGTTTGAATTTCAGTAGAGGAATTTTATTACTTGCCATTACATGAAAGGCTTGAAAAAGTTTGATATTTGGTCTAAGGTGTGGGCAATGGATTAGATAGTCTACAAATATGGATTTCAGATTAACTAATCCTTAGTGTGCCTGTTGTGCTGGCAAAAAAAAAAAAAAAAAAAAAAAAATCCATTGCTAAGATAATTTTCACTACCCCCCCTCCACTTTTCACAAGCCTTATAATTAGCAAAGTTGCACTAATTGTTGTAAACAGTCTAAAATATACGAATAAAGTGTCTATTAAAAATGTTATTTCTTTTACTCTGTCATTTTTAATTTTATAAGATTGTGTTTATTGTTATTTTTTTTACTTAATTTTTTATAGATATATGATCTACTTTTGAGGCTGTTGAAACGTGCCAAACTTTACGTGGGTAAGTTGGTTACAGCTTATTTGCATAATGTGATTATCTTCTTAGCCAGCCAAAAGCTTTTTTAACCTAGATTAGAGTTACCCCTTCCCGAACAAGGAGCTCAAATGTTAGAAGTATTTTGCATTTACATGCTGACTACCATCAGCAGTTCAAAAAACTGTCCAAGTTTTTACAGTGAAACATTTTACATGTATTTTTTGAAGTTATTTTTCAGAATAACATTAAATGATCTTCCCATCATCCCTTTCATTTTAGACTAAATTGCTTGTCATGGCTAAGTAATATGACATTTTAGAAACCTGATACTGTTTATGTTAAGATGGTTAATCCTATCTGCACCATGTAATATGACTGTAAATGCATGTGTTCTTCTAGCCAGTTTGCTTGTTTTGTAGAATGAAAAAACATACTACCTCCATATGAGATGAGCTAACTCATCTTTGGTTGAAAAGCCCTAATAGAGGTTCCTTGCATCTTAGACCGGATTTGCACCCTGTCTTTCCATCCATCCATCTCGGAACTCTCGTATCAGAGGTTTCCAGTCTTTGATCAAGTGTTTTATTTCTAACCCAGTTCTTAGATCCATAAATTAAAATTAATTTCAGCACTGCCTTGCATACAGCTAATTTAGTGTTTTGACAAGTTTCTTTCTTATTCCATATAAATTTATTCAGCTGACTTCCTACCATACCAGCTTTACTAATTCTATTGTCTATATTTCCATATTTTATTTCATTATTTTCTTTAATCTTCACTAAAAATTGTACCTAAGTAGTTGAAATGGTTTAGTTTTTCTATAGATTCACTATTCAGGATACAGTTGAAGTTTTCAATGTTTCTGGCTATTTTCATTGTCTTTGTCTTTTTATTGCTGATTTTTGTATCAAATTTATTACAACAGTTATTCAATTTAGTCAGGGAATCTTGCACTTGTACTGGGTTTATTAAGAAGTATAACCTCATCTGCATAAAGTAAAGAGCTAAGATTCATCACCAATTTTGATATCAGATTTAATACCAATTTCCTTCATAATGTGATCCATATAGATAATGAATAATAGTGGAGATAATGCGCACCCTTTTCATATGCCTGAATTAATATCAAACCATCTTTCTGAGGCTTAAATAGAGACTATGTATTGCTTGATATAATGGCCCATTTACTCCATAAAACTGTAGCATTTTGAAGAGCTTTCCTCTTGTCACCTTGTCATATACCTAAATACAAATCTTTGTTATTTTCCTAAGATTTCTCAACTATTTGTCTTAAAGTAAAAATCTGATCCAAACAACCTCTATTTGGCATCAATCCAGCTTGTTCTTCACCAAGCTTCCCTTCCACAAATTTGAAAAAAGTATAAAACTTTTTTCAGGTATAGTATACTTGAAGAAAGTATACTTGCATAAATCTTACCAGCTCAGTAGGGAAAAACCTCTGTAATTCTTGCACTTAGTTTCATTTCCCTTTTTATAGATGGGACTATAAGAGATCTGCTACAATCATCTGGAATTCGACCCTCTGACCAGGCCTTCTGAAGTATGTAATGCAGCCACTGTAAAACTTATACCTCCATATTTGAGCATTTCTGGTAGCACTCACTGTATATAATTACTATGTAATTATACAAAATGTATAATTACAGCTCATCACAATTCTGTTTGTGTTTTCTTTTGTTTATTGCTTATAATGATTTGTATAAATCATTTATATCATCTCATCTTCCCTTTACCCTCTTTTACATTGAGGGGTTGAGGGTTTATTAATCATCGGACCTCAAACCATTCACAGGATAAGGTGGTCATCCCTATGCCCCGGTGTATCCTATATCCTGTAGTGTTGAGTTTTCAAGGTCGGTTTGCCTGTTTTGCAGGATGAAAAACCTCGGATAAACTGGGGGGAAAACCCTACGCTCCATGCCCAAGACCGGCTAACTTGGCTATGGCTGAGGAAGAACCCTTAGCTCCTCGTGTCACCGACAGGAATCAAACCTAGGACACTCCTTCCCTATGCATATGGTTGTAAAGCGCACAGCCACTAGGCTAACCACGTGGACTATAAATCATTTATATAAATATAAAATAAATAATTTATATAAATTATTCATAAATAATAATTCAATAGGAAACAATAAAATTCACAAAAACATCAAGAAAGTAGGTAGTTCTGGCTCACTGTGAAAAGTGAGCCAGACTCGCTTTTCACAGTGCACTCAGTTGCATGATCTGGTCTTTGACTTGTCTTTGCAAAATAATTGTATTTTTTAATAATAGTATTTTTTTTTAAAAAAAAAAAGCCTTTTCATTATGTAAAATGGTCACATATTTAATATAGTAAACTAATTTGTGCTGTGAACTGTGAAAATTAACTTAGGATTGATTCAGTTTCTCCTTTACTTAATGGTTAAAGATGTTGGAAAAATAAGTTGCATAGATGTAATATAGTAATTTATTAAATCATGCCAATTTTTTTAATTTTTGCTGGTTTATTTTGTTAATAATATTATTTTGTGAGTAAAGTACAATTAATTGTTTTATTTTACTTATTTATTATTATTATTTTAAACAAATTTCTTTAGTAAATAGTCAAAAGACAAACTGTCACCTCTATAATTAGCTGGCATTTACCAGATACCATTGCGAATGTAATCTCACCTACTTTGAGCAAACAGGCCATTCTATGGAAAAAAATAATTAATGACCATCAATATTATATCGAATACATGATACCTACCTCAAACGTCTGGTCTGGCACAGCATAGTATTGATATTAAACACAGTATCCAATGGGATGAAGCTCGTCTTCTCCATAGCAGGTTTAAATATGAACACCTTTTAAAATAAGTTGCGAAGCCAATAGAATGAGACAATAAGAACGATTGTCTCTCTCTCTCAAAAGTTTGGAAGATTCTTATTTATGTAACCATAAAAAATAGTTTTTAATGATATTATTTATTAATATTAATTTCTAGCATGCAGCAGCAGTGTTTAATTGGTAATCTTTTAATCTTATGTAACCATTAAAAATAGTTTTTAATAATATTTTTAATAATATTAATTTCTAGCATGTGGCAGCAGTTTTTAATTGGTAAACTACCGCCTGCTGTTTGTACTTTGTATTCCTGTTCCTTTGATTTGCTTGTTTCTACACACTGATGATGTAGTTATTTTCAGTACAAAATATCTGCACTTTCATTTCATTAAAGTTAATTACCATTGTTATTGTGTAATTTATTGTTTAGAATTAAAGGCTTAAATTCTCCTCAATAACTTTTTATTTTGGCATGTGATCACTGACTGATTCTGTGATTTTACATCTTCAGTTGTCGTTGGTATTATGAAGATGTTATTTGATATATGCACATCTCTAAGGAACCATTTAACATTTACTTAGTTATATATATATATATATATATTATTATTAAAAAGTTTTAATGACTGATACCGAGAGATAAAGAGATGACATGGTTGATTTGAAAAGATACTACTAGTTTACTAGTTTCGTTTAATTGATCAACATCTTCAGGTATCACAATCAAAGAAATATATAAAAAAATTACAGAGACTTAAAATTGTATTAACAGAACAAGTACAAAATACAGTAGTGCATTTGAAAAACAGAATGCAAGCTTCAGTTCCAAATAAACTTAGACTACGCGCTGTCACGAATGCACCAATACTGAACAGAGGCAACGTGTGTGTCAGAGAGATTAAAGCTTAGGCTGTTATTAACATGGGAAGAAGCTAAAGAAATTTTTCTAGACTTGACAATCTTTCTCTCAATCTCATCATAGCACAGATGGATGTTGTAAGTTTGCATCCAGTTCACAATGTGTTGGCGGCCTTTGTCTCAGTTAACTGAAAAGAGAGCGATGGGTCTAGTCCTGTTGTAGGAGATATCTCTATGGTGTTCTTCTAAATGTAGGAGGATGGATTTAGCAGTCTGGCCATAGTATGGCTTTCCACAATCACATAAAATCTTGTACACTCCTGGAAACTGAGTTGGAAGATGTTTCTCTTTAGGTTTACTAAGTATTGATCGAAGTTTTGGGAGTGTAGTAAAGCAAGTTCAGAAGTTAAACTTGAGAATTTTTGCCAGTTTTGGTGAAAGAGAGCTGATATAAGACAAAGAGATGAAGGCTCTGGGGGAGGAGGGATCTTTAGAAGTAGTTAAGTGACTGTGGGAAAGAAATTTGTCAATCTTATTAGGAGAGAAACCATTATTAATAAAAGTCTTTTTAAGAAAAAGGAGTTCATTTTCAATTTCTGTTTCTTCTGTAAGTAAAGATTTGGCTCGGTGTGCTAAGGTGGAAATAATATCAAATTTTTGTGGGGGTAGTGATGGTAGTCACAATCAATAGCTGAAGGTATGAAGGTATCCGTCAGTATGAGTAGGTTTTCTAAAAATTGAGATTTTAATACTTTCAGCACATCTGGTAAGCTTCAGGTCATGGGCAGCCCACTCGCTCCGATTCTCGCAGATATATTTCTCAATGATTTTGAAGAAAAAACTATTAACTCCTTTCCCCTTAAACCAAAATTTTAGTATTGTTATATTGATGATATTTTCCTCATCTGGGAAGATGGTGTCAACAACCTCAATTTAATTTTAGACCAACTAAACAAGTGTCATGAAAAAATCTCTTTTACCTTCGAACTAGAATCCGAAGACTGCCTTCCCTTTCTGACCTGAAGCTTACCAGATGTGCTGAGAGTATTAAAATCTCAATTTTTAGAAAACCTACTCATACTGACAGATACCTTCATGCTTCCTCCCATCACTACCCTCCCACAAAAATTTGGTATTATTTCCACCTTAAGACACCAAGCCAAATCTTTACTTACAGAAGAAACAGAAATTGAAAATGAACTCCTTTTTATTAAAAAGACTTTTATTAATAATGGTTTCTTTCCTAATGAGATTGACAAATTTCTTTCCTCCAGTCACTCAACTACTTCTGAAGATCCCTTCTCCCCCAAAGCCTTCATCTCTTTGCCTTACATCAGCTCTCTTTCACCAAAACTGGCAAAAATTCTCAAAAAGTTTAACTTCAGAACCATAATGTAAAGAGAAACATCTTCCAACTCAGTTTCCAGGAGTGTACAAGATTTTATGTGATTGTGGAAAGCCATACTATGGCCAGACTGCTAAATCCATCCTTCTACATTTAGAAGAACACCATAGAGATATCTCCTACAACAGGACTAGAGCCATCGCTCTCTTTTCAGTTAACTGAGACAAAGGCCGCCAACACATTGTGAACTGGACGCAAACTTACAACATCCATCTGTGCTATGATGAGATTGAGAGAAAGATTGTCAAGTCTAGAGAAATTTCTTTAGCTTCTTCCCATATTAATAACAGCCTAAGCTTTAATCTCTCTGACACACACGTTGCCTCTGTTCAGTATTGGTGCATTCGTGACAGCACGTAGTCTAAGTTTATTTGGAACTGAAGCTTGCATTCTGTTTTTTAAACGCACTACTGTCTTTTGTACTTGTTCTGTTAATACAATTTTAAGTCTGTAATTTTTTAATATATTTCTTTGACTGTGATACCTGAAGATGTTGATCAATTCAACGAAACTAGTACACTAGTAGTATCTTTTCAAATAAGCCATGTCATCTCTTTATCTCTCGGTATCAGCCATTAAAACTTTTTAATAATATTTCCCACCAAGTAAAATGAATTATAATAATATCTATTTTCCTGATGACGAGAAATTAAATTCACTGGTCAAAGAATATCAGAAGAATCTAAGGCGATTGGATTATACAACAACAGACTTGTGTGTCTCAAAAGATGTACGTGCAATTCTATCATTCCACGCTTCCTTAATTTTAAAGAAGTGATAAAAACCGCTAGAGCTGAAAGGATTTATCGCAGAGCAAAACTGGATCTTTTATTGGAACGTATTTGTGATACCAAGTGTTGTCTTTCCGCTTATTTCTCTAAGAAGACCTATCATGAAACACGTTTATCTCAGTTTCTAGACAGTTCATCTTGGAACTATTTAAAAGAAATTAGTACTCTTAAAGCATCTAAAATCTAGAATTTAAATGAAATCAACCTCATTAAATTTGATTCTCTTAAATATATACAGGATAGCAAAACTTCTCATTTTGACTCTATCTATTTAAAAAAAGTTGTTATCAATAAGTCTTCCCATCAACTGTCTTTGGCAGAAGAAAGCATACTTGCTAAAGGTCTCAACTTTGTCACTGCCCCTACCTCCATTCCTGAAGAACATCTCTTAACGAAGATAGAAAAGGCAGCATCTTTATTACCAAACAAAGAAGCCAACCTCCTCCGTATGGAAGCCATTTTCATGATAAATAAAGCTTGCCCTCCACCAGACAACATTTCTTACTCTGAAAGAGCAGCTATTAAGTTCTTAAAAAATAATAATAGCATCCTTATTCTACTGGCTGACAAAGGGAATGCAACTGTCATCTTAAACAAGTATGATTTCCATAATAAAATTTTGGAACTTGTAAACAGTGATAAATGACTTTTAAACTCAGAGATTAATAGTGATCCTACGATTGAATTACACAATAGAATATTGATTTATTAAAAACCACCTTGGAGTTACAAAGAAATATTCGTCTTTCTCTTAGGTCACTTCATCCCTTGATCCCTCGATTGTATGGTCTCCCCAAGATACAAGATACACAAAACAAACTGCCCACTCAGACCAATAGTTGAGGGCATTCACTCTCCTACAACCTTCCCAAATATCTCTCGAGTTTTTTAAGAAATCTTTCCGGAATTTCCTCTTCTTATATTAAAAACTCTGCAAGTTTTGTTTCAAAAATCAAGGACATCAAACTTAAAAAAACAGATTAAATGGACACTTTCGATATTGTTTCTCTCTTTACAAATGTGCCTGCTCAAGAAGTCTTCGATCTTCTCAAGAACCAATTATCAAAAAACTTTTTACTTTACTCTCCCATTGCATGAAATCTTGATACTTCAAATATGACGATAAGATCTACTTACAAAACTCAGGTCTGGCCATGGGCAGCCCACTCTCTCCGATTCTCGCAAATATATTTCTCAAAGATTTTGAAGAAAAAGCTATTAACTCCTTCCCCCTTAAACCAAAATTTTGGTATCGTTATATTGATGATATTTTGCTCATCTTGGAAGATAGTGTCAACAACCTCAATTTATTTTTCGACCACCTAAACAAGTGTCATGAAAAAATCTCTTTTACTTTCAAACTAGAATCCGAAGTCTGCCTCCCCTTTCTAGACCTGAAGCTTACCAGATGTGCTGAGAGTATTAAAATCTCAATTTTTAGAAAACCTACTCATACTGACAGATACCTTCATGCTTCCTCCCATCACTACCCCCCACAAAAATTTGGTATTATTTCCACCTTAAGACACCAAGCCAAATCTTTACTTACAGAAGAAACAGAAATTGAAAATGAACTCCTTTTTCTTAAAAAGACTTTTATTAATAATGGTTTCTCTCCTAATAAGATTGACAAATTTCTTTCCCACGGTCACTTAACTACTTCTGAAGATCCCTTCTCCCCCAAAGCCTTCATCTCTTTACCTTACATCAGCTCTCTTTCACCAAAACTGCAAAATTTCTCAAGAAGTTTAACTTCAGAAATTGCTTTACTACGCTCAAACTTCGATCAATACTTAGTAAACTTAAAGAAAAACATCTTCCAACTCAGTTTCCAGGAGTGTACAAGATTTTATGTGATTGTGGAAAGCCATACTATGGCCAGACTGCTAAATCCATCCTTCTACATTTAGAAGAACACCATAGAGATATCTACAACAGGACTAGAGCCATCGCTCTCTTTTCAGTTAACTGAGACAAAGGCCGCCAACACATTGTGAACTGGATGCAAACTTACAACATCCATCTGTGCTATGATGAGATTGAGAGAAAGATTGTCAAGTCTAGAGAAATTTCTTTAGCTTCTTCCCATATTAATAACAGCATAAGCTTTAATCTCTCTGATGCACACATTGCCTCTGTTCAGTATTGGCACACTCGTGACAGCAACGTAGTCTGCGTTTATTTGGAACTAAAGCTCGCATTCTGTTTTTCAAATGCACTACTGTCTTGTTCTGTTAATACAATTTTAAGTCTCTGTAATTTTTTTATATATTTCTTTGATTGTGATACCTGAAGATGTTGATCAATTCAGCAAAACTAGTAGTATCTTTTCAAATAAACCATGTCATCTCTTTATATCTTGGTGTCAGTCATTAAAACTTTTTAATAATATTTCGCACTGAGTAAAATGAATTATAATAATATATATATATATATATATATATATTCCTAGAATGAGTGTGAAAAAAAAATGAGAAAGGGGATTTTTTTTTTGTTAACAGAGAAGCAGTTATGAGTTAAAAAATAGTTGTTAGCATTGCATAGTTAATTAGCTACACTCATGTTGAAGTGACAGGATTTCCTCCACAAAATTCCAGTTTTTTTTTTCTTTCTTTCCCATAAAAATAAAAAAGCAGCTGGGAAACATAAGAGACATAATTATATGGCTTGGTTGCTCTTGGCCTCAGTTGTAATTTTAACTAAGCCAAGGTTACAAGTAAGTCTCAGTCACTGACTAGTGATCATAAATTACATGGAAGATTTTTTGAGTAATAAATTTTTATTTAGTATAAGAAATTCTTAAAACAAGAAGATAGCTGAACTCGTGTTGATGTTTAGTGTAGAATACACATGTCTGGAGATAATAATTTCTCACTAAATTTATTTAGCTAATAGATTATTAAGACAGTATTCCACCTTGGTCACAAGGCATCTTTGTGTGCACAAAGAAAGAGAACTAAGAACATGCACACTATACAGGCACACCAACAAGAAGGTGAACACAGATGGAGTATGAAAGGCAGGATCCTACAGTTCTGACTGGCACTTGGCAAATCAGTCACCAAGGAATCTTTGTGTGCACAAAGAAAGACAACTAAAGACATGCACACTATACTGGCACACTAACAAGAAGGTGAACAGAGATGGAGTATGAAAGGCAGGATCCTACAGTCCTGACTGGCACTCTCTACCCATGGAGAATGGTGGATCTTGTTGAAAGTCTAAGGGTAATGTAAAAGTAATGATTTGCCAAATGGTTTCCCAAATTTTAGACAAAGTGAGGCAACTGAATTTGTTTAGATTTGGCAAATGTTGAAATACTGTAGTGGATTCTTGAAATAATGAGAAGTACGATATATATACCTCCTTCAAGCCATACCAAAAACTAGCTTCCCTAATCCATTCACATGATCCTCTCAGTCATCTTGACTATCCTGGAGTCTAAAAAATCCCCTGTTCTGGCAACTTTCATATTTTGAACAAACTTGAGGAACTGCCAATATCTGTCTGGAGGGACACTGAAAATATGTCCAAGACAGAATACAAGAAAATGTGATTGCCACTGGTGAGGTTGATGTTGCATGCAGTATGATAGCATAAATAAAACTGTGAAAAAGAGGAGAATGATCAGATGGTAATGGGAAAGATAGCATTCTTACTTGGAGTTCTTCACAGAACCAACCATGAGATTGAATGGCTGGAGAAATGCCTGGTAGATGGTATAAAACAAAAGCAAAAGCAGATGGAGATGCAAGGGTGGAAAAAGCATAGTGTGAAAGGATAAAAATAAGGATTGAATTTGGTATGGTGATTCATTGATGATAATAAGAGTGCTTGAGGAGAGTATAATAAAATCACATTCTTTTGAAGAGTGGGGGCTTAAGGTATTGGAGAAATTGGTGAAAGACAGAATTTAGGACTGTGTAGACAGAAATGTGATACTTTATAAGGGGCAACATGATTTTGTGAAGGCAGGTTTTACATTAGCAATTTGCTTACTTTTTATAAGAAAGTGACAATGGAGTTGGATAAAGAAAACTGGCTACTCAGCAATACTGCTGGACTTTAAAAGACATTTGTCAGTGGGCTTCAAAATAAATTGGAGCAAGTGGTGATGGATGTGAAGTTGGTGATTTGGATTAGAAGGTGACTGATGGACAGATATCAAAGTGTAGTGTATGGAGGAGTTGAGTCTGGAGGGAAGGCAGGTGACTGCTAGCATACTGCAGGGTTCAGTACTTGGTGTCCTTTGTTGTTTAATTTGTGCATCAGTTTGGTGGGAAATATTCAGTTAGCTGATAAGCAAACAACAATAGTCCATGTGATGCAGAGATCCTGCAGAATGACTTAAATAGACTGGTAGTATGGACAAAGGTAAGTGGTTGCCAATTTAATGTGGACAAGTGTAAGGTGATGGACTTTGGGAAGAAGAGATCACAAGAGATGGATGGAATTGAACTGAAGAAAACTGATGATGCCAAGGACTAAGGGGAGTGATTGTGGGCAGAGGGTTGAAATTTAGAAAGTATGTTGCACAGGTAGCCAAAACATCACATCATATCATATCATATCATATTACATGGCTATTAAAGAACACACTGGCAAGTAGGGATAGGGAACAATAACCTTTATTTCTCCTTTAATAAGGCTACGTCTGGACTACTGTGAGCAGATCTGGTCACCTGGATTCCGTGAAGTTGAAGAAGCAGTGGAGAAGATCCAGAGGCGAGTGACAAAGATTATGGTGCTGCTTAGGACCATAGGATCCTTAGTTGTATTTCTTTAAGCCTATAATGAATATATCAAAAGTCAGTGGGCTTGAAAAAACTAGCTGTTAGGCAAAAAAGTGGAAACATGATAGAAGCATATAAGTTATTAAAAAATTACATAGGATTGATATTGAAGACTTTTTTCAATACATGGCAGAAAGGGAAAAAATTAGCTATCACCTCTTTAAATTATATGAGTGTGGTTAGTAAGGCTGTTATGGCTAGATTTTTTGTCTTGAAGGTAGTAAATGGGCAGAATGGATTGTGTGAATGATGGCTGGTAATTATACTAACTCCATGGAGATACCCATATAAATAATAATAATAATAATAATTACTTGCATTTTAGCCACAGACCATGCCATGAATACAAATCATCAGATCCAATGTAATAAAACTTCCTTTCATACAACTGCAGATTAAAATTGGAGAGTTGATTTCTAGAATCATCCTTTGCCTTAGAGCCTGTGTAGCTCAGTGGATGTGGCATTTGCACACCACGGCGCTTAGCCGCACGAAGGAAGACTTGGTTTCGATTCTAGTCGGCGACTAGAGGAAATTTTTCTAAGCCTTTTTTCGACTGGTTCCCGAGTTAGTCGATCTCTGGCACGGGCAAGCGGGTTTTTCCTCCCGGAAACTCGGGTTTTTCGTCCCGGAAACTCAAGAAAATCGACCGTAGAACCGACATTATTTCAGACATTAAATATATTGTGTTAGGGTTAGGGACCACGAGATGGCGGCACATTTGAGCCGTCTCTCTTCACTGTGTACCGCTTAATTAGTGATAGCCTTGGGCCATCTATCTCTGATTGGTACCAGTGGAGATTGAACTGCCCACTCAGTCTCCAAAAGTTAGATAGGGCTAAATGGCCTCGCCTACTCCCGTATACGGGAATAAAAAGGCGTTAGCTGATTTTTTTTTTTTTTTTTCCTTTGCCTTACAACATTTTGCAAATGTGAACAAATTCAGCTGTTTCACTTTTCCTAAAGTCTAGAACCATTATCCTGAGACCTTCAGCAAGAGTGACTGCACCCCTAAAGGGTGCTGCTTAGGACCATAGGATCCTGTCTTTCATACTGATTCTGTGTTTACCTTCTTCTTAGTGTGCCTGTGTGCATGTGCTTGTTATATTTCTTAAAGCTCATGATGATGCTTTAGTGACCAAGGTAAAATATTGGCTTAATAATTTATTAGCTGAATAGTAATTATTATCTCTAATTTTATGTTTTCTCCACTAAACACCAACATGAGTGATAATCAGTGTCCAAGCAACAATCCGTCCCAGATTAACGATCTTACATGAAAGTGGTTTAGCATGTAAAGCTTACCGTTTCAGCAAGCATGAAACCCAGATTAGTGAGAACGTTGAAGACTTGTTTCAACTTCGGTTTTTTTACAGGGGACAAATTGACCACATCTGAAATGTTGGCCAACCTAAAGGTGCTGTCCAAATGCCACAGAACAAGCTGTTCAGCCCAGCTGAATATCAAACTTTAGATGATTCTTTCTAATGTCTCCAACTCAGAATGAATTTAGAAAAGCAAAGGCCTGTCACATTCAAAAATTCAATAATCTATCCTGAAAAAATACAAATCCTCAATTGTCTTCACAACAAATTGTAATTAAACTTTTTATCTGTTCAGTTCAAGAAAGAAGCTATCATTTCCCCCACCTTTGATCATAACTTCATCTTAGCTCTAACAAGTATCCAGTCTTCAAATCATTGTAAAAATAGAACACAGCATCTACAGCCTCACCTCCCATATCAGTGATAATATCTATCTAGAGGTGGCCAGCATTTTAATATCTACAAAGCCTCCAAAAAAGGAATCTATCTGATGTAGAACTTGCTGTACTTCAAAGGTTATGCCAAAATGATAATATCATCATCATCATCACTAAAGTGGATAAGAATAATGCTACAGTAATACCTGATTGATCTGAATATGATCTCAGAATGGCAGTCTTACTCATAGATAAATTTTTTTATCTATGAGTAAGACTCATAAATTTTTTTATCTGTGAGGGGGGGTAGGATCAGCATCAAGTAAGTGGTAGATGCTGATCCTACCCCCTACCCCCCCCCCCCCAAAAAAAATACTTAGAAATTATTAGACAAGTTATCCTGGCCTCCTAAAACCAACAGAAACATGCTACACCACTCAGGATTTACAGGATTTATGGATAAGCAGAAATACATAAACAACACACTGGATCACTTAGAATTCCTACTTATTGTATTGAGAAAAGATTCAGCATGCATTTGTGTGTATATACCTCAGTATGTAAGTTATGTGAATCTCACCCATAAAAGGCTGTAACCTATATCAGTACTTGGTGTATTCCAGTATTAATACTTTGTGACCTAACAGTGAGATAATCCAAAAATTCTGCTCTAGAGTCTACACATAGAACTTTCTTTTTTTTTTAACTTAAGGCCTCAAATAAGCAGCATGGTGGCTCACAGAGGTCAGTGAAATGGGCATTCAGAAACATCCATGCTCATGATGGAATTTGAATTCACATCCCCACTGATTGGAGAGGACAGATGCTATCCATTCTGCCAACTAGGCCACAGATATTATTTAAATAGATTTGTCGGTTAAAGCTACCTGTTTGAATAATTATTGTTAATTCACTTTTTAAACTTTGGTAGATCATTATATTCAGCATTCAGGGACTCAGGGGGAACTATATACACTCCATAGTTTCAACTCTAGAATTTTATACTGTGTACTTCATAAGGTGAATATCATTTGAGTAGAAGCTTATTTAACAAGCCACATTAACAAAATTCGGTCTCATCTATTTGATATCCATGCACTGTTGACTTCTTTCCCTTTCTGAGCTTATCTTAATTTCCTATTTTATAGATCTCGTATATCACTTCCTAAGCAAACCACCACCTGCTTATCTACCTTCCATGTCAGCACAATAAGGCCTTTCTCTCCCTCCACCAATTGAATTCTTTATGTTAGTGCTTCATGGTATAAACAACACCAAGAGATAAAAAAATTAATTTATCGACTTTATTAATATCACTAGTGTAGTGTTGTAGTGCTTGTCAAAGTTATAATTTGTATTCTGATGATGCTGAATAGAAAACCAGCAAAATTTTAGTAAGTTTTAAGAAATAAATTATTTATTATTTTTTTTTTTGTTGTTGTTTATACTGTGAGGCACTAATAATCAACAACACCTAAGCTTTTCTGTACATCCACCAATTGAAGCCAGAATGGCCAACTCATTTATGATCGTCTTGATATTTATCAATAGTAAAAACTTTTTAATTGTTCTGCTTCAACATTCAAACCAAGAGCACAGTTGAAAGGAGTCACAATAATGTTTTAACTTTTGTTTAAGTTGTCATTTTGTTTGATTTGGATTACTTATACTTATCTTACATCTGTTCACCTATTTTTTTTAGACCCAGCAGTACACGGTACCACTAAGCTGACATCGTATTTTGCTGTCATGACTTATTGTTTGATTAGCAGAACAGAGAAGTTAATGGTAAATAATTTTCATGAAAATTATAACTTTCATGTACACTTTTGCAAAACAACCCAGTTTCATTTGAAATGTATGAGTTATCCTAATACAAAAAATTCAGAATATTTATAGATTCCCATAAGCACGATATTTTAAGCTTTGATAAATATAGACTTTTTACAAGAGAATGCCAGTATTTTAAATGTAAATATCTTTCAAAGTAGACTGTTGATAGTTTTCTAAGTTTAATCTTTAAAGGTACCTGTGACATGATTATAAATAATAAATTACACAATAACAATAGTAATTAATTTCATTTCATTTCATTAAAGTTAATTATTGTGGTTATCGTGTAATTTATTATTTAGTTTTCTAAGTTGTTCTCCTTCTCATAAAGATTTATGCACATTCATACCAATCCCATAGATCAGTAGGTGCATAGAATAGGTAGGGTATGAATGTGCTTAACCATTTCAGTTATGCACAAAAAAGCTCAATGTGTTTTATGGTATGAATGTAAATTTTAAGTCATTGATTCATGTTCAATGAGAATTTCAGGAAATCCATTTAACTAATCTACTTGATGTGAAGTGGTTGTATAATTGATAAAAAAAAAACTGTAAAGGTCACAAAATATAAATCAACATAATGTTCATGAGTCATTTATGTAATGCTTGAAAAAGTTCCATCTGACATTTGGAATTAAATGTTCCTTGGTCTCAAAATACTTCAGAAAAGTTGTACTGCTTAGCATATTACTAAATTGGATAGACAGAGTCCATTTTGAATTTGCTACAACTATACAGTGTGTCCACATTGGATCTCCCTAGTTTCAAAGAACGGTAAAAATCGAAATGCAGAAATATGTAAGGTTGGGTTGTTCAAATGTTCCAGAGACTCCAAAGTTTCTTCCAGAATTTTTTTTACAAAAACTTGGTGATTTCGACACCATAGTCCATATGATTAAGTAGTAGTAACACATTGAAACTAGGGATGTCCAATGTGGACGCACTGTATTTTACTTCTTTTTTTTTTTTCTCTCCAGAGATAAACAATATTTTTTTCAGTATGCTAGAAAAGTATGTTTTTCCATAGCTTTAAGGACATCTTGATATCACATTGAAGCTAGATGGAATCCTCACACATCATTTTGTATATGAGTGTGAATTCTGGCTGCTTATTTGCCAAGTAGGTGGTTGGATAGAAGAAAAAAAAATTTTTTTTAAATAATAAAAAATAAATTCTCTACATCTTTATTCTTATTCTCAAAAGAGACCAGCCAGCATTCTTTCCCCCTAATTTTTTGGAAACTAGTTTGGTGGTCTGGTCTTTATCGTCTTTGTCAGAAAATTAGATCTCTCTTTTTTTTTCTATATTAATTCAACACATTGCAAAACTTATAACACATCAGTGACATGTTGTGTGGGCAAGTATTAATAAGAAAGAAGGAACCAAAAGCTGGAGAATTTTTGTAGTAATTTGGGAACACAATGTGACAAGAGCTATTCCAGTGGAAGAATGTAAATGAACTGAAAAAGGAAGATAAGAAATTGTTTCAGAAGGTTTGAAGCTTGATTGTGAATGAATGCTGACCCACAGCTACTTGAATTTTTAAAGATTTTTTTTTTTTTTTTGAGAAAAGTGGAGGAATGATGGAAGCCATTTCAGCAGAAATCACCCATGAAATACTATTAAATTTAGCAGAAATAGAACATCTCCAAATGTAATTGAGTAAGCCTATTAGAGATGGACCATCAGTTTTTTCCCTCTTCTGGATAGTATTAAGAAATTTTCGATTTTTGGGCACCATCCCAAATATATCAATGTGAACACAGCTGTGGGATTAGATGGGATATCAGCTTGCATTTTCTTGGAATATGCAAGGGAAATGACAATATCTCTGATTGGCTATTTAAGTCTAAGCTCTAGTAGAGTTCAAAGGGAGTGAAAAGAAGACAAAATAATTCCCTTGCATAAGAGAGATTCTAAGACTGCAATGACAAATTATAGACCAATCATTATCTCAGAAGTGGTGGTAAAAAGTACTGGAAAAATTGATCAAAAAGAGAATTCAGGAATGGGTGGATAGGTATATGATATTCTCTGTCATGCTTTAGTAATTTACTAACTTTTTATAATTGAGTGACAGCTGAGGTGAATCAGAGAAATGGCTGCATGATATTCTGCTGAATTTCACAAAGGCATTTGACCAAATCCCACATGAAACTCTGTTACATAAATTAGAATAAATGCTGATGGATATGGATAAACGAGTGGCTGTTGGACAGATATCAAAAAGTGCTATGTGGAGGAGAAGAATCCAGGCAAAAGCTGCCGACTATTGGTCTGCTGCAGGGTTCAGTGCTAGGACCACTACTGTTTAATTTGTACATAAATAATATGGGAAATAACCTGAAAGAAAATATTCAGTTGTTTACTAAAAAAATATGTGTTTATTTTTTATTTTATTTTATTTTTTTAGTAAACAACTGAATATTTCCTCTCAGTTTATTTCCCATACAAATTAAATTATTTACATACAAATTAAACAGTAGTGGTCTAGAGTAATAGTGAGTCAAGGTAATGTGGAGATCTTGCAGGATGATTTAAATAGGCTATCAGTATTTGGCAAAAATTAATGGGTGTCAGTTTAATGTGGAGCAATGTAAAGTTGTGCATTTTGGGATAAATGGATTACAAGCTGTGAATCACATTGATGGAACTGTACTCCAGGAAATAGATGGAGCTAGGGATTTAGGTGGGGAGGGGTAGACAGATTGAAGAACACACTAGAGATAAGGAAGTTGTTATTCCTCTTTATAAGGCCTTGATATGTCCACATCTGGATTACTGTGCTCAGGTCAGGTCTCATGGGTTTTTTTGGGAATGAGGAAGTAATGGAGAGGTTTCAGAGGTGAGCAACCAAGAAGGTGAGTGGTCTGTGGAATGTTCCATACGAGGATAGATTGAAGGTGTGTGGACTTCAGAAGTTGGTTGCTAAGTGAAAAAGAGGGAATATGATAGAAACATTTTGAAGTTACTTAAAGGGTTTTATAGGATAGATGCAGGGCACAGCACTTGTCTAGAGGAGGCAGAACAAGAGGTCTTCCCTGGAAGTTGAGTAAAAATGTGGTTATTAGGGGTGTGAAGACTAGATTTTTCACTTGGAAAGTTGTGAGTGCTTTGTCTGTTAATTGGTTCAAGGAGAGGTGTGATAGATGATTGTGTGGATAATTTGGGTCTCTTGTGATCAGTCTTTGGACTCCATGTAGGTACCCATTCAATAATAATATGAGAATAGTATTCTAAGGTTGGACTAAAAAAAAAAAAAAAGATTTAAGATTTGTGTGGGATTAACACATTTGTACAAGTAAGAAGTAATTATGATCAGAAACGGATGCCACTTTTATTTCGGAGTTATGAATGTGACATATTTTGTGCAAAGAAACAAGGTATGTAAGTCTGTCTGAGAAAAGTAATCTGATTTTGAAAGAAAGCAGAATTGTGGTTCAGTAGTACTGAATTTGATGAAATTTATTTATTTATTCGTATGGGGTCCCCCCCTTCTCCCCATCCCTTTGGTGTGTGTGTGGGGGGGGAAGCATATTGAACTCTCCTAATGAGGATTAGGTATATATATATATTTCATGACTGTAAATCTGCATGTGTTCACAGGGCTGGTTTGCTTGTTCTGAGAGATGAAAAAACCCTCTACCTCCATATAACAGGTTAACTCACCTTTAGCTGAAAGAGACCAGATAAAGGTTCCTCACATCATAGATGGGAATCAAACCCAGGTCTTTCCAACATCAAAGGGCTTTGTCTATACCGACTGAGCTATAGATTCTCACGTGATTAAATGGTCCTCACCATTGAAGAATTGAAAGAGATCGGGGTTTGTGACATCAGTTAGGTAAAATCTCAAAGCTGGATTATTTTCATATTGCAAGGTTTGCCAAATGAAGAGATGAATAAAGTGTGCTGTCATCAGTAAAACTGTAGATGCTCTGCATCAGTGTGGAAATCTGGACACTATCCACTATGATCCATCCAACATCCAAATTGCCACCCAGTTACAGAACGGCAGCCCTTCTTAATCACATTACAGATGTGCAAATTCATCCTTGGACTTTTTTTGTGATTATGTAAAAGATATGGCATGCTCATCAATGTGACTTCACCATAAGAGTTAAATAAACAAAATTACAGATATTATTGTATTATCAGAGCTCCACTGAGTCAACTAAATTGAATGCATTTGCTGTCTTCACACCCACCCACCCACCCACCCACCCACCCACACACACACACACACACACACACATTGTCAGGTAATACATTCCAACCACCCACACCTCTCCATTCAAAAAACTATTACCCATCCCCTTGCTCACATCCTACTTATACTGCTTCCAGGGATGGCCTCTTATTCTCCCTCTGTCTCCACCTATTCTCTGAAAATTTTGATCCATAATGATCCCCCACTTCACATCCTTCTATCCACTAGACTCTGCAATTTGTATTCCCTCAATCAAGATTCATAGTTAACATTTGAAGAGACCACCTTAGTCAGTCATCTCTGAGCCTTTCCCAGCATCTCTTCATCCTTTTGAAAACCTAGTGACCAGATCTGCACACAATCATAGATACTGTGGCTATAGTTACTTTAGAAATGTCAGAGTACACTCATATATGTTAATTTTCATCATCATCACATTCCTGCCATGTACCCTCAAGGGATATACAAGATATGATAGTACTACATGAAAAATTTACATCATTACTAACTTCCTAATCTACAATTTTCCTCCAAATTAGTCTGTTACCTGTCAAGACTCTAACATTATCAGATCTTATTTCTATCTTATAAGGCACTTTTTAATGTATCAATCCACCTATAGCAAAACAATTGTTCTCTGCCAACTTGGCAGAGAACAATTGTTTTGCTCATCTTTCCTCTCCCATTCTGTTTAAGTGACCATACCACCTGAGATTAGCTCTGCTAATGCATTCCTGGATGCTGACAATGTCAAGATCTTTCCTAATATCCTTGTATTTAATATGATATTGCCATTGATGCCATCTGTTCACACACCTAATCTTTCTCAGGACTCTCATATCTGTGGTCTCTAGTCTTTGGTCAAGTGTTTTATTTCTAACCCAGCTCTCAGATCCATAAGTTAAAATTGGTTTGAATACTGTCTTGTATTCAAACCAATTTGGTTTGAACAGTTCAAACAAATTCAAGCTAATTTAGTGTTTTGACTAATTTCTCTCTTATTCCATATAAATTTATTCATTTGACTTCTTATCATACCAGCTTTGTTGATTCTATTGTCTATTTCCATATTTAGTTTACCATCTTCACTAAAAGTCATGCCTAAGTAGCTTAAATCTTTTACTCGTTCTATAGGTTCTCCATTCACAATGCCGTTGATATTTTTATTGTCTTTGTCTTGTTATTGCTGACCTTCATACCATATCTGTTACAACAGTCATTCAATATAGTATGGGAATCGTTCACACTTGTAGCAGATTTATTTAGAAGTATAACATTGTCTGCATAAAGCAAAGAGCTGAGATTAACATCTGCAATTTTGATATCAGGTTTAATACTACTTTCCTTCATAATATGATCCATATAGATAATGAATAACAGAGGAATTAATGTACATCCTTGTCTGATAACACATTTAATATTAAACCATCTTCCTGTACTTCCTTCAATTCTAACTGCTGACTTATAGCTCAAATAAAGACTAAGTATTGCTTGATATAATGCCCCATTGATTCCATATTACTGTAGTGTATTGAATAGTTTCTCTCTTGGCACCTTATATGCCTTTTCCAGATCGACAAAACTTAAATACAGATCTTTGTTATATTCCCATGCTTTCTCAACTATTTGTTGTAAAGTGAAGAGCTGATCCTGACAGCATCTATTTGGCCTGAATCCAGCTTGTGCTTCAGCAAGCTTTTCTTCCACAATTCTTCTCAACCATTTCTCAGGTATACTTGCATAAATCTTACCAGGAATACTCAGTAGGGAAATACCTCTGTAATTCTCACATTCAGTTTTATTTCCCTTTTTATATATGGGTACTATGAGAGCTCTACTCCAATCATCAAGAATTCCTCCCCTCTGTCCAGGCATTCTGAATTGCACAGCAGCCACTGTAAGACTTTTATACCTCCATACTTGAGCATTTCTGGTCAAATATCATCTACTCCAGGTGCCTTTCCACATTTCAAGCTTTTGATGGCTTTTTCTACTTCAAGTATGGATATGTATTCTTGACTGCATGCTTGTTGAGTGTTTTTTTACCACTGTGCTATCACTATTGTTTTATTTAGCAATTTTTCGAAGTAATTACTCCATACTTCAAGGATATTTTTTTCTCCAATTTTCATGTCACGTTTATCATCTCTAATTCCTTTTACAGCACTCTTTCCTCCATTTCTGAGCTTCTTCAACAACCTCCAGAATATCTTGCCACCTTCTTGATATTTATTTTCTATGTTCTTACCAAAGTTTTCCCATGACTTTTGTTTAGCTAGTTTTGCACATTGTTTAGTTTTCTTGCATTTGTCTCTGTATTCTCTAAGAGCACAAGCTGACTTATTTGCCAGGAACTTTTGATATGCTTTCTTCTTTCCCTTCACTGCCTCCTTAACTTCCTGTGTCTACCATGGAGTTCTAATTTTTCTATCTTTGCAGACAACCTCACCACATGCGTCTCTAGCTGAATCAGTCAATGTTTTCTTCAGAATTTTCCACTGGATCTCCAAGGTTTGGTTCCTGTTCTCAAACTCTTTCATTTTTTCTTGAATAATGTTTGTGTATTTTGGTCTACAATTTGCATCTGAGAGCTGCTCAACTTTTATTCACTTTAAAACTTTCTTACATGTTCTTCTTTTCAGTATGAAATTCAGTTTTATCCTGCTGAAGACTAAATGGTGATCACTTCCATTTTCAAATCCTCTGTTCACACTGGTGTCCTCCACCAGGGAGAAAATATCATTATCAACAATAACATAGTCAATGAGACTTTTCTTATTCCTTGCCTCTTCTCTCCATGTGAATTTGTGCATATTTTTATGTTGGGACATGTGTTAATAATAACCAGTCCATGTCCTGAGCAGAAATTCAACAGGTATTATTATTAGCTTTGCTCTTTTCTCTAAATTTTCCCAAAATATTTTTGTATATCTGACAATCATTTCCTACTCTGCTGTTTAGATCCCCAACAAGGACCAACTTTTCCTTTTTCATTGTGTCAGTTTCTTTTTTTCTAAATCCTCAAAAAATTCTTCCACTTCTACCTAGTAGAACCTTCTGTGGGACCATAGGCACAAATGTCTCATTTTCCAGTTCTGCATTCTGATATTTGTCCACATCACTCTACTTGAGACTGCCTGCCATTCTAGAAGATTAACTTCGTATTTAGTGTTGAATACTATGGCTACTCCTTTTCTTTGATTGTCATTGCCTGAATATAACATTTTCTCTTTATTGCTTAGAAAGATCTCACCAGTTTTTGTCTTTTTTTGTTTCAGTCAACCCTATTATGTCGATTTGGTACTTATCCTCAGCTAGCTCCATTTCTTTGCCATTCCAGCTTCTTATGTTGGTGGTACTGATCTTGAACTCTAGTGATATTGGGTTGGAGTGTGTTTTAGGATTTGTTCCAGTAGCTAACTTTTCGCTGTTTACCCTGGTTCCCTGGCAAAAACAATGGGTGCCTTGTTTAACTGGGCGACATCCCAGCTGGCATGAAATTCTGTCAGGTAGTACCATCCTCGTTCATTCAGTATCCACGTTTATACCTTACAAAATCCCTGGTTGGCTCTCTGCATTCCTTTAAAGGCTATGTGGAGGTCTCCTCTCAATTATACAGCTTCGACTCTTAAGCACCTTATGTTAATTTTTTTTTCAGTGAATATTTATACTTTAATTACTGGCATTCTTCTGTAGAAATCTTATACAAGTCTAATTTTTAAATATAATGGAAATTAATATTAGTGTACCTCTCTCTCTCTCTCTCTGATATAAATTTCACCTTAAAATATATGGAAATTTGTAATAATGGGTTGTTTGAGAATTAACCCTTTTGATTTCACCTGTGTAGTATGTCTATAGTTTTACTACAACTTCAGGACTATGTTCTTTAAAGCATGCAGTGTCTTTAGTATGGTAACATTGTTAATGCATTTCAAACCCATAAATAAACTTAATGTCACTCAGAGTCAACTTTACAAAATTTCAGAGACTTAGATTCTTTTTATAGGTAACAGTGAGTTTTGTATAGCCAAAAGTTTTTAAGAAGATAAAACAACCATTCATGAAAACAATGATCGACAGTAAAATTTCAACCCCACGATTTGCTTTGGATTTTGAAAAGTATATTTCCTACATTTGAATCATAATGCTATCCAAAATTATGTAACATTATTGTGATTATTTGGTGGAGGGGGGTTGCTCTTTAGGGAACATATCTGGAGAAATAAATTTAATTTAATAATATATAAAATCACATATATGAGATCTTATGTATATATATAATATATGTGATCAGTTATATATAGATATAAAATGATCTCAGTGTGTTTCATCTCTCTTTTGAGATTGCTTAGGAAGAAATCTCAGCAATGTGCTGTCACCATAATTTTTTTTTTCATCCTAAACTTATGCACACTTTTTAATTGAAAAAACTGGAGTAACTCGGTAGTGAATTCCCAGTGTAAAAGAAGGTAAAACAAGATTATATCAGCATGGAGAAGAGTTCAGATGATAGTCTTTATAAAAATCAAGCAGTCATTTCTTAACTTATACTTTGATTTCAGCTGTAAAAGAAGTATTTGTCCATATTTTATTATGCAATCTATCCAGTTTTTTCTGGGTTTTTCTCTTTTGTCAAGTTCCAAGTAAGGGCCTGCATTGGGATGTGATTGAATATATTAATGTGACCAAGCCAGATTGTTTCCTTTGAATCTTTGGAATGATGTTTTCTCTTGCCATCAAAAGGAATCCATTCTTTGTCTTGCTTTGAAATTTGTGACATGAGTGTGGATAGTATTTTTAGGAGGCATTATAGCATTGCATCTTGAATGCAAAGAACCTTTTTCCATCCTTTAAAAAAAGGACCAAATTTCATATCCAAGTAGCAGACCTCTGAATTAACAACTATGACAATGAGACATTTATTTTTATCTAACTATAGTGACTTTAGTTTTTGAAGTGATGCTATTGCTTTTACATTTGTTATTGTGATATCATATCATGATCTCCTATCTTTATTAAAGATACTATCCAGGTATTTGAATCCATCACCTTCATGTGTATGTTCATACTTAAGTACAAGTTTTCCAGTTTATGCAACAGTATTCATTTCTTAGAAGTAATTTTTGGCCATTTACAGTTAGGCTATGTTTTTTAAGAGTGTAATATACCTTTATGGTGATTTTTTCAAGATCTGATGTTTTCTCTGAGTGAACTGAGTGAAGGTTGATGTCATTAGCACACTTTTGGTGAGTTTGTTATTCTTTCTCTACTGTGACTCAATTATTACAATTCCTGAGGGCTTCATCACTGATATCATCTGTTCAGTACAAAAAATAATTAATCATCATCATCATCATCAAATTCCTGCCATGTACCCTCAAGGGGTGTACAGGATATGACAGTACTACATGAAAAAATTACATCATTATTAAAAATAATTAATTAAATTGTAAATTAATTCGTTAATTAAATTTAAAAAAGCACTTTTTATATTATATATTTCTGTTTATGTGATGAATAGCTTAAGATGCATTTATCTGTGAAAGAGCTGCTTTGAAAAAACATGATTTAAGGTTTACAAAAAAAATGTAAATATTATGGCTAATGTTGTCTTACTGAAACTTACTGAAGCAATTTCAATTTATGAAATTGCCTGACAAATTTTTATATGATTCTAAGTTTCATCAAAATCTGACTAACTAGAATGTTTTAAATTGTTCCATTTTAAACCAGAGCTATAATGAAATGATAAAGGTTAGTAAAGTGATTATTTTTTTTATATGTAAACCACTGACAAAAGCATATAAAACTCTCACATGGATCAGTATTGTGGGATGATGGTTACATAATCTCAAATCCCTGCCAATAGACCAAATGTGGAACCTTTTTTTCTTGCACCACTTCAGGTTTCCAGCAAGCATAGTAATAATCTTATATCATGAAATGAAATTCATTTATCACCTAAATGAATTTCATAAATATCTGTGTCCACAGTGGGATTCTAATCTATAGGTTACTGGTTGGAGAGCAGATATACCAACAGGCACAAATATCATCAAATTCCTGATACATATCCTCAAGGGATGTATAGGATGCCAAGAGAGTGCTATGTGATTATTTACATCATTATTAACAGTTTTCCTTCGAATTAATCTGACATTTGTCTGGACTACAATGATCTTATAATTCAGTCCTCTATGGCAGTGTTTCTCAAACTTTTCTGGCTGCAACCCACTTGGACAAGGCATCTTACTTAACACCCCTCCCCCCCCGCATAGTGTGGAATCATAGAATGATCATTGTTATGATCATTCTATGATTCCTATGCCAAGGAATGCCAAGCCAGATTATTAGAAAATTTAGCTGAAAAGTTCAAAAGAAATCCAAAGGAATTTTATTGCTGTATAAAGGAAGAATGATTATGGAAGAATATTTTTAGTAATGCATTTGGCAGAAAATAACTGATTCACTAGAAATAGTTGAGTTATATACCTGGAATGCATATACCACAAGACAAGTGAGGTATGAGGTATATATTCAAAGTAGACCACTCAGCAATATGGATGTTTGGGGGGGGGGGGGGGATTAAGCAAGAGGTTTTGAACCTATTGCAAGAGCTTGATTTAAATACAATAGTTATGCTGATATTCCATCCAGACTGGGTACTGAAGGAATGGGAATGTGCAAGAGAGAGTTAGCAGTGCCCTTAGCTGATTGCTCAGTTTAAGTCTCAATATGTGTATGGTGAGATACCCATATGCCTTGATCTGGTGAGTATGCCTGACTTCACTCAAGAAAGGAATGCAATATTTATTAATCTCTCTTAGATGTATACATCAAAGCAAACCTTTTGAAAGTTTTTACCACTTGGTTATACTATAAATTAAAGATGCCAAGAAATTAGATTCTTAGTGAAATCCTTTATCCAAGTGTAAGCAAGCAAAGTTTGAATGTGAGGTATCTTCAGAGCAGACTTTGTTTGCTTACACTTGGATAAAGGATTAAACCAAGAATATAATTTCTTGGCATCTTTAATTTATATTATTTTAAAGCAAATGGTGTCACTAGGAAAAATTGCATGAAGTTTGTAACTTTTTACAAAAAGAATTAATTTATACAAATACATTTGATTATTCATGTAATTTGATGTAGATATAGTATCAATATATTTTTTAAATTTTTTTTCTTTTACATAATGTTATTTACTTATTTAGCTATTTATTTTTTTATTACCATGTATTTACTGCTGTAACCATGGCACCTTTGCAACCCTTGTGCTAGTAAACCAACCAATTGATCTCCTTTTCACTGTCTTCACTGTATTTGCATCACCATGGAAACCAGAAAATGAGATCTGTTCATGATAGTCTAGGTGAGGTCGTATCAAAATCTTGTAAAGAGGCAAAATGACTCTCTTTTCCTTGCATGCTAATATTCATTTCAGCTTTACATTTATTCTCTGAATTGCATTTGCAATCCATACCATATGGCCCATGAACTTCAACTTCCTGTCTACTAAATCTCTGGATTCCTATCTTGCTCAGTTTCTTCTATCATAATCGCATTAATATTATACACTATTGGATATCTCATCACATGAAAGTGCATTAATATTTACAAATTTAGGGACACAAAACACACGTGTTGAAATGATTATTTTACTATTATATTTATGGCTATTTTGCCTGCTCCTGTTTAAGCACAGGAAAAATGGAAATAGCTGTTCACGCCCTTGAACAAAAACATACCCCGCAGATCGACAAGGCCATCATAGTAGACAGACAAGACAATGAAACAATGCTTAGAATATCGGAAACAATAGCCATAAAATGTGACACGAACTCTATCAACGTCCACAGGCCCTACATAATCTCCGAGGTTTGGAAGCTTCACAACATAAAATTGAGGTCACAATCCCGACCAATAGACAGTAACACACACTTCAAAAGCAGAAACACCTACTCGACCTGACATAGCATCCACTTCCTCCATGTGTTCAGACGACGACCAAGCATAGTCGAAACGGACCACACCCCATCAACCCCCTTCCCCCTCTAAAAATCAGTTGCTGTTTTCAAACCCTTCACCCTTTCCCACCCTATATAAATATAAAAAAAACGCTCTGCCCATCCCTTATAATATATGTATGTATATATTATTCAAAAAACCCGGGTTTTTTCATTTCTCTTTAATTCTCCCACATTACCCCCCCCACACACACACACACACAGTAGTTTGGACATCGCAGTAAAATTCATATAAATACTTCTGAAATTATTCTCATTCCAAGAGTTTGACTTTCACTCATCAAAAATCATACATTTACAGACCTTGGTTATTATGTGCATCACATTGTGATAATGTCAGGTAGTCATCCATGTGCTTTCATTCATTCATTGTTTAATTTAATTTTCATTCATTGTATTCTTTTTTTTTATTGCTTCTTGTGATACGTTCTTTCCCATTGCATTTTTTTTATTGTTTACTTGATATGTCCCCTATCCCTAATATTTACTCGTGTGTAAAATAAGCATGCTCTCGAAGTGTACCTGGTGGCACATGAAACTAGTCAAGCATTTTTAGGGTTAATAGCATTTTTTTATATTTATATTAGTTCTTGTCATGTGGTCATTATACAGGAAAAGTTAAAGAAAGCTTTATATTAATAAATTTTGAAATCAGTGTCTGGTAATGAGTTCATGTGATCTTTCAGATTTATAACGTAGAATATTATTATTATTATTCCATGCCACCTCCAAGAGTCCAAAGACTCATCAAGGAAGGGCACTCTACTCTCCAACTCTCTGTCTCCACCATTTAATCCACCAACTACACAGAACTACTACTACCATTATCATCTACACATAATGGCATCTACTGCCAACCACCACCACCACCACTAGTATTTTTTGTGTGTAAATTGTGTGTGTGATCAAGTCTGGTTTGCTTGTACGTGGGATGAAAAACTCGAGTTTCTAGGAGAAAAAACCCTGCTACCTCCATATGCGCTCTGCTAACTCACCTTAAATCATAAAAATCCATATAAAGATTCCTCTCATCATAAGAATCAAACCTAGGCCATTTCCAACTGAAGGGTGCAATGTACTATTGTCCTTTCAATTGCACTATGGAGGCACTTCTCATTCATTGCATTCTTTTTTATTGTTTACCATGATATGTCCCTTCCCCCCCTCCTCAAGTTTTATCTCTTATGTAAAATAAGCATGCTCTTAGAGTACTGTATTTTTTTTTTCCTTTAAGTATATTTTATATATTTAAGTAGTTCTCCTCAGAAGCTATGATATGTATCAGGAGTTATTACATTACATATATTACAGTATATATGGTATTTATTTTTCTGTTTCAGTTATGTTTAATTGCATATTTAAAAACTGTGCTTATTAAAAATATAAAATTAAATACTTAATGAAAAATTATAACTTACTTTCTAGATGTGATAGTTTTAGATATAAAATATTATGCTAATTATAATGTAATGAACTAATTGTCTCTCTCTTTGCTTTAAATTTTATTGACATGAAGCTATTTGAAATTGTTTTAAACAATATTTTATACTAATATATCAACTTGTTATTCACATGCTTCATAAAAAAAATTATTTTTCTTTTAGTTTAGTCCTTTCTTTCTTGACTTGTGGAATTTATTTCAACCTAAATTATCAGAGCCTGCTATTCCAGTGCACCATAACAAACAGGTAATTCTATCAATTGGATTATTTCAGGAATTTTTTTGTCTTGTTTAGAATTTCTGTTCTCTACAGATTTCTATCATGTTTGCTGGATATGAATTAATTATTTTTATTTCATTTACTGTATTTGTCTATAAATAAATAAGTGCTAATTAATAAAAAAAAAGGACCAGCAATGTTTTTGCAAAATTTTTGTAAGTACATCTTAGAATGCCAGGTTTATTCTTATAGTCAGATATCATTATAATATATAGTAATAATAAATAAATTAATTAATAAATCCTGAATAACCTTTATCTTCCCCAAAAGAGCACAGGAGGTGTGTCGTTGCAAACAGTTGAGTGCACTACTCGGAATACTTTGATTCCTGCATCAGCAAGATAGGTGGTCCCAGATGGTCTGACCAGGATATGTCAAACTTGCCTGCAAATGACAGATCTTTGACAGATCTCCTTCCCCATGATCCACAGACAGGGTCCCAGTCTTGCTACAGTGCTAGGATAATGTATGGGGTAACTCCAGAGTTACCCCAGACACTATATAATAAATGCTGATCACGTTTTCTTTATATTCCATTCCCTCCACAGTGTTTTTTTTCTTTTCTTTTTTTTTTTTTTTTTTGCAGCTCTTGCTTTATATTCCTACTCATCCATTTAATTCCAACTTGGTCTATCCTCCTGACCTTGGATATGTAGTCTGATACTGCTTCTCTCAAACAATCTCTGACCACTTCCCATGCACTTCTGACATTCTTTCTTTGTAGCCATGGCACTGCTACAAGATAACTCCTAAGTCTGTCATAATTACTAGCTTTATAGCTCAACATAAACCCTTTCTTAACAGAGAATTCCACAAGTTTGGCAACTTCCCAGAACAAGACTGCATGGTCACTCTCCCCAGTTGGAAGTAGAGTGGCTACATTGGAAATTATAGATATATCTTCTGATGCTATTATCAAATCCATCACTCTCAAACTCATTGTCCTCTCTATAACATGCACTCAACTTTACAGTCTAAAATAAGTAAGATATAAACATAAATAATTACTGATATTCACTAAAATAAAAGACTTATCTGTAGAACATGCAACACATAGTTTTTGCTCTGCACTACACTAGCACCACCCAAGACAGTGCTCTCTGGGGTAGTGCAAACACAAATGTCTCATGCCCTATAGTTGGGCATACGTGATAAGAATGATGTCTCTCTCTCTCATCTTAATGAAAACAAAATCTTTTACACATGTCTACCCCTTGTATTGTATTTTGCATAATATCTTATGGGCTGTTCTTCTGCCATTCTTCCACTATTTATGTGCTGTATCAAAGAGAACCTGCATCCCTTTCCAGTGCTTTCCAAGATATCCTCAACGAGAACCATGATTTCCTTCACAGATGCCCATATTGAGAGGAATACCTTTTCTCATCTTCCAAAATTTAATCCTGAGACAATCAGCAAATACTTATTAGCGTTGCATCTAACATAGTGTATTGTTCACGCAGCAACAACTGCAAGTCCAAAAACATCTTAGTTTCCACTCTATCCAAAACCATGGTTGGGTAGTGCTGACTACCAAGCAGGATCAAAAAATTTTTGTTGTTATTATTATTAACATCGGATCTCCATGGAGGAAAAGACTGATTGCAGGAGGTCGTCCACACCCTCGTGCAAAATATGTGTGCAATGATCATCATCAATTTCCTGATATGTACCCTCAAGGAGTGTTCAAGCTACTATGACAGCACTACATTATTATTAACCTCCTATCCACAATTTTCCTCCAAATCAGTATTACTTGTCAGCACGCCAATATTGTCATATTTAGCATTTCTTACTTCTAAGGTACTTCTGAGTGAATCAATCCACCTAGACCTTGGTCTTTCTCTAGATCTTTTATCTGCAATCTTGTTTTGCATTCAACACCTGTTTTGCTAACCTTTATTCACCCATTCTATTTAAGTAGCCATACCACCTTAGATTAGCTCTACTTATACATTTTTCAATGCTCACAATGTCAAGTTCCTTTCCAATGTCTTCATTTTTAATATGATTCTGCCATTGATGGCAACTGGTCACTCCCCTAATTTTCTCAGAACCCCCTCATCTCTAGTCTTTAGTCCAACTCTCAAATCCATAACTTAAAACTGGTGTGAATGTGAATACACTGTCTTGTATACTGCTATTTGGGTGTTTTAGCTATTTTCTCTCTTGTTCCATATAGATTTATTCAGCTGGCTGCTCACCATACCAACTTTGCTTATTCTATTATCTATTCCCAGATTTAACCTGCCATCTTCACTAAAAACTGTGCCTTAATAGCTGAAATATTTTCATTTCTCCATTCAGAATGCAGTTGATGTGTTCAATATTTCTGCCTATTTTCATAGGTTTGGTCTTTTGATTGCTGATGTTTATGCCAAATTTGTTACAGCTGTTATTCAGTTTAGTTAAGAGAATCCTGGATTTGCACTAGATGTATTTAGGAGTAAAACAACAACATCTGCATAAAGCAAACAGCTAAATTTGACATCTCCAATTCTGATATCAGGCCTAATGCTATTTTCTTTCATAATGTGGTCCACATAAGATGATGAATAAGAGTGGAGATAATGTGTATCCTTGTCTTACCCCTAATTTCACATCAAACTATCTTTCAGTATTTCCTTCAATTATAACTGCTGACTTACAACTTACTTATGGACTATGTATTTGCTATGCATAATGTTCCATTTATGCTATATAATTGTAGTGTTTTGAAAAGCTTTTCTCTGGTCACCTTGTCATATGCCTTTTCCAGCTCTACTAAACTCAAGCATAAATCCTTGTCATGTTCCTATGATTTCTCAACTATCTGTTGTAAAGTGAAAATCTGATCTTGAGTACTTTTATTTGGCATGAACACAGCTTGTTCTTCTCCAGGATTCTCTTCCAGAAACTTTCTCAACCTCTTTTCAAATATCCTTGCATAAATCGTACCTGGAATACTTAGTAGAGAAATTCCTCTTTAATTCTCGTAAGGAGGGTGTGAGCAAGGGAGTGAGGAGTAGGTTTTTTGCATGGAGAGTGGTGAGTGATTGGAATGCATTGCCCGAGAGTGTGGCGAGTGCAGAGACAATGAATATATTTAAGGCACAGTGGACCTCCCATGATGAGTCTTTCACTCCATGGAGGGTTTTTTTATAATAATAATAATAATAATATTCTGTTTCCCCCCCCCCTTTTTTTTTTTTTAATTAATGAGAACTATTAGAGCTCTATTCCAATCATCTGGAATTCAACATTCTAACCCAGCCAGTCCTCTGAATTATGCAGTGTAGCTACTGCAATGCATTTATATCTCCATGCTTAAGCATTTTTGGCCAAATATCATCTACTCCAGTTACTTTATCACATTTCAAGTTTTTCATCACTTTTTCTATCTCAGATATTGATATGTATACCTGTTTGTTCCTCTTTCTAGTATGGTTCTGTCACTGTTTGTTTCATTTGACAGTCTTCCAAAATAATTACTCCAGACATGCAGAATTTTTAGGCTACTTTTACATATAGCTTAGCTCTCTTAGATTTTTCTCTATATTCTTTTGGGGAATCTGCTGACTTATTTGCTAGGAACTTTTAGTTTGCTTTCTTCTTTTCCAGGACTGCTTCTTAACTTTTTGTGTCCACCATTGTATGTTCTTATTTTCCTATCTTTGCAGACAGCTTCACCTCATACCTCCCTAATAGAATCAATCAATCAATGTCTTCTTCAGAGTTTACCACTGAGATTCTAAGGTTTGGTTGTTCTTCTTTAAAATCTGTTTCATTTTTTATTCAATAATGCTTGAATAGTTGAGTCTACAGTTTACCTGTAAAAGCTGCTCAACTTTAATTCTTTTTAAAACTTTCTTACCTGCTATTCTTTTCAATCTAATTTCCTATTTTTCTCTTTATAAGGCCTTGATATGCCCATATCTGCTTTGCTGTGCTCAAGTCTGGTCCACTGGGTTTCTTGGGGATGAGGAAGCGGAGGGACAGTCCTGGCTTAACATGGTAAGCAGGCAGTGCGTCGCATCGTGGCTCCTTCTTCAATGGGCACTGAAGGAGATAGAAAAAAAAATTAATTAATTAAAAATGTTTTAATATTAGCATTCATTAAATGTGGGCGCTCAACTTAAAATTCATCAGGACTCCAGAACCCCTACAGCTGGCACTGGGTGGAGAGGATTCAGAGGCGAGTGACCAAGATGGTGAGTGGCCTGTGGAATGTTCCCTATGAGGATAGATTGAAGATGTGTGGATTGCAGAAGTTAGTTAATAGGGGAAAAAGAGGGGATATGATAGAAACATCTAAGTTGCTTTAAGGATTTTATAGGATAGATGCAGGGGAAATGTTTCAGCACTTGGCTAGAGGGACCAGAACAAAGGGGGGGGGGTCATCCGTGGAAGTTGAATAAAGGTGTGGTCAGTAAGGGGTGTGAGGATTGGATTTTTTGCTTGGAGAGTGGCGAATGAGTGGAATGGGTTGCCAGAGTCAGTTGTGAGTGCTTTTTCTGTTAATGGGTTCAAGGAGAGGTATTGATAGCTTGTGTGGATAGATTGGGTCTCCCGCGATGAGTCTTCGGACTCGTATGTTATTATGCGGGCACCCTTTGGAGGTCCCCGTATAATAATAATAATAATAATAATAATAATAATAACTGGTAATTAGTTTACGGAATTAACAATGCATATAAAGTATATTAATTAAAGGTAACTTTAATGAATAACTTCTATATTTCGGCAACGTCACATTGCCATCTTCAGGAACATAAAGATATGGTATGTGCATGCAGGCACTAACACAAAGCAAATGAGGAAGAAAGCAAGAAACTAATATTGTTCCTAAAGTCCTAATGGTGCCCTCTGGCGCTAATTTGGTAGTCTTGGCAGTTGGGCTGAAGTTCTCATAATGTAAGTCTCCCAAATTTGGGGTAGTTTCATGCACCCAAATTTGTTGAGGTTAGGAACGTTTTTTAGAGCTGCTGAAGATTCTTTGAATAATCTTTTGAATAAGCCTTGCTACTAGAATAATAATAATAATTTTATCTTGCTTAGCGCTAAGTAATGGTCAGTTCCAATATCATATTCTCTGTACAGTCTTGTATCTTGAACCTGCATAAAAGTATTACTGTCAACAATGACATAGTCAATGAGGCTTTTTCTATTTCGTGTATCTTCTCTCCACGTGTACTTATCCACATCTTTATATTGGAACATGGTGTTAGTAATGGACTAGTCCATGTCATGAGCAGAAATGCAGCACTACTTATCATTGTATTATTAGCTTTGCTTTACTCTCTAAATTTTCCCAAAATATTCCGATATGCCTGGTGGGATTCATTTCCTACTCTGCTGTTTAGATCTTCAACAAGGACAATTTTTTCCATGTTCTTTATGTCAGCTGCCTGTTCTAATGATTTGAAACATTCTTACACTTCTTCCTTTAAAGAGCCTTCTGTAGGCTCTTCAAAGGCACAAATAAGTTTCATTTTCCATTTCCTCATTTTGACATATGCCTGCATCACTCTACTTGAAACTGTCTTCCAATCAAGAAGTTTATCTTCATGTCTGGTGTTGAATGCCATTACTACTTCTTTCTTTCCTTAACCCTTTGACATATAAATTATTTTTAATGTTGGAACAGATAAAACTAATATTTATTTAATTCATGTGAATTATTTCATTAATTGTTACCTTATTATAAAGAATATTAATAATTTTGCAAGATATGATACTTTTCAAAGCACTGGTAGTTTGGGTAGTTTGGAATATAAAACATAAGCATTGTAAATAGCGATATCCATCAAATAGAAAAATATTTTCTTGTAACCTTTGACGCATTTTCGCATAATTGGAAAACAAGCAAGTAGTTGGTCTTGCCTATCGACACCACCCATTCCGCAATTGTATTCAAGAACACATTTAGGTTTTATTACTTTATCTTTATCGCCCCTCTTACTTCTCCTTACTTTTCCTGTATCTACCATTTCTTCTTTTGAATGCTTTGTCTTATCATTAAACATCCTTATCGCGCCAAGGTAATGACAAAATTCCTCGACGAGATAAAGTTTTTGATTCGCCTTTTTTTTATTTTATATGTCATCAATTTCTTAGGCATATGCTTGCAATTTTTTCTAACTGTCCCCACAACATTTGTACTATTTTTTCTTAAGAAATAAAATAATTCTGGTGACAAATACCAATTATCTAAGAATAACATATCCTTTTCCTAAAATAGGTTCGGCCAACTCCATGACGATATTTTGAGATGCAGGTGTATTGCTTCCCGGAATTTTATCCTTTGTTGTATAAATTTTGAACTTTGAACAATATCCAGAGTCTGATTCACATAGCTTGTAAAATTTTATCCCAAATTGTGCTCGTTTGCTAGCAATGAACTGTACATAATTTAGTTGACCTCTATATTTCATAAGGGATTTGTCAGTTACTACATTTTTATCTGGTGTATATAATTGTTGAAACTTATTATTCAGGTAGTCGACTATATTTCGCACTTTACATATTTTGTCGTCTTTCTTTATTGTTTCATTATCCACGAAATGGAGAAAATGAGATATAGCCAAGAAGCATTTACGAGGCATAATTTTTAAATATATGGGTGTCTCGACCACAACCCTCTTTGACCAATACATGTCTATATTAGATTTTTTTACCTGTGACATAATTATCTTCTTCTTATCTCTTCCATCATCTATGTGGAGGATGATGAGGCTGAATGAACTCTCTTCACTTCTGTCTGTCTGTCCTGGGAGAGTCCGAACAATTCTGTCCAGTTTGGTGTCGCATGTTGTGATTTGGTTTTCAGGTCCTCTTTTATTTTGTCTATCCATCTAATTCTGGGCTGTCCTTTGGATCTTTTACCTTCCATTGTTGTATTCAGGGCTTTAGATGGTAGTCTTTCTGTTCCCATTCTGGTCACATGGTCAAACCTTCACAGTCTTCTTTCTTGGATTTTGTCTATTATTGTTATTTCTTGTTTTAGTCATTTCCTTATGTCTTCGTTTCTTAGTCGATCCAGCAGAGATACTCCAAGTAATCTTTTTAGCCAACCCCTATCAGTAACTAATAATTTTTTCTCTTCAGTCTTTTTGAGATTCCAGCATTCACTTCCATACAGGAGTATTGGGAGGACCATTGTTTCATAGATTCTTGCTTTTGTTACTTGTTTGATGTCTCTTGACTTCCATATTTTATTAAGTCATCCAAAAGTTTGGGATGCTTGACTGATATATCTTTTATAATTTCACCATTGTACTCAATAACTCCTCCAAGGTAGGTGAAGTTTTCTATCTGCTCTAGATTCTTACTATCAATTTCAATTTTCAGATTGGTGCGTCTTTTTCCTATTTGCATAATTTTTGTTTTGTCTATATTTATGTTTAATCCAGATTTTATACATTCCTCCTTTATTTTATCAGAAATTCGCTATAGATTTTCTTCTGTGCTTGCAAGTAATGCAATGTCATCTGCAAATTTTAAATTTGTCACATTTTTCCCATATATTTTGATTCTGGAGTCTTCATTGTTTAAGGCCTTATTGGTTGCTTCTTCCAGTGTAAAATTGAACAGGTCTGGTGTTAAACTGTGAATGAAACTATGTTGTGTATTTTGTTTTTTTCATTCACATTTAACATTGTTTATTATATATTAATCATGACTTGTATAAAAGTTATTTATTAATCCTTATTTAAGAATTGTTATTTAAGTATTTATTCTGAATTTAATCAGCTATTAATTAATTAAACAATAATATGTGTATAATTTATTGTAACTCATATATATATGTTGTAACGTGAATGTTATTATAGTTATATGTATACAAAATGAAAGAGTTGATTAAGTAGCTCCAATGTTCTATTTATTGTATTTTTATTAACTCAATGTAGTGGTATAGCCTTATATAACATTAACGAAAATGTTTACGTTTATTTGTTGTCATGGAAACGCATAAAGTAAATGAGCGCGAGTGGAACAGAGCGTGAGCTGGGAGAAGGATAATATAAAAAAAAAATAAATAAAAGGTAATGAAAGAGAGTTTGGACGGAAATTTTGAAGCAAGAGGAAGCAAGGGTATAAACTAGTGAGGTGGAAGTAAATGAAAGGTTCTCAAGGGCAGAAGTCAAAAGGGATGATATTTATAAGCGAGCAAGAATGAAGCGAATCTTATAGTTAGCTGAAAGTGAAGTCAGCAGTAATAATAACAAGAAATTAATGCCGTAATCGGATAATATATAGGACTGGACGTTCAGTGAAGAATTCTGAATAAACCCAGTTAGTCTAGAATTGCGACTTATTTCTAATTTGCCCTAAGGAGAACTGCACAGTGTTTAATTAGTTAATGAGTGGTAACGAGGATAATTGAAGTACCCTACAGTTGATATCTAGAATTGTGAAGCGTGATTAATAATGTTTTAGTTATAACTGTGGAGAAGTCTTATAGATGTGTTTTTAAGAATGATAAATATATTTTGAAAGTATACTCACAACGTGATTGATGTACTAGGAACTGTTTCTGGTAAGGACTGTCATATTGATATATTTCAATGCACGAAGAATTGAGTGTTAGTTACGCTACGCTTAACCTAACTTTAACTGTGGCAATTCTTCGAAATTGGGAATTGAAAATAAAAAGTTGCTTGAGAGATATTTACAGCAATTAGTGCCTGTGTTGTTCTTAAGCGTATGGCATGGTTGAGAATTGCATAAAAACTGATTAGATAGAAAGTTCTATTATATTTAATTAAGTGTAGGAACTTTGTGACTCAGAAACTGAGAAAGTGTGTGTGAAGGTTTGGAAAATTGAACTAATATGATTGACTTGACCTAATGTTTAACTTGATTCTATTGTTTAAAATTTGAAGTAGAATTTATGTATGTGTTATATAGCTTATATTAAATGTTTTATTTTGTTAATCTAATTATTATGTTTGCCTGAATTCCTTTTTATTGCACCGTTCATAAAAATTCGAATCTTGCGGGAATCCCAAGTGGAAAACAAATACTTCGGCCAGAATGGATGAGGAGACTGCTAACAAACTTTGAATTGATCCTGCTATTTTGTATAGACTTATCTAAGGATAGAGTGGTGCAGTATAATAGAAATTTCTCTACCCTTGGATTGGTGATCAATTTACAATTAGTTGTGTTTTATTTTATGAAAGTGACTTATAACAAGATGGCGGATTCGAACATGAAGTAAAGAACGTCACGACACTGGTGACAGATTGCATTCCTGTCTCACTCCGCTCTCTGTGTGGAACCAGTTGGTTAAGATGTCCTCCATTCGTACTGCACTTTCAGATTTCTTATATAGATTCTTTATTATTCTTATGGTTTTGTTGGGAATTCCAAATTCTTCCATAGTTTTCCATAGTTCTCTTCTATGGATTGAATCACATGCCTGACGAAAGTCTATGAAATTTATGTAGCAACTTTGGTTGTACTCTAGTGTCTTTTCTATTAGCTGTCTTAAGGTGAATAGTTGATCAATTGTGCTTCGCCCCTGGTCTGAAACCGGCTTGTTCTTCTCCTAGTGCCAGTTCTATATATGGCTTAATTTGTTTTGGGAGTACTTTCGTAAAAACCTTACTTGGAATACTGAGGAGGCTAATGCCTCTGTAATTATTGCATTCTGTTTTATCTCCTTTTTTGTATATAGGAGTTATGACTGATTGTCCAATCAGTAGGCACTGCTTCGTTTTGGTAGATCCTTTCAAATAATGTTTTTAATGGTTCCAAAAGTTGTTCCTTTCCTGCTTTTAAGAATTCTGAATTCTTTTTGTTTTACTTTCAATTAGTTGTCCCTCTTTGTTTTTGATCATTATAACTTTTGTTGCCGTGTCTTACTAATTTGGTCTGTTTGTTTATATAATCCATGAAGGTTATTTTCTTTTGATAGCTTTTCTGCCATTTTGCATTTTTCTTCTAACCAGTTATTCTTGTCTCTTTTAAGTAGTTTTCTAATTTCTCTGGTTAATCTATTATATTCATTTCTGTTATAGTTCTGTTTTAGTTTCATGCTTTTCCTTTGATTGCTTAACCTTTTTACTTCATTCCAGATCCAATCCTTTTTACTTTCTCTTTCTGCGTAACCTATTGTTTTTTCTGCCGAATTTAATATTATTTCCTTTAATTTGCACTAATGTTCTTCGATGTTTATATTCTGTTTTGGTAGTTCCTTCAGGTTTTTATCTAGTTCTAGTTGATATTTTCTTAGAATATTGTTGTCTTGTAGTTTTTTTGCATTCAGTCTCCTTTTGACTCTAAAAGTGCTTCCAGATTTTAACTTTATTCTTAGGTTTGCTAATACCAGCTTATGGTCTGATCCACAATCTGCACTTTAGGATACTTGATTTCCATCTTTGGTTTACAATAATATAGTCTATCATATTCTTGGTTTGTCTGTCTGGTGATATCCATGTCCATTTTCTTTGGGGTTTTGGATGTTTAAAGAGAGTGTTGGTTATTGTTAGTCTATTATTTGAGCAGAAGTTTAGCAGTCTTTCGCCACGTTCATTGCTTTCTCCATACCCGAACTTTCCGATTACTCTTGGCCAGGTATTCCAGTCTTTGCCTACTTTTGTGTTTAAGTCCCCCATTACAATTAGGAGATCTTGACTTGATGTCTGCTGTACTGCTTTTTGCAAATCTATATAGAACTCCTCAATGTCATCTTCTGATGTTAAAAAAGTTTATTTTCCACTTGGTTAGAGTATAATAAATTTAGTTTAATCCTTTATCCAAGTGTGAGCAAACAAAGTTTGCGCCTGAAAGTATCTTCAGGACTGGGTTAAGATGGTACAACACCAGGGCAACTCGTTGCAAAGGTGGAGCAAGCTACCAACACTCCTATCTCAGGATCTCCTATAATGCAAAACACATCTCCTTGCGGATATGTCTAATGTTATGCATTAAGGGAAGGGCCACTACCCAGACTAGTTTCGACCTTTATTGAGGTCTCTTCAGTGGGAGCCAGGCCCAAGTGGAGATATCAGGCAGAAGCATTAGTAGGTCATCTCTACCTATTTTAACATCTTTTTCTAACATCTTTTTTAACATCTTTCTCTAAATCCAGAGTAAATTATTAATAAAAGGGTGGCACACCAACTGGCAATTCCTATAGGTAGAGATGACCTACTAATGCTTCTGCCTGATATCTCCACTTGGGCCTGGCTCCCACTGAAGAGACCTCAATAAAGGTCGAAACTAGTCTGGGTAGTGGCCCTTCCCTTAATGCATAACATTAGACATATCCGCAAGGAGATGTGTTTTGCATTATAGGAGATCCTGAGATAGGAGTGTTGGTAGCTTGCTCCACCTTTGCAACGAGTTGCCCTGGTGTTGTACCATCTTAACCCAGTCCTGAAGATACTTTCAGGCGCAAACTTTGTTTGCTCACACTTGGATAAAGGATTAAACTAAATTTATTATATTATTGTCATCTTCTGATGATGTCGAAGTTGGTGAGTATACTTGAATAATAGTTAGTGATCCAATTGATGTTTTAAATCTTGCTTTAATTATCCTAGGTGAGATATAGGATTGTAGGACAATAGAGAGTTTTGAGCCTGGTTTTAATGTAAGTGCTACTCCTTCTTGGTGTTTGTTGTCCTCCCTACCTGAAGTTAAGATTTTGTACTGTCCATGGTGGAATTCTCCTTTTTCAGTCCATCTGGTTTCGCAGAATCCAATCACTTCCTATCGGTAGTTGTCTAATTCATGCAGTAGTATTTCCAATGCTCCTTCCTGGTGAAGAGTTCATAATGCAAAATATGCCTGCAATTCATCACTTGTTATTGGTTACCATTCTTCAGTCTTTTTAGTAATTTCCTCATTTATTGCTTGAGCTGTATATCTATTAGTTTCTGTAACTATCATGTCAGAGAAATCATCACAAAGTATTTGTTTCAAAACAGAAAGAGGCGTCAGATTTGCACCAAATCTTAGCAAAGCAATTGCATTGACGCCAGGAATGTCTGTAAATGGTTTTATAATAGGAATATTTTCCTTTTCTTGCCAATTCCATTCATTTTCCGTTACATCGGAATCATCGCTGCTAGACGATATCGGTTTCAAACGTTTACAAACATTGCCTCGGACCGAACTTCCACTGCTACTGTTGCTATTGTCACTTGACAAGTCAAAAATGCCAACACTTTGATGATATAAATTTGTCTCGCTGTTTTTATCCAAACGGTCCTCTCCGCTTTCAGTATCACTTTCGGCTAACATATTATAAATATTTACAGACATATTAGGGACGATAATAAATTGCAACACAAACTAACTAGTGAATAGAGTTTATATGCATATATATTCACTGCCTAACACCCTAAATTCATTTGAATTTGACGCGAACTTCATAACGTCTGTGATACATCAAAATCAGTTTTGGTGCAATAAACAAAATACGTGTCACAGACGTCTTTGCATGTTAACTCTAAATTCGTTTGAAATTACCACCTACCAGCACTGGAAATACCAGTGCTGGTAGGTGGTAGATGGCATTGGTGTAGTTGTGGTCAGTTGTGATTGAATGGTGGAGACGGAGTTGTAGACCTGGTGCCCTCCCTCGATGAGTCCTTGGACTGCCTGGAGGTGTCAAATAATAATAATAAGTATAAGATGATATATATTTGATATCCAGAAGAAGGATAAATTCAGTGTCAGAAGAACTGAAAATAGAAATTCAAGAACAGTCAATATAAGGAGTATTAACGGAAAGAAAAAAACCAAACTTGCAGAAGAACTGGCCAAATACCAAGTGGAGAAAACTGGCATTACTGCGATAAAGATCTCACATGTTCTTTGTCGCAGTAATGTTAGTTATCTCCACTTGGTACTTAGCCAGTTCTTCTGTAAGTTTGGTTTTCTTTCCATTAATACTCCTCATATTGACTGTTCCTGCATTTCTGTTTTCAGTTATTCTGGATGTCGAATTGTAGCTTGTTTCAATAGCTGACTTTTCAGTGTACGCACTGGTTTCTTGATGTACAAAGCAGGGAGCTTGTTTAACATGGCGACACCCCAGCCACCATAAAATCTCATCATGTTGTACCATTGTAATATTTTTGTATTTTGTTAATTTATAGTTTTTTATATTGTTTATTACTTTACTTTTTAACTTAAAGTGTTTCCCCTCTTATTTCATAATTTTCGTGGTTGCTTGAGCTTGCACAAAATGCCAATATGCTCCAATCTCTAACTCACTTATAATACTATTATTTGACTTTATTCCTTTTGTAATCTACTTAGCTTTACCCCCCCCTCCCCTTCAAGGCCGTAAAGTATAGTCTCACATATGCTAGTATCGTAGACTGAGGAAAAGTCTCTAATTGGGACCAAATCCTTAATCTACTTTGCTATAATTCAAATGTAATAATCCTTAAAAATATACTTCTGTTGACAACTGCACCATTAAGGATTGTGTAAAAGAATTTTCTATCTTTCCTTTACATACAAGAGAAATTTTTAGTTAAGCACGCATAATAACTCTTAAATCAATTTTATCTCAAGCAACTCCGAATTACTCAGTCGTGGCTGTTACTTTACTTAGGTCACACAGGTTCATAGTCTTTTATGAACCTGTGTTCACAAAAATGCATCAGAAGCTGCAACAAATGCACTACTTTTCTTAATTCTGCATTCAACAGGGGAATGCCCATAAAATATGTCACTCTTTTTTATCCAGAAGAGTTGAAGGGATCTCCAATGTCTTTAAAAAAAACTACATTCAGGAGATATTCTTATTAAAGCAGAAACTCTGATACAAGTTGGAAAAAATTACTTCATGCAACATCTATCAAGGGAATTCATATTATAGTTAACCTCCCACAAATTCCTAAGATATCATATGAGAATGAGACCTCCTTGATGTTCCGGATGAGGAGATCAGCTCTGAACTGAAGGACCAAGTAATGACAGCGATAAGAAGAATCCACATCCATGGGGATGAGCATCTGGTTTTAACCTGGAACATCATCCCAAAGCCACCAACAGCTGTCAAAGCAGGTTATCTCAACCCTTTATGCTGCTTTAAATGTCCAAAATCTCAAACTGCCTGTCATGGTTCTAACATCTGTGTCCAATGTGACAATAAAGATCATGAGAATAAAGGCCATAAGAGCAAAGCGCTGTGAAGGAGACTACCTACTTTACTTCTGAGCATGTCAAAGGTAGAAGGACTAAAAGCAGATTCAAAAGTTAGAAACAAAGTAATGTGTCGCCTATCAAGAGGCAAAGAGAGACTGTATACCACAACAATAGCAGCAATATCTGCTAAATCCTCTTATGCTGAGAAGGCAACTGTAAAGAAAGTATCAGTTAGGATGCTGACACTTATGTCATTCCTGCCTTCTCACAACTACAACATCCCTGATATGATATAACATGAGTATTCCTTAGAACGAATTAAAGGAGAAATTTGATATGCAGTCCTCCTGAAGACATGCTGAAATGGTCCCACTACATGAAAACTTTCTTATTTAAAAAAAAAAGTTATAGAAAGTGCACCACAGAGGATCAAAGACATGCCTCTGGACCCTTTATTAAATGACCCACCAACAGATAACATTGATACCTCTGATCTTCCTCACAGAGTTAAAACTATTAATATACTGAGTGCCCTAGAGAGAGAGAGAGAAAGAGTTGTATATGGCAAAGTCTTAGTTGTTTTTCCAGAAAAAGAAAAGATAGATACTGGCTGTCCAATCCAATATTCTTAAAAAAGAAGAAATCCAATAATAATGAAAACAAAACTCTCAACATAGTATGCCAGATAAGACAACCAAAAAGAAATAATGAAAACATTATTATAATGGAATTGCCATGGATTTGGACAAAATATTGATATAATATCAACAGAAATATCAACTGCTATGCTTCTGCCTGCATGAAACATACCTGAAATTGAATGATGACCCATCACTACAAATTGTTACCATCATTCATAAGGACAGGAAAGGGGATGGACCTGCCCACAAATTGTCCATTCTTGTGGACAACCATGCTCCCTTCCAGTAAGTTTCACTCAGACCAACTTAGAAGCAGTTGCTATCTGATTCTCAGTCAGAATTCTAATAACATATACTGCATCTGCCTTTTGCCTGCTGCAGATGTTTCTCAAGATAACCTTGATGATGTCATATTGCAGTTACCATTCCCATTATTTTTAATGAGAGATTTAAACAGACACATTGGTGTGAGGTAGCTCTCACAAACATCAGAGTTTTTAAATGTATGCCTAACAACTTAAATCTCTCCTCTTAAATACAGGGAGTACCACATTCTTCCATATGCCTACTCAAACATTTACTGTCGTCGAATTAATTGTCTGTTCACCTTCCCTTTTTTCATTGTTTAAGTGGGAAACTCAAGACAACATATATGGTTGGGATTGCATTTCCATGATGTCCACCTTTCTTTATGTGCAACTCTGTACTATATCATGGATATCACAGTGTAAAATTCAGCAAGCTGACTGGTCCAACTTTTCCTCATTAGCAGAATTTGTTCTGTAATGATCAGCTCATATGTATCAGAGATGCAGCGAATCATATAATAGAGTATATTATACAACCTGCCAGAACTACAATTGCTAAAACATCTGCTTAGTTTCCACTTTTTTCTAAGCTATGATGGAAGGACGAGGGCACAGCAGCCAGAGAATCCCAGAAAAAAGCATGAGGTATTTTTGATAGATAACCTACAACAACAAATCTGATTGCTTTCAGACATGCTTGAGACCAAGTAAGATATATCCATGCCAAAAAAGAATCTTGGATCCAATACACATTTTCCTTTACAAGAACCAGCAGCAAAGCAGCCTGACAAAAGTGTGGTTCAAAATCCAGAAAATAAAAGACAAATACGCTACCCACCAGCTCTCCATCCTAGTATATAATGGTTGCACAGTTGCTGACCTAACAGCAATTGCTGACATGCTTGGAGAGACTTTTGCCAGCACATCAGTAACAGCTTCTTATTTCACAAGTTCCTTGCCCAAAAAAGCAAAGCAGGAAAATAACAAATTCTGTTTTATTCAAACGGTACTGAAGCATACAACTGGCCATTCACTAAAGACAAAATGAATGCTGCTTTGCTTCAATACTATCCAACTGATGTTGGATCTGATAATATCTATTATGAGATGCTAAAACATCTATCTCCATCATCCATAGATCAACCATTGCATCTTTACAACAGAATTTTCTGTTAGAACCTGGCAACAGGCAATTATTATTGCTTTCCCTAATCCAGGGAAGGATCCAAAATCTCCAAATAACTACTGTCCAATTGCTCTGACCATCTGCTTATGCAAAACCTGGAAAAAATGGTTTCAGAAAATGTAAAAGACCTCCTATCTTTTACATTTTCTGGAGAGAAACAATTTTTTTCCCAGAACCCAGTCTGGCTTCCAAAAATATCATTCTGCTACTGATCATCTAGTCTAGGGATTACCAACCTTTTATGTTCCATGCACCATACAACTCTTGTACCCTTAAACACGCCCTGTAAAATATGTTAACATAGACATATTTAAAAAAAAAAAAAATGACATATTTAATATTATATTCATTGAATTCACACTTACTATCACCTTCTGTTTTCCTTTTGCTCTGTGATTGGTAACTGAATGTAAAAACAAGGCTTAATGTTCAAAAAAAAAAAAAGCACAACCCTATAGCGCATGAGCATCAATTGTAAACTGACTGACAAAAACCTGCTATGCCCTGCTGTTGTTAATGCTTGGTGCCTCACGATCACACAAGTGAATGTGCAAAAAATGTATATGAGATAATAAAATTGCTAAAAATAATTACTAAGTTTTAGCTTTTTTTATGCAAATCTGTTTTTGGTTAATACATTTTGCATAAATAAACTTATTATTATCATTGAGGTCCATTGCACCACTTCTAATCATCCAATGTGCCATAGGTTGGCTATCCCTGATCTAGTATGTTTTCTTTGATATGGAAAAAGCACATGACACTGCTTGGAGATTCTGTCTCCCTCTTTTTTATCAAGGACTTCTCATCTAAATCTTCCAATTCTGAGTGGGACCAACTCTCTCTTAATCATATAACCAAGAGGAGGGACTTCAACACAGTTCACTTTTAACTGTCATGCTTTTTGCAATCAAGATAATCTCGATAACAGAACAACTTACTCTAACAATAAGTAATGCTCTCTGTGTGGATTATTTTACCATCCTCTGTCATTCGTGTAATATGAGGATCATAGAAGCTTCAGTAAACCATTCGTCCTCTTTCAAAATGGGTTCTTATAAATAGGTTCAGATTTACAGCAGAAAGTAGTTTGTGTGCATTTTTGCTGCAGACATCATCTTCATTTTGGCCTAGAACTCTGACTAGAACAAACATTAATCCCAGATGCGCCATTAGCCAAGTTCTTGAAGCTCGTATTTCCTCTCTTACAAACGTTACAATACAAGTGCTGTAAAGCAATGAACGTTATCTCCGCTCCATCTTTGCTTAATTTGTACAAGGCATTGATAAAATCAAAACTTGATTATGGGTCCCTTTTTGTGCTTCTTAGAATTATGCTTGATTATTAAGTTTGTTAAAGATACTGACCAACTGCTACAACAATTGTTGGAGCAGTTGGTCAGTATCTTTAACAAACCAGTTTGATTGTAGTGTAGCTTGTTTTCTGTGTATAGTTGTATGCTCCAGAAGATGACCTTGACATAAAGGTCGAAACGTCGAATTGTAGATTTTAGTTATATTAAACTAAAGTTTTCATTCAAACACGGTAGTTGTCTCCATAATTTTCAAAAAAGCGTAAGGTTTTAAAATTTGGAAAACATAGATGGGATGCAGAATTTGTGCTTGGTGAGGATATATTGTTGGAGGTGGAAGAAATAAAAGATCTGGGAGTGATAGTGGATAAGGATCTGAAATTTATGGGACACATAGCCAAAATTGTGAAGACCACACAAAGGCTTCTGGGAATGGTGCGGAGACTGAGGTGTAGAAGTAGGGAGATTCTTGTTCCATTGTATAAAGCTTTGATTAGGCCACACATGGACTATTGTGCCCAGATTTGGTCACCTGGTTTTCAGAAGGATAAAGAGATGTTGGATAGGATCCAAAGGTAGTTTCTGACCTCCGGAATGTCGATTATGAGGAATGATTGAGAAAATGCAACTTGCAGAGTCTGTTGAACAGGAAGAGGAGGAGGGGAGATATGATAGAGACCTACAAGTTATTAAGGGGTTGTTATAGGATCAATGCTGGAGAAGTTCTACAGAAAATAGTGGGAGATCGGGGGGGGGGGGGGGGAACCAGAGGTCATCTCTGGAAACTGTATAAAGAGAGTGTGAGTAGGGGAGTGAGAGGCAGGTTTTTTTCGTGCAGAGTTGTAAATGATTGGAATGCCTTGTCTGAGAGTGTGGTGTCTGCAAGGAGTTTGAATGTGTTCAAGGCATGGGATGATGAGTTGTGTGTGTGTGTGTGTGTGTGTGTGTGTGTGTGTGTGTGTGTGTGTGTGTGTGTGTGTGTGTGAGAGAAAAGGACCTCCCAGATGAGTCTTTGACTCCATGAGGTGTTGGGGTAATAATAATAATAATATATTAATGCATTTTAACCTTTGACTGTGCAGCATAGCCTCAGATGTTCATGCTTGATTAAACATCAAAATAACATCAATAATGTCACTTTATTGTAAGAAGGAAGTTACTAATATATAACACCATTCCTGTGATAGTAATTGTATTTGCTACCTCTATATTGAGGATAGCAAATGTATTATAAAATGTATTATGTACCAAACAATCTTGCTCTCTCTTTCTTCTCCTTTGGAATTCTTCCACTGCTTAAATACTTAAATATATTGTGTATGTATATATAATTGTACTTATATACATTTGGTTATAGTGTATTTATATTTATTTATTTTCTTCTTCCTGTAGGCTTTGCTAATATTCTGGTATCAAGTATGTATGGATTGTCCAGAAAATGTGAAACTGATTATTCAGAACACTCATGTTACAAAAAATATAGCTTTCAATTACATTCTGTAAGTATAAAATCCATAAATTGAAATGTTTGTATGATGTTAGATAATTAATGTAAGATTTTCAAGTGTACAACAAAATCATCGATGATTACTCTCATATAATATTTTACATGTAATATACATCTGTTATATTATCTGTAGACTGGTCCCTCCTCTTCCTTCCTTGCTTCTTTCTTCTCTTCTTGCTCCTCACCCCCAATGCTATTAGAGTATTCAAGGGCTGGGGGGGGGGTGAATCTTTCCTATTTTGCTGTGTCATTTTATCTTATGCACTATTGTGAGGCACCAACCCGTCTGGCCAGCATGGTGCTATAAGGCCAAATACCTCCCCATGAAGACAATGCAAATGATGAATAAAATAGGAAAATTACATACTGGCTCGTCCATCGCCCAGCATAAAAAGGGATGCATCTTGGACTTACACAGAGGGTCTAGGTCGAAAAATATACTAGTCTCCACTAGCTACAATGAGTCCACCTACAGTGCACAATGATAGAAGGATATTAGTAGGAACATATAACTGCAGATCTCTACGGGATGATGATGATAGATTGGAAGAACTGATAAAGGAATTGGAACATATTAAATGGGACATTGTGGGCCTTTCAGAGATAAGAAGGAAAGAAGAAACTCTCATGCGATTAAAAGATGGACATCTACTCTACCACTGTGAATGTGACAAAAACTCAACTGGTGGTGTAGGATTCCTAATAAATAAAACAATCAAGGACAATGTCCTGTTTGTAAATAAAATAACAAGAATAGTTGAACTAAGTCTCTTCATAAATAAAAGATACCAACTGAAAATTATACAAGTATATGCCTCAACTATGGACCATCCAGATGAAGAGATAGAAGATTTATATGAAACATTAGAATCCACATTAAATAATTCTAAAGAATTTTACATAATTATAATGGGCGACTTTAATGCCAAAATTGGAAGCAGAGATGACCATCTGAACTCAATCGGTAAATTTGGATTTGGACAGAGGAATGAAAGACTTATTGAATTTGCAGAAGAAAATAACCTCTTTATTATGAACAGCTTTTTCAAGAAGAAAATCAACCGAAAATGGACTTGGAGAAGCCCAAATGGACAATCGTACAATGAAATAAACTTCATCCTCTCCAACAGAAGATATATAATAAATAATACATTGTGCACTAGAAATAGGAGGTATAAAAAGCTACCAAGGAGAGGAAAAACTAAGAGAGGAAACCTTACATCTGATGAAGAAAAGAAGAGATATGAAAAGAGATTTGAATGACACCAATAACATAGAATATGCAGAAATTTGTAAAACTATACATAAATTAGATCGTATAATACTAGGAAAATTAAAGAAACAATAGAAAACAATAGTAATATGAAGGTCCTAAGACGAACATTATCAGTTGGAACAAACGAAATAGCTGCTGTTAGAGGAAAAAATGGTGAACTTATAAAAATTAAAGATGCAATAATCATTCATTCAGGAATGATTATTGCATCTTTAATTCAGGAATTTTATACTGAACTCTATGAAGACGAAGACCTGGACATCCAAGAATCATCTATGGATAACTCGAGTGAGGAAGAACATGATGCCCCTAAGCTCTTACAAGATGAAGTGGAAATGGCCCTAATAAAGAATGGAAAGGCCCCCAGGAGAAGATGGAATTATGACAGACTTCTTAAAACTGGGAGGAAGCCCTGTCATCAAACAGCTGAATAAACTCTTTAATAAATGCCTAAAACAGAGAAAAATTCCAAAAAATTGGAACAATTCACTTCTAATATTAATTTTTAAAAAGGGTAATAAGGAAGAAATTAAAAACTACAGACCTATAAGCCTATGCCCCACCATATATAAAGTTTTCGCAAAAATTATAAATAATATAATAAAATCTGAACTAGAGGGAATGCAATCATGTGAACAAGCTGGATTTAGAAAGAATTACAATACTTTGGACCACATTCACACATTAAGACAGCTCATTGAAAAATCAATTGAATACGATAAACCCTTATGTCTGGCCTATATAGACTATGAAAAAGCATTTGATTCAATTAAAACATCTGCAACATTAAAAGCACTTGAAACCTAGGGAACTGAGAAACCATATATTGAAACACTAAAACATAATTTACAATAAATACAACAGGAATCTATAATTAAATTAAAATTATATAAAAACAGTGAAAAGTTCCCAATACAAAAAGGCATCTGGCAAGGCGACCATATCTCCCAAATTATTTACAGCTGCACTAGAGGAAGTCTTTAGAAGCCTTGATTGGGAAACAAAAGGAATAAACATAAATGGAGAAAGGCTGCATCATCTGAAATTTGCAGATGATATTGTCCTGATAGCAGATAATCTTGAAAGGCTAAATCATCTAAACGAAGCCTCCAGAGAAATTGGATTAAAAATAAATAGAGAAAAAACAAAAATAGATATATAATATCTATTTTTGTTTTTTCTCTATTTATTATATAATGAATAAATACATAAACCATAGAACTATCAAAGTTGAAAACCATGAAATAGAACAAGTTACTTCATATGTATATTTGGGCCAATTGTTATCCTTTGAGGAGTGCCAAAGAAAAGAGATTGAACGAAGAATTCACCTTGGATGGATGGCTTATGGGAAAATGAGAGACGTATTCAGAAGTGACATCCCTATGAATCTAAAAAGGAAAGCTTTCCACCAGTGCATACTTCCTGTCCTAACATATGGAGGAGAAACATGGACTTTAACCTCCCTACTGGCTAGGACGTCTATAGATGTCCAACTAAATCCGGATATGTTTCAGCCCACCTGTTTAAAGAACCTGGATAAGAAGTGCAATTTGACTGTCATGTCCATTAGAAGGTGTGATAAACCCTCACGCTGAAGAGAACAATTAATCGGATTATCTCCTGTTCGTAGCTGCCTCTCAGTTGCCTATAACAAGAAACGGACTTTCTTGTTCCATGCTGGTTAACTGGATTTTAGTTATATATGATAGACTAAAAATAGAGAAATTATTTATATTTTTGTTTTCTCTTTTTATTGTACAATACAATTTTAATTTCTGAACAAAATAAAGGTCTTGCATAATTTCTTCTCTTAAATATTGCCTTACCTTGGAGAACCAATTTAATTTTTTATTTTTTTGCGCTAATTTTTTTCTGATCGCTCACTAGACAAAAGATTTTTCTTTGTTCTCGAAGAAATTAATTCACGATAATTATTTGAAATATTCTTTTAAAAAAAGAAAAGAAAACCGGCTGCCAACGTTCCAGATTATATTATTTTTATTTTTGTACAAAACCATCGAAATCGAATAATACTTCACAGATTTCCTTTAGGACACGCTTGAGCAACTTTGCTTTATAGAGAATAACATGAAATTCTTTAATCATATTACTAAATTTTTTCTTCATGTTGTATAGTAATTTGTACTTTCACTTTCTTGGTTTCCTTGTATAATTGGTCATTACAAAATGAAATTAACAGTTATGATTTAAATTTATATTTTCTGCATAATTCAGATATTTTATTCTCCAATTTTTAAAATACATTTGCTTATTTTTATCATTCAAAATATGTATATCAAATGTGAAATTTCATTTCCATATTTTTACAATAGAATTGAACTTTATTTCGCCTCTGATAGTTTAACCCCCCCCCCCGTTGCATTACTATCACATACCTGAAAACTGTTATGAAACATAGGTACAGTTTTTATTTAATTCGTTATTTTTCTCTAGTAATTGTTCCACATAACTTTAATTTTTCGATACTGAAACTATGTGGTGATTATTATAAATTAGCAAATTATAAATCAGACAATATACATATTTCCTGATTATTATAAATCAGGAAATTATGTGATATTCGGATATAGGTGAAATTAATATTTAAAATCACTGTCATCCTTCAAATGCAATATCAGAATAAAGAAAGTGGAAAACCCGAAGTTTCGAAATACATTTCGAAAGCCCGCTCTCGAAATGTATTGGTCTACAGACTGGATTCTGAACACGCCAATGTTTCTTGATGTTATCACTGAAAAACAATTCAGTCTCATCATGAAGTATTTGCATTTTCAGAATAATGAGGAATACGATCAGGCAACACATTCTTGCCCAGTCCTCAACAAAATTTATGATTTTCTGATGAAAATCCATCAGAAATGTAGATCACTCTACATTCCTGAGAGAGACTTGAGTATCGATGAAAGCCTTATGCCATTCAAAGGTAGACTGAAATGTAAGCAGTATATTCCCAAAAAGAAAGCGAAGTAAGGAGTAAAATTTTTTATGCTTTGCGAATCGGAAAGTGAATATCTTTGGGATTTCAAACCTTATACGGGAAAGCAAACTGTAATCGAGCATGATAAAAATTCCGATCTCCCCTTGTCGATGTGTGCAGTAATGCAGTTACTAGACCCTTTACTGGGGAAAGGTTACTGCATTATAATGGATAATTACTATATATGTGTCCTGAACTCGCCGATTTGCTTTTACAGCATCAAAAATGCAAAAAGGTGAGATATGCCTCCAGATCTGGCTTCAGGAAAGCTATTGAAGGGGGAAATCCGAACTTATCACCGAGGGAAAGTCTTTGCACTGCGTTGGAAAGACAAAAAAGATGTTTTTCTGCTGTCTTCCCTGCACAATCCATCAACAGAATCCATGGAGAAGCATGGTTTGAAGAAAGAAAAACCCATTGCTGTGTGTGCATACAACGACACTATGGGTGGAGTCGACAGGTGCGATCAGCAGCTATCATTCTACTCTGTAATGAGGAAACAGCATAAAATTATTACAAAAAAGTGTTTGGACATGTATTGGATTTTGTTATTTGGAACAGTTTCCTCCTGTACAAGAAAAAATTTTTGTCTACCATAACATATCTAGAATACACAATAGAAATTGCGAAAGCATTGCTGCATGCACATGCGCCTTCTTCAGCAAGCAGAAAAACAGGAAATCCTGCCAGACATCTGAGGTTGAACACTGCTAACTCCAACCATTATCCCGAAAATCTACCACCAACGGCTAATAAAAAAAAAAAACCTGCACGCAAATATTATGTATGTAATAAAAAAAATATCAGAAAGGAAACAAAAATCTGGTGCCCTGAGTGTAAAACTGCTTTGTGTGTTTACCCTTGCTTCAAGGTGTTCCACGCTGTTCAAGAATTTTAAATTCTGAACAGTATGAAATAAAAAATGTTTGTTTTCAAGACCATCAAAACAGTCCTTTTCAGGACTACAAATATTGATAGAGGGATACCCGAATGCACTGTTTCTTTATCATCCTGAAGGCTAATTTTTAAGTTCTTTTTATGACACAGAGAAACTGGAAAGAGTATTCCAGGTAAAGTAATTGAGTGTCAAGTCTTCAAAATTCGAGTCATCAGAATTCAGGGGCGGAACTCCCTTTCGAGTTATCACAATTGAAGGAGAACTGGCCTACCATACCGGAACATGGGGGATTAGGCATATCCCCCCCCAGTTAATAAATGAAATATATAAATAATAACGGGAACATTTTCACCTTGCCAACACTCAACATTGATGTGATATGGGTTCCAAATTTCTTGTTTCGGATATATATATATATATTACAAAGTTTTGTAATAAAAATTTCTGCTACAATGAAGTTTGGCAGAATCAACAATATTATTACTACCTCATTTCTGCTTCTCGTGTGGGAGAAAAATGGTAAACTGTCACTCTTATAATTATATGAGATGTTATAATGGCAAAAATAGTAAGAAAAAAGTCATTTGCACTTTCTCTTGAAAACACAAAGAAAGAACATTGTAAATTCAGCCAGTGGAAAAGAAAATACTACATATTTTTCTCCTGTTATCTGATTTTTTTTCTTGTAGTACAAAGAAGAAATCACTGCATATAACATGAAGTCTGCAGGAGGGAAAAAAATCTGGAAATTGGTTACATTATAACGAATAGAGAAATCATGTCAGAAAAATTATTCACGTAAGATTCTAATCTCAGCAGACATAACATTTTCTTCTAGATTACATATCTAAAGTAACTGAACCTTTGCTACTATTTTACATTAAAATGAATGGGTATGTTCCCCAAGTGATTTACATTTGTAACAGCTGTCTTGCGAACGATTTATGAAATAAATTATCTGAAATATCCGGAGATTGATTAGGTCTATACCCCCCCCCCCCAAAAAAAAAAAAAAAAAAAGATTATGAAATGCATATGCACCTTTTCTTTGAAAATAATTCAAATCCTCTTTTTCAAGATAATTGTATGATTTAATTTCTAATTTTTGATAATATAAGTGAAACTGATCATTATAAGCATGTAAACGAAATATCAGTATTTCTGTTAGGATATAGGTAATCAACTGTCGAAAAGGAAACAAGACATTCTTGACATATTCTACACTACAGCCTGAGGCACTTTAGTGTTCTCCCCTTTCTTCTCAATAGCACTGAGAGTAATAAGCCTTCAACTTTTCCTCCAGCTAAGAGGATATTACCAAGTATTTACAAGACGTAGATTATTTCAGAAATAGCTTCCAGCAGCAGAAGTAATATTTAGATTTTTTTAAAGAAAAAAACACAAATAATACTACTGAACTTTCTTGTGTGTCGTATGCATATAAACAATTTTGCATGGTGAAAATATACCATATTATTTCTAAAATTTCACATAATTTCAGCGGACAGTAGAATAGCTGGTTTTAGATTGCAAATAAATAGAACAGATTTAGAAGCTTAACGATACAATCTGATTGCCGTATATCTGTTGTCAAAATGGTAAAATGAAGTAATTGATTTTGAATGCTGTCTAGAAAAGCTTTCAAACCTGTATAGAAATTTAGAGTAGTTATGCAATTGAGTTCCAGGAGAGAATAAGGAGGGGGGTGGGGGCATTAGAAAATCTTCAAAATGAGCAAAAATGTTGAATCATTCCGTATATGATATTTTTCACATTATATTTTCAACATATCTACGAGGTTATGCACTAGATATTATCGTAATATGCATAATACAAATAAATAAATAAATGATGAAGGCGAAGAATCACTGCTAAAATATCATTGGATATAAATTTTTGATACCAAAAAGACACGATCGGAAACCGAGTAATGCAATTTAGCATTTTAACATTTTTTTTTTATTTTGTCTTTATGAATAACAAAAAATCGTATCTAAATCTGAAATGTGATGATCCATATAATGCTATTTGGCTAGAAATGAAAGAAAAAGGATATTTATTTCAATAAATATTATTTAAAAATATAAATATTTGACATATTTTCAAAGCAAACATTTGAAAATTCTAAAATTCGAAAAAAAATTATTCAATTATTATAAATAAAGTGAAAGAACAATCAGTGCAACTCTTCTGGTACACTGATTTGTAGAATAAAATACACCAAATTTACTATCACTAAATAGATTCATTGCAAAAGCTGATCAGTGGGCATTTCAGGATTGATTTTTTTCGCATATGTGAAATTCGTTTCAATTTTTAGGAAGAGATACAATAAATCATTTTAGAGGCAAGATAGGTCAAATAACTTAGGACAGTAAATGAAATTCTAAGCAACACAATAAACGTGAAGACAGGGGGAGGAGACACAAAGGTCACTCAGCAACAGTTAATACACTAATGGCTATGGAATAGCCGTAACGAGATTAACGGCGGAGGAAGGTAATGGCATGATAAAAGGTAGAATGCCGACGAAGTTTTGATCCATGAAAAAAGCTAGGGAGTGTTGAATATTTCATCCACACTGGCCGGTTGTGAGGTTAACAGAAGCCCTAAACAAAAAGCTGAGAACAACACAACATTGCATGGAAAGAAGTATGCTAAAAATAACATTAAGAGATAGGAAGACAAATTTCTGGATAAGATCTCAAACAGGTGTCATGGATATTGTAAAATATATTAAATAGGCTAAGTGGAGATGGGCAGGTCATATTGCTAGATGCAGTGAAGGGAGATGGACTAGAAAAACAACAGAGTGGAGACCAATGGATGGAGCAAGACTGAGAGGAAGGTGGAGAGATGAACTAGAACAAATTGCAAGAGTGAAATGGATAGGAGAGGTAAAAAACTGAGTGGTCTGGAAAATCATGGAGGAGACCTTCGTCTAGCAGTGGACAGAACCAGAAGGTTGAAGAAGAAGAAGAATATTTTACATCAGTGGTTCTTAACCTTTTTTTGCCTGGTGTACCCTGATCAATTTTACATGAGGTTAATGACTCAGTAAGATAATTATTATATATTTAGGCAAACCTAAATTAAAACTATCAGTTCAACATATTTGAACTGATAATTTAAAAATTAATGACTTTGATACAAATTAATTTTTACTCAAAAAAGATGTATACTTACTGTATTTATTTAGCCAATCATTAATGGCTACCCTAAGCATGATGAGATCCTGCTAATTTTTCAATATCAGGTTCAGTGTTTGACAAACGAAGTCTCCTCTTTCACTTATTTGCAGCCTATTTCGCTGCTTAGCTAACAATTGCAACAGGACATGGAATCTTTTAAGTCGATAAATTCTTCGCACAAATTTGAATGAACAGAAGTAGCATCAGAAAGAAATGGATTTATGACCTAATTGGGCATTTTAAGCTCATCAAAGTCTTTGAATCTAATCATCAAGTCTTCTTTCAGTGTCAGATGATGGGAACAATAACAATCCAAATCTGTATCTAATATTAAATCATCATCTATTATTGGCAGACTTAGGAACTGCAGAAAATCTCATCTTGCAATGCTCTGCTTGTGTTTCTTTGCTGATAAAAGCATTTATAATTCCCTTTGCTTTAATAAGATTCCATGTTACTTCCCTGTAATTTGATGTTAACCTCATTTGATTTGTTGAAAATATCAGAAAGATATGCAATCAACCTTTTCCTTTTTTTTTAGAGCATTACACATGTTCTCATCACTTGAATTAAGAAATTCCAAAACAGTATCGTAGAGATCATTAAAGTGTTGCAGACAGTTTCCATGTGCGTGCCATCTAACTTCAATGTGAAGCAAAAGGTGCTCAAATTCTTCTTCATTTTCATGGCAAAGTTCCTGAAAAATACCGGTATTCAGTGACTAGGCTTTTTTTTTTATTCACTGCTTTAATAATGTATGTTATGTTAGAAGAAGAAGACTACTTATGTAGTCTTCTTCTTCTAACATGTTTTGCAGCTAAATGCTGTCTGTGAAGAATGCAGTGAATTGTAGAGATATTCGAAACTGCTTCTTTTAGATGTGCTATAAATCCGCAGTGATGACCAATCATAGCTGGTGCTCCATCAGTTGCACACAATAATATTTGTGAGAGGAATGTTTTTAGCATTAAAAAAGTCTTTAATAACCTTAAGAATTATAGAACCTTGTGTCAATTTTCAGTTATTCAGCAAATAGAAACTCTGATAATTTCTTCATTAGTATTCATGTAATGCACGTAGGCCATTAACAAAGCTTCATTGTCACGTAAAGTTGTCTCATCGAGTTGCAAAGAAAATTCTATGGTTTTTAAATCATCACAAAGTTTTTTCGATTTCCTTTGCCATTTTGTCAATTCTTCTTGATACTGAATTATTGCTGAGAGGAATTGATGACATCATATTACTTTTACCTGGCCCAATCATCGTATCTAAAACTTCATTTATTGCTGGTAGGATGAGGTTTCCCCAATAGTATCTGGCTTTCAACATTTGGCAATTAACTTTGGAAGATTGTAAGACACAAGTCCCTTCTCTTGTTTGTTATTTTGTTTTGCAACCAACCCTTTAAGTCCAGGATGAATTTGCAAAAGTACTCTACATCCTTTTTTGCTTTATTTGGATGCTTTATTTTTAAGTGCTCAATCATTCTTGAAGATTTTTGTTCCTTTGCTTGAGAAGGTTATTTTCACATATTAAGCACATTGGTAATTGTTCATTATTTATAGACAGAATAATTCCATATTTTAAATATTCACTTGAATATTGACGACACTTTCTTTTTTCATTCATTTTAATGTGCTACACGATATCAGTGAAGCACAGCACACGATACCATGGGCTAGATTTAATCTGCAAACCTTGTCAGATAGGCATTAGGAAGTAGCAGATAAAGCTTATAAAAGTAGTGGACTCTGCTAAAAATAGCCCAAATTAATTATTTTCAATGTAGAAAATTCAGACCAAAAAGTTGCCCAATTACTTTCAATGTAAAAATTCTAAAAAATTAGTAGCAAATAAATTTGAACAGTATTGCGAGACATACAATATTCTGAATAGTGTTGCCAAACATACAGTATAAATAGGGATGCCAGATTAAATATGGAATTTTTTTTGCTTTTATTATATTACTGCCAATCACGAACATTGCTTTAATACTCATTAGTGTTGCATCATAAAAATTTTTTTGGTGTATTTACTCCCCCACCCCTTGTGGAGTGTACAACATTTGATATCACTACCATTGTCATCACATCTGATATGGATATGTACTCTCAAGAGATGTACAAAATACTATGATAGCGCTGCATGATAGGTTTACATGTTATGATTACATAAGCCTATCATGTTTATGAGATTATTCACTATGTTGATTTAAAGAGTGAAATACCATTTGAGATAATTTAATAATATTAACATTTTATGTTCTGAACCTTCACATTAAGGTCATCATCAGGAATATATAAAACTATATATACAAATGCCTGACCTCTTGTGGTTAAAAAATATACAATAGCATAAATTATAATAAAATTAAATGCAATAATAGATAACATAAAATTTACAAAACAAATAAACATTCACTGTTAATGTTGAAAGTTTTTTCTCTTGGTTATATTATAAATTAAAGATGCCAAGAAATTATATTCTTGTTTTAATCCTTTATTCAAGTGTAACAAACAAAGTTTGCATGTGAAGTCACTTCACTGGTTACTTGTATATTATTATTATTACGTGACACCTCCAAGGAGTCCAAAAACTCGAGGGAGGGTACGTACTCTACAACTCTCCATCTCCACCACTCAATCCACCAACTGCGGTGAACAGTATCATCTACACCAGTGCTTCCCAAACTGTGAGCCGTGGCCCCCTTGGGGGGGCCATTGGTTTTGTTGAGGGGGGGCATGAAATAATGAAAACAAATTTAAAATCTTTTAAGACTGAGTAGATTTTTTTTTATCTTAAAAGAAACATATTTAATTTTTATTATTTATTATTTCATTTTTGTTATTTTTTTTTAATATTTTAATGGAAAAAATCACACATTGATGCGGGTTCACAAATTTTGCTTCCTGTGCTAAATGAACATTAGTAAATATATGCTTATTCATATAAGTTTCATTTCAAAGCAGCAATCTAAGAATTGCAATTTCAGATATTTCACCTGATATTGGTGTAGCAGTATTGAAACACATCCATCACATTAAATTGCTATTAAACTTCTTTTATGTTTTTAATTCTTTCTTTATTACTAATTGTTCTATGTTTCATGTGCTTATACTGCAAATATACAATAACAATATACCTATCTATATAAAACTATGAGATAATGTGCCACCATGTCAAATGTGTATGTAAGATGCTAAAAATGTAATATTTGCATTTGAATTTTCCAATTTTTGCTGTGTATGTTTTGTATTGAATATAAACATAATAAATATTATAATAATATATGTCTATATTACGATTTTTTTTCGTGGGGGGCCATGAAATATTATAATTTTTCCAAAGGGGCCCTGACATCCAGAAGTTTGGGAAGCACTGATCTACACCAATGGCATCTACTGCTGACCACCACTAATATTTTGACATACAATCACAAACATCTATGCCCGCGGTGGGATTTGAACCCACAGCCTTTTGGCTAGAGGGCAGATACGCTAACCGTTCAGCCAACCAGGCTGGCAATGACTTTGCATCAATTGCTTGGTATCCCATAATGCAATGCACATATCCTTACAGACCTGCATAATGCTATGCATTATGGGAAGGGCCAATACCCAGACTGGTTTTGAACTTTATTGAGGTCTCATCAGTGGAAGACTGGACTGTATCAGAGTCATGAAGTTACTTCACACGTTTCTTTCAACAAAAAAAATTTCAACATCTGTCTCTAATCCAGAATATTTTAGTAATAAGGTGTGGCACCTTTTGGCTACTTGTATATGGAAATATGACTTTTGCATTACTTCAACCTTGGTATAACATCTGAGTCCTGCTCCCACATGATGAGACCTCAGTAAAGGTGAAACCAGTCTGGTTTCACCTTTACTGAGGTGAATGGTGGCTCTTGCAATAGTGGAAGAGCCACCATTCACTCTGAATAGTGGCTCTTCCAATAATGCATAGCATTATATAGGTTCATAAGGATATGTGCATTGCATTATGGGATACTAAGCAACTGATTTGAAGTCATTTGCCTCTGTATACAAGTAGTCCAGTTGTGAAGTGACTTTACGTGCAAACATTGTTTGCTTACACTTGGATAAAGGATTAAACCAAGAATATAATTTCTTGGCATCTTTAATTTAATCAAGGTTAATAATTAATTCTTCTTCTTCATGTAGCTTCTTCAGTGAGAGAGTGCAGCACCATGTCCTTGCAGTTCTCTCTGTTGATGGCTTTCCTTTTTGTTTCTGCATAGCCGTGTGATCCTGTCCATGATCTTATATCTTCAAGCCATGTCCTTCGTTTTTTATCTCCAGATCCTTTTCCCATAATTTTTCCTTCTAAAACTGTTAGTATCCTCTGTCCTGCTGAACCTCTCAGTACATGTCCTGTCAAACTCATCTTTCTCTGTATCATTTCCTGTAATAAAGATCTCTGTGTTCTCATTCTCTATAGGACATCTGTATTTGTTACATGTTCTGTCCATGCGATTTTCAGAGCTCTCCTACAGCACTATATTTCAACGGCCATTATCTGTTGCCTTACTCTCTTTTTGAATATCTAGGTCTCACTTCCATATGTGAAAATTGGCCACACTAATGTTCTTATCATTCTTTTCTTTGTCTCAATACTCACAGAACTTCTGAGAAGATCTTTATTTTTCCAGAATGCATCTTTAGCTATGGGTGTTCTTATTTTTATTTCTTTATCTTGCTTTCCATCTGCAGTAAAGTAGGTACCTAAATATTTGTATTCTGTTGTATGTTCAATTTTCATATTGTTTATGAATATTTCTGGCTCGGATCTGCATTCTTTTGAGATTTTCATAAATTTGGTCTTTTTTGCATTTATATCTATTCTAAATTCTTTACCTTCTTCAATTAGTAGCTGCAGTAATTTGATTAATTTGTTTCAGTTTTCTGCTATTAGAATAGCATCATCAGCATATCTAAGATTGTTGTATTTTATACCATTGATACTAATTCCTATTTTTCGTTTTTCAATCTTTTTCATCACTGTCTCACTATAGATATTAAATGGATTTGGTGAAAGGATACAACCTTGTCTAACTCCTATTTTATTTTCACTTCAGATGTCTCAGAGTTAAACAGCTGCATTTTCTGTTTGGTGTAAATCATTTTTATAATCTTAAGTGCATGATCTTCTATGTCTAATTTATCTAATATATTGAACATTTTATTATGTTTTACCCGGTCGAAAGCCTGTGAAGTATATGTAAATGTTCCTATTCCTTTCAAGTGATCTTTCTATTAATATTTTTAGTTCTAGGATAGCATTAATGGTTTCCATTCCTCCTCTGAAGTCTTTCTGTTGTTCACTGCTTATGGCTCTTTAAATTTGTTTGTTAACAATGGTTAAAATACTTTTAGATACATGGGATATTAGGCTCACAATTCTGTAATCCTCGCAATTTTGTGCATTATGTTTCTTTGGAATTGGTATACAGATGATGTTATAAAAACTTCAGGTAATTGTATTGTTTTATAGATGTCCTGAATAGATTCCACTAAATAGTTATTATTGCCAGTTAATAATAAATCCCCTGGGTGTGATAATATTCTGGCTGAGCTGCTGAAAGCAGCTCAGCCAGAATATTATCGCACCCAGGGGATTTATTATTAGGAAGATTCTTAATTACTTGTTCTACCTCCTTTCTTGTGGGTAGAGTGGTATCTGTTGTTACGTTTAACTTAAGGTGTCGTGAATCATCTAACATGTTACCATTATTCAAATACAAACTTATTAATTACTGACCATTTACGAAAAACAAAACTATATTAGAGCCTACTAGTTTCGCTAGCAAACTGTCTGGCTTTTTCAAGACATTTACGGAGACATAAAAACTAGTAAATGCAAATTGAAAGGAACATAAAAAATGTTGTAAACCAACTAGTAGCTAAGGTTACATGTTTGCGTGTAATGTTAATGCTTAATGTTACCATTATCATCATCATAGAGATCTGATAAGTACTCCACCAATCTTCCATTTATCTTTTCTTTATCAATGAGTATGTTTCCATCTTTGTCCTTGATGTTATTAGACCGTGTACATTTTGGTTTTCCATTAAGTTCTTTCACTTTCAGGAATGCTTCTCTGGTTCTGTTCCTATTTTGTAATTCTTCTATTTCAGTGTACTGCCTATTTATCCAGTTTTCTTTCAATATTTTACACAACTGTTTGATTCTTTTATCCAAAGTTTTATATCTTAACCTTTCTTCTTCATTTGCTCCTCTTTTCCATGTTCTTCTTTCATCATTAAGGTTGATTACCTCTTGAGTTATCCATGGTTTTTTCTTTCTTTCTTCTTGTTTATTTATGTGGTTTTTAGCAGATGTTATGATAGCTGTTTGTAGTCTATTCCACTGAGAGGGTTCATTTTTGTTTTGCAACTGTGCAGACAGTAGTTCTGAAATATTTTCATTAAATTTTGATTTTATTATCGGATTTTGTACCATTTGCAGATCCCATTTTAGGGGCTGACTTCTTTTAAATTTTATTGTTTTCAGACAAATATTCATCTTCATTAAGACCAGTCTATGATCAGATCCGCAGTCAGCACTTGGCATCACCCTTGAGTTCTGTATTCCATTGAAATAACGTTTACTGACCACAATATAGTCTAATTGATTTTTGTATCTTCCATCCAGACTTGCCCATGTGTATCGTGCTGTTGTATTTTGCTCAAAATAAGTGTTAGTTATGATGAGACCGTGCTTGTTACAAAAATCAATCAGCTTTTGTCCTCTCTCATTCCGAATTCCAAGTCCAAATGGACCCACGTGTGTAGATGTTCTCTCTGATCCAATTTTTGCGTTCCAGTCACCCATAGCACAAATAACTCAATCTTTCTTGCCTCCGACTTCCTTTATACACCATTCTATTTCATCAGCGTGATATCTATTTCTGCTTCCTCATTCTGTTCTGTAGGAGCATATATTTGAATGATCAGCATATCTCTAGGTTTAGATTTCACTAGAATTGCCATTACTCTATCTGATTTTTTGATTATATGGATAATGTTTTTATTAGTTTTCTTCTCTACAATAAACGCTACACCTCTTCTTGATATTTCACCACCTGATGTATATATTTTATATATCTTGCCATTTGGAAGTTTCGACTCAAAATCTGATGATCCTTTCCAAAAAGTTTCACTTATTCCTGGTATACTAATATTCAATCTCTCCATCTCTCATCACATTAGCCAATTTTCTGCATTTATTCAATCCTCTTACATTCCAAGTAGCAATATTCAAGCAATTTCTGCATCGAGTTTCTTTATAGCAGTCATGGACTGACGATACCACAGGGCCTGCTATATCACCCTGACACCACTGTTCCGGGCATATTGAGACTACCTGAGCTTTAATTCTTCTCTGTGCAGACATGATGCTTTACATAGCGACATTTTTTACGGAATGGGCCGCCAGAACCATCCAACCCCCAATGTGAATGGAGGACCACAGCTGTCATTGGATAGCGGTACAATAATTCTTGTCTGATGCTGTTTGTTTTCTTTTCTATCCAACGTGTTGTATTTATTTTTCTTAAATCCCATGGACCCTACAAAGTGGTGCCACCGATAATCCCACTCATCCACCGATGCATCATGACAGCCCAGCGACTGGAATAATTAATTATTCGTTTTTTAATTATTAATATTAATTGCATCTGTCCATCAGAATATTCTTGTTAATGAAATCTGGTTCTTACATCTCACTTTTAATACTCTATATTATTGTATTCTGTCACCAGTCATATTCATCTAATTTGGTATTTCTGTAGATTTATACTTATTTTCTACTTACTCAACATAAAAACTATCTTCAAACCTCCTGTTAAACTATAAATTAAAGTTGTCAATAAATTATATTCTTTGTTCCATCCTTTATCCAGGTGTAAGCAAACAATGTTTGCATTTGAAGTAATTTCATAACTGGGCTTCTTGTATATAGAAGCTAATGACTTCACATGAATTGCTTTCTCTTCTCTTCTTCTCTTCCATCTAAGACGGGTTGAGTCATCTCTTGAGCAGGATCTTCCAGTCTTCTCTATTTCTTGCTGTTTGAAAAAGTTCCTTATATGTTCTGCATCCTGTGATGTTCTTTATTAATTTCAGCCAGGTAATTCTTGGCCTTCCAGTTCTTCTTTTTTTCAGTTGGAAAAGTATTGATTAGGACGTTAGGAAGTCTGTCTGCATCCATGCATACAGTGTGGCCAAACCATCTCAGTTATTGTTTTCTAATTTTTTCTATTATTGTCTTTTTGTACAATAATTCTTGTCTGATGCTGTTTGTTTTCTTTTCTATCCAACTTGTTCTATTTATTTTTCTTAAGCATTTCATTTCAAAAGCCAGGCAGTTTTTTCTCCTCTTTTTTCTTAACTATCTATGCTTCTGCTCCATAGATGACTGTTGGTATAAATATTGATTCATATAATTTGATTTTGGCTTGCTTAGATATCTTGTTTTGTTTTCCAGATTTTCTGTAATTTTCCCATGATGGTCCATGCTGTTGCTATTTCTGTGTTTGATTGTTTTGAGTTCATCCATTGTTTCTTAGTTTTGATCCAAGATATATGAAGTTGTCTACTTGTTCTATTTGTTCTCCATTTAAGATGGCAGAGATGGTAGTTCTGTTCCTCCCTATTTTCATCACTTTTGTATATTTATTGTCATGTCATATGTTTTACAGGTTTCGTTGAGCTTGTTTATCAGCCTTTGTAGTTCATTTAGGGTTCTTGCAATAAGTACAAGATCATCTGCATATTTGATATTATTTATGTTTAAACCACTGACATTGATTCCAGGCTCATTATCTATTGCCTTGTTTACAACTTCATCTAGATATATGTTGAATAGGCATGGGGATAATGGGCATCCTTGCATTACTCCTTTTTTGATTTCTATGGGTTCTGTTGTGTGTTCTTTTTAATTATTGAATTTGTCTTAGAGTAATATTTTATCAGAAACTGTATTATATATTTGTCTATTGCTTTTTCTAGTAGAACTTTCTAGTAGAACTTAAGAAGGATTTCTCTATTGATGCTATCGAAAGCTTGTTTAAAATCCACAAAACGACAATATAGTTCTTTATGGTCTCCCCAGCTGAGCTCTGCTAGTTGGTGCAATGTGAAAATCTGGTCTATTGTTGAATAGTTTCCTCAGAAACCAGCTTGTTCTATGCCTATCAGTTCTTCATAGGTTTTTTTTTAATCTATTTTGTATAATTCTTATGAATATTTTATAGGTGTTGGAGAGTAAATTCGTTGGTCTGTAATTTCTCCAGTCTCTTTTGTCTCCTTTCTTGTATATTGGGATGATCTTTCCAGTCATCTGGGATCTCTCCTGTTTGTAGTATTTTATTGAATAGGGTTGTTAAATATTCTATTGATGTGCTGCCTCCATATGACCACAGTTCAGTAGGGATAGTAGCAATGCCTGGTGCTTTGCTGTTTTTCATCTACTTTATTGCATATCTAATTTCTTCTTGTAAAATTTTTGGGTGGTCGTTATTTTCTTCTATTGTTGGCATTGTATTTTTGTTTCCTTGGTGAAAGATAGTCTTAAAATGGTTTGACCAGATTTTTCTTATATCTTCAATATTCCTGGTTTTAGTCATCATGTTTATCATTGTTACTGCTTTTGCTGAGAATTCCTTTGTAATTTCTCTTATGGTGTCATCATGGAAGACTTTTAGGTTGTTTTGTTGGTATGCTTCTTGGCATTTCTTAGCCTTTTCTTCTATTTTTCTTTTGCTTTTTTGCATTGGTTATCAACTTTATTTTTTAGTGCTCTGTATTTTTCTCTATTCTCCTCATTGTTTTGTTGGTTTACAAGTATCTTGTCCTCTCTTTTCTCTTATATTGTAGCTATGATTTCTTGGGTTATCCGCTGTTTGTTTATTTTGGGTTTGGTACCTAGAGTGTCTTTTGCAATTGATAACACTGTTTCTTTTCCTTCTTCCCAGTATTTTCCGCTGTTCTGGAAGATGAAGGGTTTTAAGCACATCTGTTCCAAAAATCGACTTCTGCTTGAGCTATCTTTTAGTTTTGATAGGTTGATGTTTTCTTCTTTTCTGATACTGTTTCTCCTGTTGAATTTTATCTTCACTTTGGCAGTTAATATTTCATGGTCAGTGTTGAAATCAAAGCTTCTTAATGTTCGTACATTATTTTACTGATCTTTTCCATTGTTTGTTTATGATGATATAGTCTATGCAGTTCTTTATATTACCATCTGGGGATGTCCATGTATATTTATTATTAGGTCGTTGATAGAACAATGTGTTTACAATCATTAGATCGTTTGCTTTACAAATGTGGAGTAATTGTTGTCCTCTGTCATTAAGCTCTCCTTATCCAAATTTCCCCATCACATCTTTTTTGTCTGTTGTGAACTGTCTTATTTTAGCATTAAAATCTCCCATTTATGAGTTCTCTATTTTTGGAATTATCTATTTCCTGTTGTAGTTCTTCATAGAAATTTTCTATTTCTTCCTCTGAATGGTTACAGTCATCCCTCGATTTACGTCCTTTCGAAGATACGTCCATGATCCTATAAGGGAATAAATATTCGACTATACTTTTGAACAAGATGCAAGTGAACGTAAGGTAAAGCTAGGCTGACCATACGTACCGTTTTGAACAGTACAGTACTGTTTTTTTCATATTTCTCGGCCATCCCGTCGTTTTAATAAAAATGTCAATATTGTCCCATTTTTAATAAAAACTATAAAAATCCTTTAATATTGATCAGTCATAAATTATTCTTCATAATCTATAATCATATATCAATATCATGGATACCAGTAATTTGTATAACCATGGAGTTGCATTGTTCGATACTAAATATCGATATCTGCAGTGATTTATTCAGAGAAAATAAAAAATACGTGTTGGCAACAGTTGCGCATCTATTCTGCTGTAGCATTAGTGTTTGTTTTGCCTGGTGATTTAAATTTCATGTTTTTTAAAGTTTTAAGTCTTATTTTTTAAAGCTTTAAGTCTATCCTTGCAATGTCAAAGAGGTGAAACTGCAGTTTTAATGACAATCTCCTGAAGAATTCAAATTTATAAAACTGGACAAGCTGTGTAGTAATGGAACAAAAGTGGTATGTCAACATTGTAATGTCCATTTTTCCATTGCTCATGGAGACAGAAGCCACATTTACCAACATCTACATAGCCAGGATGCTGAAAAGACTTTGGCTTCAGTTAAAAACATCAACTAGTTTATGGTGAGATGTGATGGTGATAGTGAAAGCAATAAAATTACAGCAAGTGAAGCTCTTGTTGCTTATCATACTGTGTGGCTAAAGTTTTTGTGCAAATGACTGCTTGTCGGCATTGATAAATAAAATTTATGAACAAACATTTTCTTCAGCACTTACCAAATCAGAAGCAATAATTACCAATATTTTATCACCATACATATATTGGGTGAAGTAATAGAGAATTTGAATAAAACAAAAAGCATTACAGTCAGTTTAGATACATTAAACAAAAATACATCAAACTTTTTCCATTCGTTATGCGGTACTTTTTGCCAAATTGTATTCGATCAGTGACCCCTCATAAAATCTATAATTGTGAGGCAGTTGGACACATGGAATAAATAACACATTCCTGTAACTGATAGATGGGTTCAGATTTTTTCTGAAATGAGTGAAAAATGCCTGGACTTTCAAGACTTTTGTAATATTGTAGAGTTTATTCTTTGTCTTCCAGGACCTGTTGAGAAAATATTTTCTGTTGCGAACAGTATGTGGTCAAAGTAGAAATATAGATTAAGTGTTGAGACAATGAGGGCTATGTTAGTTGTAAGACAAATTGTGTCATGAAATGTGAGAAGTTTTATGATGAGGTGTTGAAAGACTGAAATTTGCTACATAAGATCACTTCATCAGAGAAATATTCATGGTACGATCGTGATGAAATACAGTCCCCCTATGTCTACCTAAATTTTTGTATGGGTTCTATCAGTGAAGAATAATGGTAAGTTCAATATGCTTATGTAATAACACTTTTTTTATCATCTTACTTTTTCATGAATACAGAATATTACATAACCCCTGTCCCATTTTTGTCTCAAGGAAATATGGTCAGCCTAGGTAAAGCATGCACAGTGGCAACAGCGCTTTCTCCCTCGGCAGTCGGCACATGTCTTCAACAGTTCCATCTGTTGATTTTGTGCTTGAGAAATGGGTTATTTGTGTATTTATCGTTACATATTTCGTGATGTTTTGTGCAACATGACACTTTCATGCACAATCAAAAAATCTAGTGAAGAATCACAGAAAAAGAGGTGAGCAGTTGATCTTGAAACGAAGTTGCAAGTTATATGAAGCTGGTAAGGCAGTCACAGTGTGATCACACATGACTTCGGATGGTCTCATTCTACAGCGACAACCATTTTGAAAAATAAGGTTAAAATAGAAGCTGTGAAAAGATCTGCTTCCATTAAATCGACTATAGTGACAAAGCAAAGACAAGGTCCTATCGATGATATGGAAAAGCTACTTGCATAATGGATAAAGGACTTGAACCAAAAGTGCATACCCCTTAGCACTGCGACCATAACTGCTAAGGCACTAAGTCTCTTCAACATGTTGAAGGAGAAAGCAGAACCTGATTATGACTACGAATTCAATGCTTTTTTCGGTTGGTTCATGGGAGTCAAACAGCATTTTGCGCTGCATAATGTGAAAATGTATGGGAATCTGCAAGTGCTGAGAAGGCTGCCAAGGAGTTTGTGGAAAAATTGGATAAAATTATTACCGAGAAAAGTTATTTGCCACATCAATATCCTTGTTTTGGAAAAAAATGCCCTAGCGGGCAATTCATCCACAAAAAAGCTAAACTTTATGCCTGGTTTCAAAGCTTTTAAAGACCATGTTATGATTCTGTTAAGGGGGTAATGTGGCTGGATATAAACTGAAACCATTTGTGATATGGCATAGTGAGAATCCATGAATCTTCAAAAATATTAGGAAGCATACTTCTAGTTCATTATTGGAACAATAAGAAGTCGTGGATGACTTAAAAATTGTTTGAAGATGCCTTAATCAACTGTTATGCAAGTGAAATAAAAAGCTACAGTGTGAAGGAAAATGTAGAAATTAAAATTTTATTAATTCTAGATAATGTACCAGGTCATCTGTCTTATAGCAGTGATCTTCACAAAGTTCAAGGTCATGTTTCTCCCTCCAAACACTAATTAAATACTAATACTTATTACAGTTAAGCCTCTAACTCCTATATCTCTGTTGATTTACTGTATCGACTTATGTCCTGCTGGATGGAATGGAACCCGGATGTAATTCAAGGGATGACTGTATTTGGATTATTTTAATATTTTACCTTTTTCTTTTGCTTGAAGTTTGGCTGTGATTATTCTAGGAGACACTGGTTTTATTTCATTTACTGAGTGTGTAAGTTTCTTCTCAATTAATAATGCAACTCCTTCTCTGTGTATGTTATCTTTTCTTCCTGAGAAGTATAGTCTTCCTTCTGGTAAATCCATGAATCCATCTCTGCACCAATGTGTCTCAGATAAACCTAAAATACTCAATTTCAGTCTTTTAAAATTTTGCCTGGACTAATTGCAATTTTCCAGATCGTTATAATGATCTCATGTTGAGGGTGACCGCATGTTTCATGTTCTTGGATGACTGCATTGCTGATTTCTCACCTACTCTATGTGGTCTTCGAGTAGACGTGTCGGCTGTCCCTTATGCAGTAGCATTATCTTGGTTTGTAGACTTTCTCTGGCTCATGGAAGTTACTGGCATAATAATGTAGCCAGCTTGCCATGCCTCTGCTACATCCTTTGGTCCATGGCTCTTTATTGAGATCAACCCATTTGGATTCATAATGCAAAGGACATCTCCTTGTGGACATGCATAGCATTATACATTATACATGTTTTCAAAAAGGAAAGACTTTTTAGAATCTGTAGCAGCACTCAGAAATCAACCAAATTTAAATAAATATGGATGCATAAACCTTCCCAAAATTTGGGAAACAATAATTGTCAATGGTTCCACATTACATTCTAGACCACACCTACAAATGCCCATGGTGGGCTTAGAATCAACCACATGTTTCATTTAGTATTGTGTTGTCTTTGTGTGTGTGTGTGTGTGTGTGTGTGTATGTACAAGAGTGTTTTGTAATCCTTGAAGATGTCTCAGTGACTGAGACAAAATATTGGAAGTATTGAAATTGGTTTTTAATCCTTTCCAGGTGCTGTAAATGTTCAATTAAACCTCCAATATGATGATTACATTTATATTATTTCTAGCTTCCTAGCATCAGTTTTCTTTCAAATTAATATCTCATATTTATCAGGCCCCCGATGCTCTCAGATCATCTATTTTGGCACTAGTAACATCATTTATGATAAACGATGTTAGTAGATCCATTAATTTAACTTATTTTATCATAACGTATTCACGTTATGTTATATATAAGTTATATATAACGTCCAATTCCCTAATCAATAAGTTTGGGATCTTTTTCTTGCTATGGCAGTTTCCTTTCAGATACCCTCATTTTGATATGATTCTACTATTGATGGCATCTGTTTCTCAGAACTCTTATATCTTTGTCTCTAGTCTGTGATCACGTGTGCAATGTTTTAGATTCATAAGTTAAGATCATTTTAAACGTTGTCTTCTATATTTCTAGTTTAGTTAATTTTTTTCTTATTCAATATTAAATTATTTGACTGGCTCTGCACAATATGAGCTTTTCTATAATTCCATTGTCTATTTGCATCTTTACTAGAAATGCCTAAATAGCAGGATATATTACTTATGGATTCTTCATTGAGAATGCGGTTCCATTTTCAAGCCTATTTTCATATTTTTCTCTTTTTATTTCTGATTTTTATACCAAATTGTTATAACAGCTATTCAGTTTAGTTAATGCTGAAATCTCATAGTCGATTTATATAGAAGTACATCATCATCTCCATATTATAGTAAATATACTGATATTGACATTTACGATTTTATTTTAACAAAACTTCAACAATTACTAAAAGTTTTCACATCCTCATAACCGCAAACTGCCGCCCAGAAAAAAAAATAAAAATAACTAATTCAGATAAGAAAAACATTTTTGATTTCTAGATAATGGCCATGCTAAGATAAATCTTTATTATTATATTTACCTTCACCAGTTATTTTGGTATAAAAACCTGTATTTATTTTGAGTTTAAAGTGACTTTAATCTTTTGCTACAGTTTAGATTAAAATCATCACAAGATAGTATTTGATATTGCCTCTTCTTTCTTTTCTAATATACCAGTGTTATCAGATATGTTTGTATGTATTCATAACTTTTTTTTTAAATTGTTACAATTGTAGAGTTAACGTTACAATAAAATCATTACATTAGACTACTTTTCTATTAGATATTGTGAATCTCTTTTTTTCCTTCCTTTTCTTTGTCACAGAGCAGATCACGATGATCAGGAAGTGGTAGTATTTAACAGATGTATGCTCCCTGCATATTATGGCTTACTTCGTCTCTGTTGTCATCAATCCCGTTCTTTCACAAGGCAGCTAGCAAGCCATCAAAATATTCAGTGGGCTTTTAAAAATATCACACCATATACAACACAGTACACAGCGGTGAGTGTTTTACTATTTACTCTTTTATGTTGTATCGTTATTCATCTGCAGTATTTCAAGTGTTATTTTACCTGGTTTTCATTATTCAAGGAATAAGAGAATTTTTTTAAGTTGCTTTTTTAACCAGTGTCTAGCCATAACTGAACATGTCTAAAAAATCATTTTTGTTATCCTCAGAAGTGACTTTTTTTTTTTTTTTACTTAGAATATTAAGTTAAATACTAGTAATAGCATTGGTCTCTGTCTTGCATCATAATTTAGAAAGGGCTAAAATTGGAAAAAAAAAATCTAGAAAAGCTATTACAAACTGTTATTGGAAAGATCTGAATTCCATCAAGAAAGTGAGGAACTTTTTCATCATCACTGTCAAATTCCTCACATGTACCTTCAGGGAATGTAAAGGATATTATCATGGTATGACATGAAAAGGTTATGTTATTACTAACTTCCTATCAACAATTTTCCTCCAAATTAATCTGTTATCTGTCAGGATGCCAATATTTCCAGATCTTATATTACCCCCTGGTTCTTGGTCTTCCCCTAAGTATTTTTCCTGCCATCCTGGTGAAAAGTACGTGTTTTTCTAAATGTCCTGCTCACATTCTGTTTAAAAAACCATACATTCTGAGATTAGCTCTGCTAACACAATCCTGAATGCTAACAGTGTCCAGTTCTTTCTTAATTATCATAATTTTGAATGTGATTTTGCCAGCGATGTCATCTTTTTCCTTCCCTAGTCTTTCTCAGAACACCCATATTGGTTGTCTCCAATCTAACCTAGCTGTCAGATGAGTTAAAATTGGTTTGAACATCTTGTGTGCATCTAGCTTAATGTTTTAACTAAATTTCTCTCTTATTGAATTTATTCATTTGACTTCCTATCATACCAGCATTGCTAATTCTGTTGTCTCTTTCCATATATAATTTGCCATCTTCACTAAAAATTGTGCCTAATATCTAAAATGTTTTAATCTGTTATGTCAGGATGCCAGTATTACCAGATATATAGGTTCTGTAGTTTCTCCATCCAGGATGCAGTTGATATTTTTGAGGTTTCTTTCTGTTTTCATTGTCTTTTTATTGCTGATCTTCATACCAAATTTATTACAGCAGTTGTTCAGTTTAGTTAGGAAATTATGCAGATGTACTGTATTTATTTAGTATGACATCATTAGCATAAAGAGCTGAGATTAAATCTCCAATTTTGATATCAGGTTTGATCCTTTGTCTGACACCTGATTTAACATTAAACTATCTTCTTCTGTCACCTTCAGTTTTAATTGCTGGCTTACAATATATATGAGGATGGTCTGAAAAGTTCTCGGCCTTGACCATAGATGGCAACACTATCAGCAAGATTTTTTTTTTCTAAGTTACTACATCTGTCATAAGCATCCATGTGAAATTGTGCAAACAAGCCACACATTACCCCCTGAATGCCAAATGATGTTTGGACTGGTCTCTTCCAAATCATTCCTGGACAGTAGAGGAAGAAGAGCTTCATGGAGAAATGAATCATGCTTCCAAATGTGTTCACTCTGATGGTAATGTTTGGATCTGGAGATTACCAGGGGAACAGTTCTTGTCTGAACTGTATCCCAGGTAATGGTATGGTTCAGTAATGGTATGGGGATGTTTCAGTTGGATGGGACTTGGTTCATTGGTGAATGTGCCCAAAACCATGAAGTCAGATGACTACCTGAACAATTTCATGCTTCTGATGCTGTGGAAGTACTTTCGCTCTAGATCACAGTGGCCATCATCAACAATGGGGGTAACTTTGCACAAGAAGTGAAAGAATATGCCTGTTATTGTATATCAAAAATTGGTTGAAAGCATGTCTTGAAGGATAATTGCTGTTATTCAGGCCAAAGATGGTTGCATTTAATTACATTTCTCGGAACTAGAAATGTAATTAAAACACTCTTTTTATTAATTTTATGGCTATTTAGACTTTTTTTTTTACCACAAATATCTGGACAAGTAGGTGTCTAGATACTTTTGTCAACAAAGTGTATTCATTCCATCTGAATTATTTTGCAACTGTTCCTGTTAAATAAGTGAAAGAAAATGGAAATAATTGTTTGGGAGTGAAGTCTGGAAAGAAGATGGGGAAAACAGATTAAAAAGTCTCCAAAAATTGTGAAATTAAATTTGTTTGTACAAAAAAATAAATAAAACATTATCAATGATGCTGTGGATTTTTATTACATAGATATATATTATTCCTTTTGTATACACAAAAGAAATAATATAATTCCAATGCAAGCACATAGGTATGCCCATGTGCTTGCATTCTCACATGTTTATGCATGAGAGGTAAATTGTGTCATGAGAGTTTTAATTCATATCCAGTCTTAAAATTAAGTAAAAGAGTGCTGGAGGCTACGCATGCGCACGTGCGCATGCACACACACACACACACACACACACACACACACACACACACACACACACACACACACACACACACACACACACACACACACACTTCTAAATACACAAAGAGGAGGCATTAACACATTTTCAGGGATAGTGAATCACTTGTTTATCAAAGGCTTTTTAAGGATAGCATGATTTATACACCAAGTAGTGTGTTTGAAAACAGAGCATTGGTAAGTTTTATTTTTAGACCTAAACTTTACCATACTAAGAACAAAACAGTATAGTACCAGTATATGACGATATGCACAGCTCTAATACTCCCTATGTAAGTGTCATGTGATCATGTGATATCACAAATGCAATCAACATGCCATTGTGCAGAACACTAGAACTAGAACTCGAAATTTAAAACAAAAAAAATCTTATGAAAGTAAACAAATGAAGTGAAAACCAGAAAAATGCCAAATATTTTCATGATAATATGGAGTGTTTTTTCTTTTCATAAAGAGAAATTTTATGACTTTCCCAAAAGTAACTTTGCCTATGTAAATAACTATTTTTTTTTTTTTCCTATTAAACTCAGTTTTCTATAGCACAATCACTATAAATATCACAAAGAAATGTCAACTGATGTATGATCTCTTCATTTCCTCTCATCTGTTGCATCAATTCCAGTGGCATTGCACAGCTCTACCCACTTGATCACATTACTTTGCATAGAGTGTATCAGAGCCATGCACATCGTTCTATACTGGTACTATTTAATTTATCAATTTTTAGGAAATTTTTAATCTGCATTTTTCTTGTCTACTTCAAGATATATCCTTTCACTCTCAAAGCATTATTTCCATTATTTTTCACTTATTTACTAGGAATGGTTGCAAAAATAATTCAGTTGGAATGAATACATTCTTTAACATATTGAAGGGAAAAAAAATCATTTGTGTAGTTTACTGTTATTTATTATTTATAACACCAATTCACCATACTTTCCTAAAAACATAAGAAGAAGAAATATCAAGTATGCATCAAATTGCTGTGTTTAAGTATATATCAAATGAAAAGTACCGAGTGTACTTAAAGAACTATCTGTTTTTTAGCACACAAAATTACCATAGAAGAATGTTGTGTGCTTTTCTCTTTTAGTAAAGCTGTATGTCATGCAGATTGTTTAGTGATTAGTTTAGTCCACCGGACTTTTCACTTATACTGCTATATATTCATGATTTTCATAGCATAGTCAGCCTTCAAGTCTCAATATCCGAACTTTCAATTCATTCCCTACCTACATCCATTAAATAAATAATGCATACTGCATTTCATGTTTACTGACTGATAAGTGAGAGCAATTTTATTTAACTTAGACTCTGGTTATAGTTTTCCTTTGAAGTTAGCCAAGTGATAATGTGTTTATCCAAGCTATCTTTCATTGGTAGGGTGGAACTAGTTATTCCATAAACATCGAATGGTCACTAAGATGAAAAGCCAAATGGCTATTTTTTTTTTTTCTGGCAAGGTTGATAAGTTAAGGGGATAAAAACAATAAGGGATTTTTATCCCCTTAACTTATCGAATGGTCACGTTAGCTCCTTGAGGGCCTGTCGGCTCTCAGAGAGATAATGTGACCATTCAAAATCAGCGAAAAACAAACAAACAAACAAACAAATCACCATAACCCCCACCAAAAAAACACCCAAAAACATGAAAAAACCAATACCACAAATGCTACAGTCAACAAGAACCAAACACTGGTACCTTTCCAGATTTGGTGTTTCCTGTTCATTTGAAGTTTTGTTATGGTTTTTTTTTTGATTAGTTTTGTGGTGGTGAAACCACATCATCAGTTCAACTTTGGTGAACTTACATCTATATAAGCAGAAATGCTTCTGCTCACCTTGATACCCATGAGGATACATTCAGTTGGTACTCACTAGAACATGTAAGAAATAACAGCTAATATTTCCACACCAAGGGAAATGGCACATTACACATTTACAGAAATTTGTGAAGAAATACTACCTGTGACATCTTCATGAATAAGTTGGCAATCATTGTAGCAAAAAAATATACACAAGTGAAAACTTATCAGTTTTCACTGTCCATTAACAAGAATAATGAAGTTTTTCAATTTTATTTTCACATTTTTATTGCTAGGAGGTGAAAAACTGTAAAGTGATTAACGGAGAAAGTGTAGTGGCACAGCACAGGTTGGTTGTAGTAGACTGTGATATAAAAGGGGAAAAGAAGAATAGATGGAAGGCGGAAAGATAGGAAAATAAAGTGGTGAAAATTGGAAGAGGAAGGTCCAAGGAATGAGTTTAAAGAAAAGGTACTGGAAGGAATGAAGTTACCAGAGGATGTGGCAGAATGGTGGGACGTAAATAGTTGGAATATTAGAAAAATTGGAGAAGAGGTGCTCGGTATAACATCATGAAAGGGACCGCCCAAGGATAAGGAGGCATGGTGGTGGAATGAGGAGGTGCAGTTGGGGATCAGGGAAAAGAAAGAGGCAAAGAAAAAATGGGACATGACTAGAACCAGAGCTGACAAGGAGGCATATAGATTAGCGAAGAAAAGTGCAAAGAGAGCTGTGGCATGGGTGAGGGCAATTGAAGAGGTTTATGAAGTACTGGAGAGAAACGGTGGTGAAGCTAAGTTGTTGAGAATAGCGAAGCTAGCGATAAGGCCTCGAAAGACATAACATCAGTTAAGCAGATAAAGGACGTCACAGGAGTAGTACTACAAGAGGAGGACAAAATCAGAGGAAGACGGGAAGAATATTTTCATAATCTACTAAATGAGGAGAATCCAAAAGGTGTGTGAGGATGGAGAGGCAAACGAAGGATTGGTGCAGGACATTAGCAGAGAGGAAGTGTATTGGGCACTGAGAAAAACGAAGAATGGAAAGGCTGTGGGAGCGGACCAGATACCTGGAGAAGCTTGGGCAGCGAGGGCGAAGACATGTTATGGGATCTCATGAGGAAAATAGCCCAACAGGAAAAGATACTAGAGGAATGGAGGAAAAGCATTCTCATCCCAATCTACAAGGGAAAAGGAGACGTTCAAGATTGTGGCAACTATAGAGGGATCAAGCTGATGTCACACATGTTGAAGATATGGGAAAGAGTAATTGAACGAAGGATATGGCGGGAAACAAAAATTGGTGAGGAGCAGTTTGGATTTATGCCAGGAAGAGGGACAACAGATGCAATATTTGTGCTAAGGCGATTGATGGAGAAATATAGGGAAATGCAGGTGGAGCTACATATGGTGTTTATAGACCTGGAAAAGGCATACGACAGAGTGGCCAGACAGGAGGTATGGAGGTGTATGAGGAAGAATGGGTGTCGGAAAAGTAAGTGAGGTTGGTGAAGGAGATGTATGAGAGAGCGAAAACTCAGGTCAGGTCTAGTGTTGGCATGACAGAGGGGTTCCCATTGTCGTAGGGCTCCATCAGGGATCAACTCTGAGCCCCTACCTCTTTGATCTGGTCATGGATGTACTAGTGGAGGACGTCAAGAAGGAGACGCCAGGGAGCATGATGTTTGCCGATGATATTGTTCTCTGCAAATCATCCCGAGAGAAGCTTGAAAAGACCCTGGAAGAGTGGAAAAAGGTATTGGAGGAGAGAGGCTTGAAAATTAACTGGATAAAGACCGAATATATGTCAACAGGAAGTGACAAGGATATGATCATACGACTCCAGGGCGAAAGGTTAACTTCACGGAAGAAATTCAAGTACCTTGGGTCGGTCGTCGAGAGGAATGGTGACCTGGATGAGGAAATACAGCACTGAATAACATGCGACTGGATGAACTGGAGGAAGATGATCTAGGTCCTGTGCGAGAAGAGAGTGAGTTGTAAGATGAAAAGAAAGCTGTATAAGATGGTGGTGAGGCTGGCGATGCTCCATGGCATGGAGATATGGCCTATAACAAAGGCACAGGAGAGGAAGATGGAGGTGGCAGAGATGCAGATGTTGAGATGGATGAGTGGTGTGACAAAGAAGGACAGAATAAGGAATGACTACATCAGAGAGATGATCAAGATGGGACCGATCGGTAAGAAGGTACAAGAAAGCAGGCTGAGGTGGCTTGGTCATGTAGAGAGAAGGAGTGAGGAGTATGTTGGTAAATGAGTGGAGCGTATGGAGGTGGAGGGAAGGCGGAAAAGAGGCAGGCCCAAACTCAGGTGGAAGAATAAGTTGGCAGAGGATCTTAGGGAGAAAGGATGGAGTCAGGAAGATGCCATGGACTGGAGAATCTGGAAGAAGAAGATTAAAGATGGGAACACCGACCCCGTTTAACATGGGGTAAGGCATAGCGAAAGAAGAAGAATTCCTAGAATTTGAAAATGTAAACAATGCAAAGCATAGTTAGAAATAAACTTAGAGAATTTTTAATTACTTTGCTGCAATGAAAAAGTAAATGAATGTTGTAATTATTCGAAGTTAGGGAATAATTGATTATTGTTTGAACAAGGAAAGGAAAGACATTAATAATATATGGTATTATATTCTGACCAAAAGTAATGGTTCATAGATTACAAATAATGAAGATGTAACTGTTACAAAAAAACGAAAGTGTTGTAGATCAGTTGTTATTATCTCAAGATGTGGTGTGTAGTGATTGTGCTATAGAAAATCAAGTTTTTATAGAAAGAAAAGTAGTTATTTACACAGAGGACAGTCTAAGTTGCTTGGAAAGGAAGAAAAAATACACTCCATATTATCAGGATATGACTTTTTATGATTGTTTTATATGAGTAGTATTTGGTATTTTTTGCGATTTTCACTTTTGCTTGTTTCCTTTTTGAGTTTTGTTTTTCATTATTAACACCATGTTCCAACATGAAGATGTGCAAAATTTGACTGAGAGAAAAAACACAAGAAATAAGAAAAGCCTCATTGACTACATCACTGTTGATAGCAATATCTTCATACTGGTTCAGGATACAAGAGTGTACAGAGTATTTGAAATTGGAAATTACCATTACTTAGTAGGATGATAATGAATATCACATTGAAAACAAAACAATATGCAAGAAAGTTTAAAAAAAAAAAAATTAAAGTTGAGCAGCTTTTATGGGTAAATTGTAGATTCAACCATTCAGACATTATTGAATTAAAAATGAAACAGATTGAAAAGAAGAATCAAACCTTAGAATCTCAGTGGCAAACTTTGAAGAAGACATTGATAGATTCTGTTTGGGAGATATGTGGTAGAGTTGTCTGCAAGGATAGAAAAATAAGATCATACTATGGTGGACAAAAGAAGTTAAAGAAGCAGTTTTGGAAAAGAAGAAAGCATACCAAAAGTTCCTACCAAATAAGTCAGCAGATCCCCTAAAAGAATACAGAAAAAAAAATGTAAGAGAGCTAGATATTTGTAACTGGTAATTAATTTACGGAATTGACAACGCATATAAAGTAAATTAATTAAAGATAACTTTAATGAATCACTTCTATATTTCGGCAATGTCACATTGCCATCTTCGGGAACATAAAGATATGGTATGTGCACTAAGGAACTAACAAAGCAAATGAGGAAGAAAATAAGAACTAATTTTGTTCCTAAAGTCCTAATGGTGCCCTCTTGCGGGCTAATTTGGTAGTCTTGGCAGTTGGGCTGAAGTTCTCAAAATGAAAGTCTCCCAAATTTGGGGCAGTTTCATGCACCCAAATTTGTTGAGGTTAGGAACATTTTTTAGAGCTGCTGAAGATTCTTTGAATAGTCTTTCGTATTTAAACTTGCTGCGATGGATTATTTTTGTCTTCTTCCAACGGATTTTATGGTGGGTATCTAAGGCATGGTCTGCCAGCCCAGAGCGGCTGTACTGGTGAAACCGGATGTAGTCTTGGTGTTCTGAAATCCTGATATTTGTTGTTCTGCCTGTTTGGCCAAAGTAGGACAATTTGCAGCTGCAAGGGACCTGGTATACACCAGGTAGGTCTAGGGGAAGTGGTTGGTCTTTGGTAGAGCGGATAAGGGATGCCAACTTTTTATATGGTCTGTAACAGGAAGTAAGGTCATATTTTTTGAGGATATTAGTTATTTTTTTAGAGGTGCCCTGGATGTAGGGGATAGTGATAGACTTGGTGTAGTCTTTATTGTGGAGGGGGGGGGAGGGGGGTTGTGGTTTACAGGTTTTAGTATTTTTTGGATTTTTTTGGGGTTGTAGCCATTGGCTAAGAAAGTGTTGAGGATGTGGTTTAGTTCCATAGTCAGGGCCTTGTCATCTGAGCAGATTAATTTTGCCCTGTTATATAGTGTTTTTATCACCCCATGTTGTTGTGAGGGGGGGGGGGGATTGCTGGTGAATGTATCTGCCAGTGTGGGTGGGTTTTCTGTAAACAGAGAAAACCAAAGATCCATCAAGCTGGCGGGTGATTAAAGTGTCTAGGAAGGGGAGGGTGTTGTTTTCCTCTTTTTCTAAGGTGAACTGGACTCTGGGATGTTGGTTGTTTAAGTGTGTTAGGAAGGAGTGGAGTGCATCTGAGCCATGTGGCCAAATAGCAAACACATCATCCACATAACGAAGCCAAATAGTGGGTTTTTGTGGGGCGGAGTTTAAGGCTTTCTCTTCAAATGTCTCCATAAAGAAATTGGCCAAGGGTGGGGAAAGTGGTGAACCCATGGCTGTCCCCTCTATCTGTTTGTAGAACTTTCCTTGCCAAACGAAATAGCCTGAGTTCATTGTGAACTGAAATAGGGCTGAGATATCGGGAGGAAACTTGGCTTGGATGAGCTCAAAGGTTTCTTTGAGTGGGACATTAGTGAATAGGGAGGAGACATCAAAACTGACCATTATGTCAGTGTGTTGGAGTGTGAGGTTTTCTATACTGGCTTTAAAGTGGGCCGAATTTTTTATGTGTGATGGTGTGTTGCCAGTGTAGTGTGTGAGCATTTTGGCTAAATGTTTGGCTAATTTATATGTAGGGGAATCAATGCCATCCACTATGGGACGTAATGGTACATTTTGTTTATGTATTTTTGGGAGTGCATATAATCGGGGGGGTCAAGAGTTATAAGGTTTAAGTTTGTTGGTGACTTCCACAGGCCAAGAAGTGACTTTCTTAAGGAGTCTGTGGATAGTTCTAATCTGAGAGTTGGTAGGATTATATTCAATGGGGAGGTAAGTAGTACGGTCTCGTATTAAAGAATTTAGCTTACCTTTGTAGTCTTTTTGATTGAGTACCACAGTGGCGCTTCCCTTATCAGCTTTGGTGATTACTATTTTTTTGTTGTTTTTTAATTCTTGTAGGGCTGTATATTCGTTTTTGGATAAGTTGGATTTTGGAGGTTTGGCTTTAGTGAGAACACCGACTATATCCAGTCTCACGTTGTTGGCGATGTGTTCACCACTTTCCCCACCCTTGGCCAATTTCTTTATGGAGACATTTGAAGAGAAAGCCTTAAACTCCGCCCCACAAAAACCCACTATTTGGCTTCGTTATGTGGATGATGTGTTTGCTATTTGGCCACATGGCTCAGATGCACTCCACTCCTTCCTAACACACTTAAACAACCAACATCCCAGAGTCCAGTTCACCTTAGAAAAAGAGGAAAACAATACCCTCCCCTTCCTAGACACTTTAATCACCCGCCAGCTTGATGGATCTTTGGTTTTCTCTGTTTACAGAAAACCCACCCACACTGGCAGATACATTCACCAGCAATCCCACCACCCCCCCTCACAACAATATGGGGTGATAAAAACACTATATAACAGGGCAAAATTAATCTGCTCAGATGACAAGACCCTGACTATGGAACTAAACCACATCCTCAACACTTTCTTAGCCAATGGCTACAACCCCAAAAAAATCCAAAAAATACTAAAACCTGTAAACCACAACCCCCCTCCCCCCCTCCACAATAAAGACTACACCAAGTCTATCACTATCCCCTACATCCAGGGCACCTCTGAAAAAATAACTAATATCCTCAAAAAATATGACCTTACTTCCTGTTACAGACCATATAAAAAGTTGGCATCCCTTATCCGCTCTACCAAAGACCAACCACTTCCCCTAGACCTACCTGGTGTATACCAGGTCCCTTGCAGCTGCAAATTGTCCTACTTTGGCCAAACAGGCAGAACAACAAATATCAGGATTTCAGAACACCAAGACTACATCCGGTTTCACCAGTACAGCCGCTCTGGGCTGGCAGACCATGCCTTAGATACCCACCATAAAATCCGTTGGAAGAAGACAAAAATAATCCATCGCAGCAAGTTTAAATACGAAAGACTATTCAAAGAATCTTCAGCAGCTCTAAAAAATGTTCCTAACCTCAACAAATTTGGGTGCATGAAACTGCCCCAAATTTGGGAGACTTTCATTTTGAGAACTTCAGCCCAACTGCCAAGACTACCAAATTAGCCCGCAAGAGGGCACCATTAGGACTTTAGGAACAAAATTAGTTCTTATTTTCTTCCTCATTTGCTTTGTTAGTTCCTTAGTGCACATACCATATCTTTATGTTCCCGAAGATGGCAATGTGACATTGCCGAAATATAGAAGTGATTCATTAAAGTTATCTTTAATTAATTTACTTTATATGCGTTGTCAATTCCGTAAATTAATTACCAGTTATGTCTAACCAACGTATAAGTCTTACTACTAGATATTTGTAAAAATAGCTAAACAAAAGTCATGAAGAGACTTTGGTAAGAATATAGAAAATAAATATCAAGAAGGTGGCAAAATGTTCTAGATGCTGTTGCAAAAGCTCAGAAGGTATAAGTTTTGCAGTGTTTACACTGCATGATTCAGAGGACCTGGTTAGAAGGGTTGAATTCTAGATGATCGGAGTAGTGCTGTCATAGTTCCCATCTATATAAAAAAAAAGGAAATAAAACTAAATGTGAGAATTACAGAGGAGTTTCTCTACTAAGTATTTCAGGTAATATTTATGCAAGTATACATGAAAAGAGATTGAGAAAGATTGTGGAAGAGAACCTTGGAGAAGAACAAGCTAGGTTCAGGTCAAATAGAGGTTGTCAAGACCAGATTTTCACTTTATGACAAATAGTTCAGAAATAATGGAAATATAACAAGGATCTGTACATAAGTTCTATAGATCTGGAAAAGGCATATGGCAAGGTGCCTAGGGAAAAGCTTTTCAAAACAGTACATTTATATGTGGTAAATGGAACATTATACAGAGCAATATATAGTCTATATTTAAATTGCCAGTCAGAGTTAGAACTGAAGGAAATACAGGAAGACAGTTTGATTTTAAATGAGTGGTAAGACAATGATGTACTTTATCTCCACTCTTGTTCATCATCTATATGGATCACATTATGAAAGAAATTGGCATTTGGCATCATATTAGAATTGGGCATGTCAAATTTAGTGCTTTGCTTTATGCAAATGATGTTGTATTCCTACTCACATCTAATGCAAGTCTCCAGGATTCCCCAACTAAATTGAATAACAGGTGTAACAAATTTGGCATGAAAATCAGCAATAAAAAGGTCAAAACTATGTAAATTAGGCAGAAACATTGAACATATCAGCTGCATTCTGAATTGAGAGTCTACAGAACAGGTAAAATATTTTGACTATTTAGGCACAGTGTTTAGTGAAGATATCAAGTTAAATTTGGAAATAAACAACAGGATAAGTAATGCTGGCATCGTGGGTAGCCAGCTGAATAAATTTATATGGAATAAGAGAAAAATTAGCCAATACACCAAACTATCAGTATACAAGACAAGTTCAAACCAATTTTAAGGTACTGATCTGAGAGTTAGGTTAGAAAAAAGCACTTGATCTAAGACTAGAGACTGCAGGCAGAATCATATTAAAAATGAAGATATTAGAAAGCAACCTTGATGAACAGTAGCAAACCTCCAAAAATACTACATGGATATAAATTCAGTGGAAAAAGAAGAATTGGAAGACCAAGAAAGTGATGGCATTAGACCAGAACAGACCACTTTACCTAAAATTGGAAGAAGAAAAGAAGACGTTAGCTTCAAAGAATGTGTCAGCAAAGCTAATCTAAGGTGGTATGACCACTTAAATATAATGGGTTGGGGAAAGGTTAGCAAAACAGGTGAGTTGATGGGAAAGAGACTCAGAGGAAGACCAAGGTCTAAATAAATAAATAAATTCCGTGTGATGATTTTGTATTCCCCCTTTATCCGGGAGTTCAAGGTAATATCTAGCCCCCCCCCCCCCAAAAAAAAAAAAAAATTATCCAGGCTCCGGAACCAGCATAGACTGATGAATCAGACCTATGGCTGGGTCAGTATTCCTGACTGTAATCCGTGTGTGTCCTCGAACCGGTTTGCCTGCTTGCAGGTTGAAAAGCACCAGGTAACTGGCAGAAAAAACCCTGCTATCCACACTCAAGACTGGCTAACTTGGCTATGGCTGAGGAAGATCCTTGAGCTCCTCACGTCGTTGAAGGGAATCGAACCCAGGACACTCCTTCCCCAGGCATATGGTTGCAAAGCGCAAAGCCACTATGCTAACTGTGCAGACATAACAAAGCAATGAAGTTGTCCTTGCTAGGCTCTGCATAGGGCACTGTCATCTTACACATTCTTATTTATTAAGGAGAACTGATAACCAATCTGTGTTCAAACAATATAGCATGCATTTCATTTGTCACATTTCGGTGGGTGCCAGCACTTTGCTTCAGAAAGAAATGAGTGTTTTACTGCTCTAGTTGAGCCATATTACATGAATAAGACAAATTACATGCTAACTTAAAAAAAAAAAAATATTTATTTATTTAAATGTATTTGATTATAAATTCTATTTGTATGTATATACTGCTTTGCTTAACATAATTATTTTTAAAATTTGATTTTTTTTTTGTACATAGCATGTTATTTAATAATTTATCTCTTTCTTACTTTTTATTTTTTATCTTGAATAGTTCTGCAACCTTTGGTTTGATTCAATGTGACCTTTGCTTTCCTTGTGCCAATAAACTCCTAATTAACAATCCAATCCAACCACAGAATTTCATATAATCCTTGTCAGTCCCCCTACATTCTAGACCTCTTCCTAACCAGCTCTTTCTTGTGAAATACACTGTTGATGTTAGCTATTCTCATGGTATGTCTGACCATGCCTTGTTTGCTTTCCTACAAATTGCCTTCTCCCTATAAATCTCATCCTCACATCACATCTTATGGCACTGCAATAGTGCCAGTTAGGATGACCCTTGAGATTTCTATGAATCATCATTTATGGTATGAATATTGCTTCCACTCTTCTGATCTTAGTACCTGCTCTGATCTAATAACTGAAATTATTCTCCCTTGGATTGGTGCTTTTGTTTTCCCTACTCTACTCAAAATCCTCTTATCCAAATCTGATTCTCTAACAATTCTACCAATGCAGTTCAAGCCAAATGTTCAATGCCTCAAGTTAAAAGCTCCCTCCTATATAATATATATATATATATATATATATATATATATGTTTATTTCTTTATGGCTCCCATAAATGAGTTGAGTTTTGCATCCAAACTCAACAAACATATTAGCAAGATATTGTCTTACATAAAAAAACTCTACACATATTAAAATCATTATACAGAATCTTCAATTTGGAGGGAAATAATCGCTTAGTTAGCTTTGATGTGTCAACCCATTTTACTAATGCTCCAGCAGATGATACACTATACACTAGTTTCTTTCTAAAATCCCTCCCCACCAAATATTTGCATAATCTTTATGCACTGTCTTAAATCAGATATTTTAGCTGGAATAACCAGCTCTTTAAACAGTGTGGCCTGTCCTCAAGCCCTAAGTATGGCTTTTTACAAGTCCTCAACAATATCCGCATTCAGATTACCTTTACTCTAGTAGAGGAAAAAAAAGGAGATTCTTCTGGCCTTCTTGGATACTTTAGTTCCAAGGCAATTAGATGGGTCCCTAATGTGCTCAGTCTGTTGAAAGCCCACATATAGGTAGGATGCTTACATTCCGCTTCACATCATCATGCCAAGAAATGTGGGATTTCCAAAATTTAGCCTCTAATGCAGAGCAAATTTTATCCTCAGAACCTATACTGCATCTAGAACAACAAGCTCTACATACACCTTCTGAACAACAGAATGGTAAAAATAAATAAATAAAAAAACTCTAAAAAAGACGACCTCTTCTCCCCAACCAGATTATATGTATATACACTATGTTACTACCCTACATCAAAGGTATAACAGATAACCTAGGCTCACTCCTGAAACAACACAGAATCAGAACAGTATACAAACCTCTGGACAAAGTCTCTACTTTTGTCAGGAAAATTAAGAATTGTCAGGATCCTCTTTCCTTTCCAGGTGTCTACAGTATCTCCTGTCAATGTGGGATTCTATACTTTGGATAGATAGGATGGACCACCATACTAAGAAGAAAAGAACATAAAAAACTATATTTGGTATAGATAACCAAAAAAGTAGACTTGCTCAACATGTTTTGTTTGGTGATCATTTTCATCAGCTGGAAAAAAACTGAAGCTACTACACAGATTCCAATTTAAATCACAGAGATTGTTCCTAGAAGCAGCTCTTATGCTACAGAGTCATTTGAGCTGTAATATAAATGATGCACCATATTTGGTATAGATAACCAAAAAAGTAGACTTGCTCAACATGCTTTGTATGATGATCATTTTCATCAGCTGGAAAAAAACTGAAGCTACTACACAGATCCCAATTTAAATCATGGAGATTGTTCCTAGAAGCAGCTCTTGTGCTACAGAGTCATTTGAGCTGTAATATAAATGATGCACCATCAGAGTACCATGATTTTGGAGCATGATCCTATCTGCATAAGGGCAATAATCGCAGAACATTATTGTAGAAATTACCATTGCTGCCCTCCATGTATGGAAATACAATTTCTATACATATGACAGTCCTTGCCTTTGAGCTCATTTTACTTTTTAGTCTTTGCTAATTGTTTATATTCAATATGCTTTTGATAATGCTAGCTTGAGCTGACAAGCATCAAGTTATAAATGTTTAGTTTATTTAGTTTATTAGTTATTCCATTCCTGTTTCTACACATTAAAAACTATGTAGAAACAGCTATCCCATCCCTGTTTCTACATAGTTTTTAATCTAGAAACTTCATGTAATTGTGTTGGACTGTCCTAGTATTATGTATACCTCTCCTCCCACAACAGTATGGCAGGAAATGGTGCCAGTGATGATGTACCTTTATAGTTACTCCACTTCTTTATCATTTCTTTTCTACCAGTGCTTCTTGCAAGATAATCATTACTTTCAGATCTCTGCGGTTAACTTGTAAGTCACTGTTCACCATGCTTTCATAATGAAAATTGTAGAAGATTTATGTACTGTCAAATTTTTCCTGGCTCATCTTCATTCAAGTGGATACTTTAATATTAACTGGATACATTGAAGATTGGAAATAGGTTAGATGCCTTATTAGTTCTGTGCACACCCACAGATGAAGAAAGAACCAAATATTACAAAAGAATACTTTTTTTTTTCAATTTCCTTTATTGCTGGTCTGGTTGGCTGAGCAGTTGATACTCGCAATCTGACCAAACAGGCTCTTAGTTGGAATGCTGCCATGGGCATGGATGTTTGTGATTGTCTTTAGGTAGCAGGCAAATTTCACTACTGAGTGTGAGAATAAGCTCCTGCTTATTGGAGACCTAAAGTGGCTTAAAAATTTAATATTTAGTCTCTTAAGAGGAGGGTGTCCAAACTGTATTTTTTTTAATGCAAAAAATACTAATAATAAAAAACATTCTTAACCTACCTATGGTACATTTAGTGCTGTGGGTAAGATAAGATTTTTTATTTTATTATTATTGTCATTCACAAAATGCTATAAATCTAGCATTTTGTGGGCAAAAGAGTTACTCACACTTGTTGACTGGTAAGTATACGAAATACGATTATCCATATTTTAGCATTGTCAAACTTAATGTTTGCTAAATAACCAGTTTTGTTCTTTGCAGAATAGGAAGGAGAAAAAAAAGTGAAATTATTTTTCATATGTTACACTTTTATGACTTTCTTTAAAGATGACACTAATAATGGGTTGGTTTAAAACTTATTAGCATTAATACCACTTTTCCTGATGTTTCTAATTGTTATCAACATAATAAAATTCATAATGGACTATAATTTAGTTTCATATGTTCAAGAATATTATTATTATTTTATTATTTTTACTGCTATTTTGCCCTATTTTGGTTAGGAGTGCCCCTTTTTTTTAATGTCATTGGCTTTTTACTCAAGAATTCTTAGGGCATTGCAGATGTATTTTAGAGACAAATATATGTAGCATAATAGCAGAAAATTCGCACATACCTTTTCTTGGATGTTGTTGCCTGTCTTCTTTCTGCGGTGTGCATACTTCTGCTGTTATGGTGTTGAAAGGGGAGTGGTGGGCTTAGGCAATGTGTCAGAATTAATTTGAAAAAAACCCAGGTTTTTTCAATGACATTAAAAAAAGGGGCACTCTTAAACAAAAGCAGGCAAAATAGCCATAAAAATAATAGTTTTTAAGAGGAGTAACATGGGAGTTTTCCCAGAAATAATACTTATATTATTTTTTATCCCTTATTTTAGGCAATAAATGAGTTATTTAAATTAATGCGGCTCTTTGTGACAAAATACAATGACAGTAGTGAACAAGAATTGAGGGAAATACATCATTTCAAGAGAACTACACTGCGTTTGTATTTAACAGTCTTAGATGCAAGGGCATGTTGGGCTACTTTGATTAATGCACTTCGAGTTCTTGTAGAAACCACTGATGATCGTTTCTTTGTTATTTGCAATAATGGACTACCTCTGCTCTTTCAGGTTTGTATTTTTTTTTTTTTTTTTCGTCGTTGTTTTTGTTAGTTTTTAATGAATATCCTCTTATGCAAGTTATTATGTATCTCATCTCTTTTGCATGCTTTAAATGAATACTAATGCTAAGAGAAATCAATACTTCTGACATCACTCAGAAATCTTGAGATGTAAAATATATAAATCATTGTACTCAGAATAGCAATTTCTGATAATTGAAGAGTCAGATAACTGAAGTACAATTACTTGTTACTCTGCCAGAAGTCAGTTGACATGCAAGAGTCATTAAAGTCTGATAAATCATAGATTGTTGTGTTAATAGATAATCCCTTAACACGTACATTTAGGCACCATAGAGATTGTGTCATATTGCACTTTCTTGTTAGGCAGGAAGCAGCAACTTTTTTTGTACTTTCTGTTTGCATATTGAACAGACATTCTACTAATTGTTTCATGCTGTTTCAATGTTGGGTGGGTATGCTGCAGGTTGTAATGTCTGGTTAAAGGTTATTTTTCATTGAAACCCAAAGCTATGTAGAATAGAAAAGAATCTGCTAGTTTTAGGATATATAAGTAACCAGTAATTAAGAGAAATTTCTTTTAATTTGGATGGTGTATTTAACTTACTAAATGTGTAATGAATTACATGTCAATCCATATTAATATATTAATTATGGGCAAATAAATATCATAAAAATAAATAAAATAAATAAATAACATAAATATGCTTTCAGAGGAGTGTGTAGTGAATAACATTCCTCACACACTACACAGACACATAAGCAAAATATTGTTGAAATTTTATTGCAGCAATTAATCCAGTCCAATATCTTTAACAACCTAAATTATTATAGAGAAGAAATTATATTCTGGTTTCAATCCTATAATTGATAATGATATATATATATATATATTTGCATTTTGGGAAGACTTTTATATTCAGAGCATATGGACCAGTGGGACATGCAAAAAGACATCTCTGTTCATGGCATTTGTAATTGTATTTGGACACTGATGTTCTTTGTTGGTGTTCTTTAATTGGGAATTATTCTTGTTGACTGAAGAATGAGACTTTTTTTTATGAAATCTGATTGAATTCATTTTTTTTGTTGCTGTTGTTTTATTTTGTTTTCTGTGAGGGTCTGATGATATTAGTAAGAGACACAGCATGACTGAAAATTAATGGCTCCAGGTGGAAGGATGTCGCTATTTCTTGTCGTAAGAAGAAGAAGCATTTGTTCTAATGTAAAAAAATTTTTTGCTCTCCACTGACTGGGGGGGGGGGGGGGGGGCTTTTGATATGAATTTGCTCTTCTGAACCCTTACCATCTCTGAAAATAGACAAATCTGAAATAATAGGACAGCCCACACACCATGCAACCTGCTGTTCCTGTGTAGTAAAACAAAGAGGAAACCAATGAAAACTAATGTTCGGTATGAGTTATAATAAAGAATACACTCTAGTTCCAGGTTTGTTCTAATGGCGCAGCACAGAATATGTCATCACCTGTAAACTACTTTACTCCACAGCGGGTGAGGCATCATCAGACTAGACTATCTCTGTGGAATGTCTGAATTGGAAATACACTTTACTGATAGCTGTGTCATGTAATATTCATTCCAATACTAGTCTACTAATATTGAGTAGTTTGATTTCTCATTTCACATAAATATGCACACCACTAGATGTTTTCCCACATTCCACATATCTTCACTACTTGGGATCTGGGAACAAGAATGGCTACATTTTAACGCACTCTGTAATTCCACATTAATTGCCTGATTATCACATAATGAATAATGAACAGCACACTTTGTTGTGGACATACATATTTCTGTGTATTGTAGAAATAGTTACTACCAAGACTGGTTTCGACCTTTATTATAATAGATGAAGATAATAATGAAGGGACCGAACAATTCAGAAGTGATATATTTTCCATATACAAGTAGTAATATATTGTATACCCCATATCAGAATACTCTGGAAAGTGAATTATAGAAGACAAGATATTATATTTTCATCTTAATCCTATACTCAGTTCAAACTCTTTTCTTACAACTGAGTATAGCATTAAGATGTAAGCCAAGAGTTTGCACATGATGTACACCCAATTCTCCATTTACATGGTAGATTGGCTCCAGAAAAAATCATGTAAATGAAAACCATGTAAAAAGAATACAGTGCATCTGAAAAAATAGAAGAATGGTTTCAGATGTGAAAACCCAATACAGACAACAAAGAGATGCATATAGTGTGTCACTAATAAAACAGAAATTTGAAAAGGCTCAAATACATCCTCACATATGGTTATTAGTTAAATTTTATTTGCTGTCACTTTCTGACAATAGCTGCATTCTTTTGTGTGAGACTAGAATTAAATCACTTCCATCATTTGAACATTTTGGCCATACTGCAAGGCTGAAACGTTTTCTTCAGTAAAAGGAACTAAATAGCACTAATTTCCAAAAATTCCAAGATTAATTTTTTTTTTATCACAAACTCTGTAATTAATTGTTGAAATTCTGTTTTACTAAATCTTTGTATAATTCTTCATATCACACCACACATGACTTCAGTTCACGTTTAAACTGTTCAGCTCGTTCAGTATTTGGATCATGTGTAAGAAAATGACTTTGCAATTTTACTAGCCATTTGAAGCCCTTGAGTAGAATCTCTTCATAATAATCATCATCACTTTTTTCTCTTTCATCGAGATTCTCAAAGACAGCTTCTATTATTTCATCATCATTAATAGCCTTGTCAACATCAAGAAGCTTTCCAGCATGCATTCAAAGTTGATGGTTCAATTCTGATAACACCAACTTAGCAAATTTGATGCAATCCAAAATAGAAAATTTCTTCCTCACATCAATAACTGTCAGTAAATTATCCTTATCTAGTTTATCTGAAAATGTATTGGAATGTTCTTCTTATGTAGTAAGTTTTGAAGGTACGAATCATACCCTGGTCTGGTGGTTGTATTAAAGATGTTGTATTAGGTGGCAGAAAACAAAATTCCACATTTGGATGTTCTAAAACAGGATGGACAGGCACATAGCCTAGTCTATAATCAATAAAACTTTAAAGTCCAGATTTTTTCCCCCATCAAATAGTGTTTTATTTCTAGAACAAAACATTGATGGACCTATTCAGTAAAAATTTCTTTTTTAACCCAACCTTTTTTATTTGCCTTCCAGTGCACTGGTAATGTGTTAAAATCCACACCTTTCATTACCACATCTGTCTTAGGGATCGATTAATGAGTAAGTTTTAATGTACGATCTCCTGAAGCATTGCTGCAAAATAATAGAGTCGCACGATCCTCAGCTGCTTTAAAGCCACCAACACTTTTTTGTGATTTTGTTATGTAAGTTCTACTTGGCATTTGTTTACATTCTGTAGCGCAGAGTAATCCATTATATTTAAAACATTGAGGGGGTTCCCCAAAATTCAAGTTTAAGCACAGATGTACCATACTAGGAAATGATAATTATAATGGAAATACCCTTTTTAACAGAACTGAATTCAAACAGAAATTTTAAAAATAAGCACCATTTGAATCATGTTAAATCAAAATATACAGTGGAAAAATAGAAGTGCTTTTGTTTTCTAAACCATGTTATTTCGAAATCATGTAAAAAAAAATTTTTTTTTAAATCTCTGTAAAAAGAGAATTAGCTGTATTTTCATAGCCAGGCTATTTGTATACAGAAGCTGTTGGCTTCACATCAATTGCCTCACTTCTCATTATGCTCATCATACTTCCTTTCAGACAGGTACTTGCTGTGCATCATGGGAAGGGTCACTATCCTAATCATGCAGTGATTAGATTAGACAAGATTATCTTGTCTTGTATAATTTACTTCTAACCAAGTGGGAAAACTTTCTACACCTCTCTCTAATCCAGAGATTTTAATAATATGATGGTGGTATAATTTTATTACTTGTATGTGGAAAATATATGACGTCAGTATTGATTTAACCTTCAGTATATTCAAAGGACTAACTCCCATTGATGAGACGTTGATAAAGGTTGAAACCAGTTTGGATGAATCTTCCCATAATGCATAATAATATTCATTTCCTTTGAGAAGTGTATATAAGGAATACTAATGCAACAGGTCAACATCCTCTATCTACAAATAGCCTACTTGAAAATACTTCATTTACAAACTTTGTTTATGCTTGGCTAAAAGAGCAGTGATTGATTTAGAAGATATGGAGTTTTTAGAAGCAAAAATGATGGCATGGTTTGATAGAAGTGAGTTGAAAAGAGCCATGATCGCTAATGAGTCAATGATAGGTTGTGCAGGAGGAATGATGTGCATTTTTGGGATGTTCAGAATGAATTTGACAGAAGGATTTATGGATCACACTTGAATGAACTTGGACTTAGGTACAGAGTCATCAAGAAATTAGCAAGAAAAGAAGTACAAGGGAGAATGTTTGGTTGTTTAAAGAAAGCAGTATCAGACTGCATATACAGCATCAAGAGGAAAGATCAGTAGATAGATAGAATCTATCTACAAATATTAAGTAGGAGCTGTAGAGGATGTTTCATAATTTCTGTTGATTTTTTACATGCTGTTGAAAAAAAAATCTATAATCTATGTAGAAACATGATGCATACCCTACAGTGCAACAACAAAAAGCAAGAGATAACTTGACATCAGGTCTGGTTTTTTCCTAATTCATCATGACATGCATGTAGTTACAAACAGTTTACAGCAATCCACAAACCAGCAAGTAATGTCATAACAAATGTGTGCTTTCCATTGTTATTCATGTTCAAATATTTTCATTCTGTATGTTAACTGTTATGATCTGTTTTTTAATTCATGGAATTTTCCTGATGATGATGTGAAAGAAAGGGTTTTCACAGATCTAGTCAAGTAATCAATAAAATTAGTTTACTGTCCCATTTGATTCTTTAATGGTGGAGTAATACCAGGAAAAATATTCCTATCATATTCTAATTATCAACTAGTGATTGATATACTTCACTTGATGCATTAATAATACATTCTCTGTTCATTAATTTCTCTATTTGTTTCAATTTGCATTATTATAGTATGTTGCATGTTTTTAGATTTATGCAAGTAATAGATTAAATTTTGATATTGTTGTTACTTGCTACACTTGATGCTATTTTACAATATATTTTTATGTTGAAATTTAATAATGGTATATAAATTAAGGTGGAAGAAAAAAAATTTTTTTTTTTTGTTTCATTCTATCTTTAGGCCTTTCACACACTTCATATGATGTACCATGAAGCAACTGCTTGTCATGTAACAGGAGATATGGTAGATCTTTTAGCAATTGTTCAAGATCTTCTTAAAACTGCTAGAAGTAGCCATGATACACCAGAAGTAAGACAGTGGCTGAGTGGCTGGAAAGACCATATTGATAACATCAGGAAATTACTGACATTACTGAACTCATACACCCCACCAGAAGTCAGGACAATATGTATTGGTGAATACTTTTTATAGCATTTTCCTCTCTCTATCTCTCTTTCTTAATGAGCAAATTGTTATAGTCAAACCTCTATCTCTTTAAATTCTGATTTTATTTAGTACTATTTCTCATTTATTTAAGTAATTAAATAAAATTAATCCTATCCCAGAAAATATTATTCACAGTATCACAAACACAAGTACCATGTTCTGTCAATCTCTTTCTTACTCTACTATTCATATAATAATTGGCTTTCAAAACTTAATTTTGTCATGATAAAGTGAGCCTCTGTAGCTCAGTCAGTATAGATGAAGCCCTTTGGTTGGAAAGACCTGGGTTTGATTCCCATCCATGATGTGAGGAACCTTTATCTGGCTTCTTTTGACTGTGAGTTATCCGGTCTCATATGGGGGTGGGGGGGGGTTTCACCTAGAAACTCCTGTTTTTTGTCAGAATAGACAAACTGGTCCTGTGAACACACACACACATGGATTTACAGCCATGAATACTTCCAACAATATGTTGGAAGAGATAGGGTCTTCACCACATGTCTTAATGCATGTAGTTAACCATGAGTTACATCATGGAAGTCAACCTCCTAGATAGGAGATGGCATTTGACTGGGATGAGAAAATGGTTAGCCCTGTGACTCTAATATTTCTTAAATCTGTGTATCATCATCAAATTCCTGACATGTACCTTCAAGGGGTGTACAGGATATGATAGTACTACATGAAAAATTTATCATTACTAACTTCCTATCTACAATTTTTCTCCAAATCAATCTGTTACCTGTCAAGGCTGCAACATTATCAGATCTGCAATTTCTATCTTCTAAGGCACTTTTTACTGTATCAATCCACCTATATCTGGGTCTTTTTCCTGCCAACCTGGCAGAGAACACTTGTTTTGCTAAATCTTTCCTCTCCCATTCTGTTTAAGTGCCCATACCACCCGAGATTAGCTCTGCTAACACATTCCTGGATGCTAATAATGTCAAGTTCTTTCCTAATATCCTCATTTTTAATATGATATTGCCATTGATATCATCTGTTCACACACCTAATCTTTCTCAGGACTCTCCTGTGGTCTCTAGTCTTTGGTCAATTGTTTTATTTTTAACCCAGCTCTCAGATCCATAAGTTAAAATTGGTTTGAATACTCTCTTGTATACAGCTAATTTAGTGGTTTGACTAATTTCTCTCTTATTCCATTTAAATGTATTCAGTTGACTTCCTATCATACCAGCTTTGTTGATTTTGTTGTCCGTTTCCATATTTAATTTACCATCTTCACTAAAAATCATGCCTAAGCTGAAATGTTTTACTTGTTCTATAGGTTCTCCATTCACAATGCAGTTGTTGATATTTTCAATGCTTCTCTCTATTTTCATTGTCTTTGTCTTGTTATTGATGACCTTCATACCATATCTATTACAACAGTTATTCAATTTATTCATGGAATCTTGCAAACTTGTAGCTGATTTATTTAGAAGCATAACATCGTCCACATAAAGCAAAGAGCTGACATTAACATCTCCAATTTTGATATCAGGTTTAATACCATTTTCCTTCATAATGTGATCCATCTAGATAATAAATAACAGAGAGGATAATGCACATCCTTGTCTGACACCATATTTAACATTCCTGTACTTCAGTTCTAACTGCTGACTTACAACTGAAATAAAGACCTTCCACAATCCTTCTCGATCATTTTTCTCAAGTATAATTTGCATAAATCTTACTAGGAACAATCAATAAAGAAATACCTCTGTAATTCTCACATTCAGTTTTATTTCCCTTTTTATATGTGGGTACTATGAGAACTCTACTCCAATCATCTGAAATTTGTCCCTCTGTCCAGGCCTTCTGAACTATGCAGTGCAGCCACTGTAAGACTTTTATACCTCCATACTTGAGCATTTCTGGTCAAATATCATCTATTCCAGCTGCCTTTCCCCATTTCAGGCTTTTGATGGTGTTTTGTACTTCAAGTATAGATATATATATATATATATTCCTGATTGCATGTCTGGTCAGAGTACCACTGTGCTGTCACTGATTGTTACATTTAACAATTTTTTGAAGTAATTACTCCATACTTCAAGGATATCTTTTTCTCCAGTTTTCATGTCACCTGTATCATCTCTAATTCCTTTTACAGCACTCTTTCCTCCATTTCTGAGCTTCTTCAACAACCTCCAGAATATCTTGCCACCCTTCTTGATATTTATTTTCTATGTTCTTACCACAGTCTTCCCATGACTTTTGTTTAGCTAGTTTTACACAGTGTTTAGCTTTCTTAAATTTGTCTCTATTCTCTGAGTAAATAAATGTTGGCACATAAGTATCTTCACTACTAGATGTTTATGTATGAAGGCCTAGGATCATTATGCACATTATGTAGATATATAGAGTATCTACATACATCTAAAAGGTGTGCTGTGCATTGTGGCACACTAGGACAATTTGATGTGAAGTCATCTGCCTCCTCCATATATAAGTAGCATATAAAAACCTCAATTATCCAACCTCGAGTGGCTGAACCTTCAGTTTACTGACCCTTAAATGAGTGTTAGTCTGTCAACTGACTTCAGATACAACATCATGTAGTTGTACCTTTGGTTCCTTTCTTTCATGCTTACATGGGAATAATAATACATTATCAAAAATTATGGAGACAACTACCATGTTAGAGCAAAACTTTAGTTTAATATAAACCAAAATGAACACTTGACGTTTCAACCTTCATATCAAGGTCATTATCTGGAGCATACACATATATATAGATAGAAACAAGCTGCACTACAATCTACCTGGTTTGCTAAAGTTACTGACCAACCATTACAATAATTATTGGCCTGACCTCTGGTGAGAAAAAAAAAACCTTTACTACATCAAAGCTAGAGTCCTATTATTATTATTATTTATTAGGTTACAAAATTAAATTGGGCTGGAGAGCAACATGTTTATATATATAAAAAACTATGTGATTATACATATAAATTTCAACCGATTGGTATGGAATAGTTTCCAATAAAAGCTGAAACTAAGTCCTAAAGTATGCTGGAAACTAAATAGTCTGAATATGTGCCATACAAATTCTTGGAATTTTTATGCCACCATTATTATTATTATTACATCACACCTCCAGGGAGTCCAAAGACTCATCGAGGGAGGTCATCTACTCTACAACTCTTCATCTCACTACTCCACCAACCTTCATCATCTAACACCAATGCCATCTACCGCCGACTACCACCGCTAGTACTTTCACAGACAATCACAAACATCCATGCCCACAATGGGATTCAAATCCGCAGCCTTTTGGCAGGAGAACGGATTCACTAACCACTCGGTCAACCAGGCCGGCTAAATTATTGTTGAGATTAGGGTATTTAATCAGAATTTCAGAGGCTTCTTTAAATTTTCTTTCATACCAATGTTTTGTATGATGTAAAGAGCAGGTACTTTTCCAATCAATGAGATGTAGGGTGTTGAGAGCATGATTTGAGAGGCCTGCTTCACCAATATAAGGTAAGTTACAGGTGCAGTAGATGCAATAAACTCCAGGATGTGCCAATGGTAGGAGAGGATCCTTAGAGGAGTTGAATATGTTTTTTAATAAACTGGATTTTATATACCACATAGAGAGAGGCATTAAGTCTCTTCCTATTAATATAGCTGATAAAATTCGTTTAGAAACTAGCTATTCTGAATATAAAGAAAACCTTATATAGCAATCTTACAAAAACAGAACTAGCAGCAATCAAGTCTTTAAAAACTAATCAAGATATAATTATAACAAAATTGGACAAAGGTAATTCCATTGTCGTCCTTGACAAATCAACTTACATCCATCAGATGAATCAACTAGTCTCTGATAACAGCGCCTATCAGTTTGTAAACTATAATCCAACTAACAGAATCAAGGAAAAAACTGAGAAATTACTTAAGTCCATCACTTCTTAGCCGTCAGACACTGTTAAAAAAACTTATACACCATTACGCTCGTTCTCCCAGAATATATGGTGTTCCTAAAGAAGTACACAAAAAACGTTCCACTTTGGCCGATAGTTGAATGAATAGACAGCCCTAATTATCACCTAGCTAAGAAATTAGTGTCAACACTCAAAGAATTGGTAGGTCATTCCCCCTCCTATATAAAAAACACACAACACTATAAGCAAAATTAAAAACATAATGCTTGGCAAAGTTGATTTATTAGTCAGTTTTAATGTTTCTGCCCTTTTCACAAATGTCTCAATTAGTGACACAGTTCTTCTTCTTACAGAACAAATTTCCACCCAACATTACAGCCCTCTTTGTCCATGTACTACATTCCGGTTACTTCATGTGGCAAAATAAATTTTACCTACAAAAAGAAGGTACGGCCATGGACTCACCACTATTCCCCCCAATTGCTAACTTTATATGGAAGTTTTTGAGCAAAGTGCTTTTCATTCCTTTACTCTAAAACCTGCAGTGTGGCTTAGGTACATTGACGATGTTTTCGTTATCTGGCCACACGGTCGACAAACTTTAAACACATTCCTTTGCCACCTGAACAAACAACATGAATGTGTACAATTTACTATTGAAATTGAAAACCAGAACTCGCTCCCTTTCCTGGATAGTCATTAACACCCTTAAAAACAGAGATATAACAATTTGCTCTAATCAATAAGCTCTTAAACAAGAATTAAAGATTATTAGCAACACATTTATAAATAATGGCTATAACAAAAATACTATTAATAAAATTCTTCATAAAACTTCATCAAAAAATAATATAGATTACAGTAAAACCATAGCCATCCCATACATTAAAGGGTTATCAGAAAAAAATCAATAGAATCCTAGATTATTATAATCTTAATGCCACTTTTAAACCACCTATAAAATTAAAAAACAAATTCAACTCTTCTAAGTATCCTCTCCTCCCATTTTCACATCCTGGAGTTTATTGCATCTACTGCACCTTTAACTTACCTTATATTGGTGAAGCTGGACGTACAATCCCTATACGTAAAAAAGAACACAAAGGACACATTAAATATAACAATTTTGGTGAAGCAGGCCTCTCAGATCTTGCTCTCAACACGCTAAACCTAATTGATTGGAAAAGTATCTGTCTTTACATCATACAAAAACCTGGTATGAAAGAAAATCTAAAGAAGCCTATGAAATTCTGATTAACCACCCTAATCTTAACAACAATAATGGTGGCATAAAAATTCCAAGAATTTGGATGCCACATATTCAGCCTATTTAGTTTCCAGCATGCTTTAGGATTTTAAGCAATTTTCAGCTTTCATTGGAAACTATTCCATACCAATTGGTTGAAATTTATATGTATAATCACATAGTTTTATATATATATATATATATAAAAATAAACATGTTGCTCTCAATCCTAATTTAATTTTGTAACCTAATAGATAATAATAATAATAGGACTCGAGCTTTGATGCAGTAAAGGTTTCTTTTTCCTCACCAGAGGTCAGGCCAATAATTGTTGTAACTGTTGGTCAGTAACTTTCGCGAGCCATGAAGATTGTAGTGCAGCTTGTTTCTTTGTATATATGTGTATGCTCCAGATTATGACCTTGATATGAAGGTCGAAACGTCAAGTGTTCATTTTGATTTATATTGACTTAAAGTTTTGCTCTAACGCGATAGTTGTCTCCATAATTTTTGATAATGCATTGTACCTTTGGTTATTTGACCTTCAAATGGCTTTCCTGCTGCAGTTGGATAATCATAGGATTGCTATAATGCACTTTGTAAACAAGTTAAAAAACCAAAAAAATCCCTGCTCCATAATCTATATGGTTGGCTGCCTACATTCAATCCAATGCAGTAACTTAAAAACTTCATAAAGTATTGATTATTGGACATGCATTGTACTTATTATTTCTTCTAGTTCTACAGTACACATTATACATGATTAACGTGATAAAAACACCATTTAAATTCTTTTAATTAACTAGTTCATACAGCTGACATCAGTTCATTATTCATTATCCTAGCATTTTCGACACTTATGTTCCCATATCCATAGATTGAGATGATAAGTGGAATTAGTTAATGCAAGCAGTGAAAAATGTACATGTTATCTTTTGAAACTCCACAGAAAAGGTGGAAGTGTTCAATAAAATTATAACCTTAATGCCAAACAGTTGTGCTTCCATTTTCCTCCTCTCTATACACTTCCTTTTCTTCCTTTCATTGTCCTGACCTTTTTTTGGAATAGCTATTTCTGCAGATGCTCTAGAAATAGCTATTCCAGCAGCTGTGAGAATAGCTATTTATTTGCACAATTTACACTTTCAAGATTGGCATTTGGATTCTTAATTTACATAATTACAATACTGATTGATTAGTGTATACAACTGAAATATCAGTTCCTCATCCTGGGCTCTATGAGCATTGACATGATAATGCCACTTCCCTCTCTGCATTTATGGTGTCCCCTATCAAAAGCATCAAATGGTAGGGTGATCATTATTCCACTCTACGTGAGAACTGCCTCCACTGTGAATGTCCCTTTTTTCTAATGTCGAAGAAATGGTACTGCATTAATCTTTCTCTCTCTAGATCACATAACACCTAGAATCCATTTGTAGGCTAAAAAGGGTTCTCATTAGAGAACAGAATTGTACCCCATTTGTCAGGCTTCAGATCACAACATGCTTCCTTGCATAGAGTTCACTTGAACTGAGCCTTTTTCTTAATTGAAAATATTTCCAATAGGAAATATTTTCATCTGTGACTGTAGCATTCACAAATGATAGTTGGTGACACAGGACACTGTAGGGTTCCATCTTGCTGTTAGAGCCAGACAGCAGTCTGTTCTGGTTGTAATAGCCCTCAGGCGACCTTCACCAGCTCTTTTTGTAATGGTTTCTGTCTCCTGAAACCATGTCCATAGTGCTGAGATGGCACTTTGTGACAGATTTAGCCAACATGCCATCTTTGCTTGTGACTGCCTGGCATCCACTAGCCCACCATCTCAAAGTATCATCTAAAATGATGATAACTTGCCATCCTGAAGGTATGCTACTGTAAATGTGTGTTGCTAACCTGAGCAAGCCAAAAAGAGGAATGAAGTGATATTTTTGCAACCTGTGATTTTTATAGACATGAGTGATTTGTGTTATGTATGGGTCTAATGAATGGTAGAAAAGTTTCTAATGGATACTCAGAATGTACATGCCAAAAATTTGTTGTATCGAATATTTGCTTTTGGAGCAACACTGTTAAAAGTGAAATATTCATGAAAAATATTTTACTCCATTAATTTTGTTGAGCACTGTGTATAGTAATACCATGGCAGTCTTTTTCATTATTGCAGTTTTTTTTTTTTAATTTATTTATTTTTTTTTTCAGATGTTCTACAAGAATTAGTATTACTTTATCCAAATGAGAGCTTGTCTACTATTGTACCATTGCTAGCTAGTTGTCATACTGCATTTCAAGAGAATAGTTCCCCGGGTAAGTTTTTTTTTGTCAATCACATCATGTAGTAAGTAACCTGTAAAATATTCAGTATCCTGGTTAAGCAAATAGTTCAAGTATATTGATGTTCACATTGCTCTTTATAATAAAGGTTTTGAAAATAAATATAAAATTCTTATCAGAGCACCTATTGGCAATGCTCTTTGAAAAAGACCACAGTCAACTGAAACATTTTGAAAAAGACCACAGTTAAATCCTCCTTGGTAATGGAGAGAACTTTTATAAGAGTTTTTCAATTCACAGGTGTTTATGCAGGTAGAAGAGTTTCCCTCCTGACAATGCTGGTTTTTCATCCTGCAAAATGACAAACTTGTGTGAGAATACACACTTTAACACAGAACAAATGTAGACAGGTTTAACTACTCTGTTCTGATATTAATAATGTTTATATGGAACTAAGTTACTTTGCTCTGACAGACAAAGAAAATTGTTCCCAAGCATTAAGAGGAAGATGAAATATGAAGCTCGCTTCAAATGTTCCACACACCATTCATGCATTGCCAGTGATATGCTGTATTTTCCACCTTCATGTCAGTTGTAAGCCAGATTCCATGTAAAAATGTCATAAATCCTCAACATTCAGCAATGATTATTGAAGCTACATGCTTTAGGATTTTCCTTTCACTATGTTGTTTCTAACATTCCATGCCAAAAAATGCAAAATCTAGAATCTGTTCTTTGTGAACTTCACTGAAACTTAACTTCCTTATCGCATTCTGCCATATTCATTTACCATCTTTATCACTCTTCAGAGTCTGAAAATCATTTCAACTTCTCTTTGTCTTTTTTGTCCCTGAAGCATGGTTTCCTGCAGTCTTGCTAACAAACAGTGAGTCCAGCTTCCTTTGTGACTGTAATATTTGTAACTCTAACTAGCTTCTCTTTTTCAGTTACACTGATAAAGCTAGACCAGTGGTCGATATAACATTGTTAGAGGTCGATTCGGGCTCAGGAGTCGATAGAAAAATATAAGACATCATTGTATGGGTAATATTTAATTCGGTTAACTTGGATTACTCCATCCTGAATGACAATGCAATTAAGAGTGAATCATGGGAACAGTGACATGAATAGGACCTGTAAGATGGAGCAAGGTCACGAAAATAGTTACGGAGGCCAATCAAGTAGGCCATGCCAATAAACAGATGTTGGTGGTTCCTGCCCGGCCGGCACGGCAGGGGCAAGATTGCAACATGTGCGCAGTTTTTATTTACTTACACGTATTCGATCCCATTCCCATTTTTGCGCATCGACATACAAGTGAGCGTTAATTCATCAACATACATATTATAATTCAATCGTTATTCATTCACGAACTAAACTTCTCTATGTTGAAGAGTTGAGCAGGACTGGTAGTGATACCAGTAGTTTATTAATACCAGTATATTAATATCACTAGTAATACCAGTGATATTACTAGTGATAATAATAGTAGTAGTAATATAATAATATATACTATATTATACATACAAGAAACACTGTAACTATAAAATAAACAATCTATAAACTCACATAAGCGTCTTTTTTGCTTGTCCTATTATAATTACATAATAGTAAAATAAAGGGGGTCGATAAATGACGTCCACGTGGTTAGCCTAGTGGTTATGCGCTTCGCAACCATATACCTGGGGAAGGAGTGTCCTAGGTTCGATTCCCGTCGGTGACGTGAGGATCTGAAGGATCTTCCTCAGCCATAGCCAAGTTAGCCAGTCTTGGGCGTGGACAGCAGGGTTTTTTCCTCAGTTTATTCTGGGGTTTTTCATCCCGCAAGCAGGCAACTGGCCTTGAGAACTCAACACTACAGGCCATAGGATACACCAGGGCATAAGGCTGACCACCTTATCCTGTAAAAATCGGAGTGAGGTCCGATGATCAATGGACCCTCGACACCGCAAGGTAAAAGAGGGTATAAGGAAGATGATGATGATGATAAAAAGTCAAGAAACTCATGAAGGGTCTACGGTCAAAGAAGTTTGGCGACCCTTGAGCTAGACTGTCCATTTTTTGATTTTTTTTTTTTTTAACCAGCTCTCCTTCTAAGTATATGTAGATGTCAGTAGTCCTCTACGAATTAAGACTGTAGCCTTATGCAATTTTCTTCTTGTGTATAACCTTTGCTTAGCTACTCTTGGTCTATGTCCTTGTTATTATGATAGCAGGACTTGTCCACATGTAGCATTAATTTGCCATAGGCACTCTATATATGCAGGACTAATACTATTTTAAAAAAAAATGTGTGTGTGTGTGTGTGCGTGTGTGTATATACATAATATATATATACATATACACACAGCCAGTCCTTAACTTACAATGTATGTGACTTACTACTCATACCCACGATGGTCATCCCATTAACATGCTTACCAAATATCATCTCACTTCTACAATGCATGGACTAGGGCGTAATTGTTGCCTTCAAGACATATTATTTAAGAAATGCTTTTGCTCAGGCTGTTTCTTCTACCACTTGTGAGGAAACCCTCAAAGACTTGGAAATAACATAATACCTAATTGTATGAAGAACAGTAAAAGCAGGATACTGTCATTATCCTGTTAGGCTCTACATCGGTAATTCACTAAGATGCTTTGGATGTCAGAAATATGGATATGGACAAACTGCTTGTTGTGACTCACCATCTGTGTCAGATATGGTATTAAAGAGCATGATGATGAATCTTGATCTTTAATATCGTAATACTAATACCATCATCATCAGTATCCTGATATGTACTTCAAGGGGTGTTCAGGTTACTATGACAGCACTACATGATTAAGTGAATATTATTATTAATCTACTGTCAACAATTTTCCTCTACATTAGTCTATTGCTTGTGAGCACTCATATTGTCAGAAACTTGCATTTCATCTTCTAAGGCAATTCTGACTGAATCAATTTGCATATACCTTAGTCTTCCTATGGGTCTCTTTCCTATCATCTTGGCATCAAATACTTGTTTTGCTAACCTTTCCTCACCAATTCTATTTAGCTGGCCATAGATATTACCTTCTTAGATTAGCTTGAGTGCTAACAGGGTCAAGTTGCTTTCTAATATCTTCATTTTTAATATGATTCTACCATTAATGCCATCAGTTTACTCTGTTAATTTTTCTCAGACCCCTCATATCTGTAGTCTCTAGTCTTAGATCAAGTTTTTTTTTTTTTTTTTAACCCAACTCTCAGATCTATCTTAAAAATTAGTTTGAACACTGTCTTGTATACTGTTAACTTCGTGTTTTGGCTAATTTCTGTCTTATTCTATATAAATTTATTCTGCTGACCCATCATACCATAACAGCTTTGCTTATACTGTTGTCTATTTCCAGAATTAACTTGCCATCTTCACCAAAAAACTGTACCTAAATAGCTGAAATATTTTACTTGTTCTATAGGATCTCCATTTGGAAATCAGCTGAAATTTTCTATGTTCCTGCCTCTTTTCATAGTTTTGGTCTTTTTATGTTGATTTTCATGCCAAATTTATTATAGTTGTTATTCAATTTAGTTAGAAAATCCTGAAGATCTGCACTAGATGTGTTTAAGAGTACAACATCATCATCTGCTTACAGCAAAGTTTGACATGTCCATTTCTAATATCAGGTCATTTTCTTTTATAATGTGATCCATATAGATGATGAACAAGAGTGGAGATAATGTGCATCCTCATCTAACCCCTGATTTTACATCAGACCATCATCTTGTATTTCTTTCATTTCTAACTGCTGACTTACAACTTAAATATAGAGTATATATTACTCTGTATAATGTTCCATTTACCCTATATAAATACAAGTATCCCTCGATTAATGCAGTTAATTAATCCCTTGATGTTACCATGTATATCAAAATCGCATTAATCAAATCTAATAATAATCAATGACAAAAATTATAATTCGTCCATGATCGATTACTGTATTAACGATTCGTTTTATATGGTACTCCTTTAGGAAAGATAAAAAAAAATGTAAAGTAAATGTTTAATAAATACTTGTACCTACATTATTTACTGCAATTTTTTTTTATCAAAAGAAGTTATCAAAGAGTTGTTTGAAATGAAAGAAATACAAGATGATGGTCTGATGTAAAATCAGGGGTTAGATGAGGATGCACATTATCTCCACTCTTGTTCATCATCTATATGGATCACATTATAAAAGAAAATGACCTGATATTAGAAATGGACATGTCAAACTTTGCTGTAAGCAGATGATGATGTGCATCCTCATCTAACCCCTGATTTTACATCAGACCATCATCTTGTATTTCTTTCATTTGTATTTCATAAAATCAGGGGTTAGATGAGGATGCACATTATCTCCACTCTTGTTCATCATCTATATGGATCACATTATAAAAGAAAATGACCTGATATTAGAAATGGACATGTCAAACTTTGCTGTAAGCAGATGATAATGTGCATCCTCATCTAACCCCTGATTTTACATCAGACCATCATCTTGTATTTCTTTCATTTCTAACTGCTGACTTACAACTTAAATATAGAGTATATATTACTCTGTATAATGTTCCATTTACCCTATATAAATACAGGTATCCCTCGATTAATGCAGTTAATTAATCCCTTGATGTTACCATGTATATCAAAATCGCATTAATCAAATCTAATAATAATCAATGACAAAAATTATAATTCGTCCATGATCGATTACTGTATTAACGATTCGTTTTATATGGTACTCCTTTAGGAAAGATAAAAAAAAATGTAAAGTAAATGTTTAATAAATACTTGTACCTACATTATTTACTACAATTTTTTTATCAAAAGAAGTTATCAAAGAGTTGTTTGAACAGTTTTTTTTTTCTTATCAGCATAAATTCTACTATAACAAGCAAAATGACTCTCCAGACTTCAGCAAACAAGCAATAAAACATAAAGAAAAAACACTGTGAATATTGAATACAACGTTATTTCGTATCCGAATATAGAAACTACAAGAGTTTCGTGCCGAATATATAGAAACTAAAAGTTTCGGCGGATGCAAGCATAAGCAACCTTATTGGACAACTCGTAGTAAAGGTGGAGTAAGGTCCAGATCACTTTTCCTTAGTATTTTCCGTAATGTAAAGCACATCTCCTAGGGCTGCATTCTTCAATCTTTTTATACCCTGCGGACCGGGGAAAATAGGAGAAATATTTTGTGGACCGGCTGACGGCTAAGTCAGAAACATAAACCAATGTAGATAGTATTTTATTTATTAAATCCAATGTTATAAAATTTCAACTTTTAGCTAGTGCGACATCTACTGCTGCTTAAAGGTTAGAAAATTTGATATACATGGCTGGAGCGTTGTTTCTGAGAGACGAAGAAATTTTTGGCGGACCACCAGGAAATTTCCGTGGACCACAAGTTGAACAACAAGGTCCTAGGGGACTTGTGTGATAAATAAGCCTTTGGCTCTCTATTTCAGTAATACAAGATGGTTTATTTATTTTCAGTTACAATCTAGAAATTATTGAACAAAGAATAATAATAATAATAAAAAAAAAAACATACTAAGTTATGCTGACATCGGAGGTCGTGGTATCTCTCAGATACAATTTATTACTGTCAAATATCACAAACCTTTACATAATGTGTTAAACCAAACTGAGAGCAAAAAACAGTGTGGAATATCACTGTAACATGAATGCACAGCTACTCATCACCTCCAAGCTATACACTGAATTGTGTAAGAATATTTATATTAAACATTTTGCATGTATCTGTCAGATCAGCTGCAAGCTCCGCAGGGTTAAAGGCACGTTAATCAAAATTCTTGCCACGTATATCAAGGGATTGCCGCAATTAATTTCACTGCGTTAATCAAATCCCGCGTTAAGCAAGGGATACCTGTATACTGTTTTGAAAAGCTTTTCATTAGACACCTTGTCATATGCCTTTTCTAGGTCTATAGAACTTATGTACAGATCCTTGTCACATTCTCATGATTTCTTAACTCATCATCAACATCATCATCAAATTCCTGCCATGTACCCTCAAGGATATGATGTACAGGATATGATAGTACTATATGAAAAATTTACATCATTACTAACTTCCTATCTACAATTTTCCTCCAAATCAGTCTGTTACTTGTCAAGACTCCAATATTACCAGATCTTATATTTTTATCGTCTAAGGCACTTTGTACCGTGTCAATCCACCTATATCTTGGTCTTCCTCTGGGTCATTTTCCTGCCAACTTGACAGAGAACACTTGTTTGGCTAATCTTTCCTCACCCATTCTGTTTAAGTGACCATTCCACCTGAGATTAGTTCTGCTAATGCATTCCTGGATGCTGACAATGTCCAATTCTTTCCTAATATTCTCGTTTTTAATATGATATTGCCATTGATGCCATCTGTTTATGCCTCTAATCTTTCTCAGGACTCTCATATCTGCAGTCTCTAGTCTTTGGTCAAGTATTTTACTTCTGACCCAGCTCTCATATCCATAAGTTAAAACTGGTTTGAACACTGTCTTGTATACAGCTAATTTAGTGCTCCGACTAATCTCTGTCTTATTCCATATGAATTTATTCAATTGACTTCTTACCATACCAGCTTTGTTGATTCTGTTTCTATTTCCATATTTAATTTACCATCTTCACTAAAAATCGTGCCTAAGTAGCTGAAATGTTTTACTTGTTCCACAGGTTCTCCATTCACAACACAGTTGACATTTTCAATGATTCTGCCTATTTTCATTGTTTTGTCTTTTTATTGCTAATCTTCATACCATATCTATTACAACAGTTATTCAATTTAATCAGAGAATCTTGCAGACTTGTAGCGGATTTATTTAGAAGTATAACATCGTCCGCATAAAGCAAAGATCTGACATTAACATCTCCAATTTTGATATCATGTTTAATACCACTTTCCTTCATAATGTGATCCATATAGATAATGAATAACAGAGGGGATAATGTACATCCTTGTCTCACACCAGATTTCACATTAAACCATCTTCCTGTACTTCCTTCAATTCTAACTGCTGACTTACACCTCAAATAAAGACTAAGTATTGCTTGATATAAAGCTCCATTGACACCATATAACTGCATATTGAATAGCTTCTCTCTTGGCACCTTGTCATATGCCTTTTCCAAATCGACAAAACTTAAATACAGATCTTTGTTATATTCCCATGATTTCTCCACTATTTGTCGTAAAGTGAAGATCTGATCCTAACAATCTCTATTTGACCAGAATCCAGCTTGTTCTTCACCCAGCTTTTTTTCCACAATTCTTCTCAACCATTTCTCAAGTATACTTGATTTTATATCTTACCAGGAACACTCAGTATGGATATACCTCTGTAATTCTCACATTCAGTTTTATTTCCCTTTTTATTTATGGGTACTCTGAGAGCTCTACTCCTGCTGCCTTTCCACGTTTCAAGCCTTTGATGGCTTTTTCTACTTCAAGTATGGATATGTATTCCTGACTGCATGCCTGGTCAGTGTTTTTTATCACTGTACTGTCATCAGTGCTTGTTTCATTTAGAAAATTTTAAGTAATTACTCCATACTTCAAGGATATCTTTTTCTCCCATTTTCATGTCACCTTTATCATATCTAATTCCTTTTACAGCTCTCTTTCCTCCATTCCTAAGCTTCTTCAACAACCTCTAGAATATTTTGCCACTTTCTTGATATTTATTTTCTATGTTCTTGCCAAAGTCCTCCCATGACTTTTGTTTAGCTAGTTTTTCACACTGTTTAGCTTTCTTACATTTGTCTCTGTATTCTCTAAGAGCACAAGCTGACTTATTTGCCAGGAACTTTTGATATGCTTTCTTCTTTTCCTTCACTGCCTCTTTAACCTCCTGTGTCCACCATGGAGCTCTAATTTTTCTATCCTTGCAGCTAACTTCACCACATGCCTCTAGTTGAATCAATGAGGGTTTTCTTCAAGGCTTGCCACTGGATCTCCAAGGTTTGGTTCCTGTTCTCAAACTTTTTCATTTTTTCTTCAATAATATTTGTGTATTTTAGTCTACAGTTCACATCTGAGAGCTGTTCAACTTTTATTCACTTTAACACTTTCTTATATGTTATTCTTTTCAATATGAAATTCAGTCTTATCCTGCTAAGACTAAATAGTGATCACTTGCAATTTCAAATCCTCTGTACACTCCAGTGTCCTGCACCAGGGAGAAGACATCACTGTCAACAATAACATAGTTGATGAGACTTTTCTTATTCCTTGCTTCTTCTCTCCATGTGAATTTGTGCACATTTTTATGTTGGAACATGGTGTTAGTAATAACCAGTCCATGTCCTGAGCAGAAATCCAACAGGTATTTGCCATTATTATTAGCTTTACTCTTTCCTCCAAATTTTCTCAAAACATTTTTGTATGTCTGACAATGATTTCCTACTCTGCTATTTAGATCCCCAACAAGGACTAACTTTTCCTTTTTCATTGTGTCAGTAGCTTTCTCTAGTGCCTCAAAAAATTCCTCAACTTCTACCTTAGTAGAATCTTCTGTGGGACCAAATAATGGGCACAAATAAGTCTCATTGTCCAGTTCCCCATTCTGATATTTGCCCAAATCACTCTACTTGACACTGCCTGCCATTCAAGTAGATGAGCCTCGTATTTTGTGTTGAATACTGTGGCTACTCCTTCTTTTCCTTGATTGTCATTGCCTGAATATAATATTTTGTATTTATTGCTCAGAAAGATCTTACCAGTTTTTGTCTTTTTTGTTTCGGTCACCCCTATTATGTTGATCTGGTACTTATCTAATTCCTCAGCTAGCTCCATTTCTTTGCCATTCAGGCTTCTTATGTTGATAGTACCGATTTTTAACTCTGGTGATGTTGAGTTGGGGTGTGTTTTTAGATTTGTTCCAGTATCTGACTTTTTGCTGTTCGCCCTGGTTCCCTGGCAAAAACAACGGGGGCCTTGTTTAACTGAGCGACGACCCAGCCTGCATGAAATTTTGTCATGTTGTACCATCATTCTGAATTTTGATTTAACCAATAGGAATACAATTTGGTCGGCTAAATCCCAAATTGCCAGCCTATCCTCGTTCGTTCAGTATCCAGGTAGATACCCAACAGGGTGCACCATTAGAAGGTGAGGATTGGACATTAGGTCAGAAGCCCTGGTCGGTTCTCCACATTCCTTTAAAGGCTATGTGTAGGTCTCCTCTCAGTTATACAGCTTTGACCCTTAAGCACCCCAATTTCTTAACTATCTGTTGTAAAGTGAAAATCTGATCTTGACCACCTCTATATGGCATGAACCCAGTTTTTTCTTCTTCAGGTTTCTTTCTCTTCCAGAACCTTTCTCAATATGTTTTCAAGTATGCTTGCATAATCTTACCTGGAACACATAGTAGAAAAATTCCCCTGTAATTCTCACATTCAGCTTTATTCTATTTTTTATAGATGGAACTATGAGAGCTCTACTCCAATCATGTGGAATTCAACCTTCTGACCAGGTCCTCTGAATTATGCAGTGAATTAGACACTGAAAAACTTTTATGCCTCCATACTTTAGTATTTCTGGTTGAATATCATCAGCTCCAGCTGCCTTACCACATTTCAAGTTTTTGGTGGGTTTTTCCACTTCAGGTATTGATATATAAATTTTCTAGTATGGTTCTGTCACTGCTTGTTTCATTTAACAGTCTTTCAAAGTTATTTATTTTATTTATTGTATGATAACATAAGATAAAGTTTTACAAAGCAATTTACAATCTTTCAAGCAAGTTTATAGCTTCCATCGTAACATTATTTATATTTTGTATAGTCCCCTCAAAAGCATATGTTGGGCAGTCCATTAAAATAAGGGTCAAATGTTTGAGAGTGATAACTGCAGTCACAGGAGAGTCGGTCCATTTCCATTTATGTAGATGGTAGTCCTTGACCAATTCTTTTGCGGTTTAAGATTGTCCAAAGATGACATGGTAGTCCAAATCCAGGTAGTTTAGATATAGTTTGGGAGGCATTCATCTTTCCAGGCATCTAAGATATACTTATCTCCAGTTTTCATGTCACCTTTATCATTTTCGATTCCTTTTACAGTACTCTTTCCTCCCTTTCTGAACTTTTTCAATAGCCTCAAGAACATTTTGCCACCTTCCAAATATTCATTTTCTATATTCTTACCAAAGTCTTCCCATGACTTTTGTTTAGCTACTTTTGCACATAGCTTAGCTCTCTTAAATTTTTCTCTGTATTCTTTTAGGACATCTACCTAACTTATTTGTTAGGAACTTTTGGTATGCTTTCTTCTTTTCCAGAACTGCTTCTTAACTCCTTGTTTCCAGCAGTATATTCTTATTTTTCTATCCTTTCAGACAACTTCACTAACCAAATCAATCAATATCTTCTTCACAGTTTGCCACTGAGATTCCAAGGTTTGGTTGTTGTTTTTGATCTGTTTCATTTTTTTTTTCTTTTCCCAATAATGTTTTTATAATCGAGTCTACAGTTTACCTGTAAAAGCTGCTCAACTTTAATTCTTTTTAAAACTTTCTTACATCCTGTTCTTTTCACTGTAATATCTATTTTTATCTTCTTAGCACTAAGTAATGGTCACCTCCAATTTCAAGTTCTCTATATACTCTTGTATCCTGAACGAACATAAAGATATCACTATCAACAATGACATGATCAATGAGGCTTTTCTTATTTCTTCTATTATTATTATTATTGTTCCGGGCAACTCCAAGGAGTCGACAGACTCATCGAGGGAGGCCCTAACATCATGTCAAGAACAACTATTCAACATTGACACAGTATCTATATCATACCTTGCCTTAAACTCATTCACAGTTGTAGCACCCACAACAGACTCTGGAAGCTTATTCCACTCATTCACCACTCTCCAAGTAAAAAACCTAGCTCTAACATTCTTGTCAACCACGCTCTTGTCCAGCTTCCATGCATGGCCCCTAGTCCTCCCACCACCAGTCATATTTTCAAAAATATCTTCTTGATCAATCTTATAGAAACCCTTCAGTAATTTGAATGTCTCAATCATATCACCCCTCCTTCGCCTATCGTCCAATCTCTACAACCCACAAATCCTCAACCTATTCTCATAAGGTTCATTCCACAGACCTGTTATCATCTTGGTCACTTGTCTCTGGATCCCCTCCACTTCCTTCCCATCACGAAGAAACCCTGGTGCCCATAGCTGGGCACAGTAGTCCAGATGGGGTCTTATCAAGGCTCGATACAGAGGAACAACAACTTGTTTGTCTCTGCATGTTAAAGTATTTTTCAGAAGCCAAGTGATTTGATGAACTGATTTAGTCACTTTTGCAATGTGCCCTCTAAACTTCAATTCCCTATCCACCAACACTCCCAAATCCCTGGCCTCATCAATCTCCTGGAGTACGGTTCCACCAATGCGATATACTGCTGCTATTCTTTTCACCCCAAAGTGCATAACGTTACACTTTGCCACATTAAATTGACATCCATTTTTCCTAGCCCAGTCCTCCAAACTATCCAAATCATCCTATAAAATTTTGACATCCTGTGCACTCACAAATGCTCTACCCAACTTTGCATCATCAGCAAACAAGTGAACACTTCCTCTCAAATCCCTTCCTATATCATTGATGAACAAATTGAAAAGCAGTGGTCCAAGAACAGAATCCTGCGGCACACCACTAGTCACAAGCCGTCTTTTAGACTCCACTCCTGAATAAACCACTCTCTGGTATCTCTCCTTCAACCACCCTCCTATCCATCTCACCAACCCTATATCTATCCACATCTGCTCCAGTTCACTGATTAGGATTCCATGTGGTATCCTGTCAAAGGCCTTGGCAAGGTCCAGTAGTATCACTGTAAACCCATTACCCCTATCCAGTTCAGCCGTCACTGTGTTATAAAACGTGAGCAAGTTACTGAGGCATGATCTACCCTTCACAAAACCATGTTGTCCCCCATACAATATCCCATTTTCATCTATCCAATCCTGTATTCTTTTCTTGACTAATTTCTCTACGACCTTGACAATGATTCTTGATATGCTAATCGGTCAGTAATTTACAACAGCAGTCTTGGAACCACCTTTATGCAGTGGAACTATTTTCCCCTCTTTCCACCCGCTCGGGACTAACCGAGACCCGAGACTCAAACAAAATGGCAAGGGTACTGACAATTCTTTAGCTGCTTCTCGTACGACACAAGCTGGTATACCATCCAATTCCACAGATGTATTGACATTGAGGTTATGCAATAGACTACTCACCTCCACTTCATTCACCACAATTCCCGTATAATCTACTGGTTTATTCGTTTCTGCAATGTCACCACCTGGATGATATACTCTTGCAAAGTGCTCACTCAGTAACTCAACTATCTCAACTGATTCAGTTACCTCCCTACCATCGGCATTCTTTAAAATCATTCTGCCATGTACATTTTCCTTTTACTTGCTACATATCTAAAAAACTGTTTAGGATTCTCTTTAGCCTGCATGGCCAATGTTCTTTCGTAATCCTTTTTTGCTTTTCTTACCACACTCGTTACCCTTCTGGCCTGCACTTTATACTGTTCATGTGCCTGCCGGTCACCTTTCTCCTTAAATTCCTTCCATAGTTGTTTCTTTTTTTGCAGCTCAAGCTTAATGGTGTTATTCGTCCATTTAACCCCCACTTGATTTATTATTCGGACTCTAGGTATATAGTCAGCCATTGCTTCATGCAAACACTTCTTAACTGCCTCCCATGCACTATCGACTTCTAGTCCTTGCAGTTGTACATGCCATGGCACTGAACCAATCAAACTCCTAAGCTTGTCATACTTTCCAGCCCGATAATTCCACATGTACCCTGTCTTAATTGAAAATTCCACACCTTTAGCCACCTCCCAAATCAAGACCCTATGATTGCTCTCACCAATTAGTGGCAATGTGGTCATATTTGTTACAGCCAAATCCTCAGATGTAATTACTTGGTCAAGCAATCTCTGACCCCTAATATTTTCCATTACATGCTGTCGCAGATAGTTATCCCTTAAAAACCGCATAAAATCCAATTCCTTCCTCCCGTGTGTCCTCTCCTCACTCCAATCAATGCGACCATAGTTCAAATCTCCTATAATAATTACCCTTCTTCCACTCATTTCTTCTATTTGCTTGTGCATACTGTCACCACCATCTTTTCCATCACCTGGTCTATAGCAGCACCCAATTGTATATTTAGTTCTGCTAGCCACAATCTCACACCAAATGGCCTCAAATGTGCTCTTTTCTCTATCCTGCAATTCAACTTCTATTCTCCTTGGCTGGAGCTCATCAGCTATCATCAACAATACTCCCCCCCCCCCCCATTTTATTCTCCCTGTCATTCCTGAACACACTATATCCATCACATTCAATCCCATATCATCTACAGTCAGTCATGATTCACTAATACCAATAACCTGTGGTCTGGAAGTGCTAACCATGGCCAAAAACTCTTCCTTCTTGTTCCTAATACTCCTAGCATTAGTGTACATGAATTTAAGATCCCCATTAGCCCCAACCCTACCTTGATGCCTTATATAAACTATCCCACTCTGATTTGTTGTCCTTATTCGCTTGGGCATATTATATTCATTCATACATTCAACTGCCTCCCTAAGGACTATATCTACCCCCCCCTTAATAAATCTAGTTTCCCTGAATTTGCACATCCACTACATTCAGCAACACTTTCTCAAGTCTCCTTACACCGTAACCATTCAAATGCAAGCCATCCATCTTATATAGATCCTTTCGCCCATCGAACTCACTCTACACATCCACAAATTCCACACCACTCGTCATACATAACCCACACATAAAGTCATTCGCAATTTTGGCTCTCCTTTTAAACATTTCACTGTCATACCGTGGCAAAAGACTAATCATTCTAATTCTCTCACTCTTTTCTTTTGCTACCTCAAACAATTCATTCAGGTCTTCTATCATTTCCATTTTATCTCCTTTCAAATCATTTGTACCTGCTACAACAATCATTTCTTTCACCCTTTCCTTTTGCTCTCTAATAGACTCAGTTACATCCTTTATGGTTGCACCAGGTTGGTATGATTTTGTCAAATCCTCTACTAACACACCTCGTACTAACAAGTCTCCATACAGCACTCTATCCTTCATTTTGTTCATATTCACTCATACACCTATTTTTCCTGTCATACTTTTTATTATTGGCTGGTTCATTCAGTCGAATTTTGCTCATTTGCTCTAGTTGTTGTTTTGCCCTTTGTATCGCACCATTCAACAATGCAATCTCACTCATTGCATCTATCTCATCTTTTTTATTCTCTGTAAAACCATTAATACTATCATTCACACTTTCTACATTCACACTCTCACAATTCTCTGGTACAACCTCACCGTTTCTTGTCATATCCCTATTTTCTTCATTCTGAAGTTTGACAAAAATATTACACTCGCGATCCGAAATACACTTCAATTCCTGATTCTCCCTACATTTTCTACACACATTCGCTCCTTTATTATGATCTAACCACACTCTGACCCCACTCCACAAAGCATACATTTCTCAGATAGTACACTGAATCATCTCCTTTACATTACCGTTCTTGAAAGAAGATGGCGAACCATCATTACTGGCCGCCATTTTCCTTCGTACTGGAGCCATTGTATCATCCCCCTTTCTCTTGTTTGCTAGTGTCTGCAGTCTACAAATTCTCAATCAGTCTTCATAATCAGTATTCCACACTTCTGATCATTTTTAACACTCTCCTTTGTATCCTCTCCAATATATCAGAATCATAACGGAAACCAGGAGACCAGACCTGTGCACAATAGTCCAAGTGAGGCCTTTTCAATGCCTTGTAAAGAGGCAAAATGACATCCCTATCTTTACATGTGAATGTTCATTTCAGCATTGCAATTATATTTTGAGTTGTATTTGCAATGTTTGCTACATGGCCCCTGATCTTCAACTTCCTGTCTCATAATGCTCTAAGAACCCTAGCCTGATCAGTTTTTTCTAGCATACTCCCATCAATATAATACGACATTGGATAGCTAATCATGCCGAAGTGAATGACTATACATTTGCTGACATTGAACTGACATCCATTTTCCCATGCTCACAGTTCCGGCCTATTCAAATCATTCTGCAAGTGGTGCGTATCAGCAGCATTCCTGATTACCTTACCTATCTTTGCATCATCAGCAGTATGTCGCTTGTCAAATCCAATATCATTAATGTACAGATTGAATAACAGTGCACCAAGGACTGATCCTTGTAGCACACCACTGGTTACTTTAAATTTTGCAGACTCGCATCCCGCCATATACCATCTTTTGATATCTGTCAGTTAGCCATCCTCTTATCCATGCTAATATTCTATAATCCAAACCCATATTCTCCAATTTATGCAACAGTCTACCATGCTGTATTCTGTCAAAAACCTTAGCAAAAGTCAAAAGTATCATGATGTATCCATTCCTCTTGTCTAATTCAATGGTAACATTGTTATAGAATGTGAGCAAGTTGCTAAAACATGACCTTCCCTTAGTAAATTCATGTTACTCATTGCAAAGTAGAGATTCACTGTCAACCCATTGATCAATCGACCAACTATCAACCATTGATCGATCCACCCCAGTGGATCGATCAATAGTCGATAGTTGGATACATTGGTCTTTACACCACCCTTATGCAATGGGATTACCATACATTTCTTTCCTTTCCTGCAGATTCTTTTCTGTTCTGAGACTCATATTAAACGAGTCAAAGGAATAGCCAGTTTAGCTGAACACTCTTTTAGCACACATGCTGATACCCCATCAGTCCCTATCCCTATTGCTGAATTCTTATTCAGTTTGTGCAACAGCTTTAATACCTCATCCTCATACACCTGTGTTTCTTCATCCAGTGAAGAGGTAGCAGTGAGTTCAATGTTGCATACATACACCAGGTTGATAGCTTTTAACAAAATGGGTTCATTAATAGAATAACCTCTCTACATCTGCATTCTTTAGCACACAGAACCAGTTTCTTTTCATACTCAGACTTTGCTTTCTGTACAACAATTGTGACTATTCTAGATTGCTACTTATAATTTTTATAATGGACATCATCCTATGCACACAGTATTCCTTCCACATCATCCTTTTCTTAAAAATCTCTTGCCTAATATGATTACAGATCCATTTGACTCCTATCCTATTTATTGTCAAACTCTCAGCACACAGTCTGATATCGCATCATTTAAATAATGTTTAAATGCTTCCCATGCACTTTCAATATTCTTCCCATCCATCAACCGATCGAATTCCACTGAACTTGGTATACTCCTCAGTTGATCATAATGAGATTGTTAAGGATCTATTGACATCTTCTATGGATCAACTGCCCTACCTCCTTAACAGAATTTTTTTTTGAGTACCAGTTATTATTAGCTTTCCCAAGCTAGGCAAGGAAGCAATAAACATTCAAGCTACATTAGGATCAAAGGAAACAATACTACTGCTATGTCATTTCATCCCTTAAAATACCAGTCTGCACAGAGTTAGTAGAGAAGTTGTTCTTGCTTGACTGCACATAAGTCATGCTCATTTCACACACTATATCCTTTTTGAGTGATCATATGTCTGTGTTCAACTATTTATCCATTTTTAACATTTGACCATATTTTAATAGTGTCCTCATGACTTTCAATAAGTATAGTCATTATTGCTTTTACCAATCTGTCCTATTCTTATAGACTCATGTAGATCTGTCAGATATACCTTGTGTTTCTAAATTTCTGTAACATATTAATTTATATAATTTTCTCTAAAATGTATTGATGTTCATTTATTTCTGTATGATTTTATTGATATGCACCCAACTTTTTATATTCAGTATTTTTTAATATATTTTAAATAATACTCTAGTTGATTTTTCATTCTTCTAAACATTGACCTGTCACATTATAGCCATAGTTGGTGATGCATCATAAAATATGAAAATGACAACAACTTCACTAAAATCAGCTACCACTGTAACATTTTCTTAGCCAATACCCCCCTCCCCCCGGTTCCTCACATAATTCACACATAGGAATGTAAGAATGAATATAATATGCCAGAGCAAATAAGGACAACAAATCTGAGTGGGATAGTTAATATAAGTTATCAAGGTAGGGTTGGGGCTAATGGGGGTCTTAAATTCATGTACACTAATACTAGGAGTATTAGAAACAAAAAGGAAGAGTTTTTGGCCATGGTTGGCACTTCCAGACCACAGATTATAGGTATTAGTGAAACATGGCTGACTGTAGATGATATAACTAGTGGGATTGAATGTGATGGGTATAGTGTGTTCAGGAATGACAGAGAGAATAAAATGGGGGGAGGAGTATTGTTGATGATAGCTGATGAGCTCCAGCCAAGGAGAATAGAAGTTGAATTGCAGGATAGAGAAAAGAGCACATTTGAGGCCATTTGGTGTGAGATTGTGGCTAGCAGAACTAAATATACAATTGGGTGCTGCTATAGACCAGGTGATGGAAAAGATGGGTGACAGTATGCACAAGCAAATAGAAGAAATGGGTGGAAGGAGGGTGATTATTATGGGAGATTTCAACTATGGTCACATTGATTGGAGTGAGGAGAGGACACACAGAAGGAAGGAACTGGATTTCATGCGGTTATTAAGGGATAACCATCTGTGACAGCATGTAATCGAAAATACTAGGGGTCAGAGAATGCTTGACCTAGTAATTACATCTGAGGATTTGGCTGTAACAAATATGACCACATTGCCACCAATCGGTGAGAGTGATCATAGGGTCTTAACTTGGGAGGTGGCTAAAGGTGTAGAATTTTCAATTAAGACAGGGTACATGTGGAATTATCGGGCTGGAAAGTATGACAAGCTTAGGAGTTTGATTGGTTCAGTGCCATGGCATGTACAACTGCAAGGACTAGAAGTTGATAGTGCATGGGAGGTAGTTAAGAAGTGCTTGCATGAAGCAATGGCTGACTGTATACCTAGGGTCCGAATAATAAATCAAGTAGGGGTTAAATGGATGAATAACACCATTAAGCTTGAGCTGCAAAAAAAGAAACAACTATGGAGGGAATTTAAGGAGAAGGGTGACCGGCAGGCACATGAACGGTATAAAGTGCAGGCCAGAAGGGTGACGATTGTGGTAAGAAAATCAAAAAAGGATTACGAAAGAACATTGGCCATGCAGGCTAAAGAGAATCCTAAACAGTTTTTTAGATATGTAGCAAGTAAAAGGAAAAATGTACATGGCAGATTGATTTTAAAGAATGCCGATGGTAGGGAGGTAACTGAATCAGTTGAGATAGTTGAGTTACTGAGTGAGCACTTTGCAAGAGTATATCATCCAGGTGGTGACATTGCAGAAACGAATAAACCAGTAGATTATACGGGAATTGTGGTTAATGAAGTGGAGGTGAGTAGTCTATTGCATAACCTCAATGTCAATACATCTGTGGGATTGGATGGTATAACAGCTCGTGTTGTACGAGAAGCAGCTAAAGAATTGTCAGTACCCTTGACCATTTTGTTTAATTTGAGTCTCGGGTCTGGTTTGTCCCGAGCGGGTGGAAAGAGGGGAAAATAGTTCCACTGCATAAAGGTGGTTCCAAGACTGCTGTTGTAAATTACCGACCAATTAGCATATCAGGAATCATTGTCAAGGTCTTAGAGAAATTAGTCAAGAAAAGAATACAGGATTGGATAGATGAAAATGGGATATTGTATGGGGGACAACATGGTTTTGTGAAGGGTAGATCATGCCTCAGTAACTTGCTCACATTTTATAACACAGTGACGGCTGAACTGGATAGGGGTAATGGGTTTACAGTGATACTACTGGACCTTGCCAAGGCCTTTGATAGGATACCACATGGAACCCTAATCAGTAAATTGGAGCAGATGGGTATAGATATAGAGTTGGTGAGATGGATAGGAGGGTGGTTGAAGGAGAGATATCAAAGAGTGGTTTATTCAGGAGTGGAGTCTAAAAGACGTCTTGTGACTAGTGGAGTGCCACAGGGCTCTGTTTTTGGACCACTGCTTTTCAATTTGTTCATCAATGATACTGGAAAGGATCTGAGAGGAAGTGTTCACTTGTTTGCTGATGATGCAAAGTTGGGTAGAGCAATTGTGAGTGCACAGGATGTCAAAATTTTACAGGATAATTTGGATAGTTTGGAGGACTGGGCTAGGAAAAATGGATGTCAATTTAATGTGGCAAAGTGTAAGGTTATGCACTTTGGGGTGAAAAGAATAGCAGCAGTATATCGCATTGGTGGAACCGTACTCCAGGAGATTGATGAGGCCAGGGATTTGGGAGTGTTGGTGGATAGGGAGTTGAAGTTTAGGGGGCACATTGCAAAAGTAACTAAAACAGCTCACCAAATCACTTGGCTTCTGAAAAATACTTTAACATGCAGAGACGAACAAGTTGTTGTTCCTCTGTATCGAGCCTTGATAAGACCCCATCTGGACTTCTGTGCCCAGTTATGGGCACCAGGGTTTCTTCGTGATGGGGAGGAAGTGGAGAGGGTCCAGAGACGAGTGACCAAGATGATAGCTGGTCTGTGGAATGAACCTTATGAGAATAGGTTGAAGATTTGTGGGTTGCAGAAATTGGACGATAGGCGGAGGGGTGATATGATTGAGACATTCAAATTACTGAAGGGTTTTTATAAGATTGATCCAGAAGATATTTTTGAAAATATGACTGGTGGTGGGAGGACTAGGGGCCATGCATGGAAGCTGGGCAAGAGCGTGGTTGACAAGGGTGTTAGAGCTAGGTTCTTTACTTGGAGAGTGGTAAATGAGTGGAATAAGCTTCCAGAGTCTGTTGTGGGTGCTACGACCGTGAATGAGTTCAAGGCAAGGTATGATAGATACTGTGTGAATGTTGAATAGTTGTTCTTGACATGATGTTAGGGCCTCCCTCGATGAGTCTGTCGACTCCTTGGAGTTTCCCGGAACAATAATAATAATAGTCAAGAGAACTACATTATTATCCCATATATCTGGGGAACTTTAAAATTATTAAAAGATATAACATCCAAATCTCTTTTAGGTCTTAATAAAAATTAGCCACCCTTATCCATTCATCCTCCCAAAAAAATCTTCTCCATCAGTTTCCTGCTAATGATTTGAATTATCTGGTTATCTGTATGATCCTACACTTATGAACTGACTTAAGACAGGAGTGGATGAACATAAAATACATCCAGTACCTACACTTGCTGACTATGCCAGTGATTTTAATTGCCGATTCATTTAGGGAAAAAATTTGTTATTATGCAGATATTTAAATCTGAGATACTATTTTTGGAATCAGCCACATCCCTACAATTCCTCCAACTTATGAAATATAGCTGCCTCAAATTAGCAAAAAACTGATAGATCATTATTAGGAGACTGTGAACCCAACATCTGTGCTTCCAGTTAAGACTACAGTGCATGATGTAATCTTACCTCTGGGCTTCTGAAGATGCCTTGGTGACCAAGACAAAATATTGGCATAATAATAATAATTAAATAACTTCAATTGATTATTATTTCTAATAGTTTAACATGAATGTTGTTTGCTCTTTTGATATGGAGCCATTAAAGAATGGCCTGAATGACTCAATGTAAAATATTTTTGATCTAAATAAACACACTTAAAGAATATGATTAAAAAATTAAACTACTTTCAATAAAAGCGGTTTAATTTTTTATTTTCTTTTAGCAATATGTCTTAATTTGATATTATTGCAGTACAAAACCCTGTATTATTTTCATTTGAATTATAGGAGTTCTAAAAAATGAAATAAAAATAAACCTCTTAAATATCTTGTTGAGAATTATTTCTGTTAATAAATATGTATTCTTCTGAATTTTTGTTTAAGTAGCAGAATGGGTGGTGGTGGGGGGGGGAATACTATAGAAAGAAAATTGTAGATCATTCATGTAAGTGCAGTTTGTATATATATAAGGGGGGGGGGTGGAGGGGAATCATTGGCGAGCTGTGATATATATTTTTGTCTGCATTTAGTTTTAAATATTATTTTGACTGATTGCAAATAAATCTATTTTCAGTAAGTCCTGGTCCATTCTTTCCAAGACGAGGTCAGAAAATAACATCAGCTAAAAACAGTGTTCGGCCTCAGAGACCTATGTTGCAAATGTTTCTTCATCCCAGCCAGCTTGAAGCTGCAAAAGTATGTATAACAGCTTTTTTGCTTAGCTCAGTATCAAGGATTTTCATATTGTGTTGTGTACTTTTTAATATGATTTTTTTTATTATTCATTTAATGTTGAACTGCAGGAATTAATTTCATTTCCTGATCCTGATTTACACTCACACATATACCCACACTTCAACATGCAGGCATTCGAAACTGAAATCCTATGGAATAGGTTGGTTAATCCTTATTCCCAGAGTGTCTTATGTCTGTAGAGGTGTGCACAGCCGGTTTGCCTGTTCTGAGGGACAAAAAATCTGAGTTTCCAGGTGAAACCCTTCACCTCCATATGAGACCAGCTAATTCACCTTTAATTGAAAGAGACTATAAAGATTCCTCATGTCATGGACAGGAATCGAACCCAGGTCTTTCTGACCAAAGGGCTTCGTCTATACTGACTGAGCTATGGAGGCTCTTAATTTCATTTACGAATTGTAATTTTTAAGTATTTGCTGCATTCTAAACAGTTTCTTCATTCAGTTGATATAACACAATTTACAATATAAATCATCACGAGCAACATAAATTATGTCAGAAATTGATTTCCTCGCTGGAAGGCAATTCCAGTGCAAATCTTTGCTTATACTATACGCAATTTTATTTAAGTTTCAATTTTGTCCCATATTTCAACTGTTGCTTTCTTTCTTTCTTTCTAATAGATTTTTTAAAGTGTGTGTGTGACATTCACTCACAAAGATTGTAAACCCATAGTGCATTACTTTAAGATTACACAGTGGTCAGCATTTGTCGTGAAGAATTTATGGAGACAAAAACACCATACGTGTTGGAGTGATTATTTTAATTATGAAAATAACACTTGATGTTTTGACCTGTGTGTTGGGTCATCATCTGGAAAACATACACATGCACAGGACACAAGCTACATGACACCACACCAGAGTGAGATAAATCTAAATGCATTGTTAATCATTTACCCTAGCCTGACCTAGTGAAAAAAAAAATTATTTAAATAATAATAATAATAATAAATTTAAAAAATTATACATAAATATATTATTATTTTATTGCATCTCCATGGAGTCCAGAGACCCAAATCAACTATCATACACACAAATCCTGTCTTACCTCTTCTTGAATCCATTACCGTCAGGGAACTCGCAACAAATTCTGGCAATACATTCCACTCACAACTCTCCACACAAAATATCTTGTCTGCACACCCCTACTAACCACACCTTACACAACTTCTACAGATGGCCCCTAGTTCACTATCTGTCATATTTTGAAAAATTTCACTTCCATCAATTTTATAAAACCCCTTTAATATCTTAAATGTTTCTATCATGTCTCATCTTGTTCACTTGTCTCTGAATCCTCTCGACCACCTTCTGGTTCTCAAGAAACCCAGATTTATAGCCTTATAAATAGGAATAATAACTTCCTTATCTTTACATGTTAGCATCTTTTCAACATCCAAGTAATCCTTTGAGCTATTTTACCAACTTTTGCATATGCTCTCTGAACTTTAACTCTTTGTCCACCATTATGCCCAAGTCCTTAGCCTCATCAATTTTCTGCAATCCAATACCATCAATATCATACACCATATTAAACCTTTTTAACCCAAAGTGCATAACTTTACATTTTGCAACATTAAATTGATAATCATTATCCTTTGCCTGCAATGCCAATTTATTTGAATCATCCTGCAGGATATCTACATCACCTTTATCAACTATTGCTCTCCCCAGTTTTGTATCATCAGTAAACAACTGAATAGCCTTTCTAAATCTTTTCCTATGTCATTGATATACAAATTAAAGAGTAATGGCCCTAGTACCAAACCCTGAGGTACTCTGCTGATCACCATTATTCTCATAGATTCCACTCCAACATATACTACTCTCTGGTGTCTGTCAGTTGGCCATCCCCTATCCATGCTACTAGGCTCATATCCATTATCATTGCTTCAGTTTTTGTAATAGTTTTCCATGAGGTATTCTGTCAGATGCCTTGGCAAAGTCGAGCACTATCATGGTGTAGCCATTATCTTTATCCAATTCTGCTGTCACTTTATTATAAAATGTGAATAAGTTATTTGACAGCACCTATCCTTTACAAAACCATGCTGCTCACTATAGAGTATCACATTCCTATCCACCCACTGTTGTATTTTACCTTTCACCAGCTTTTCCAATACTTTAACAATCACTCCCGATATATTAAATGGTCTGTGGTTTGCTGTCTCTGTCTTGGAGCTATCTTTATGCAATGATACTATCTTACCCTCTTTCCAACCCTGCCAGAAATTAGACATAGATTGACCAACTTCGTCAGAGGCAGTGGCAATTCTTTTGCATATGCACATTTTTTTTAATATGCTGAACATCTCCTCTTCATCTACTTTAATGTTGATGTGCATATCTGTAATATCATCAACTGTAAAATCACCACCTGGATGATACACCTTTGCAAAATGATCACTCAGCAACTCAACTATTTCTTTTGGTTCAGCCACCTTCCTACCATGAGCATTGTTTAAAGTCATTCTACCATAGTAATTTTCCCTCTTACTTGCTACGTAACGAAAAAACTCTTTTAGGTTTACTTTGGCCTGTTTGGCTAATTCTTTCTCATTGTGTGATTTGGCCTTCCTCACCATACTACCCATCCTTCTTGCTTGCACTTTGTACTGCTCAAAAGTATGCTGATTGCTTTTTTCTTTATATTTCCTCCACAATGTTTCAATCTTTTGCAGCTCTTGCTTTATATCCCTGCTCATCCACTTAATTCTGACTTGATTTATCTTCCTGACCTTCAGTATGCAGTCCAATACTGCTACTCTTAAGCAATCTCTAACCATTTCCCATGCACTACTAACATTCTTTCCTTGTAGTTCCTCAATCTATGTTCCAAGATGACTCCTGAGTCTCTCATAATCACCAGCCTTATGGTTGAACATAAACCCCTTCTTGAAAGAGAACTCCACATGTTTAGCAACTTCGCAGAACAAGACCACATGCTCACTCTCTCCGATTGGAGGCAGAATGTCTACCTTAGTTATGGATACATCTTTTGATGCTATTATTAGATCCAACACCCTCAAACCCCTTGTCCCTCTAATAACAGTTATTTCATGTAATTATCCTTTACAACTGTATAAATTCCATTTCCATCTTACCATGCCCTTTCTTCCCTCCAATCAATGTACTTATAGTTTGTCTCCCATAATAATTGTTCTCATTGTGCTAATCTGCCAATACATAGTATTGTGGACCAGGTCTATAGCTGCACCCAACAAGGTCAACGTTTTTTGTCCTATTTGCCTCTATTTCACATCAGACACCCCCAAATGAACCATCTCCCTCAGACCTAAAATGCCTTTTAACTTCTAGTTTTGTTGGTTGTAATTCTGCAGCTACCATCAGTAATGCCCACCTCCTGTCCTCCCTGAAAATACAATACCCTTTACATTTTATCCCTGTAACTATATAATTTTCAGTCAACCGGGTGTAACTGATGCTTATAATTTTTGGCCAAGTCAAGCTGACCAATGCCAAAAACTCCTCACCCTTATTGCTGATATTTCTTGAATTTGTATACATGCATTTCAACATCCCTTTGTACCCATTTGTTGGTTGTAATTCTGCAGCTACCATCAGCAATGCCCACCTCCTGTCCTCCCTGAAAATACAATACCCTTTACATTTTATCCCTGTAACTATATAATTTTCAGTCAACCGGGTGTCACTGATGCTTATAATTTTTGGCCAAGTCAAGCTGACCAATGCCAAAAACTCCTCACCCTTATTGCTGATATTTCTTGAATTTGTATACATGCATTTCAACATCCCTTTGTACCCATAGTTCCCTTTATGTAATGTCATTATCAACCTATTCAAGTTGGAGACCTGTGAATTCCCATTCAGCATTGCATAATCATTACTGTACACAAACTCATTTATCACAGGGGATGGGCAGACATATGCTTGATTTCATCCTCCTTAATATCTCTAGGTTCCCTGGTTTTGCACATCTAACTCCAAAACCATTTAAATCTAGTCTGTTTGTAAATATATATAAGACTTTTCATCCATCAAATTCACTATATACATTAATAAACTGCACAGTCTAATTTGACTCATTGCTAATCATGGCTCTTCTCAGTTCTGTCCTATCATTTCAAGGCAGCAGACTCACAAACTTTACTTTCCTACTCTTCATTTTTGCTTCAATTAACAATTCTTTCATATCTTCTCTCATTGCATATTTCTCACCTTTTAAATCATTTGTACCATCCAAAACACTTAACTCATTTGCTTTATTCTTCTGCATACTTAAAGCATCACTAACATTCTTTTATCTTCACACCTGGAAAACATGCTTTTGTCACTTTCTCATTAAGTATAATGAGACATTAAGTATATAGAAAATCCCAGTTCCTTGCACTTTTATGCTTTTCCTATTCACTCTTTCTTTCATTGTCCATCCTTCTATACCACACGCCAATTGTTTCTCCAGTCACTCGAGTTCACAATTCGTCCTGTGAAGGAGTCCATGTAAGCATGCAATTTTTTTCTGCACTAGCATCTCATCATCCTCCACATTATTACTTTCAACCGCTTCTTTCAAACTCTCATTCGTATTTTATGCACCATCTTTCACTGCTTCTGCTACATTCTCTACAACTCTTTGACAATCCTACCTTATATTCTTATTATCAGTCACTTCATTCTTTTGCAACTCACATTTCTTATACTCACTTCCGAAACATTTCCGACAAATATTTTCTCCATTCTTGCTCTCATGCCACAAATCATTCACTCTCAGCAATGAAATTAAACACACCCTACATTACATGCCTACACATTGATATCAGTCAACATCAATGTCTTGGTTGCCATTTTTCTCATGTATAGCGCTGCCATAATGAAAAACGATTCTGAAAAGTATATCACTCAATAATAGTTGAATAAACAATACAACTTAACTACACAGCCAAAGGTAAATAAAATAACCCAAAATATATATAACAATTTTGCTAATGTCTAAGGACAATGCTAGTGCCCTTCAAAATAAAATAGATTTTTATACATATAAGTATAATAATATACAGATGATAAAAAAAAAATCTAAATAAATAAAAAGTAAAGTGGATCCACATTAAACACATCTCTACAGTTCTATTATATTAAGGTTTTCTTGTATTGGGGTTCTGCCATCATGTTCTGGATACTATATAGGTTGCAGATAAATTCTCCAGATCCTCGGAATTACTAATCTATCATTCTTGTTTAGATTCGGATGATGTTTCATCATCTCACAAGCTTCCTTGAACTTTCTTTCAAACCAGGTTTTGATGCCTTTGCAGTTGATTCTGTGACATGTTTGAAGTGCATGGTGTGATAGGCATATTTTACCATAGTGGAGGAATGTAATGTGCCGTTTTTATGTTTGTCTTTTCTTATTGGGATGGTGTGCCCTGTTTCCCCTATGTAGGGTAAGGTAGGTTGCAAGTGAATTTTGTATATCCCTGGGTGGGCAAGGTAGGAAAGAGGATCTTTGGATGAGCTGAGTGTGTTTTTTAATTTATAGGTGGTTTGAAGGTTGCCTTAATGTATTTATGTAGTGTTTTATGTATTTTTTCTAATATTGCCCTAATGCATGATATGGCTATGGCATTTTTGTAATCCTTTTTGCTTTTAATGATATTACGGTGGAGGATCTTGTGATTTTTTTTTTTTTTTTTTTTTTTTTTTGTTATAGCCATTTTTTTAAATAAATGTTTGGCTAATAATTTCATATTCCTTTTCAGCACCTGCTCATTGGAGCAAATTGTTAGGGGCCTATGTTTGAGGGTGCTGATGACTCCCTAGTTTTTGTGTTGGATGGTAGTATGAATATTTGTGTTTGTGGTAGACCATGAATGAAAGGCAGCCTGAGGGGGAAGACATGTGAAAAGTGTGTTTAAAAAAGGAAGAGCGTTATTGTTTTCAGTCTCGATGATAAATTGAATATGTTTGTATCATTTGTTCAGGTGGCTTAGGAATGTATTTAATGTTTCACAGCTGTGGGGCCAAATGGCAAAAATATTATCAATATATCTGAAACAGACTTTAGGCTTGCTGAATCTAGAGTTCGTTGCTCAAAATCTTCCATGTAAAAGCTAGCTATAGGGGGGAGAAAGTGGTGAGTCCATGGCCATACTTTCTTTTTGCAGATAGAAATTATTTTGCCACATGAAATACACAAAGTGAAGTCAGGACATTAAGTGAAAAGGGCAGTTATGTCAAAGCTAACTAATAATTCTTTGTTGTTGAGTGTGATGTTTTCAATTTTGTTGATGAAATGTGTATTTTTTATGCAGGAGGAAGAATGAATAATACATTAGTACAAAGGATGGGCAAAAGCTTTTTTTTTCATTCCTTATAATGTTATATAAGGTTATGTGATTTTATACTATAGTTTTCTTGAACTATTTCTGATTGTTATTAATCAATATTTTATCTGTGAAATAAAACTTACAGTGTGAAATTTTGTATTGAAAAGCAAAAAATATATTTTTGGAAATGGATATCTTTCTATAGAATGAACATTCAGCAGTGCATTTGCTTGTATGGTTGAACCCCATCCTATTAAAAAAAAAATGGTTCCTTAAAATTTATTCCCTTTTTTTGAGGAACTGGAAATAGCATTTAGCCATAGCATCTTGAAGAAAAATTCATCCAACATTGCTACATGCACACACATTATGAAGTTTGAAAAGTTTAAAAACATGGTTTTAATTTTTTTTGAGGTTTTGTCAACTCATTCTTATTTTGTTGCTTGTTAACTTATCAATCATTGAAAATGGACTCCATCAGTAATCCTGTGTTTTGCAGACTTGCAGGTTTTTTTCCATAAGAACTTCAGAAAAGTAACATAAAAGTTTGTTCTTACTCTCTCTTTTCTTTATCAATATTGCAAGGGAATGTTGACTGAATTTTATATAGATTAGTTTTAGGTATTATTTCTGGGAAAACTCCCATGTTACTCCTCTTAAAAACTATTATTTTTATGGCTGTTTTGCCTACTTTTGTTTAGGAGTGCCCCGTTTTTTAATGTCATTGGCTTTTTACTCAAGAATTCTTAGGGCATTGTAGATGTATTTTAGAGACTACTATATGTAGCATAATAGCAGAAAATTTGCACATACCTTTTCTTGGATGTTGTTGCCTGTCTTCTTTCTGTGGTGTGCATACTTCTGCTGTTATGGTGTTGAAAGGGGAGTGGGGGGGGGGGGGTTAGGCAATGTGTCAGAATTAATTTGAAAAAACCCGGGTTTTTTCAATGACATTAAAAAAAAGGGACACTCCTAAACAAAAGCAGGCAAAATAGCCATAAAAATAATAGTTTTTAAGAGGAGTAACATGGGAGTTTTCCCAGAAATAATACTTATATTACTGAGGATATAAGACATTCTTCTGGAGATAACCAAGTAGATTGCATTATCTCAGTGTCCCCCATCTATGTAAGGCATCTGTTCTTGCTGGATTGTACCTAACAGTGACAGTACTGACCCTTTTCATTCTTATTCTTTGTCTATGCTTTTCTTCCTGTATCCTTCAATCTACTTCTCCTGAGTCTTTATTAATATCTTGTCTTCCAAACCACCATCACTAGGATCCAATGCCCCTTGTTGCCATGTTTTAAATGATGATCTCTTCAATTTCAAATCCCCAGTATACTCTAATGTCCTGAACCAGTGTGAAGTTGTTAGGATCAATGATAACATAATCCATGAGGCAATGTTTCTTTTTTTTTCTTGTCTTCCCTCTCTGAATTTGTGCACATCTCTTTATATAAACCTCATTTAATTTTTACCAATCCATGTCCTGAACAGAAATCTAGCAAGTGCTTAATGTTTTTTTTCCTTTTCTCCACATTTTCCAAAAACATTTCTTCATATGTGGGATTCAACCCATTCAACAAGGTTCAGGTTTTCTTTATTACTAAAAATTCTGCTGCTTCATTTCAAAGGGTTCTTCCTTAATAAAATATTCTGTGGAACCATAGGCACTAATAAGTTTTATTGTTGAATTCACCATTCTGAAATTTGCCCACTTGAATAACTACTTGAAATTATTTGATGTTAAATACTATCACTATTCCTTCCTTCTCCTGATCACTATTGTCCAAATATAATAGCCCGTATTTATTATTTAGCTGCATGTACCTGTTCAAGTTTTCATGTCAGTAACACTGATTATGTCAATACTGTATGCTTTTCTGTTTCTCCTCCAGTTTGACTTCTTTTCCATTGATATCTCTTATGTTGATGGTTCCTGTCTTTAATTTGTCTGTTCATCTGTTTGTTTCTATCGCTTATTTTTCAGTCTTTGCCCTAGCCCCTCCTGAAAACTTCAGGGCCTTGTTTAATCAGGAGAGACTCCAGCTAGCATAAAATGTTATTGTGTTTGTGGTTTAAGCCAATCAGAATACAGTTTAGTTTGGTTAAGTCCCAAATTTTTAGCCCCTGTTCATTTGTTCAGTATCCAGTAGATAATGGGGATGCACCATGTTAAAGTGAAGATTGGACATCAGATCACAAGTCCCTGCTGGTTCTCCGCATTCCTTAAGAGTCTTGGAATTTTCCTCCAAGTTATCTAGCTTTGATCCAGTCTTGCTTGCTGTTTTATTTGTGCTGTTGCTTTATTTTGGTATCGTAGTAGTTTTTCATATTTGTATGTTGATGCTGTGAGTATTCCTGTGTGATGTGGACATCAAGAATTTGTAACTGTTAAATTGAAAAAACTTGATAATAAATGTTATTGGAATATTTCTTTCATGATTTTTTACACATTTATGATTATTGTACTATTTTACTTTATGAATAAATCATTGTTGATAATTTGAGTGCCCAACAAGAAATTTATTCCTTTTTATCTTATAAAGGGAGTGGATGAGGAGTATGATCGTGCCTTATTGGAATTTTATGCTCCATACCACCAGCTAATTGACATGATGTGTCGAATAGCCATCTCTCACGATGCAATTACCAGGGATCTTGTGCATCTTAGTAAGTATTTTTATAATATAATCTTTTTGCCATGATTTGACAAGCTGTATTTTCATATTATTGCTGATGTGATTTTAATATATTAAAATTATAATCACTATAGAAATCATCATGCATCACATTTTTTTGGGGAGGGGGCAATATGTTTATACACACACACACACCTTACTCCTCCTCTACCACACACACAGGGTGTCACCAAGAAATTTATACACACTTTATATTATTATATTAACTGTACTCTAATGAGCCTTATATAGTATATGGTGTGCAGTGAAACAGCAACATATAAATTAATTGCACATAGTATTCGTATCACACCTTAACCAACTGGTTCCACACAGAGAGCAGAGTAAGACAGGGATGCAATCTGTCACCAGACCTGTTCAATCTTACACTGGAAGAAGCAACCAGTAAGGCCTTAAACAAAGAAGACTCCTGAATCAAAATATATGGGAAAAATATAACAAATTTAAAATTTGCAGATGACATTGCATTACTTGCAAGCACAGAAGAAGATCTACAATGAATTTCTGATAAAATAAAGGAGGAATGTATAAAATCTGGATTAAACATAAATATAGACAAAACAAAAATTATGCAAATAGGAAAAAGAAGCACCAATCTGAAAATTGAAATTGATAGTAAGAATCTAGAGCAGGTAAAAAACTTCATCTACCTTGGAGGAGTAATTGAATACAATGGTGAAATTACAAAAGATATAAACAGATGAATCAGTCGAGCATTTCAAACTTTTGGACTACTTAATAAAATATGGGAAGTCGAGAGACATCAAACAAGCAACAAAAGTAAGAATCTATGAAACAATGGTCTTCCCAATACTCCTCTATGGAAGTGAATGATGGAATCTCAAAAAAGACTAAAGAGGAAAAATTCTTAACTACTAAAATGGGTTGGCTAAGAAGATTACTTGGAATATCTCTGCTGGATAGACTAAGAAATGAAGACATAAGGAAATGACTAAAATAAAAAATAAAATAGTAGACAAAATCCAAGAAAGAAGACTGCGGTGGTTTGGCCATGGGAATGAAGACAAACAAGGAAATAATAATCACCAAAGCGGATAAGGGAAATGCCACTGTGGTTCTTAACCAAACGGACTACATAGGTAAGCTTAATGCTTTATTGTTAGATAGGGCTACCTACCTTCCTATTGAGTATAATCCTACTAGCTCCCAAATTGGAACACTCCAAAGGCTCCTTAAGAAGGTCACTTCTTGGCCTGTGGAAGTTACCAACAAACTAACACCTTTTAACTAGCCCCCCCCCCCCCCCGAATATATGTACTTCCAAAAATACATAAACAAAATGTGCCATTACGTCCCAAAGTGGATGGCATTGATTCCCCTACATACAAATTAGCCAAACATTTAGCCAAAGCCCTCATACACTATACTGGCAACACACCATCACACATAAAAAACTCAGCCCACTTCAAAGCCAGTATGGAAAACCTCTCACTCCAACATACTAACATAATGGTCAATTTTGACATCTCCTCCCTATTCACAAATGTCCCACCAAAGGAAACCCTAGAGCTCATCCAAGCCAAATTTCCTCCTGATATCTCAGCCCTATTTCAGTTCACAATGAACTCAGGCTATTTCGTTTGGCAAGGAAAATTCTACAAACAGATAGAGGGGACAGTCATGGGTTCACCACTCTCCCCACCCCTGGCCAACTTCTTTATTGAGACTTTTGAAGAGAAAGCCTTAAACTCTGCCCCACAAAAACCCCACTGTTTGGCTTTGCTACGTTGATGATGTGTTTGCTATTTGGCCACATGGCTGAGATACACTCCACTCCTTCTTAACACACTTAAACAACCAACACCACAGAATCCAGTTCACCTTGGAGAAAGAGGAAAACAACAGTCTCCCTTTTCTAGACACTCTAATCACTCGCCAGCCTGATGGATCCTTGGTTTTTTCTGTTTACAGAAAACCCACCCATACAGGCAGATACATTCACCAGCAATTCCCCCCCCCCACCTCACAACAATATGGGGTTATAAAAACACTATATAACAGGGCAAAATTAATCTGTTCAGATGACAATGCCTAACCACTGAACTAAACCACATCCTTGATACTTTCTTAGCCAATGGCTAAAATCTTCAAAAAATCCAAAAAATATTAAAACCAGTTAACCACGAGTCCCCTTCACAACAAAGATTACACTAAATCCATCACCATTCCCTATATCCGGGGCACCTCTGAAAAAATAACCAAAATCTTAAAACATATGACCTGACTACTTGTTACAAACCATATAAAAAATTGGTATCCCTTATCCATTCCTCCTAGGACCAACCACTTTCCCTAGACCTACCTGGGGTATACCAGGTCCCTTGCAGCTGTAAACTGTTCTACTTTGGCCAAACAGGCAGAACAGTTAATATCAGAATATCCAAACACAAAGACTACATCCAGTTTCATCAGTACAGCCACTCTGGGCTTGCAGACCATGCTCTGAATACCCACTACAGAATACATTGGAAGAAAGCCACGTTAATACACCTCAGAAAGTTTAAATATGAAAGATTGTTCATAGAATCAGCCTCAGCTCCAAAAAACTTTCCAAACCTCAACAAATTTGGGTGCATGAAACTGCCCCAAATTTGGGACATCATTAGGACTCCAGGGATAACAGTAGTTTTCTCTCTTCTGCCTCATTTGCTTTTTGTAGTACCTGCGTGCATGTGTCATAGTTGTATGTTACCATGAAGGTGGCAATGTGACATTGCCGAAATATAGGAGGTATTTATTAAAGTTTCTTTTAATTAATATTCCAGTATATGTTGTAAATTCCTTAAATAATTGAATAGTCAATGTTCGCATATACAAGTGGTCGTCTTCGTTCATATAGCACTGGAATGTATATATGAATATAAATATCAGATTCATTGTACAAAATATTCAGTTTTAAGCAAATGAACATTTTTGCTTCAAGTCTGGTTATGAAATATATAATGATACACATTCCTTGCTTGGTGAAGCCTTATATAATGGCAGGTTAGTCCATATATGAGTTCTTTATAAAATGTTACATGAAACTGTGATTATAATTGAATTTGGGAAACTGTATATGAAGTATAATCAAATTCAAGTGTTAAAGAGATAAAAGGCACAATGCAGAAAGAGAGGACATCTTTAAAATAGTCTGTTCTGCTTTGCTGACAAAACATAATTAAAATGAGAGCTTTAATTAAAAGTAACTTCTGTTTTACTACAATGCATTTTGTTTTATTCTATTTATTATATATATATTTTGTTTGTTTGTTTGTTATCAGGTGCTATGGTAGCCATTGAAGGAATACCTCTTCATTTGCCTTTATTTCCAAAACTGTGGTTAGATATACTTCACTCAGATGTAAGTATTCTTATTTCAAGCATTTTGCATTCCATTTTTATTTCTAGTTGGGCTTAAGTTTGCTGTTTAAAATGTTATTACCGTATTTACTCAAATATAACTCGTTCCCCTGATTTTACTTTACAAAAAAGAAATTAAAAAATGTTTGCATATACCGCACACACGAGAAAAAGTTTAAATATGTTCATGTCGGGGCAATAGTAACTCACTCCCCATGGTAAACAACAGCCACTATACTGCAGATGCAAGAAAAACGAGTACTTTTATTGTATCACTGAATAAGGTACAGACACATTTGCAGTCTATATAATATATTTGTCAACAAATAGTGCAATTATAGACAACTTGAATAAAAACAGCAGTAACTAATGAATCACATGTCCCTCTCTCACAGAAAACAAAACTATATGTTGCACTGGCAAAGATAGTTTCTAATTAAAAACTATTGTCCAAATTTTCAATTACATGAAATAAGTGTTTGTTTGATTGCATTTGAGTTGAAGAGAATTAGCATTTCAACTCAACAATTGTTGGTTTGCCTTTGTCTTTGGATTGCTTGATTTTTTGTTCATACCACACCAATCATATGCAGGTCTTCATGGCTGCTCTATCTCTACTGGCTTACCATTGCTGTCTGTTTCGTGCTTGCTTTCACTTTTCATTAGTCATTCGTGAAGGATTGTTCATTATGTATCTCGAGTCTTGTAAATTACTAGTAATTTTTGCTTGAAATAATGGGAGAGAAGATGATGCTATTTGAGTAGATGACTTTGATGATGCATACAAGGAAACTGCTCTCGAGGCCGGAAGTAGCAATAGCAAATAGGAGATTTTTGGTAAGTTATACCCATTTTCAGTTTTTTTTTTCTGAAAACTTTAGTTTACGAAAATCCCTGCATATATCTTCCACCATGATTTTTTAGCTTTAATTTTGGGGAAAAAAGTGCAAGTTATATTCGAGTAAATACAGTATATGATTCCTTTTAAATTTAATTACAAACTTGAGTACATTTTCTAGATATAATAAATATATTTTATTAACTGTATTATTTAAGGTTTAGATTATTTCACAGTTTCCCCTGCACACAAAGCTCAATAGATTCATTGCAAAATTCTTTCATTTTATATGCAGTAAATACAGTAATTTTCATCATGACTCACCTTAAATTCTCTCAGTGTGCATACTGTCCACTTGGGTATCGACAATCAGCGTTCCATTCTGCATATCCACTCCATGCAAAAAATCTACTTACCTACATCACCTTGATCCATTTGTTAGTGATGACCTTCTGTCTGTCGTCTGCATAATAGCTCTTTTGCATCTGATAAACTTTTATATGAAAAGCTCTGCAAACTACACTCATTCACACACTTTCCTCAATCAAAAAGTGGGGGTATCTTGGTTATGGATACATTTTTTGATGCTGTTGCCCAGTTCATTACTTTGAAGCTCCAGTTCCCCTCCATCACATGCTGTTTCTGATAACTAGACCTTAATAACTGCCTAAATTTCATCTCCATCTCACTATGTGCCCTTTCCTCCCTTAATTTACCCATTTCTCATCCTGCACTACTAATCTGCCAATGAAATTCCACAGTTCTGATACAATATACTTCTGGATCCTCTCCTGTGTTTTCTTCTTAACTCCTAAATATTCAGACAATGAGATCTATGTACCATAGTCGAGATACATCTTGAACTGTGGTGCATAGTCTCGTTACAGCCCAATGAATAATATAATAAGAATATAACATTAATATCATTAAGTACGAGCTGCAGAAGAAAATGCTGTGTAGGGTATATAAAGGGAAAAGTGACCAGCAAACTCATGAACAGTACAATACTCAGGCAAGAAAGGTGACCAGCAAACTCATGAACAGTACAATGCTCAGGCAAGAAAGGTGACTAGCAAAAAGCAAAATCAGATTTTGAGAATAATCTAGTCAAGCAGGCTAAAGTAAATCCCAAAGACTTCTTTTGTTATGTGACAAGTAAGAGGAAGAGTGACTATGAAAGATTAACCTTAATGAGTGGTTAATAGTCAGTCTCATCAGTGATGATGAGAGCATGCAGGATGATTTAAATAGGCTGTCAGTATGGGCAAAAGATAATGGGTATCAGTTTAATGTAGTGAATGTAAAGTGATGCATTTTGGAAAAAATAAATTACAAGCCATATATCATATTGATGGCACTGTGCTCCAGGAAATAGATGAAGTTAGAGATTTAGGGGTGTTGGTGGTGGTGGACAGAGAGTTAAAGTTAGAGGACATATTGCTAAGGTAGCCCATAAGATTACTGTTGAAGAACACATTAACATGTAGAGATAACAACTTCCTGATTTCTGCATGTTAACGTGTTCCTTCAACAGCCTGGTAATTGTATGGGCTACCTTAGAAATGCGTCTTCTAAACTTTAACTCTCTGTCCACCACCACTACCCCTAAATCTCTGACTTCATCTATTTCCCGGAGTACAGTGCTATCAATATGCAAAGTCCTTTAAACTTTAACTCTCTAGAGGCAAGTGACCAAGATGGTGAGTTCCCTATGAGGATAGATTGAAGGTGTGTGGATTGCAGAAGTTGGTTGATAGGAAAAAAAGAGGAGATATGATAGAAACATTTAAGTTGCTTAAAGGATTTTATAGGATTGATGTAGGGGAAATGTTTCAGCAATTGGCTAGAGGGACCAGAACAAGGGGTCATCCCTGGAAGTTGAATAAAGGTGTGGTTAGAAGGCGTGTGAGGACTAGTTTATTGCTTGGAGAGTTGTGAATGAGTGGAATGGGTTGCCAGAGTCAGTTGCGAGTGCCTTGTCTGTTAATGGGTTCAAGGAGAGGTATGGTAGATTGTGGATGGATTGGTTCTTCTGCAATGAATCTTCAGCCTCCATGGAGGTGCCCGTATAATAATAATAACTATTCTTATCCTGACTTGTCAACATCCTTATAGCAGCAATTCTCTAGATGCTCTTTGCAACTGGAGACTAACACCAATCATTATTAACACTGTACTTATCATACACATTGCCTCTACTTAATTCATTTGCTCACAAGCACCTCTGGTAATTCATTTCAGTCATTCACCACTGCAGTCAAAAAAATCTACTCCTCACACCCTTACTAGCCACTTTTTACAAAACTTCCAGGGGTAACTCCTATTTATCTCTTTGCTCATTATGTATTGCAAAATTTCTTTTCTATCAGTCCTTTAGTAAGTGACTTTTAAGTTTCTATCATGTCCCCTCTTTTTTCATCTGTTAATTAAACTTTGCAATTGCACACCTTCCATCTCTTCTTAGAGGGAGCATTCGACGGACCTGCCACCATTTTCACTTATCTCAGGAATCATCATCACCACCTCTTCATCCCAAAAAACCTGAGTTACTAAATCTGTGTGCACTAGTCAAGGTGCAGCCATATCATAAGAGGGATAATAATCTTCCTATCTATACTTGTCAGTGTGTTCTTCAACATCCAAGTAATCCTTTAAACTATTTTGCCAAATTTTGCAATATGTTCTTTGAACTACAAATCATTGTCCACCATTATCCCCGATCCTTAGCCTTATAAATTTCCTGTAATCCATTACCATCAGTACAATACAAAGTATGAAATTGTTTCATCCCAAAGTGAATTACCTTACATTTTGCAACATTAAATTGACAACTATTGGCCTTTGCCCATGCTGCCAATTTATTTAAAATATCCTGCAGGTTCTCTGCATCATCTTTATTAACTATTGCCCTTCTCAATTTTGCATTGGCAAAAAACTAAAAATTTAACCTTAAATCATTTTTATATTACTAGTATGCAGATTAAACAGTATTAGCCTTATTACAGAGTCTTGAGGAACTACCATTTACCCTCATTCTCAATTATCGAAATCCAACTTACCTAGGTGTCACACTAGATAGGACCTTAAATTATAAGCGACACATAGAGAAGACATTTCAGAAAAGGAGATAGATAGGGTAAGTGGTGATAAAGGTGATTGGAAATAGTTAGGTATGAGGAAATCACAACCAACAAGTGGCTTGGATAGAACTGGTTAAAGACCTAAAAGTGAACTGCTGTGTTTGTGTACAAGTGATGAGCATCAAAAATAAAGGAGATAAAATTATTTTCCTGATAAAGTTTATTCACCCAAAAATTGTTGGAATAAGTGAAACATGGTTGAATGAGGATGATATTGTGATGGGAATAGATGTGGAAGGGTACAATGCTTTATGAGAGGATAAAGACGGGAGATGGAATGATACTAATAATATCAGGGGAATTATGTCCACTTAAGGTAAACATGAAAGAGGGGAAATAGTGGCAGTGGTTTTGAGACAGTGTAATGTGATGTGGAGGTTATAGGAAGAGACATTTAGATGGATGTCACTGTAGGCCATGGAAAATGGAGGGTGGTAACAAGAAAATGTATAAGCAACTTGGATTAATGAACAAGAGAAGGGAAATTATGGATGATTTTAATTATGACAGTATAAATTGGATAAAGAAATGACATTTGGAAATAAGGAAAATGTATTTCTTGAATTCTTGAGAAATAACTATTTTAGTCAGTATGTAAAGGAGAGCACTCAAGGATCGAGAGTTTTAGATCTAATCATTTCATCAGAGGATGCGATTGTGAATGGGGTTTTACACTTTTTTCCAGTTTGTGAGATTGATCATGAAGTGATCACCTGAGGTTGTGGCTAGCTATGTGAATACTTCTATCAAGAAATGATACTCGTAGAATTACAAGGCTGGTGATTATGAGAAGTTTAGGAGACAACTTGGAGCTGTAGCATGGAATGAGGAGTTGAGCAGAAAGAAATAACTGCTGTTTGTGAACTGTTAAAGAGATAATTAACAGCATCAATGCCTGAATGCATTCCAAAGGTCAAAAGGCTGAATAAGGTAGGTGTCAAATAGATGAATTAGGAGTTTAAGTGTGATAAGAAGAAGGCACTTTGGGGCAATGAAAGAAATAATGGTAATAGTAAGTTGCACAAAATGTATAAGGAGCAGGTATGAGAGTGACTTGGTTGATAAGGCTGACAAACATACAGTATGAACAAAAAGTAGCAAATCAGGCAAAAAAAAACTTAGAGTTTCTTATTTTTTTTTAAATATTTTTTTTATATTTTTTATGTGGCTGGTAAAAAGAAGAATGATTATAACAAGATGATTTTAGTGGATAAAAGCAGTACATTGGTAACTGCTGCAGACAGGGCTGTCACCAGATTAGATCACACTCTGAGGCAAACAATTAAATATCCCCCCCCCCCCTGTAGATTATAAGACAAAAATATAAGAAAATCTCCAATTACTATTTTGTTTTTATTACAAGAGAAACATTAATACAAAATGATTACAAAATAATATTAATTAAATGTTTGCTCTACGGGGATATTGCACAATAAAACTGTTTATAAGCTCTTCTAAATTTAAATCATAAGCTATGTCCACCTTTATCTATATAGTTGCTAGACCAACCAATCTTTCTTGGGTCATTACTGTTCACAAATATGAATTTAATGAGTTTCAATGAGTTTAAGCTTGTAAAAACTTCTTTTGTGCAATTGCTACATTAACAGGAATTGTTAGCATAGCGACAGTGCCTACTGCAATATAGCTGAACAACTGCCCTTATTAAGCAGCGCTGTGAGGCAGGCTGCCTCTATGCTACACTCTCTTGACGGTACTGGCTGCAGAGGACATAGTCAAGGTATTTAATGAGCAGCTCATCAGGATGTGTTTCGTTCTCACTGTGAAATATGGAGAAGCTCAGGTGTATAGAATGAAATGAGAGAAGACTTACTGGTTATAGAGCAAGAGATATATGAAGAGTTTAAGCCAGATGTCAATAAGGCAATAGGACTTGATGACATATCACCATGTTTCTTAAGGCAATGTTCCAGCCTTGGCCTACCTGTTTAACAAGAGTTTTGCAACAGCACAAGTCCCAAAGGAGCGGAAGGTAAAATTGTTCCATTTCACAAAGGTGATGATAAAGCTAAGGCAACAAATTATAAGCCAATCTGCATATCTGGAGTTGTAGTTAAGATGTTGGAGAAAACTAGAATATAAAAGTGGGTTGATAACAATGGTATTGTCTAACACAGATAATTTCAGCATGGGTTTGTTAAAGGAAAGTCGTGTTTTATCAACATACTTATGTACTATAACAAGGTGATGGGGGTGTTGGACAAGGGAGATGTATATATATACTGATATTTAGATTTTGCAAAAGGCTTTTGATGGATTGTCACACCACAAGTTGGTAACTAAACTGAAGCACATGGGATTGGTTGATAGATTAGTGAATTGGATAGGGCAATTGACTCTCAGTTAGGTATCAGCAAGTTGTGTATGGGGATGCAGTATCCCAAAAGAAAGTTATGGAGTGCCACCATGGGTCTGTTTTAAGACCATTGTTATTTAATTTATTTATTAATGATATTGGGATGGGTTTAACTGGTGATAAATAACTGTTTGCAGATTATGAAAACTGGAGAAAGTGATGAGGAATCAAGCTGTGGCTATACAAGAGGACGTGTATAGCCACAGCTTGCATATACAAGAGGACTTGTATGAGTGGGCAGCACTCTGGAAGAACTGTCAATTCAATGTTGCAAAGTGTAAGGTTCTAAAAATTGGTAGGCAACAATTGGATGCAAAGTATGTACTTACTGGGGAAGTTTTGGAGGAAGTGGAGGAGACAAGAAACCTTGCATGTTGATGGACAAGAATCAGAAGTTCATAGGTCACATTGCATAAGTTGTGAAGTCATCACATCAGATTATGGCAATGATATAGAGAACCTTAATATGCAGAAATAAAGAGATTCTTGTTCCATTGTATAAGGTCCTGATCAAGCCCCATATGGATCATTACACACAGATTTGATTCCTCGGTTTTCATGGCGATGAGGCTATGTTGGAAAGTGTTCAGAGAAGACAGATTAAGGTCATAACCTTTTCTTTTGAATGTTTGAATATGAAGACAGAATGAGTGAACGTACTTGGACAAGTACATTCACTCATTCTGTGACAAGTAGTTTGCAAAGCCTTTTGGATAGGAGGAAGAGGGGATATGATTGAGACATTTAAGTTGATAGAAGATTGTTTTTTGGCTAATGTGGAAGAAATTTTTTGTAGAATGGGAGAAGGGGGTGGAATAATGGGACATCCCTGGAAGCTGTAATAAGCATTGTATGATGATCTTTGTGTGTAACAGTACATACCTTTCACAATGAGTTTTTCACTTCATGGAGGTCTGGTGTTAATAATAAAATGTAACCAGATTACTGAAATATGATCTCCTTGATAAACCTTCTGCTCTCTGTTAGATTACTATTTTCATAAATCCAGCCTTTTATTCTTATTCTCACCCCCTTCCACATTTTCATTACTGCCCCTGAAATATAAACTAGCTGAGATAATTTATTACTGATTTGGATTATCCTCTTATGCAATGTCACTATCTTTCTCTCCTTCTACTCTTCAGGAATTTATATATATAAATCAATCCTACATATGAGAGGTCACTATAACATGATAGTGCTATGGGTGATCAGATGATTAGGGTAAAAGAAGGAATCTGTTCATATATTTCATGAACTACTGTAGGTGAGAAAAGCTCTTCATTTGGTAAAAATGGTGGGGAAAGCCTATTCAAAGTAAAAAACAGAGAGGTAGATTAAATGGGGAAAGATGAGAAGTTGATTCAATAGTTTGAAGTTGAACTCTGGATATTACTCAAAACTGTTTGTGTTCTTAGGTTAGAACACAAACAGTTATGTTTCCTCTACATGTTTAGAGGAAAGTTGAGGAATAGTAGTGGCTAGTTTGATACAGAAGTATCCATAAAAATATCTATAAAAAAGACATAATGCAGAAACAGAGTGCATATGAAAAAGCATTTGGAGAAGTTTGTGAGAGCTGAGTCGTCTGCTAAGTGGATGACTTCGTGAATTTTCCATTATCTAAGACTCTCATTGAATATGAAGGAAGGCTGTAATAATAATAATAACAATTTTTTTTGAATACATAAAATGATGTCCCATTCTGTCCTACAGCCTTATCACATCAATATTGCTTACCTGATATCCTAAATTCCACATTCATCACCTTCCTGGCCAGAGTTTCAATTACTTCAGTCCAATGTGTCCTGCTAACCCATGCATATGTGAGCACCACACATCCAAAAGGGCATGCAGACACACCTTGTAACTGTGTGCACAAAATTTTTCTTTCAGAATTTCTAATTTACAGTCAATAATTTTTGAACATACCATAAAAAGGAATTATATGATAAATGATGTTTGTTACTTATTTTTATTTAGTAATTTAGCAAGTCACAGAGGCATATTTGGAGTATGGAGAAGTCACAATAAATGATATCAGTGAAACTTGCTATAGATCTAGGAATGAACTGTTATGTTTGTATACAAATGCTAGAGGTGTAAGAAACAAGGCAAATAAAATAGTTGCATTAATTGAATCTGTTCACTCAAAAATTGTTGGAATAAGTGAGACATTTTTAGATGAGGATGACATCCTGACAGGAATAGAGATGGAAGAGTATGATGTGTGTGTGGGGTGCTTAAGGGTCAAAGCTGTATAACTGAGAGGAGACCTCCACATAGCCTTTAAAGGAATGCGGAGAACCGACCAGGGCTTCTGACCTAATGTCCAATCCTCACCTTCTCGTGGTGCACCCTGTTGGGTATCTACTTTGATACTGAACGAACGAGGATGGGCTGGCAATTTGGGATTTAGCCGACCAAATTGTATTCTTATTGGTTAAACCAAAATAAAAAATGATGGTACAACATGACAAAATTTCATGCCGGCTGGGGCGTCACCTGGTTAAACAAGGCTCCCGTTGTTTTCGCCAGGGAACCAGGGCGAACAGCGAAAAGTCAGCTACCGGAACAAATCTGAAAACAAACCCCAACTCAACATCACCAGAGTTAAAGATCGGTACTATCAACGTAAGAAGCCTGAATGGCAAAGAAATGGAGCTAGCTGAGGAATTAGATAAGTACCAGATCGACATAATAGGGGTGACTGAAACAAAAAAGACCAAAACTGGTGAGATCTTTCTGAGCAATAAATACAAAATGTTATATTCAGGCAATAACAATCAAGGAAAAGAAGGAGTAGCCATAGTATTCAACACAAAATACGAGGCTAATCTTCTTGAATGGCAGTCAGTCTCAAGTAGAGTAATGTGGGCAAATATGAGAATGGGGAACTGGACAATGAGACTTATTTGTGCCTATGGTCCCACAGAAGGTTCTACTAAGGTAGAAGTGGAGGAATTTTTTGATGCTTTAGAAAAAGCAACTGACACAATGAAAAAGGAAAAGTTGGTCCTTGTTGGGGATCTAAATAGTAGAGTAGGAAATGATTGTGAGACATACAAAAATATTTTGGGAAAATTTGGAGAAAAGAGCAAAGCTAATAATAATGGCAAATATCTGTTGGATTTCTGCTCAGGACATGGACTGGTTATTACTAACACCATGTTCCAACATAAAAATGTGCACAAATTCACATGGAGAGAAGAGGCTAGGAATAAGAAAAGTCTCATTGACTATGTTATTGTTGATAGTGATGTTTTCTCCCTGGTGCAGGACACCAGAGTGTACAGAGGATTTTAAATTGGAAGTGATCACTATTTAGTCTTGAGCAGGATAAAATTGAATTTCATATTGAAAAGAATAACATGTAAGAAAGTTTTAAAGCGAATAAAAGTTGAGCAGCTCTCAGATGTAAACTGTAGACTAAAATACAGAAATATTATTGAAAAGAAAATGAAAGAGTTTGAGAACAGGAATCAAACCTTGGAGATTCAGTGGCAAACTCTGAAGTAAACATTGATTGATTCTGCCAGAGAGGCATGTGGTGAGGTTATGTGCAAAGATAAAAAAATCAGAACTTCCTGGTGGACACAGGAAGTTAAAGAGGCAGTGAAGGAAAAGAAGAAAGCATATCAAAAGTTCCTGGCAAATAAGTCAGCTTTTACTCTTACAGAATACAGAGACAAATGTAAGAAAGCTAAACAGTGTGTAAAACTAGCTAAACAAAAGTCATGGGAGGACTTTGGCAAGAATATAGAAAATAAATATCAAGAAGGTGGCAAAATATTCTGGAGGTTGTTGAAGAAGCTTAGGAATGGAGGAAAGAGTGCTGTAAAAGGAATTAGAGATGATAAAGGTGAAATGAAAACAGGAGAAAAAGATATCCTTGAAGTATGGAGTAATTACTTTGAAAAACTGCTAAATGAAACAAGCAGTGATGACAGCACAGTGATAAAAAACACTGACCAGGCATGCAGTCAGGAATACATATCCATACTTGAAGTAGAAAAAGCCATCAAAGGCTTGAAATGTGGAAAGGCAGCAGGAGTAGATGATATTCGACCAGAAATGCTGAAGTATGGTGGTATAAGAGTCTTACAGTGGCTGCACTGCATAGTTCAGAAAGCCTGGACAGAGGGACGAATTTCCGATGATTGGAGTAGAGCTCTCATAGTACCCATATATAAAAAGGGAAATAAAACTGAATGTGAGAATTACAGAGGTATTTCCCTACTGAATGTTCCTGGCAAGATCTATGCAAGTATACTTGAGAAACGGTTGAGAAGAATTGTGGAAGAAAAGCTTGGTGAAGAACAAGCTGGATTCAGGCCAAATAGAGGCTGTCAGGATCAGATCTTCACTTTACGACAAATAGTCGAGAAAGCATGGGAATATAACAAAGATCTGTATTTAAGTTTTGTCGATTTGGAAAAGGCATATGACAAGGTGCCAAGAGAGAAGCTATTCAATAAGCTGCAGTTATATGGTGTCAATGGGGCATTATATCTTGCAATACTTAGTCTTTATTTGAGTTGTGAGTCAGCAGTTAGAATTGAAGGAAGTACAGGAAGATGGTTTAATGTTAAATCTGGTGTCAGACAAGGATGTACATTATCAACTCTGTTATTCATTATCTATATGGATCACATTATGAAGGAATGTGGTATTAAACCTGATATCAAAATTGGAGATGTTAATGTCAGCTCTTTGCTTTATGCGGATGATGTTATACTTCTAAATAAATCCGCTACAAGTTTCTCTGACTAAATTGAATAGCTGTTGTAATAGATATGGTATGAAGGTCAGCAATAAAAAGACAAAGACAATGAAAATAGGCAGAATCATTGAAAATGTCAACTGTGTTGTGAATGGAGAACCTGTGGAACAAGTAAAACATTTCAGCTACTTAGGCACAATTTTTACTGAAGATGGTAAACTAAATATAGAAATAGACAACAGAATCAGCAAAGCTGGTATGGTAAGAAGTCAATTGAATAAATCCATATGGAATAAGACAGAGATTAGTCGGAACACTAAATTAGCTGTATACAAGACAGTGTTCAAACCAGTTTTAACTTATGGATGTGAGAGCTGGGTCAGAAGTAAAATACTTGACCAAAGACTAGAGACTGCAGATATGAGAGTCCTGAGAAAGATTAGAGGCATAAACAGATGGCATCAATGGCAATATCATATTAAAAACGAGAATATTAGGAAAGAATTGAACATTGTCAGCATCCAGGAATGTGTTAGCAGAGCTAATCTCAGATGGTATGGTCACTTAAATAGAATGGGAGAGGAAAGATTAGCAAAACAAGTGTTCTCTGCCAGGTTGGCAGGAAAACGACCCAGAGGAAGACCAAGATATAGGTGGATTGATACGGTACAAAGTGCCTTAGACGATAGAAATATAAGATCTGATAATGTTGGAGTCTTGACAAGTAACAGACTGATTTGGAGGAAAATTGTAGATAGGAAGTTAGTAATGATGTAATTTTTTCATGTAGTACTGTCATATCCTGTACACCCCTTGAGTGTACATGGCAGGAATTTGATGATGATGATGTGTTTTGTGAAGATAGAAAGGGTAAAAAAAAGGGGGGGGGAGTGCTATTGATGATAGAGAAAGAGTTATGTCCGTACAAGGTTTTTTTTTTTTTTATTTCATATCCAAACAAAGCAGTACAATAGTAAGTAAGTGGTACAACATGATTTACAACAAATTAGGATGCATTACAATGAGATCAGCTTAGATTTGGTAGGTGAATTATACAGGGAATAATAATTAAATATGAAAAAAAAGGAAACTATACATCACTTATATACAATAAACATGGTCAGATGTTCCTCCAGTATCTTGCACAATCAACTGCTCTTTCTGTGCAGGATGTAAGGTCCTCTTTTGCACAAAGCGATGGAAGAAAGGGACAAGAAACATGGTCAGATGTTCCTCCAGTATCTTGCACAATCAACTGCTCTTTCTGTGCAGGATGTAAGGTCCTCTTTTGCACAAAGCGATGGAAGAAAGGGACAAGAAAGAAGGTGTTCCATGGACTGGGTTGTCCCACACTCACAATTGTCTGGACCAGTGAGGTAGCCCCATTTGATGAGGTTTTGTTTGCAGTGTTCTGTCGTCCGGAGTCTGTTTAGGCTTTTCCAAGTATTCCAGTCCAAGTGGGCACCATGTGGAAGATGTTCGGCTGTTGGAATACCAGTATTTTTTCAGGATATGGTGCAAGCCATTGTTGAAGTCTTGTCTCTGGTAGGTTTTTAGGTAGTTCAACAGTTGTCCATACTAGGTAGAGATGCAAGAGGGAAATAGTGCTAGTGGTTTTGAGGCAGTATGGTGTGAGAAAGAGGTGAATAGAATGAAATGCTTCATTAGATGTTGTTATAGACCTGGTAATGTGGATGGTAGTTACCATGAAATGTATAATCAAATTAGTCAAGCGAATAAGAAAAAGGGTGATCATTATAGGAGATTTTAATTTACGGCAATATAGACTTGTTGGGATAATGAGATAGCAACTGGAAGTAAAGGAAATGAGTTTCTTGAGTTTTGACAACTACCTCAGGCAGTAATCAACAGAGGGCATACAAGAGATTGAGGGTCTTGAATTTGTTATTATAAATGAGATGTCAAATCTTTCACCAGTTGGTGAGAGTGACTATGAAGTGATTACCTGGGTGGTTTCCAGCAGTGTGAGGACCTCTGTGAGGAAAGGGTATATGTGGTCCAGTGATTATGAGAAGCTCAGGAGACAGCTTGCAGGTGAATTATGGAATGAGGAGTTGGTTGGAAAGGAGATCAATGCAGTTTTTGGATAATATTCAAGAACTGTCTAGTAGCAGCAGCAATGTCTAAATATTTTTGGAAGTTTTTTTACACTTGGTTAGACTATACTAAATTTAGTTTAATCCTTTATCCAAGTGTAAGCAAACAAAGTTTGCACCTGAAGTATCTTCAGGACTGAGGCAACTCGTGGTAAAGGTGGACCAACCTCTCATCACTACTTGTCTTAGTATCTCCCATAATGCAAAACACATCTCCTTGCAGACATGTATAATGCTATGCATTAAGGGAAGAGCCATGTCTTAGTGATCTCCACTACCTGGGGTAGTGGAGATCACTAAGACAAGTAGTAATGAGAGCTTGGTCCACCTTTACCACGAGTTGCCTCAGTCCTGAAGATACTTCAGGTGCAAATTTGTTTGCTTACACTTAGATAAAGGATTAAACTAAATTTATTATTAATGTCTAAATATATTCAAGGATCAGAAGATTAAATAAGGTAAGTCTGAAATGGATGAATGAAGAGATTAAGTACGTGATACAGGGGAAAAGGGCATTATGGAGGCAGCATAAGAGGAATAGTAATAATCAATTCCATGAGGATTACAAAGAATAGGCATGGAGGATGACTTGGTTGGTAAGGGTAGCAAAAGTGAAGTATGAGCAGCAGTTAGCTAATGAAGCCAAAAAGAATCCTAGGGAATTCTTTCAATGTCCATCCAGCAAAAAAAATTATAGAAGGGGGACATTGATCAGAGAAAATGGAACAACTGCTGCAGAGGATGTAGTTGGGATATTTAATGAACAGTTCATAAAGGTCTTTTATCTTGTGATTGTGACATCATGGAGAGATTGAGAGCAGTTAATGAGGAGGAGAGACTGACTGTGAGTGAGAAAGATATATGGGAAATTGAGCAAACTTGATGTTAATAAGGCTGTGGGACTTTTTAATATATTACATATATTTTGAAGGAATGTGCCAGCGAGTTGGCATCTGCTTTGACATATTTGCTTAATATCAGTTTTTGCACTGGGTTAAGTTCCAAAGTAGTGGAAGGAAGGCAAGATTGTGTCGCTTCACTGAACTGAAGCATCAAATTGTAGGCCTATCTTTGTGTCAGCTGTTGTGGTGAAAGTGTTGGAGAGGCTGGTGAGATCCAGGATACAGAATTAGGCTGACAAGAATGGTGTTATCTTTGATTCATGGACAGCATGGATTTGCTAAAGGGCGGTCATGTTTTAGTAATCTACTTTTACAATAAGGTGGCTGTTTCATTGGACAAAGGAGATGGATACACAGTATTATATGAGACTTAGATTTTGCAAAGGCTTTTGATAGATTACCTCATGGTAAGTTGATAGTCAAACTAGAGTGGATGGGGGGGTGGGATATTAGATTAGTGCATTGGATTGGAGACTGGCTATCTGATAGGTATCACCAAGCTGTGTATGGAGGGAGTAATACCTCGGAAGAGGAAAGTCACCAGTGGTGTGCCTCAGGGATCTGCTTTAGGACCATTGCTGTCTAACCTGTATGTTAATGATGTTGGCGAAGATTTGGATGGGGATTATGAATTATAGCAGGAGGAGAAGGGGGTAATATGATAGAGACTTACAAATTGGTAAGGGATTGTTATAGGATCAATATTGAAGAGGTTATTCAGTTGTTTGCAGATGATGCAAAGTTGGGATGAACAATGAGGAGTACAGCAGATGTTCTGGCCTTAGAAGAAGACTTGAATAGATTGAGTGAATGGGCACGGAAGTGGGAATGCCAGTTCAATGTTGTGAAATGTATGGTTTTAAAATGTGGGAATTTTAAAACCATTGGTTTTAAAATTCACAATATATCCCCATTATATGCTTGGTGGGGATATATTGTTGAAGGTGGAAGAAATAGATCTTGGAGTTATGGTGGATTAGGATCTAAATTTAGAGGACACATTGCCAAAATTTTGATGACAGCATAGTGATATTCTGTGAATGATGTGGAGGATACCGACTTGTAGAAGTAAGGAGATTCTTGTTATTATATTGTATAAGGCTATGATTAGGCCACACATGGACTACTGTTCACAAATTTGGTCACCTGATTTTCAAAAGGACAAAGAGATGTAAAAGGTCCAGAGTGACTGAGTAAGGTAGTTTCTGATCTCTGAAGAGTTGTGAATGATTGGAGTGCATTACTTGAGAGCATGGTGTATGCAGATTATGATGAACTGTGTGTATGATGAAAGGGACCTCCAAGATGAATCTGTGACCCCATGGGGGACTTAGAGTAATAATAATAATATTTGTTCAGTGTGTACTGTCTAGACCAGGGGTCAGCAAAGTGGTCAATATCGACCCCTTGGGGTCTATATGACTATCTAAGGGGTCGATAAATGTCTAGGGACAAAGGGGGTTTTAATTTTTAATGTTCTTTATAAATTTCTTTAAATATTTCTCATCGAGAAGCAATAATAAAGTAAAAGGGTGAAGAATTTATTATTGATGACATTTATTCATTTATTTAACATGAAGGAGGGGGGGTCGATGAGGGATCAAGGATTTCATGAAGAGATCAATGGTCTAAAAAGTTTGCCAACCACTGGTCTAGACAGTACAGTCATTTGTACTCGTTATTTAAGTTAAGGGGATATTTAATCCCACATTATTTCAAAGCCGAATAAGAAACTCTAAGATAGAAATCAAAGAGTTTCATGCCGAATATAGCAAACTATAAAAGTTCGACGAGTCCAAGCGTAAGCAAATACCTTGGTGGTACAATACCGGGCAACTCATAGTAAATGTGGATAAAGCTAGGATTGCTATTCTTAGTATTTGCCCTAATGTAAAACTCATCCCCTAGGAGATGTATGTTGTTTTACATTAAGGGAGATAGGTCAGTACCCAGACCGGTTTCAACTTTTATTGAGGTCTCATCAGTGAGTAGGTAGACCAAATAATACCAAGATTGTAGTGATAATAGCTTTAATACTTTACAGTACGAGTTTTCAAAAAGGTGCACAGATAAATTAATGAAATAAAGAGCTAAAAGGCTTCACTTTGGCGATGTAAAAATTATTTAAGTTAAGGGATATTTAATCCCACATTATTTCAAAGCCAAATAAGAAACTCTAAGATAGAAATCAAAGAGTTTCATGCTGAATAAAGCAAACTATAAAAGTTTGGCGAGTCCAAGTGTAAGCAAATACCTGGGTGGTACAATACCGGGCAACTCATGGTAAAAGTGGGATTAAATATCTCCTTAACTTAAATCATTTTTATATCGCCGAAGTGAAGCCTTTTGGTCCTTTATTTCATTAATTTATCTGTGCACCTTTTTGACAACTCGTACCGTAAAGTATTAAAGCTATTATCACTACAATCTTGGTATTATTTGGTCTACCTACTCACTGATGAGACCTCAATAAAGGTTGAAACTGGTCTGGGTAGTGACCTAACTACCTTAATGTAAAATAACATACATCTCCTAGGGGATGAGTTTCACATGAGTTCCACCTTTACTATGAGTTACCCAGTATTGTACCACCCAGGTATTTGCTTACGCTTGGACTCACTGAACTTTTATAGTTTGCTATATTCAGCATGAAACTCTTTGATTTCTATCTTAGAGTTTCTTATTCAGCTTTGAAATAATGTGAGATTAAATATCCCCTTAACTTAAATAATTTTTACATTGCCGAAGTGAAGCCTTTTGGCTCTTTATTTCATTAATTTGTACTCATGCAAATGGTGATGAATTTTTGTAGCTATGCAAATTTAAGCAATTTGATTTAGCACTTATAATTTAACAGGTTATAACTAGGACTGAAAAGAGACAATATTAATATCAGAAATATTACATTAGCAGTTTTAGTGTGTTAAATTCTCAAAATGTCACCATCGAAATTCAAGCAGAAAAGAACTGCAAATTTGTTTAATTTGAATTGCTGGATAAATGTGACATAATTTGTTTATAAACTGCATGTATATGCAGTATTGAAGTTAGCTGAAGGAGTAAACATTTAAGTTGCTCTTATAGAAACTTTAGCATGCAACACACAAGATCTTTTAACAAAGATATCACTAATTTTTTAGGCTTATCAGATTAAAGAGTTTGTGGCTTGTGACTTATGCTGTTGTCAGCAGAGGCTTCCACACACATTATATATATATATATATATATATATATTCATGCTTTTTATATACTGACTGAGATCCGAGAATTAGAATAAATAATGAAATTCATTAAAATATGCAACATGTTTCATCAGGGTGGCCGACTTCTTCAGGCGTGATAGAACATAGAAAGCCAATAAAAAATACTGTAAAGAAACATTGAGTCACTATAAAACCATAAATTTTAAAAATATAAAATCGACTATAAACTACAGTTATTTTGAACTGGAGCTACAGTCCATGTTAAGTTCTATTATTAGAAATCTGTGCACGTGTGATTTCACAAGTGTGCCAATATCTAACAGCAGAGCTAAAAGAGTCAGGCAAATTATAGCTGAGGTTACTGTTTATATGAAGAGGATCCATGACAATCTCTTTAGACTCGATTATGCGACGTTCTACATCATCATGGCATATGTGCAGGTTTGAAGTTGTTGTCCAGTTTATCTCATGTTGGCGGCCTTCATTATTTGTGTTAACCTAAAACAGGACATGGCTTGAGAGGGCACTAGCTCTTTTGTAAGCGATGTCTCTTTGGTGTTCCTCGAGACGTAGGAGGATGGACTTTTCCGTTTGGCCATAGTATGGTTTCCCGCAGTCACATGTGATTTTGTACACACCTGGGATTTGTAGATGGTTGTGAGCTTGTTTGTGATTGCTTAAACTTGATCTTAGTTTGGAAAGAGTAGATATATATATATATATATATATATTTTAATACCAGCCTCCACACACATGTGAGGTACACACCTATGTCATAAAAGTGCTGTGTGTTGGCAATACATGCACACAGCACTTTAGTGACATCCAAAAGCCATTGTTAGTATTTGCCCCTTGGATTGCTGCTCTGGTGGAACACAGTTCATCTGCTATTATTGAGTATCCTTCCCTCCTCCACCCTTTTGTGACCTTCCTGAAGATACTACCCTTCCTATTCTGTCCTCCCCGTTCTCTTCTGTCACTCCCTTACTCGTATGTCTGGCAAAAGTGTATTAGACAAGTTTCAGTTTTACCTAGTTCATCATTAATCTGTTCTGTCATATAACCTCTTCCTTCTCATGATCTTGCCTATTTCCTTAACAAAGGCAATTAATTTTGTTTCTTTTGAGTTAATTCCTGTAGTCACCTCTCCCATTTATAAACATACAAGATGCACCACAGTTTAAATACAGTATATCTGTGCATCTTGTACTACAGATAAACTGGCTGGAGAATGCATACAAAATTAACAGTAATGTGGCCTTAGTCTCCTGAGTCTTTTTTTTTTCTTCCGGACTACCATCACTGAGATCCACCACCTTGCCACCATGTTTGCTGTGCTGTGTGATCTGTGGACATCTGAAAAGATTGATCCTGATAGTCTTGCACTACTTTGGCCCCTTTCTTTGGCAAGATAGGCAATCCTGGATGGCCTAGACAGGATCAGTTGGCTAGTGGGCTTGCCTGCAAGGGTGAAGAGTGCTGCAGTAGATCTCCTTCACCATGGTCTAGGGGCCCAAGGCTTGCTGTGGTGCTTGTATAACATCTGCAGTAATCCTGGCTTTCCACCTCAGAGCATAGTCATTGCCTGCTGGTGAGTAGGCATCCATGTGTGGCTCCGTGGTGGGTATTGTTCTGGCACTGAAAAATCCTCTTGAGGATGAATATTTCATCCTCAGTTGTTTCAGGGGCCTTAACAAAGTTCCAACCAAGTAACAATACCATTGGTACACTTTTCAATAGCAGAAATAAGAAATAAAAGATGTGATGCCAGTTCAAATGTACCAGTTTTTCTAATCATCCATGTAACAGATGAAAAGCCAATAGGGAAAATGTCACCCCCCCCCTCATTCATCCACTGAAAGCACCTTGAACTTACCCAGTGATCCTGACACATCTGATGATGTATTGGATATTTTTCCAGAGGAAGAGATGGACACTGGTCGTCCACACTTCCCAAAATCTAATGAGAAATATATACTTGATAAGGGTAAGTCCTCAGCTTCCCAGAAATCAGACAGGTTTTTGAAGCTTAAACAATAGGAAAATTTTTACAATGGAACTGTCATGGGTTTTGCCAGAATATCGACGATATCAAGCACCTGCTGCAGGAACACAAATCTTTTTGTTTCTGTCTGCAGGAAACTTATTTAAAACCCAGTGAGGATCCTACTTTCAGGAATAGAATATCACTCTTGTATGCAAGGAGAGAACAGAGATGATCCTACATGGTGCTATTCTCACGGGCAGTTGTACTCCATTCCATCATTCAGCTTAATACTGCGCTTGAAGCAGTAGCGATTTGCCTATCTGTAAAGTTTCTAATCATGGCATGCTCAATATATTTACCACTGGGTTTTGAATTAAATGTAATGCAACTGCCTTAATCTATAATCCTAATGGGTGGCTTTAATTGACATAACATTCTGTGGCATGGTACCAATGCAAATAGACCAGGTTGCATCATTGAACGAATGCTCGACAACCATGACCTCTCCCCTATTAATGACAGAGTGAATACCTTCTTCCACGTGCCTACCCACTTTTATTTGACAGTTGATCTTACAATCTGCTCACATGGGATGGTGATGAAAGCATATATGGAAGTAATCATTTTCCCCTTATCAGTACTATGTCTTCACAGGAACCATGTCCTCTAAAATGGATGCCCATGAGGAAAATGGACCAAGATGACTGGAATACTGTTGAAAGTTTATTTTTCACTTGGTTAGAGTATAAGAAAATTAGTTTAATCCTTTTTCCAAGTGTGAGCAAACAAAGTTTGTGCCTGAAAGTATCTTCAGGACTGGGGTAAGGTGGTGCAACACCAGGACAACTCCTTGCAAAGGTGGAGCAAGATACTATCACTCCTATCTCAGTATCTCCCATAATGCAAAACACATCTCCTTGCGGATATGTCTAATGTTATGCATTAAGGGAAGGGCCACTACCCAGACTAGTTTCGACCTTTATTGAGGTCTCTTCAGTGGGAGCCAGACCCAAGTGGAGATACCAGGCAGAAGCATTAGCAGGTCATCTCTACCTATAGGAGTTGCCAAATGGTGTGCCCCCCTTTTTTAATAAATTACTCTGGATTTAGAGAAAGATGTTGAAAGCTTATTTTTCACTTGGTTAGAGTATAATAAAATTAGTTTAATCCTTTTTCCAAGTGTGAGCAAACAAAGTTTGCACCTGAAAGTATCTTCAGGACTGGGGTAAGGTGGTACAACCATTTGGCAACTCCTATAGGTAGAGATGACCTGCTAATGCTTCTGCCTGGTATCTCCACTTGGGCCTGGCTCCCACTGAACAGACCTCAATAAAGGTCGAAACTAGTCTGGGTAGTGGCCCTTCCCTTAATGCATAACATTAGACATATCCGCAAGGAGATGTGTTTTGCATTATAGGAGATACTGAGATAGGAGTATTGGTGGCTTGCTCCACCTTTGCAATGAGTTGCCCTGTGTTGTACCACCTTACCCCAGTCCTGAAGATACTTTCAGGTGCAAACTTTGTTTGCTCACACTTGGAAAAAGGATTAAACTAATTTTATTATGACTGGAATACATTTTCCCATCTTAGAGAATTTAATTCTGAAGCAGTTAGCAAAACACCTATTAATGAAACAGTGAAGTATGTTGACAGATTGTATTGTAGATGCAGCCAACTCAGCAGTTCCAAAAACATCCCAATTTCCATTCCATCCAAAATCTTGGTGGAACCGAAAGTGCAAAGCAATCAAAAAGAGATCAACATAGAGCATGGGATATATTTTGTAGATATCCTACTACAACAAATTTAAATCATTTAAACATGCTCAGATCAAAGCACATTATGTGAGATGTCAGAATCAAAAACAATCCTGGATTAAATTTACATTTTACATCATCATTTAATCAAATAACCAGTGCAAAAACTGTCTGGGATTAAATCCTTTCCTTTGTGTTACAAGGTGATCAGGATTCATTTCAGACAAATTATGGAGACTGCAACCATGTTAGAAATAATTTCTTTAACTTCCTGACATTTTGACATTTATATTAAGGTCATCATCTCGAGTATACACACACACATATATATATACAGAGACAAGCTATATTACATTTCAAACAGAATGCCAAAGAGACAATGATTTGATCAACGGTTATTCTACTGACCTGACCTCTAGTGAAAAAAAAAAATACATCAAAGCTATATTCGATTTATAACATCATCAGAGAACAAATTCATATAGATATTTTATTACAGCAAAAGTGGTGTCCTAATTTAACATGAGAGTTGTTATATTAGAGTTCTCAGATCCTGGATTATTTATAGTCCTATTTATAATTAACTCTCAGACAAAAAGGTTATGTGGGTAGAATATGTGCCTTCCATATTCTTAGGATTTTTAGATCATTATCAATAAGATTAGGGTGGTTGATAAGAATTTCACAGACCTAACTTAAATTTATGTTCATATTACGTTTTGGTGTGGTGTAAACAACAACCATAGTTATTAAATTTAATGTGCTGTTTATGTTCCTTTCTTCGGAGAGGAATTGTGCATCCTGTTTCACCTATATAGGGCAAATTACTAGTGCAATGAATATGGTATACTCCAAGTTGGGCCAGCAGGGGAAGCAGATCCTTGAATGAATTGAGGAAGTTCTTTAATTTTGCAGGAGGTTTAAAGGTGGCATTAAGGTTGTATTCCTGTAGTATTCTGTTTATTTTATCTGATATCCCTTTAATGTATGGAAGAATGGTTACAGTTTATTGTAATCTAGTTTATTTTTATTTTTAAGTGAAGTCTTGTGAAGAATTATGTTGATAGTATTTTGGTTGTAGCCATTTTTCAAGAAGGTAATGTTGGTAATAACTTTTGACTCATGTTTAAGTGCTTGTTCCCTGGAGCAAATCTTTAAAGCCTTGTTTTTGAGTATGTTAATGACACCTAGTTTTTGTGTTGGGTGGTGTCTTAGGAGTTTGTGTAAATACTGGCCAGTATGTGTAGGCTTCTGGTAAAACAGTAAAGGAAAGACTGCCAGAAGGAAGACATGTGACAAGTGTATATAGAAAATGAAGTGTGTTCTGACTTTCAATCTCAATTGTAAATTGTATGTGTTTGTGTTGTTTGTTTAGGTGGCTGAGGAAAGTGATGAGAACTCAGTCCACCTTTGCCATGAGTTGCCCCAGTCCTGAAGATACTTCAAGGCACAAACTTTGTTAGGTTACACTTGGATAAAGGATTAAACTAAATATATAATTTATAGTCTTACCAAGTGAAAAAAAAAAAAACTTCCAATATCTTTCTCTAATTCAGAGTAATTTAATAATAAGGTGTGACACCTTTTGGCAACTGGCATAGGGAAATATGACTTCTGCATTGCTTCAACTTTGGTATCACCATTGGGTCTGGCTTTCACTGAAGAGACCTCAATAAAGGTTTAAACCGGTCTGGGTAGTGACCCTTCCCATAATACATAGCATTATACGTATCCCCAAGGAGATGTGCTTTGCATTATGGGATACTAAGGAAAGTGGTGAGAACTCAGTCTACCTTTGCCATGAGTTGCTCCAGTCCTGAAGATACTTCAGGCACAACCTTTGTTTGTTTACACTAAATAAAGGATAAAGGATTAAACTAAATATATAATTTATAGTCTAACCAAGTGAAAAAAAAAGCTTCCAACATTTTACGATGCCATATTTTTGAGATGGACGGTGAGCTGATGTATTATGGACGGATATAATGACCTAAAAAGTTGGTTTTTGGTAGACAGAAGGGTAAAACCCATCAACCAAATTCACAACTTGCTTCCTTCTTCAAAAGACAAACTCTCATCAATTATGCTACCTGGCATATATGAAATACCATGTTCATGTAACTTGTCTTACTATGGATAAACAAGAAGATCTATAAATAAACATCTCTGAACATCAAGACCACATCTGTCTTATCAAACCTCACAAATCTGCCCAACATGGAATCGAAAATGCTAACTACAGGATCCAATGGCAAAACACTAAGCTACCACTACAGAGATCCGTATATATACATGAATGTAAAGAAAGCTCTGAAGCCTTATTTCATTGACCTAATCTTAATCGGAATGACTGTTTCACTATTCGAAAAGTTTGAGAAATTGTTATCCTCAACTGTATTAAATAATTTATATGTTATAATTTAATCTAATTTAATTAATTTTAATTTCAGCCCAGTAGTTTTAATCCATGAATATGTGACTGTATAGGTAGAGGGATTCCTATTTAAGCATGCACACTACTATTTTTTGAATTCAATTCCTATTATTGTTTGATAATTGTACTAATGATGTCTTATGATACATAAGATGAAATATTTACATAATAAAAAAGTTGTTTATTGTGGTATATGTGTTATTCTGTAATTATGGATCTCCCACAGGTTTCACTATATTAAAAAGATTTGGCTCATGGTATCCTGATTAAACTTCCATCACTGGAAAGAATACTTCCCAGATATCTGAAGTTTTCACTGCCCTTTAAGACTTGCTCATTGAGTCTAACACCATTCATATTTGCATTTCTCTATGATTTAAAACTATGTTCTCACTCTTCTTGCTATTAATACGTAACCCATAGTTCCATGTTACACCATGCCATTTGTCCAGTTTCTTTTGTAGCTCTTTTTCTCAATGTGCCCACATCACTACATCATCTGCAAACAGCTGTTTCTCCTTTCTAGCCATTAACCATATCTAGGATACTGTTCATTGTGGTGAAGAGCAATGGAGATAAAATGCTTCCTTGTTTTAATCCATTATTAAGCATAAACCATTCCAAATTACCAAATTTAGTCTTCACACAGCTCTTAGACTTACCTACATGTTCTTTGTCATGAATTATTTCTTGTAGAAAGTTTTTTTTCACTTGGTTGCAAATTAAACTTACCAAGAAATTATTTTCTTATTTTATCATTTATCCAAGTGTAAGCAAACAAAGTTTGCATGTGAAGTACATTCATTACTAGGCTACTTGTATGTAAAGGCTAATGGCTTCACATTAATTGCCTTGGTATTACAAAACATGCAACTTTTGGATGTGTATAATGCTGTGCATTGTGAAAGGGTTGTTACTCAGACGAGTTTTGACCTTTATTGAGGTCTCATCAGTGGGTGGCAAACTCAGAAGAGATACGAAGAAGAAAGGATAAAATAAGAATCTAATATCTTGGCAAGTTTAATTTAATTTAATTAGACTATTGCTTCTTTATTATTGTATATGCCTGTATTTTACAACAAAAGCCAAATCATCAGTTGATCATCTTTTCTTAAACCAAACTGCCCTTCCTCTATTTTATCTCTTATTCTTGTTGCCATTGTCCTTTCATAAATCTTATGCACAGTGTCACAATAATATTATTCCTCTATAGTCATTCCACTCCCTTCAAGAAGGGAGTGTAGTGACTATACTCCCTTCTTGAAGATGATACTTAAGTGATTGGACTAAGGAAATTATTTTTCCATATTAAAGGAGGAAAAATAATTTCCTTGGTCCAATCACTAAGTATCATCTTCTTTCTCCTGATCACTATTAGAAGTTCTGATTAGTTCAACATATAAACCATCTATCCCAGCTAATTTTTCATTCTTCATCATCCTTAATGCTTCTTCAACCTCTGCAGACTTATTTCCTTATGATCTCTCTCATCACTGTACAGTCAATTTTTAATATAGTAAACATAGGGATCAAGAGATTGGTGTACTGTAACAACATATTTGCTGTAGTGAATTTCCTTTAGAATAGTATTGATGCTATGGGACGTGGATGAGGACTTTTTGGTGGTTTGTTATAGAGTGGGAATCCACTATAATAAAAATGTTCACAACTATATCAAAATTTGACTGCATAAATGTCATTCATATGATTTGGGTAATTTCTTGATAGGTGTTTTAATTACATGCTGTAATTTAAAAAGATGTATAGAGTATTGATTTGGTGATTAATTAATGGATTGGGTGATTATGGTTAAAAGAAAAAAATTAATAATTATTTCGGTATTGAATGCACATACTTCGATCTTATTTTTATGTGCCATTTAGTAGTTGTGTATGCTTTTTAATTTGAAGGTATATTATTCTTTTTTTATCCAAAATTATATTTTATTTCTATTTCTATCCTTATTTCTCAAATTACTTGTATAAGAATTGAATTGCATAAGCTTGAATCCTAATTAGGTCATAATGAAATTAACAATGAAAAAATTAATGCACTTATAAAATTTGTGAAGCATGATGTTTTGTAATAAGAGGAAGATAGTACATTATTGTGAAACTTGAGCTTCATTGTGCATAAAATTCCTTTGGACTTATAACCAAAATGTAGTTTGGTGATACAAACAGTATTTAAATGGAAAAAGAAAACATCATATTTTCTTTTTCTGTTACTTTTCATCAATCTGTTTCCTCATTGTTTTAATACTGAGGTTGCACATTCTCAGCTTAGTATATTCTCAGCAGTTAGCTATGTGGTGATGACTAATAAACTAAAGGATGATCTGGTCCAGGTTTTTAAGGACATTGTATTTTTAAAATTGCCGATGTTTTAGCAGGCCCAGATTTTATAAAATATCTGGTGTTGCTTATTATGAAAGTATCCATTTTTTGTAAGAATGCATTTATGCAAATGTCATTTCTGTGCAAATTTAGTTCACTTAAATTTGTTCTTTTTAAATTCATTGTTTTTCCAAACTTGAAGATATTGTAAGATGGTTACAGTGTTTTTTAGGTAAGTCATTTGTAACCTAAGTTAGCACTCAGAATTGTTCTTTATTAATATAATACTTTTAAGTTTAAAAAGGATTGCTATAAATTGAATTCTGGTTATCATTTAGGTGGGCCAAGAATTCTTGCAGTTGCTGTGCAATAGTCATTTTTTTATTGACTATATGGAAGCTGTGTTATTAGATGAGCGTTCTTGTTTGAATCATCCAATTATTTACCAGTTATTTTCTGTTCTTCTACCAAAAGTAAGTTGATGCATACTACTAACAATGCAGTTTACAAGTACTAAAGCTACACATGTTTTATACAGTTTTCAACTTAGCATTTAGTAATTTTGATATAATTTTCACATGAATTTAATACAGTAATCCAATAGTTATATTAGGTTTTCATTTTTATCCAATAATCACTAATTTAGTGATTATTGGATAAATGGATCAGTAATGGCTTGCTGCTATAATGTGTTATGCACAAGAATACTTGCAGTCATGAATGTTAATCACTTTAGTGAAATGAATAGTTTAGAGATGTAGCAGTTGTTTTAGAATAGCAGTGTCCTGACATATCTCTCTACCCATATACTTTGGTAACACAGAAAGTCAGTGAATAATTACCCTAATCACCACCAGCAATGTAGTTGTGACTTGAGGTGAGCTAAATGAACCTTTGCTTCTTTGACTCAAGATGCTAGTCAAGGGTGAATACAGTACATGCAAGTTTTGTTTACTTACACTTAGATAAAGGATTAAACAAGAATATAATTTCTTGACAACTTTAATTTGTAATACGGAGAGGGCGCTAGTGGGCCAAGTGCTACGGATGCGATTTGAAGAGCTCCGGATTCAGATAAGTTTTACTAAGAATAATTAAGTATATATGCGTAATTGTTTAAGTAAGAGCTGTAAACGTTGTACGCTACCGATATTATTAGTGTGGGTTTTTTTTTTCTTGCCTAAACTAAATACGAAATCGTTATTATTAGACCTAGTAACCTGCAGAGAAAAAAAATGGCGGCGGCATTGTCATTCCATGATTTTAATTTAGATTTCAGTCGTTTCGTTAAGTGTGAAGTCTGTTATATGTATTCCTTTGATTACATAAATGATTTGTGGATGTTTAGTGTGGGTGGAAGAAGGGTGTGTGTGCGAAGTGTGACCTGAACGAGGAATTGATGAATGCGAATATGAAATTGATGGCAGAAAGTGCTAGTACCGATTGTGTCGCGAGTGCACGTTTGAAAGAGAAGGATGGTGAGAAAGACAGGCGAAAAAATGTTAAAAAATCAGGAAAAAAGAAAAAGAGCGATTTGACAACCATAACGGATGTTAAAAGGGACAAAAGTGAGGCAGAAAGAAACGAAATTGAGAGAACGAATGAAAGTAGAAATGGCGTGATGCAGAAATCGCAAGTAAAAAAAATCGAAAGAATGAATGATAGCGAAAAAAGAATGAATGATGGCAAAAGTTGGACACATGTTGGAATGAAAGTACTGAACCAAAGAAAGATGAATGACAGTAAAAGTGAGAAGAATGATAGCGAAAGTTGGACGCATGTTAGTCCGAAAGTACGGAAACAAAGAAAGATATGTGAGAGTGAAAGTGAGAAGAATGATAGTGAAAGTTGGACGTATGTTGGACCGAAAGTACGGAAACAAAGAAGGATGAATGAGAGGGAAAGTGAGAAGAGGGGGTCAAGAGTTAGAAAGTTAGAAAGATTTAATGATAGAGAGAATGTGTCGCGAGGTTCGGAAGGTGAATTGGATTGGATGAAGCAAGAAATGAAATGGATGCGGAATGAAATTAAGAAAATTCAGGTCAAAACTATTAAAATAAATCATGATGGCATGAAAGAGTTAACGAAAGATGAGCGAGTGGCATTGTATGGCGACTCCATTATTAAAGGTGTGCTAGAGGATAAAATGCACAAGGTATGTTTTCCAGGCAGTAAAATGAGTAGAGTGATTGAGGCATTGAATATGAGGCGGGAACGAGCAAAAGAGTTAATTGTATTAATTGGTACAAATGATTTGAGAGAGAACAAAGAGCATGTCAAAATGAATGTCAGGAGACTGCTTGAAAAGATAAAAGAGAATAGTGTGACAGGAAGGGTAGTCAGTGTGTTGCCTAGGTATGATTGTGGTGAAATGAGGCGGAGAGCAAGGATTATGAATGATATTCTGGCTGAAATGTGTGAGGAGATAGGAGTACAGTTTGTTAATGTGTGGAATGAGTTTGAGGGACGAAGTGAGCTGTATGGGAGCGATGGACTGCATTTAAGTGGTTATGGTGTGAGTCGCTTGGAGAGACTGCTGCTGGAAAGTAGAGAAGTGAATAGAGAGAATGAATCAGATCAAGAGGGAAGTGATGTGGAAGAGCAGGAGAGTAAGACAGGAGAGATTGAAGAAGTGGAAATGAATGGGGAAGTGAGTGGTATGAGTATAGAAAATGAGAGAATGGGTGTGCAAGAGGAGCAGGGAAGCAGGGAGGCTCAGGGTGGACAGGGGTACACAGCGTGAGAAAGGTGGATGCTCCAAGAGGAGGTGAGAGCATGTGTAGGCAGGAAAATAATGGGATGATCAGGGATCAAGAGGAAACAGATGGAATTGCAAAGGGTTCTAAAATGAAGAAGCAGAAAGGGAAATGGCCCCAGTCCAGCATGGAGAGATCACATCGAGTGAGTGGTATCAGTGGAACTAGCTGTAGATCCAGAAATGATTGTTGTGTTTGTATACCAATGCTAGAAGTATAAGAAACAAGGCGGATGAAATGGTTGCACTAATTGTGTCTGTGCACCCAGAGATTGTCGGAATAAGTGAGACATGGTTAGATGAGGATGACATCCTGACAGGAATAGAGATGGAAAGGTATGATGTGTTTCATGAGGATAGAAGGGGTAAAAAGGGAGGGGGAGTGCTATTGATGATAGAGAAAGAGTTATGTCCATACAAGGTAGAGATGCAAGAGGGAAATAGGGCCAGTGGTTTTGAGGCAGTATGGTGTGAGATAGAGGTGAATAGAATCAAATACTTGGTGGGATGTTGTTATAGACGTAATGTGGATGGTGGTGATAGTGAAATATATAGTCACATAAGCCAAGCAAATAAGAAAAGGGTGATCATTATGGGTGATTTTAATTATGGCAATATAGACTGGAATGAAGAGATAGCAACTGGAAGTAAAGAAAATGAGTTTCTTGAGTTTTTGAGGGATAACTACCTCAGACAGTATGTAACAGAGGGCACACGAGGATTAAGGGTCTTGGATTTGGTCATCTCATCGGAGGATGTAATTATCAATGAGGTATCAAATCATCCACCAATTGGTGAAAGTGACCATGAGGTGATTACCTGGGTGGTTTCCAGCAGTGCAAGGACCCGTGTGAAAAAAGGGTATATGTGAAACTACAAGGGGGGTGATTATGAAGAGCTCAGGAGACAGCTTGCAGGTGTAGCATAGAATGAGGAGTTAGCTGGAAAAGTGATCAATGCAGCTTGGGGGATTTTCAAAAAATATTTAGTAGATGCAATGTCTAAATGTATACCATGGGTGAGAAGGTTAAATAAGGTAGGTGTGAGATGGATGAATAAAGAGATTAAGCATGAAATACAGAGAAAAAGGGCATTGTGGAGGCAGCATAAGAGAAGTGGAAGTAACCAATTTCATGAGGTCTACAAAGACCAGGCAAGGAGGGCGACTTGGTTGGTGAGAGTAGCTAAAGAGAGGTATGAACAGCAGTTAGCTAATGAAGCCAAAAAGAATCCTAGGGAGTTCTTTCGATATGTAGCCAGCAAAAGAAAGAATGATTATGGAAGGATGACATTGATTGGAGGAAATGGTATAAAGACAGCTGTTGCAGAATGTGTGATGGAGATACTTAATGAGCAGTTCATAAAGATCTTTCAATCTTGTGAATGTGACTTCATGGAGAGATTAAGAGCAGTTGATGATGGGGAGGAGAGACTGACTGTAAGTGAGCAAGAGGTGTTTTGAGAGTTGAGTAAACTAGATGTAAATAAGGCTGTTGGACTTGATAATATATCACCGTGTATTCTGAAGGAATGTGCCAGAGAATTGACACCTGCCTTGACATATTTTTTTAATATGAGTCTTGCACTTGGTCAAGTCCCTAAAGAGTGGAAGGAGGGCAAGATTGTGCCACTTCATAAAGGAGGTGATCGAACTCGAGCATCAAACTATAGGCCTATCTGTGTGTCAGGTGTTGTGATTAAGTTGTTGGAGAAGCTTGTGAGAACTAGGATCCAGAGTTGGGTTGACAACAAAGGTATAATCTTTGATGGACAGCATGGATTTGCTAAAGGGAGGTCATGTTTTAGTAATCTACTTACTTATTACAATAAAGTGACTGCTTCCTTGGACAGAGGAGAAGGATACACAGTAATATACTTGGATTTCGCAAAAGCTTTTGATAGAGTACCTCATGATAAGTTGACAGTCAAACTAGAGCAAATGGGGTTGGATATTAGATTAGTGCATTGGATTGGAGACTGGCTATCTGATAGGTATCAACAAGTTGTGTATGGGGGTGCAATATCCAGGAAAAGGAAAGTCATTAGTGGAGTGCCTCAGGGGTCTGTTTTAGGGCCATTACTATTTAACTTGTATATTAATGATATTGGCGAAGATTTGGATGGAGATATTCAGTTGTTTGCAGATGATGCAAAGTTGGGACGAACCATAAAGAGTAGTGAAAATGTTGTGGCCTTGCAAGAAGACTTGAATAAATTGAGTGATTGGGCAAGCAAATGGGGATGTGAGTTCAATGTTGCAAAATGTAAGGTTTTAAAATTTGGAAAACAAAGATGGGATACAGAATTTATGCTTGGTGAGAATATATTGTTGGAAGTAGAGGAAATAAGAGATCTGGGGGTGATAGTGGATAAGGAACTAAAATTTAGGGGACACATCGCCAAAATTGTGAAGACAACACAAAGACTTCTGGGAATGATGCGGAGGACACTGATGTGTAGAAGTAGGGAGATTCTTGTTCCATTGTATAAGGCTTTGATTAGGCCACACATGGACTATTGTGCCCAGATTTGGTCACCTGGTTTTCAGAAGGATGAAGAAAACCAGGTGACCAAATCACCTGGTTTTGTTGGAAAGGGTCCAAAGGCGACTGACTAAGGTAGTTTCTGACCTCTGGAATGTTGAGTATGAGGAAAGATTGAAAAGATGTAATTTGCAGAGTCTAGTGGAGAGAAGGAAGAGGGGAGATATGATAGAGACCTACAAGTTGGTAAGGGGTTGTTATAGGATCAATGGTGGAGAAGTTCTACAGAGAGTAGTGCGAGATCAGGGGAGAGCCAGAGGTCATCCCTGGAAACTGTATAAAGAGGGTGTGAATAGGGGAGTGAGAGGCAGGATTTTTTCGTACAGAGTTGTGAGTGATTGGAATGCCTTGCCTGAGAGTGTGGTGTCTGCAAGGAGTTTGAATGTGTTTAAGACACGGTATGATGAGATGTTTGTGAGATAAAAGGACCTCCTAGAAGAGTCTTTGACTCCATGAGGTCTTGTTTAATAATAATAATAATAATAATAATAATAATATAACCAAGTAAAAATAATTTCAACATTTATCTGTGATTCAGAGTATTTTACAATGAGGGGACATGCATTTTCATTATTTATATATGGGAAATACAAGAGTGTGCTGAAAAGTTGTGATAATCACCATAAAGGAATTGTAGAACATGAGGTAGTATAATGTATAAGTTACATGAGGTAGAACCATGTAACTTATACATTATTCTACATACAGAGTTTTAAGATATGTTCTTTCTTGTGATTATATCAGTTGCTTTAATATCATTTTTGTTCTAGGTATTTATCAGAACATTTCATCCCCCCCCTCATATATGACTTTGTATTTATTCAACCTTGATATCTGTTCTGAATCAGGCTCCCACTGATGAGACCTTAATAAAGGGAAAACAAGAGATACAATTAAAGAAAAAATAATAAAGTTTACTGATTCAAAGTTTTTCTCAGTACAATTACCATGTACATGAAAAGAAAATAACTAGCTTCCAAATCAAGAATTGATAGGCATGAAATTGAAATAATAGAAAGCAACTGGAAAAAACTGGAAAACAAGTTACAAGAAGTAGGCTACACAATTTGTTCCTTCACAGATTGAAGACCTCATCAGGTTCATTCAAAATCTAGAAGTTAAAGACTTAGCAGTGACACTTCACTAATCATATCATCTTCTTTCTGTATTGCCTCATTAAATGTATAAGGATTCCACGAGCAAGTTAAACAAGAAGCTATATGGAAACTTATGCTATACCATAATATCAGGATTTTGTTTCAGAAACATACTTCTGCAGATACAGGGTGTTCGGGATAAATTTGACATATTTATAATTAATTATATTTTTCCGTAAGTTACATGTATTAACACACACTTCTCTTCATTTAAAAGTTTGGACCCTTCTTCATTCATATACAAGATGTCAGAAAGGATGGATAGCTGGAACCCACTTGAATCATGGAAGAGAATAACTTGTATCATGATGATTCGTGCCCGCCATCAAAATAAGGATATTACGACTGCTGCCCAATGCTCCCTGAATACAGTAAAAACAATCAGGCATGAACTAGAGACTTGCAATGGTGACTACGAGGATGTAGCAAGAAGAAAGATCCCTAGCAGACGATCTGATTGCGTTCGTACAGCAGAATTCCTCGCAAATCTGCAGGAACAGGTGTTGAAGAACCCTGGCATTGGAATTCGGGCTTTGTTCGTGGAGTTGCTAACTGTAGTCAAGCCCTGGATAACAAGGGTAGCCAATGGTAGGCCGTATGTATGGCAGCAGGATTCGACCCCTTGCCACACCTCTGGGAAAAGTCAAAAATGGTTGTCTGAAAATTTCTACGACTTCACCAGTCCAAATGTTTGGCCTCCAAACTCCCCAGACCTTAACCCCATGGATTATTTTGTATGGGGCGCAGTTGAAAAAGACACCAATCGCACTTCCAGTAATACAAAAGCCCAGTTAATGGATAAAATTAAAACAGTTTTTGCGGCCCTTCCCAGGGAGACTGTAGCATCAGCTTGTTCGAGGTTCCGAAGCAGAATTGAAGCTGTGATCGATGCTAATGGTGGTTATTTTGAGTAAATCTTGTTGATAGTATTGTAATTAACTCTGCCTGTAGTGTTTTTTTGTCAATTCATTAAATTTAATAGATACAAAGAAGATTTTCTCTTTCCTTTCGAAACTGTCAAATTTATCCCGAACACCCTGTATATAGATATAAAAACTGTAACAGGTAGATATCCACTTCTTTCTTATTGGAGCTTTGGAAGATTTAACAGGGCTGGAGTAGGAGTTCTTATTCCTGACCCCCCCCCCTCCTTGAGTCATTCTGTAATATCCAAAGGGATGCAGAGTAGACTAGACAGTAGACTGGAAATACCGTGGATGTGTAATGAGATTTATAAATGTTTATGCTTCATCCAGTGGAGCAGTTAGACAAAAATTCTTCCAGGAATTGCAACTGCATTTATACAGTGCCCACTACATCATAGCAGCAAGAGACTGGAATTGTATCGAAAATCCCACAAACAAAATAGGAAGGACCTCCCAGGAGTGGAAAAGTGGGATATGCATGTTTAAAAATGTCTTGACAATTCTCAAGTAAACGTATGGAGGATTTGCAATCCTAATCTCCAGGCTTACTCGTACATGAATCAAGGTATTGGTACCCATCTTGATCAAATATATATCTTTTCTTCCCTTATAAGTAGGATGATTCAGATTAAACATCTTGACATGAACATGTCAGATCATAATCCAGTTCTACTTAAATTCCACTGCATGGAACAAGTAGAGACAGTTCTGGACCATGGAAACTTCCACCAAATTTTCTGTTGATCTTTTCAATGGAAAATTTTAAAATAGCAGTAATCGCTGATCACAGAAATCGCAAAAAATTTTAAAATAGCAGTAATCACTGAAATAAAAAAGAAATTAAAAGGAACTATGAGAACCGAAAAATTTAATGTGATATACAGTGGAGTCGACAGAGACCAAAGAGCACAAGTTAGGAGTCATGATTTGGATTCATAACTCCCTTTCAAAACAGTTAAAACATTATAAATTATGGAATGAAAGAATAATAGAAGCTAGAATAAAAATAGATAGAGACTATTTAACAATAATTGGTTTATATGCCTCAGAAAAAGGAAGAGAACAGGATAATATTGATTTTTATAATCAGCTACAAAACATATATAATAAAATAAATAAAAATGATTACGTAATTTTAGCAGGAGACTTAAATGCAAGAATTGGAAACACGAAAATTAATAATAATAATATAGGAATACATGGAGAACATCATACTCTAAACAGGAATAGTAAAAAATTGATTGACTTTGTAGTTTAGAATAACCTAAAAATAATGAATTCCTTCTATAAACATAAAGACATACATAAATATGCTTGGGCAGCAAGAGTATGGAAATCAATATTAGATTACTTTATATTAAATGAAAAAACGTCAAAATTTTCACTAGATGTTAGAGTTCACAGAGGATATGAAATAAGCAGTGACCACTTCCTTGTTAAAATAAAATTTAGATTACCACCTAAATGACTACAAGTAACAAGAACAGAAAGAAAAATTGAAACATTTGTTTATAAAACTAGACTATTGAATGACACAGATATACAATGGCTATATGAACAAAGAATTAACCAATATCTAGATAAAATAAAACAAAATGAAGAAATAGAAATAGAATGGCTTAATATAAAAACAATACTAAATGCAGCAGCAAATGAAAGTTTAGGAAAGACCAAAAAATTCAATAAAAGGAAAAAACTGAAGATCTGGGATGATACAATCAAAGAAATAATCAAAAAGAAAAAAGAAGCTTATCACAAATGGTTATGCAGTAAAAGATTAGAAGATGAAATAGAATATAAAAGAATAAGAGCCATAGCTAAAAGAGAAGTCAGAAAAAGGCATAGAGAATCATGGAACAAATTTGTTTCTAATTTAGAACATGATTTATATAAAATAAGACCCAATGTATATAAGATTTTGAAACACTTAAATGCAGATACCAAAGAAAATATAAAATTAAACACCGAATTGAAATTAGAAGAATTTCTAAATTACTACACAGAATTGTGGACAGACAAATATTTTAAAAAAGACAACTGGCAAACAATTAACGAAAATGAAAAGGAAATAACTAAAGAAGAATTAGAAATCAGCCTGAAAGAAACAAGAAATGAAAAATCACGAAAATCACCTGGAGAAGATAAGCTAGGTTCAGAACTATATAAATACGCAGGAACAAGATTCAAAGAAAGAATCTTGGAAAGAAAGAAAGAAAATGGAAAAAAGCAATTGTGATTCCTATCTTTAAAAAAGGTAATAGAGATGACCCTAAAAACTATAGAGGTATCAGTATACTAAATTCCTGTTACAAAATATATAGCAGAATCTTAAATAGCAAACTAATGAAATATTCCAAAAACTTTATTTTAGAAGTACAGAATGGATTTAGAAAAGGACGGTCATGTATAGATCCTGCCTTTTGCCTAAAATTAATAATAGAGAAAAGAAGAGAATACAATTTAGAAACACATATTGCATTTATTGATTTTGAAAAAGCATTTGACAAAGTTAAAAGAAACATATTATTTAACATATTAAAAGAAAGACAAATAAATACCAAATAATATCCTAAAAGCTATCACAAGTATATATGAAAATAATCAAATACAAATAAGATTAAATCACGAGTTATCATATACGAGAGAGATAAACCAAGGGATCCGACAGGGATGTCCCCTCTCAGTAACTTTTTAATATCTGTTTAAATGAAATAATAATAAAATGGAATAAAAATTTACATCAAGGAATTAAACTTTCTCCTACAGTAAACTTAAACATTCTCTTCTTTGCCGACGACCAAATAATAATTACGAATTCTGAAGATAGCTTACAGAAAGCTATTTTGGATCTAAATAAGATAGCCAAAGATTATGGTATGATAATATGAACAGAAATATCAAAAACTGTGGCCTTGAAAGGACAAGATCCAGCAAGAACTAAAATACTAATAGATAACAAGATCTTAGAACAGGTGAATTCATTTAACTACCTAGGATGCATGATCACATATGAAAATGAAAAAGATATAAACATAAAAATTGCAAAATATTTAAAAATAACAGGTGTAATTAACTCTATATTTAAATCAAACCTAGTTCAAAAACAAACCAGACTAAAAGTATACAATACATTAGCCCTACCATTCTTAATGTATGGAAGCAAAATCTGGACAATAAAACAAAAAGACAAACAGAGATTAACAACATCAGAAATGAGGTTTATGAGAAAAACTGCAAAGTATACCCTATTTGATCACAAAAGAAATGAAGAAATTATGAAAGAATTAAACCAAGAACCAGTAATGGAAAAAATTAAAAAATATAAACATAAATGGATGGAACACGTTTAAAGAATGAAAACAGAAAAATTACCAAAACAAGCCATTAGGAAAAAGAAAACCAGGACGTCCTCTTAAACGATTCAACGATGACACTTCTAAGGCTGGAACAGGCCATGGCCTAAATCCTTGATATGCATGATGATGATGATCTTTTCAACCAAATTCCAGACTCTCTATTTAAACTGGAATAATGTTACCTGGAACTGGGATATGTAGTTAAAATTCAAGCAAGTAGTAAAACATAATATGATTGAATGGGGAAAGGAACAGGTTTTCTTCAAAAGAAAAAAGTTGAAAGACCTGTATAAAGAGAGAAGCTGGTTTGTAGCAAACCAGTGCGACATCATGGGAAACATTAACCTAGAGATGAAAGTAGAAGGACAGAAACAAGTAGAAGAAAGAAATTTTAAAATAAGAATACAGCAGCAGCACTTAGCAGATAGCCCATCAGCTGCTTTCTTCAATAGACAATTCACTAAATTCTGCAAAGAAATGACCATCACTCAAATCTGCATTGATGATGAAGACATGTCCACCACCCAAGACACCCTTGACGCCTTTCAAAAAACACTATAAAAATCTGTTTGAAGATAGTAATACTGTAGGAAATTATAACTCTTGGAACATTGATGGCTTCATATCCAAGATAGGCTTGACAGACCCATTACAGCATATGAAGTTACCACAGCCTATAAAGAATGCCAGACAAGAAAAATCCTAAGGACCTGATGGTCTAGGAATTCAACTTTACTGTGAGGCCTGGTATTTTATTCTTCTCATTTTAGTTATACTGTTTAATTCTTTTCTCTTGTCAGGACACATACAAAGTGCATTTGTAGCAAGCCATTCCATCATCATTACAAAACCTAATAGAGATCATATCTTAATCAGTAGCTGGAGATCTGTTTCTCTAGCTAATACTGATGACAAGATATTTTTCTGCATTATCAATAACAAAGTAGGAATGAGATGCTTAAAAGCACACAAGTGGATGAAGTTCCAGGCCAAGCAGTAGAATTTAATCTGTTTTTGCTAAGTGATGTACTCCACATAGTTAATACAAAAAAGCAGCCAATGGTAGTACTATCAGTAGACCTTACTCAAGCATTAGATAATGTCTGTCATCCCTTTCTACTGCACATCCTCCAGCAAATTGGTGTGGGTAAAATGCTGCTATCCATTATTAAGGTAGCCTATGCCTATTCAACTATCCACCTCCTAGTTAATAGGTTCCTATCAGACCCAGTCAGAATTCAAAAAGGAGTCAAGCAAGGTTATTCTCTTGGTCCATTACTCTTTGCACTGGTTTTTGAACCCTGCAGGAAGTCGACAATACACATGCCATGCAAGGAATAATAGTCCCTTCAATTATGAAGGAAAATAACATATTACTATATGCTGAAGTTCTAGTAGGTACTTGAAGGATAATGATTCCATATTTGGTATTTTGAAAAAATTCAGCAAGCTCATTGGATTAACTGCTAATGCAGACAAGACAAAATTAAAAGTTTTTGGAAAGTGAGATCTTGGAGACATTCCTTTCAGACTAATTCCTAAGAAAGGACCCTTCACTATACTTGGAATTCCTTTCTCCATTTACCCAATATTACCAGTTCAAGAACTTATGTACAACATTGAAACCTCAAAAGACTGGAAAATTGGGCCACTTTTCTTCTGAAGCCATAGTACTTAAAACATAATCTTCCCTGCTCAGTTGTACATAATAAATATTACAGACATTACAGAAGCTGAAGAAAAGCAATTATATAGTAAGTCTGTGCAATTTTTTTGGTCCAGTGAATATCAAGAAATTAAAAAGGAATTTCTTCAACTATCAAAGAAGCATGGAGGCTTTGGGCTTCCAGTCTTAAAATTTTGCTATTTAAGCAATACAGCTTCAAAATCCATAAAATGTTGCAGACTCACACATGTGCAGACCTTCTCTGTGCTACCTGAGTTTTCATCTTCCCCTGTTTGGAATAAATATTTATAAAGGTCCAAAATCCAAGATTGTTTCTGAATACTACAACATTCTGTGCTTAACTCTAAGGTTGCTACAACAACATTCTGGCATTGACATTCTTTCCATTAAAAAAGTAAAATTTAGTATAAAGAAATCTTTAACCTCTTTTGCCACAAGCTTCCACAGTTGAGTACTGACAACAACAACACTTTGTTTCATAACTTATTGAAGTTCAAAGGATATCCTAATAGGAGGGATCTTGCTTGGAGAATTGAATATGGTCTCATTTCAGTCAATACCATCAAATGGAGGTACTTTAATATTGGAGATCCAATCCGTGACATCTGTTACCAATAAAGTAGAACATGCTTTCTACAGTTCTATAGCTTTCCAAATACGCAAGGCAAGAGTGCTCTGTATTTGGAACAGATTGTGTAATGTGTTGGGCATTCCATTACTTACACCAGAACAGTTTTTTTATTTTTTATTTTTTTTTAGTACCCACCACCTGTCAGCAATTGGAAGAGAATTTTGATTTTTATAAATAATGAATTAAAATACCATTTATGGAAAGTTAGGAAGAAACATGGATTTGAAAAACAGCAATATGACATACAAATGCTTTATAATATTGTATTGTGGAAATTTTATTGTTCAGTCAAAAAATGTTTGTATTTAGAAAGAAGTATTCTAGGAGATATCAAATTTTTGGCTGGTGGTATAGACTACCCACATTATGCAATATTTACCAAGGGGAGGAGAGATAAATTTCTGTCTATTTTTACTATGAGGGTGGGGGGAGGGTTTCTTAAATGGTTCCATCCTCTTAGTTCACAGTGTGGTCATATGGTCAATTGCAGGGATGACTGAAGAGCAATCACAGGCATAGAAGGCCAACTCAAGGCAGTTCATTCAAATAAGACTAACCACCATGTATCAATCATCTTTGCACTTTAGTTTTAATTGGTCTTTTGGTTGTTCATCTGCATTGGCTGTATGATGATATAAAAGAGCCGAGGCCTTTTTCTTTATCGCTCATACTATCTATCTGTCTTTTCTTTCTCCTAATACTATGGTGACCATTTTACTTTTTCACCTCAATAAAGGTTGATACCAGTCTGGGTAATGGCTCTTCCCATAATGCATAGCATTATTTACTCTCTATATATAAAAAGATAAGCCAAAATTTGAAACGTTTTTATGTCACTTTTTTTGTCTTACCAGCCCAGAACTCAGGGGTTTGGGTACCAAGAGGGCAGATTCCCCCCCCCCCTTAGTATATATATATATATATATATATATATATCCAAAAGGGAGTTCTTTGCATTATGGTATGCTAAGGCAATTAAATCTGAAATCATTAGCTTCTATATACAAGTATCCCAGTTATGAAGTCACTTCATAACCAGGATATAACAAGTTTGCACTTCAAGTGCAAGCTTGTTTATTATCCTAAGACCCTATCTAGGAGGTCCCTTTTGTCATGCATACAGCTCATCATAACGTGCCTTGAACACATTCAAATTCTCTTACTAACTTGTATGTCTCTGTCATATCACCCCCTCCTCCTCCTAGCAACTAGACTCTGCAAATTGCATCATCTCAAACTTTCCTCATATTCAACATTGCAGAGATCAGAGACTATTTTGGTCAATTGCCTCTAGACCCTCTCCAACATCTCTGCATCCTTTTGAAAACTAGGTGACCAAATCTGTACACAGTAGTCCATATATGGCCTAATCAGAGCCTTTATACAATGGAACCAGAATCTCTTTACTTCTACAAGGTGATGTCTCATCTGCATCATTCCCAGAATATCGTTGTGCTGTCCTCACAAATTTGGCAATATTTCCTCTAAATTTCAGATCTTACTCAGCATTACTCCACGATCTTTTATTTCCTTCACCTCTAACAGTATATCCACCAAGAGTAAATTTTACATCCCATCTTTGTTTTCCAAAATTTGAAACCTTACACTTTGCAACCTTGAATTGGCATTTCCACTCCCCATGCCCATTTACTCAATCTATTCAAGTATTGTAAGGCCAGAACATCTGCTCTTCTCCTTATAGTTCATCGCAACTTTGCATCATCTACAAGCAACTGTATATCCCCATTCAAATCTTCCCCAATATCATTAACATACAGGTTAAATAGCAATGGCCTTAACACAGACCCCTGAGGCATACCACTAGCGACTTTTCTCTTCTGGGATATTGCTCCCCTCATACACAACTTGTTGATACCTATCAGACAGCCAATCTCCAATCCAATGCACTAGTCTAATATCCAACCCCATCTGCTCTAGTTTGACTATCAACTTATCATGCATTAATCTATCAAAAGCTTAATCTCTGAAATAAAAGCCTAAAATCTAAGTATACCACTGTGCATCCATCTCCTTTGTCCAATGAAGCTGTCACCTTATTGTAATAAGTAAGTAGATTACTAAAACATGATCTCCCTTTAGCAAGTCCATGCTGCCCATCAAAGGCAATATTGTTGTTGACCCAATTCTGTATCCTAGTTCTCACCAGCTTCTCCAACACTTTAACCACAACAACCGACACCCAGATAGGCCTGTAATTTGATTCTTGAGTTCTGTCACCTCCCTTATGAAATGGCACAATCTTACCTTCCTTTCACCTTTGGAACTTGACTCATTAAAAGACTCATATTAAATAAATATGTCAAGACAGATGTCACTCCCTTGCACATTCATTCAAAATATGTAGTCATATATCACCGAGTCCCACAGCCTTATTAATATCAAGTTTGCTTAATTACCCATATACCTCCTCCTCATCCACTGCTCTGAAACTCCAGGATGTTATATTCACAAGGATGAAAGGCATTTATTAACTGCTCATTAAATATCTCAACTATATCCTGCACAGCAATTGTCATCTTCTCTAATTAATAAAACTTTTATTAATATCTAATTAATAAAATTTAATTTAAAAATTAAACTAAATAATATAAAATAAAAAAGTAAATACAAACTAATTAATAAAACTTAATTAATTAAAACTGTAATTAATGCCATCCTACCATAATCATTCTTATTTTTGCTGACTGCATATTGAAAGAACTTCCTGAGATTTTTTTTGGCTTCATTAGCTACTACTGCTCATATTGAACTTTTGCTACACTTGCCAACTGAGTTACCCTCCTTGCCTGTTCTTTGTATTCCTCATAGAATTGATTATTACCAAAGGTCAGAAGATTAAATAATCTTCTGACCTTTGGAATACATTTAGACATGGCTTCTATTAGATAGTTCTAGAATGTCGTCCAAGCAGCATGGATCTCCTTTCTACCCAACTCCTCATTCCATGCTAATAGCTCCAAGCTGTTTCCTGAGTTTGCTTACCATTGAATAAAGGATTAAACAAGAATATAATTTCTTGCCAACTTTTAATTTCTAATTTAAGCAAATGGAAAAAAATAAAATAAAATTCGATGAAGGGAATGCTAGTTTCTGTTGGTGACCTATAGAAATGCTGTAGGAAAATTTAAAGAATAAATAAAAAATATGGCAGGCCTACGTATAATGATAAGTGTCTGCTGGATTTCTGTTCAGGACATCAATTTTTCATTACAAGCACCATGTTTCTTACTGATTCCATTATTACTGATAATAATATCTTCAGGTTAGTCTAGATTGCAAGTTGGAAGTGATTGCCATCTAGTATTGGAAAAAAGAGCCTATAATATTTCAAAAACAGATGTAAAAGAAAGTTGTGAAAATAATCATAGTAAAAATAACTGATTTTTGATTTGAAGATTCAAAGATACAAATATTAATCTATAAAGTGAAAGAGGTTGAAAACAAAAACCAAACCTTAATTGACATTCAATTAGTTATATTCATAATAATGAATAATGATCATACTGAAAAGAAAAATTTTTTAAAAAGTGAAAGTTGAACAACTTTCAGACTACAGTGGCATCCCAGCCTCGACTCAAGTATACACATATTATTGGAGAAAAAATTGAGTTTTAAAATTACAAGAATCATACTTTTGTAATTTTAAAGCCTTATGGTCTGTAAATGTAACAGTTTCAGAACTTCATGGTGAATTCAAGAAGTTAAAAAGACAATCTGGAAAAAGAAGAAATGATACTGAAAGTCCCTGGCAAGTAGAGACACTGTCCTGAGAGAATAGAGAGAAAAATATCAGAATACTAAGCAGTGTTTGTAAAAGTAATGAAACACGAGTCATGGAAAGAATGTTGGCTGGTGGATGGGCTAATTAAAATTTATGTATAAAAACTATCTAATTTTGTAATGTTGCTCATGTTGGTTTGTGTCTTTGTATAAATACATATGAAAAAATAAAGTATATAAAAAAGAGTGAGAGAATGAATGTGAAAATAAGCTGAATGAATATAAACAAGCCATCCTGTACACAGGTGGTGCATTTTTTAATATATATATATGTATATTACACACACAACTAATCAAACCATATCTTAAATGCATTCTGTGTCTCTGCACTCATCATGCTTTCTGTCAATGCATTCCAATCACTCAAATTCTCCATTAAAAAAAAAGCCTGCTTCTCACTATCCTGCTTACACACTTATTCAGCTTCAAGGAATGACCTCTTGTTCTCCCTCCACATCTCTACTGTTCTATGAAAACCTCTTCTGTGTTAATTTAATAGTAACCCCCCTTACCATCTCATATGTCTTGTAACCTTCACCTTCTATCTGCTAGACTTTGCAAACCAATTTTCTTAAACTTTCTTCATACTCAACATTCCAGAGACCAGCATAGTCAATCACCTCTGGAACCTTTCCAGTATCTCTTCATCCTTTTCAAAACCAGGTGGCCAAATTTGTGCACAGTAGTCCATATGTGTCCTGATCAAGTCATTATATAATGGAACCGTAATATCCTTATTTCTACACGTCGGTGTCTTCTGTATCATTGCTATAATCTGCTGTGCTGTCAGACTATCAGTCATATTTTATTTGACTGTCTTCATTTTATCAGTTAGCATAGTGACTGTTTTAGCTGTATTCATTAATTGAATTTAGAAGAATAGTTCAGGTTTAAAGAGAAAGAAGGGGTTGGAGCCACTTGCTTATTTTTCTTGAGTTCTGTCCTGGAAGTTTTAGGCATGATCCTAATTCTTCTAGCTATAATTTTAGATAATTTTTAATTAAAGCCTTGAACTTCTTTTAATGTCTTTTATTGTTTTCTTTGATTTATAATATTTCTAATTTTCCATATATGGCATTTTATTTCAATTAGTAGGTAAAGGAGTTGAATTTTCATGCTTCCTTTCTAGGTATGTGTTGTAAATATAGTACTTGTTCCTTCCTCAGTGTTTCTTGTTGGGTGCAGAAGGCACAGTTTGCACATTTTCCATTTTTATGTTTACTGGTAGGATATTGTGCAGTATCCTCCAGTTAAAATTGTGTCTGGAGGGATAAGTGTACCTGAAATGGCAATTTTTCCATTTTTGCTTCTTTTTTTTTTTTTTTTGTCAGAGTGTGTCTATTGGATTGTTTCTAATTGCTTGTATTATGTCTTCTTTTTTAAGTTCTTGTTGTTTATTCTTTTTTGTGACAATAATAACCCCAGCAGAAAGCAGTTTGTGTAAATTTTTTTCCACAGGCATGATCTTCACCCCTACCCACAACTCAGACTAGGACAAAACCTTAAGCCCAATTACACCAGAAGCCAAGTTCTATATTCAAAAAAAAAAAAAAAAAAAAAAATTCCACCTCTTGGGGTGTACATGGACATTCTTTGCTCCATCTGTATTGTGCACTTATAAGATCAAAACTTGATTATTGGTCTGAAGTTTATGCTTCCTCCAGAGAGAGAGAGAGAGTACTGTCCTATGATTGTTGGGCCTTATCCACCATCAAGCCATAAGAATCACAACTGGAGGAGTGTTTTGAATTTCATCGATCCCTAGTCTATATGTCAATGCAACTACTTTCTCTGCTATATGCTACTAAAATAAAACCGGGCCATCCCTTGTGGCCAGTTATTTTTTGCTCAGTAGAAGAATCGGTATAACACTTATCAGACTGCCATGCAACTTGGTTTGTGATAAAAAAAGCACTCTTAGAAGTTGGATAGACAATATGACATCATTGAATATATATGGCATGGCATACATATATTCCACCATGCAAGTTTTCTTTCTGCAGGCTACCCAAATTCCCCCCCCCCCTCTTGTTGTCTACTAGCAGCTCTTTCAAGGTCATAGAATCAAATATTCTGATTTTGTGCTTGTTTATGCTGATAGTCCAAAATCAGAGGCCCTAGTCAGATCTTCTGCCATTTCTTCAATTCTTCTGATAGTTTCATTTCTTTTCAGTTGATGTTGATCATGCTGATGTTGAGTTAGGGTTTATTCCAGTAGATGACTTCTCTGTTCATCCTAGTTCCCTGATGCCCCTGCAGACAACAAATTTTATCATATTATTTTGATTTAAGCCAATAAGAATACAATTTTGTCAGCTAAATTCCAAACTTCCAGCTTATCCTCTTTTTTTCCATATCCAAAAAGATACCTACTATTGCACCTTCTCATGGTGCACCCCTACTAAAGGGGTGCACCATGAGAAGGCGAGGATTAGACAGGACAGAAGTGCTGGTTGGTTCTCCTAATTTCTTAAAAGGCTACATGAAGCTCTCTTTCCAGATATCCAGCTTTGGCCCTTTAAGCACCTGTTTAATGTATTTAAAAGTTTTCATTTTTGTAAATGCATTTATTAATCAAGATAGTCTTTTGACAAGTATTATGAATATGGATATCCCACTTATACTAGTCTAGATTATGAAGTATTACCATTGAAGGTAGGTTAATAGATCACATGATCGTTTATACATATACATTGAATGAACATAAATGATAGGATTTTTTTATACTACTTGTTATTATTGGAATACCAAATTTAGCATGCATCTTGGAAACCTTGCATACACTGCAGCTGGTATCTTATAATGTTATTAGAAATATTGTAGGATATAGTAATAATCTGAAATGCATTACTGAATTTATGATGTTTTTAAACTGCTTGCACACACTTCTTTATTAATTGTTATATGTATATATGTAGATTGCCAGCCAAGTAATTAATGAGCAGATGATGTCACTAGTTATGTCTCTTATGACTTCTTTAATGAGAATGCTAGAAGGTGCTGATTTAGCCAAGCAGGCTTATAGATTAAATGGGGTAAGTGTTTTTTTATTATAATGAACTATTGAAAATGCCTAGTTTTTCTTAATTATTAATTTCTTGCAAATAATTAAAACAGTAAATTAGAAACATAAATATATATAAAGTGCACCATCCAGCTTATTTGGGGACCATTATTGCATTTTAAATTTTCTGTTCTTATGCAGGATTTTTGTCTTATTCTACAGGAACTTGGTGTTCTATAAAGATGTTTAGCAAGGCCAGGTTGTTCAGGTTCAAGGTATTTGATATAAGATTTGTGCTTCTCACGATGGATATTGCATGAAAGGTCTTGAGAGTTTTCTTTAAATCATCATCCCAATCAGAGACATTGTCATTGAGATTATTAAGTTTATTAACATGGCTAACAGTGAATCAGAAGAGGGATCAGTAAATAGAATAATCATTGAGTGTTAAGGAAATCATCTTGTAATTTTTTTTTTTTTTTTTTTTTTAAATCCTGTACAATCACAGTCTTGCTTGCCTTTGTCTGCTTTGGTGATAAAATTATAGTCATTCTTTAAAGATTTAAGAGCTTTCAGTTCTGGAAATGAAAGAGTAGGAGGAAGTGATTTAGCTTTGAAGAGAATTTTAACATTCCCAAAGCAAATTTCTTTTGAATATTCTGGAAAGGAACAGAACATAAGCATTTATCTAGCTAATGAAAAAAAAAAGTGTCCATCAGTGGCAAGTTTTTAAGAGAAATGGCAAAATCATGACACTTACATGAAACCAAAATATCATCTTGAGTCATCAGCCAGATATATTAATGATTAATTTATTGAGGTTGCTGGTAAAACTAGAAGGAGAAGCCCTGAAACATCTGATAAGTAATTCAAATGTCTCTTGAGATTGTCACAATTAGTAGTAAAAACACCTTTTTAAGATACTGATGATATTTGGAAAATAATATTAATAAACTCCATCGACAAAAACAGATTCTAAAGTGTCTTTGATAGTACTGGTTTTATTTAAGGGTGCCAAAAATTTTTTGACTTCCTTGGTATCTTGTGCCCATTCTTTATGTTCACAGTTGTTCTTTAACTTGTGCCATGCAAGGTTTCTTTTAATTTTATGTTCTACAGATGACTTACTGCATAAAGAATTGCATTACATCACAAATGGTTTCAGCAAAGCTTTTATTAACAAAACTTTCAACAGCTATGGATTTCCTGTCCCTTCTGCTCGAGAAGAAATTACTGCATCCTATTTCCCTATGTTACAGAAATATCTGAATACACTGTAAAAATTTTGACGCCTCTCAACATCTATGTAGCATTTCATTCTGTCTTCTCATCTTTCTCTCTTAATCAAATGACAAGCTTTTTCACTTAATTTTCCAGGTGTCTATGATCTGTTGCTCCGATGACTAATCTTGTTTCGGACAGTTTGGAAGATTTGCTTTTGTCCATCATGAAGAACATAAACCTTATATCCGTTAACTTGAACCTGAACAATATGGCATTGCTGACATGCTATCTCTGCTAAACACAGAGTCCTTTTCGGAATAAGACAAAAATCCTGCATAAAAGCAGTTTCTTTATGAAATGTCATTATAAGGAAACTTGTGAAATATTACCACGGTCTAAACTTAAATAGATCTGATAGTCTATATTTATCTCCCTTATGGGAAATAGAGCATTTTCAGTCTGTTAACCTTTCATAATTTATTTATTTATTATTATTTTAAAATAGGAATTGGTTGACTGTTTGTTGCCTTATTAAAGCTACCTTGGCACTTTGTAGAATATTCTACAATTAAAATTATTTTATTTAACATACGTTATCCATTTCTTTTATTGCTAGTGTTTTGCATCATGGAACAATAACCTCTTTATCTCTAGACATCGGTGTCCTCTTACCGTTTGCCATAATCCATTGTGTCCTCTGATTTGTTGAAATGTAGTGCACTTAAAGTTTAAGTTATTGTCTCTCACTACTTCAGTTCACTTATTTTTTTTGGAATAGGTTGGATGTATGTTTGCTTGCACCACACATACACTAGGATAAGGTGTTTACCGAGTATAGAAGAGTCTTCTTCTTTGGCACTACAGCCCCATAGGGCCTTCGCCTCCCATTTTTGAGTTTCATAATTCACCACGAAGTGGGGTCGTTACCCCCCATGCTCAACCATGTGTAATTGTCTGTGAAGCATTGTGTTCTTAAGACCAGTTTGCCTGCTTTGCGGGAGGAAACACGCCAGATAAACTGGGGAGAAAAACCCTATTCATTCCCAAGACTGGCTAACTTGGCTATGTCTGAGAAAGATCCTTAGCTCCTCATGTCAGTGACGAGAATCGAACGCAGGACACTCCTTTCCCAGGCATATGGTTATGGTTGCAGAGTGTGTAACCACTTGGCTAACTGTGCGGATAGAAGATTCTAGAGATGATATATGGCTGGTATTAGTTCTGGAGCATACCATTTGAGTACAGTTGGAGAGATACCATCATACCAGAATGACTGAATGAACTTTTACAAATTAAAGATGCCAAGAAATTATATACTTGGTTTAATCCTTTATCCAAGTGTAAGCAAACAAGTTTGCACCTGAACTAGTTTCAGGACTGGGGCAACTCGTATAAAGAAGCTGACTTCACATCACTTGCCTTAGTATCCCATAATGCAAAGCACATATCCTTACTCGAAACTGATCTGGGTATTGACCCTTCCCATAATGCACTGCATTATACATACCCATAAGGATATGTGCTTTGCATTATGGGATACTAAGGCAAGTGATGTGAAGTCTTAGCTTCTTTATACGAGTTGCCCCAGTCCTGAAAATCGTTCAGGTGAAAACTTGTTTGCTTACACTTGTATAAAGGATTAAACCAAGTATATAATTTCTTGGTATCTTTAATTTGCAGTATAATCAAAGTGGAAAAACTTCCAAATTACTTTTTAGTATCTAAAAAAGTTTAGATACTAAACTTTTTTTTAGATACTTTTTTAGACACAGGAAACGTATAGTGTTGTTTCTGGTATGGTAAGAGACAATTTGTCTTGATCATTTCTGCAGAAGTTGGAGGAGAAGAGTGATCAGCTGTATCTTTAGCTACTTTAACAGTAGTTTTAACATCTGGATAAGAGAGAGAAAAAGAGAGAGAGAGATTGAAACACAGGTGAGTATGAGTTGTATCCAATGCCTTTTGCAAGAAACTAGAATGCGTGACTTCCCTGTGGACAGGATGCAAATTTTCTGATTTTGGCTCTTATGAAGTGAGATTTGGATTTGCTGACAGTTGTTTTTCATCTATTGCTTGCCTGATACTGAGGACTTGTCCAAATACTGAGTATGGGACTGTTATTCTTGTTGCAAGCTATCTGTGGTAAGGTTTTTCTTCAACCACTTTGGTACAACTTTTGGTGAACCAAAGCTTGGAAAGTGGACGAGAATTTTAAATAGAATGGGAAATAAATGTCTTAATATTAGCCAGTAGGGATAAGTTCTGTGACTCACTTAGAACAGATGTTGGTTAGAGTGGTTGGAGGAAAGGCTTTCTGTATGAGAGGAAAAGTGCATAGGACTGTGATTTGAGTTACTTACTAAGAGGAAACATGATCTCTACAGTATATCTGGAATGAAAACTGGTCAATATACTTTAACATATATATATATATATATATTTTAAACCTGGTTTTACTCCATTTCCCAAGTAAGCAAACAGACAAATAAGTCAAGTTTGCGTCTGCACGTAATGCAAGTCTAGCTGACCCTGCAGGTAGTGCAAGACCAAGGTAACTCATGGTAAACGTAGAATAAGCTCTGATCACTAATCTTAATATTTACCCATAATGCAAAGCACATCTCCTGGAGGAGATGTATGATGCTTTGTATTAAGGGCAAGGGGCCACTACACAGACCAGTTTCGACCTTTATTGAAGTCGAATGGGAGTTCATGCCTTTCATCACTGGCCTCTTTAGATTTAAAAAAAGTTGTGCTGAGAGTCAGCTTGATAGTGAGAGAGGAGAAGGAAGATAGAGTGGATAGTAGTAGATAGTTAAAAGAGGCCTCAGTCGATCTACTTGGCCTGACTTAAATGCCAGCACCAAGCAGATCTCCGACATTATCTCCCTCCATCCGTTCTCCGGCCAGCCACCTCTTCAGATGTCTGGCCGATGAAAGAAGTGAAAAAACAAATGCAGGAAGACACACATAAACAGAAACAACAAAGGAGCTAGAACACGCATAAACAGAACAACAAAAGTCAGTGAATTAACAGAAAAACTACTGCAAGAACAGGGGAAGAGCCTGGCCCGAGTGATGCAGCCCGCAAGGAGCTGCACCGCCCCGCTGTAAGCCTTTGCCGCTCGGGTTCTCAGGTCTGCCCCCTCCTATGTGGATTAAGCGTGAACATACAGAAACAGAACCAAGAAACGTAGAAGGGGCTTTTTTTTTTTTTTTTTTTTTTTTCCTCCTCCTCCTCTCTGGCAGATCGATACTAGGAGTCGACTGACTTGTTAGGCGAGGTTTAAATCCTCCTGCTGTCTATTGTTGTGAGTTTTAATGATGAGATCTGCTAATTTGTCTCCACGGACGTGGTTTAGCATGTAGAGGCCTCTGTGCAGTGCTAGTCCCACGTCGTCCTCTGCATCGATAAGACCAATGATCTTTTCAGGAGTGATTTCATCTATATTATCGACAAACACGTCGTTCCATTCTGCACTGACGACTCTTGGCCCGTTTTGTCCTGTGAGTATCAGTTGAATGTCTCCGAATGTTTCTATTGCTTTTTGTAGTCTCGCCTCCTCCTCGGGGAAATCTTTTAAGAGATGCAATATAGGTGCATTGGCCTTTGCGTGAGGGAACTTTGTGGGTTCTGAAGTTGACTTTATTTTTCCAACTTCAGCTGGTTTTGGTTTTTTTATATTTACTTCTTCAGGGCTGGCTGGCCTCTTTTGTGTGCTTTCTGCATTGTTGATTTCCATATCTACTGCCTCCGTGTCCTCATCTATTGTGACTGCAGTGATAGTTCCTTTTTGTTGGTGCTGCTGGTTATTTTCGGTTGCTGCATTTGTAGTGGCGGTTTGTTTGGTGGCTGGTTCTTTTGTAGGTTTCTCTATTGGTGTATTCGGCAGTGTTTCAGATGTGGCGGCATGATTCTTTCTTGTTGTTCCCTCATGCGCGGCCTTCAGGGTAGGGAACTCATTCGGTTCTGCGCCAATGACATTTTTGGCTGTTGCTTCTGTGTTGGGCATAATACTGCCCCCAATTTTTCGGCCAGGTTTCTGTCCGGACAGGTGTCCACCTTATGGCCATTAGTGCCGCATTTTAGACATGCTGACTGGCACTGTGCTACTGTATGGCCCGCCGTTAGGCAGTTCTTGCATATTAACTTCGGGCACTGGGCCCCTAGATGAGTGAGGGCGCCGCATCTAAAGCATTGCCTCTTTACTCCTGGGTAACTCACCATTACCCTGGCCGATCCTATCTTCACGAAATTCGGAATTTCTGCCTTCATCATGATGGAAAAGGTGACTTCACCAGATTTCCATTGTGGGATCTCAGCGTCCGTGCCAATTTCGATATCCCGAACAGCTCCCCATTTCGAGAATACTTTAGTTATGATGTCATTGTCTTCTTCTAAGTATTCAAGCGGAAAACGATCTATTCTTACTCTTTTGACAAAGCTTCCTACCACAAAAGGTTGAAAAATTTTTGCCTCGCACTCGACTCCTTTCAGAAGTTTTTCTCTAGTTGCAGCGTCTTTGCATACAACTTGAAACCTTCCCCCCCATAAGGGGTGAAACCGGAAATATTGTCTGCCCCGACGCAGTCAATAATAGCCCTCGCAAACATCCTCTGGTGAATACCAGTATCTATTTCGAACCCGAGGGTTCTTACCCTCGGCAAAACCGAAGACATTATTTAACGAAAGAAAGGAAGAAGACTTTCCAAGGATAGTCTATTCCTATAAAATAGCGGAATGCCGTGTATAGGCCTAAAAAAAACCACAAAAAGAACAAAGGAATCTTACCAAGGCAGGACTTCAATCGGAGCTCTCTTTTCGGTTCTCCTAAACTGTTGCTGGAATCCGCTGGAACAGGTTTGAAGAAGGACTGGAACATGGAGCTTTCTCTCAGGGCTGCTGAAAAAAGGTCTCATCAGTGGGAGCCAGGCTAAAAATACCAAGATTTTAGTAATACAGAGCTTATAAGTATTTTACCAGAATAAGTTACCATAAGGTGTTTTAACCTTATTAAATAAAAATCTCAGGAGGAGATATAAATGTAGAAAGTATTTTACCTTGGGTATAATAAATGTTAAAGATACCAAGCTATTTTAAACCTGGTTTTACTCCAGCTTGGTATCTTTAACATTTATTATATCCAAGGTAAAATACTTTCTGCATTTATATCTCCTTCTGAGATTTTTATTTAATAAGGTTAAAACACCTTATGGTAACTTGTTCTGGTAAAATACTGCAGTGTGTAATTTGGACAGCAAAGGTGGACTGTAGATGCAATTTGGGTTTCTGTCAAGAATGAGTCTTATCTGGGCTGTAAATGATTGTGTAGATCACTTATGTTGTCATTTATGCCATGGATATTGATGAAGTAGATGTGAAAGTGATTTCTATAGGGATTATGGTATGTTTTGTACATTGTATTTGATTTGTAATTTTTGTTGAAATAGATTTTCTTTGGAGATTTATTTCAGTCATAGTGACATTCTCATTGTGTGTTGTACATTTCATTTTTGGTTCAGAGTTATATGAATCAAGAATGAAAAATAGAATGGGGACATGCAGTGAGAGGAGAGAGAGACTCCTGGACATGATACCATACAGCGAGTGACCACTCTTCATGGCACATGTTAGGAAATAATTATGCTTGATTACTTTTGGAATATAAGGGTCATTTAAAATGTTTCAGCACACCAACTCCTATTGTTAAACCAAACATTTATATAATAAAATATATTTACAGACCTTCAAATTCATTTATATTAACTTCAATGAACACTTCACATCCATGTAATTATTGATGTGTAAACATCAAGGCTGGTTCAGTAGTTAATGCTGTCTGATGTTTTTATAATTATTTTATTCCTATCTGCAGACCTTTTATGTTCACAATTAGTGAACATAAAATGTCTGCAGATAAATCAGGTCACTTGAGCAGAAACTTCACCAATGATTGTGAAACATTTTCCATGGATGTGCTTTCAACTAAGGAAACAGATCAGAGTCTGGAGGACTTGTGTTAGGACAATGGAGATGTTAGGATGCACTTGCCATTCATACATACTTTCCATAAAATCAGATACTCTACCCTGAAACATGCATGATTTTAATTTTTATAGTTGAGAAGGAGGTAGAAATCTTTGTGTATGTGACTCACAGATTGGGAAGCTCTGCTGTAGATAATGTGATAGCCTTAAAACATGGTGTTGTCACCATGTTGTAGTAATGACAACTGCCAAAAGACTGCACATGTGTATGATATTCAACTTTTGGTAATGTTATGAGCATTATATTTTTACGTTGTTTTAAGAAGCTTGTTCTTTCTTTATTTATTTATACAGTCAGCTGTCACTACAGTTAACGCATGGTGAATTTTTTGCTATAGTTAATTTTCTGTAGAAAATTCTCTATAGCAAACCAATGGATTTCTTAGAATTAATTTCATTAATTCTTAGAAAGCCTAAGTCTGGACTTTTTGGTGGTTTATTACAGTGAGTTCACTATAATGGCACTTGCTGGAGAATTAAGTAATGAAGGCTAAATATTCTCAATGAAATTAGCTTTTTAAAACTTTCAAAAATCAGGAAAATAAAGGTGGATATAATCATAATTATATATTAGTTTTCCTTTTCTTAATTCATTTTTGATGTTATAACTTTTCAAAAGAATAACAAAATTTAAACGTAATCCCTCAGGACCTGCGTGCATTAGCCCTGGTATTTTCATTGGAAAAGCCAACGGAAGTGCCAGAAGAATTTTGCAAGATGATGAGCAGTTTGATTGAGCACTGTGAAGAAATAGCACAGGCTGAAAGTACTTCACCTGCAAACAGTAGCTCTACTTCTGTTAGTACTAAAGTAGAAGAACAGGGAAATAGTAAGCATGATTTTAATTTTTATAGTTGAGAAGGAGGCAGAAATCTTTGTGTATTCATATAAAGTTTACATGTACTGTAATTCTTTGGCTAGTTATGCAATATTGAATAATTTGTTTATTATTTTGTACAGTTATCTCTGCCAATAATTTCATGTTAATAATATATCATGCCTTTAGAGAAATTTATCATGCCAAAAGAGAAATCTGTAGTAATATATTTGTGACTATATATACCAGGGGTTCCTTCCCTGATCATTTTAACAATATTTGGGCTTAGATCAGCAGTTCTGAACCATTTGAAAGCAGATTCCTGTTTTAGTTTGGGGTGGGGTGGGGGGGAGACTTGAGGAGGAGATTCAAGTTAACTAATTTTATCTTAAATTATTGGCTATGTTTTTGCATCCAGTATTAAAGTACTGGAATAAGTCTTATGAAGAATGTATATCAGCAAAAAAATAAATAAAATAAAATAAACTTGATTTTTTTTTAATATGTAATTACAATAACTTAAAAACAACTTTAATTTTTAGTTAGCGTGTGAGTTGATATTGTTTGACTGAAACAAGTTCAGAAATCTTTGGCTCAGTTTTGCTAACTTGCACTCTCAAATATATTTCAAAAACTCCCAAATATACTTTCAAACTATATTATTCTAAATAGATTCTATTTGTAATAATCCAGCTTTAGTTGGATTTTTATGAATGGAATTAGTAACTGTATAAATTCCATTTCCATCTTGCCATGTGCCCTTTCCTCCATTCAGTCTATATCTCCATAGTTGAAGTCTCCAATGATAACTGCTGGACCTGCACTCATTGTACTGATCTGCTGATGCATGGCATCCACATCTTCCTCTGGACTTGCAGTCTATAGCAGCAACCAACAATATATTTTGTCCTGTTGGTCTCTATTTCACACCACATAGCCTTAAATGAACCATTTCTCTCAGATTTAAAATCCTCATTACCTCTATTTTTGTTGGTTGAAGGTTTTCAGCTATCATAAGTAATAACTCTCTTCCCATCCTGTTCCCTCTATCCTCTCTGAAAAGTATCCCTTACATTATATTCCTGTAATTGTATCATTTTCTGTCAATCAAGTCTCACTGATGCCAATATTTTTGGCCTAGTCAAGCTGACCAATGAAAAAATCTTTTCCTTTATTTGTGATACTTATAGCATTCATGTACATGCATTTCAACCCCCCCCACACACACATACAACACAAGGCACATTCAAATTCAGAAACCTGGAAAATTGCACCCAGCAATTCATGGTCATTGCTGCTCTTGCATTCATTTGTTCTCACATTCATATTAATGCTAATATTTAAAAAAGGAAGCAAAATCTGAATCCAAAACCTATTTAGGAATGAATTTACTGTATACTATCTTAAAATGTGTATAATAATTATCAAAGAAGAATTAGAATCAAAAGCAGCAATAATGACCATAAATGTCTGGGGTGCAATTTTCAGGTTTCTGAACAAGGATTCCATAAAGGAAGATTTGTTATAAATCAAATAACAGAAAAATCAATAGAATTTAACCAACACACACACACACACACACACACACACACACACACACACACACACACACACACACACACACACACACACACACACACACAAATGAATGTGTTATAAACTATCAGAACACAAATATACAGAAAATCCTCATAAAAATAGGGATCATACAAGGCAGTTCTTTAAGTCTATGTTTATTTAACATAATCATGAGTAAAATAACAGAATTTAAGAAACAGAAATTAAATAGAATAAAAATTAAAAAAGAAAATTTAGATTTGGTTGGATATGCAGCTGTTTTAGCATACAAATATCAACAGAGAAATCAAAAACAATGATAATTGCAAAAGAACCAATCGCATGTAAATTAGAACTAAATGAAAAAATACTGGAACAGGTGATAAAATTTAAATACAAGGAATAACTGTGAACAGTGAAAATATAACACAGGATGAAGTAAAAGCTTAATTCCTGAAGGCAAATGAAATATCAGGATATCTAAATTCAGCTATAAGGAAAAATAAAGATCTAACAAAAGAAACAAAAGTAAGAATATATAAATCAGTTAGTCTGGCCAATATTGAAAAACATCAAAAATACAACAGATAAATACAATATGCAGCATGAACAACTAAGCAAAATAGTCAACAAAACAGAATTTGATAGAGTAAAATTTGTGATTTATGATGAATGTTAACTACACTCCATATACACATGGATAAGAAAATATTCAAATGGAATCAGCACAGTGGTGCGCTCAGGATTTAATCTTGGAGGGGGTCGAGCACTCAAGATTTAATCTTGGGGAGAGCTGAGTTGAGTAGATGATTTGAGAATACACACTATGCAATGCATACGACCTATGACTGAGCACCTGCAGTGATCGCCAATATATGATACCCATAATCTCTGCCTGGCTCGGGCAAACAAAGTATCACCTGAGCACTACTTTGTTCACCTTGTGTTCACAACGGCTGTGATTTCCAAGAGCCAGAAGGTATTCCCACCTTATGTGACTGTTAATTCATAAGTAGTATAGAAATAGAAGACACGAAACAACATAAATAAATAAAAAAAAAAAGAATTTTAATTAGGAAAAGATTTTTGGAAAATTTTCTAGTCTTTTTTCCTTTTTCTTTTTTTTTTTGGGGGAGGGGCCTTGGTCCCCTCCCTGGGTGCACCAATGAATCAGCATGTTAATGGACTGGCCTAAAAAGAATAATTAAGCTAGCAAGAGACTGGAAACTATGAAAAGACCAGATGGTACACCGAAAAAACAATGGACAAACCATCTGCATTGAAGTATTGGAAATACAACAAGCTGAAGCTTGAAGCAAGAAGAAGAATATCGTTTGTCCCAGGGAATGGTTAGACACTTGCTTGGTTTTATCCCTAACACCTCTAGTTTCACTGAATTTGCATTTCCAACCTCTCACTAAATGGCATTCTCTCAAAACATCTAACTCCAAAGCCATTCAAATGGAGTCCATCAGACATATACCAGTCCTTTCATCCATCGAATTCACTTCATACATCTATCAATTGCACACCATTCCTCCTGTACAATTTGGCTCATTAGCAATCATTACCCTTTTTTCTCAATTCAGTCTTCGCATACTGAGGCAACAGATTTACAATCTTTATTCTTTCTCACTCTTCATTTTCATTTCTTTCAACAGCTGTTTCACATCTCTCTCTCACATTACATATTTCTCACCTTTCAAATCATTTTTGCCTGCCAAAACAATCAACTCTTTCACTTCTCCTTTCTGTAACCTGAAATCTTTACTAACATCCTTGATCGTTGCGCCTGGGAATCATGTTTTTGCCACTTTCTCATTAAGTATGCCTCTTACCATTGAATTTCCATATAATATCCTCTCATTTTCTCACATTTGTATATTTTTCCCATTCATTTTTTTCTTTTATTCTCTCTCCTGCTGTACCACCATGCCAATTGTTTCTCCAGTCACTCGAGCACACTTTTCATCTTACGAAGGACTCCATATAAGCATACTATTTCTCTCCTCACTGTCACCTTGTCATCCACATTACTTTCAACCAATTCTCACTAACCCCTTCCTCCTACATTTTCTACAACACTTTCACTATCCTGCCTTACATCACTAATATTAGTTACTTCATTCTTTCACTTTCGATACAGTTTACATTTGTTGCTCTTACTCACAAAACATTTCTGACACACACACACTCTTTCCTCACTCTCACTTTCATACCACAAACTATTCACTCTTGGTGATGAACACATTGAATATACACTACATTGCATGAAATTCCTCATATTGAAATCATTAAATATCAAAGTTTTGGTCACTGTTTTTCTCATACACATCGGTGTTATGTAGAACACTTTTTAAACAATATTGTATAATAAGATTCACAATTAATACGTTCACTTCGGGAAGTGTTTTGTATGTTTATCATACCAGCAAGACTTCTCATTACTGTTTGTGTGCTGCTTCTGCGTTGTACAGACAGCATGAACTGATACAAAGTTTATACAACATGTTAGATGCAAATCTTTCGGTAAAATTTTATTGCCACATTGGGATGGCAGGTGGCCTCACTGCCAGAAGGTTTATGCGGCATATTAGTTGCAACTCTTTTGGTAGAATTTTAATTGAAGTTGGCATTTGTGATCTGTCTTAATGGCATCGAAAATTTCAAATGCAATTGAGGCAAACACTTATTTCATGTAATTGAAAAGTTGGACAAATGTTAGGACAATTGTTTTTAGTTAGATGTTGTGTTTGGCGGTACAACAAATGGTTTTGCTTGAGTCTATGCATCATAGTTTCTGTTGCAGGGGACATGTGATTCATTAGGTAGTGCTATTTTTATTCCAGTTTGTCTAATTGCACTATTTGTTAACAAATATATTACACAGAATGCAAATGTCTCTGTACCTTATTCAGTGATACAATAAAATTTTTTACTAAATAATTTAAGGAAATTACAACATCAACTAGGATATACATTACAATAATATATATAGATATAGATATATATACAGAATACAATATAGATACAATAAAATTACTTATTTTTCTTGCATTTGCAATATAGTGGCTGTTAATGATTTATATTTCACAAACAAATCCCTTTCTTTCTTTTTGTTCATAATTTTTTCAACCAGTAATGCTCAGGTATGGAGATATAAAAGTTTTATAGTGGCTGCACTGCATAATTCAGAAGGCCTGGACAGATGGTCGGATTCTGGATGATTGGAGTAAGAGCACTCATAGTACCCATCCATAAAAAGGAAAATAAAACTGAATGTGAGAATTACAGAAGTATTTCCCTACTGAGCATTCCTGGTAAGATTTATGCAAAACTTAAGAAATAACTAAGAAGGATTGTGGAAGGGATGCTTGGTGAAAAGCAAACTGGATTCAGACTTAAATAGAGGTTATCAGGATCAGATTTTCACTTTAAGACATATAGTTGGAAATCACGGAAATTTAAGCAGGATCTGTATTTAATTTTTGTAGATCTGCAAAAGGCATAGGACAAGGTGCCAAGAGGAAAGCTATTCAAAACACTACAGTTATATGGTGTAAATGGGACATTATATCAAGCAATACTTATTCTAAATTTGAGTTAAGTCAGCAGTTAGAATTGAAAGAGATACAAGAATATGGTTTATTATTATTATTATTATGGGCAACTCCAAGGAGGCGACAGACTCGAGGGAGGCCCTAACATCATGTCAAGAACAACTATTTGACATTCACAGTATCTATCATACCTAGCCTTGAGCTCATTCACAGTCATGGCACCCACAACAGAATCTGGCAGCTTATTCCACTCATTCACCACTCTCCAAGTAAAAAACCTAGCTCTAACAGACCTGCCAACCACATTCTTGCCCAGCTTCCATGTATGGCCCCTAGTTCTCCCACCACCAGTCCTATTCTCAAAAATATCTTCTGAATTAATCTTATAGAAATCCTTCAGTAATTTGAATGTCTCAATCATATCACCCCTTTTCTGCCTATCAACCAATTTCTGCAACCCACAAATCTTCAACCTGTTCTCGTAAGGTTCATTCCATAGACCCACTATCATCTTGGTCACTCGTCTCTGGATCCTCTCCACCTCCTCCCCATCAAGAAGAAACCCTGGTGCCCATATCTGGGCACAGTTGTCTAGATGGGGTCTTATCAAGCCTCGATACAGGGGAACATTAAAATTCTTTGTCTCTGCTTGTTAAAGTATTTTTCACCAACCAAGTGATTTGATGAGCTGATTTAGCCACTTTTGCGATGTGCCCCCTAAACTTCAACTCCCTATCCACCAACACTCCCAAATCCTAGCCTCATCAATCTCCTGGAATACGGTTCCACCAATGTGATATACTGCTGTTAATCTTTTCACCCCAAAATGACCTTACACTTTGCCAAATTAAATTGACATCCATTTTCCTTAGTCCAGTCCTCCAAACTATACAAATCATCTTGCAAAATTTTGACATCCTGTGCACTCACTATTGCCCTACCCAACTTTGCATCATCAGCGAACAAATGAACTGTTCCTCTCAGATCATTTCCTATATCGTTAATGAACAAATTGAAACGTAGTGGTCCAAGAACAGATCCCTGTAGCGCACCACTAGTCACTGGCCGTCTTTTGGACTCTACTCCTGAATAAACCACTCTCTAATATCTCTCCATCTCACCAACCCTATATCCATCCCCATATGCTGCAGTTTACTGATTAGAATTCCATGTGGCATCCTGTCAAAGGCCTTAGCAAGGTCCAGTAGAATCACTGTAAACCTATTACCCTTATCCAGTTCAGCTGTCACTGTGTTATAAAACGTGAGCAAGTTACTGAGGCATGATCTGCCCTTCACAAAACTATGTTGTCCCCCATACAGTATCCCATTTGATCTATTCAGTCCTGTATTTTTCTCTTGACTAATTTCTCCAAGACCTTGACAACGATTCCTAATATGCTAATTGGTCGGTAATTTACAACAGCAGTCTTGGAACCTCCTTTATGCAGTGGAACTACTTTCCACCCCATCAGGACTAACCCAGACCCGAGACTCAAATTAAACAAAATGGTCAAGGGCACTGACAGTTCTTTAGCTGCTTCATGTATGAAACGATTTGGTATACCATCCAATCCCACAGATGTATTGACATTGAGGTTTTGTAATAGACTATTCAACTCCACTTCATTGATCACAGTTCCCGTATAATCTATTGGTTCGTTCATTCCTGCAATGTCACCACCTGGATGATATATTTTTTCTTTTCCTTGCAGCATTTTGAAAAAACTCTTTGGGATTCTCTTTAGCCTGCATGGCTAATGTTCTTTCATAATCTGTTTTTGTTTTTCTTACCACACTCGTTACCCTTCTGGCTTGCGCTTTATACCGTTCATGTGCCTGCCGGTCACCTTTCTCCTTAAATTCCCTCCATAGTTGTTTCTTTTTTTGCAGCTCACGCTTAATGGTGTTATTCATCCGTTTAACTCCTACTTGATTTATTATCAGACTCTAGGTATACAGTCAGCCATTGCCTCATGCAAACACTTCTTAACTGCCTCCTATGCACTATCAACATCTAGCCCTTGCATTTTTACATGCCATGGCACTGAACCAATCAAACTCCTAAGCTTGTCATACTTACCAGCCTCATAATTCCACATGTACACTGTCTTAATTGTAAATTCCACTCCTTTAGCCACCTCCCAAGTCAAGACCCTATGATCACTCTCTCACCAATTGGTGGCAACGTGGTCATATTCGTTACAGCCAAATTCTCAGATGCAATTACTAGGTCAAGCACTCTCTGACCCCTAGTATTTTCCATTACATGCTGTCGCAGATAGTTATCCCTTAATAACTGCATAAAATCCAATTCCTTCCTCCCATGTGTCCTCTCCTCCTTCCAATCAATGTTACCATAGTTGAAATCTCCCATAATAATTACCTTCCTTCCGCTCATTTCTTCTATTTGCTTATGTATACTATTTCCACCATCTATTCCATCACCTGGTCTATAGCAGCACCCAATTGTATATTTTGTTCTGCTATTTTCAATCTCACACCAAATAGCCTCAAATCCACTCTTTTCTATATCCTGCAGTTCCACTTCTATTCTCCTTGGCTGGAGCTCATCAGCTATCATCAACAATACTCCTCCCCCCATTTTATTCTCTCTGTCATTCCTGAACACACTATACCCCTCACATTCAATCCCACTAGCTATCTGTCAGCCATGTTTCACTAATGCCAATAACCTGTGGCCTGGAAGTGCCAACCAAGGCCAAAAATTCTTCCTTCTTGTTCCTAATACTTCTGGCATTAGTATACATGAATTGCAGAAGCCCATTTGTCCCATTCCTTTTTTTGATGCCTTATACTAACTATCCCATTCTGATTTGTTGTCTTTCGTACTGGCTCATGCATATTACACACATTCATACACTCAACTGTCTCCCTAAAGTCTGCATATCTACTTCTCCCCTTCCCTTTAATAACTCTAGTTTCCCTGATTCTGCACATCCACTTCCACTACATTCAACAACACCTTTTCAAGTCTCCGTACACCAAATCCATTCAAATGTAAACCATCCATCTTATATAAATCCTTTCGCCCATCGAACTCACTCTACACATCCACAAATTCCACACCACTCCTCCTGCATAATCCACGCATAAAGTCATTAGCAATTATGGCCCTCCTTCTATACTCTTCACTGTCATACCGTGGCAACAGACTCGCCATCTTAACTCTCTCACTCTTCTCTTTTGCTACCTCAAGCAATTCCTTCAAATCCTCTCTCATAGCCATTTTGTCTCCTTTCAAATAATTTGTACCTGCTACTACTATCAATTCTTTCACCCGCTGCTTTTGCATTCTAATTGACTCGTTTTCATCCTTAACGTTCGCACCAGGTTGGTACGATTTTGTTAAACTCTCAACTATCACACCTCTTACTACAGAATCTCCATACAACGCTCACTCTTTCATTTTGTTTGCACTCAATATCATACTCTTGTTTTTCCTATCATACTTTTGCCGTTTATTAGTCGGTATGCTCTGTAAACATTTTTGCCGCCACCCCCCCAGCTGCCGATTTGCCCTATGTACCGCTCCGTGTGGCCGTGCGTTTGTTTAAATCAGGTGTGAGACAAGGATGTACATTATCCCCTCTGTTATTTACCATCTATATGGATCACATTATGAAGGAAAGTGGTATTAAATCTGATGTTAAAATTGGAGATGTTGATCTCAGCTATTTAGTTTATGCAGATGATGTTATACGTCTAAATAAATCAAGTTTTCAAGATCCCATGACTAAATTGAATAACTATTGTAATAAATTTGATATGAAAGTCAGCAATAAAAAGACAAAAACGGTGAAAATAGGCAGAAACATTGAAAATATCAACTGCATACTGAATGGTAGAATAAGTAAAACATTTTAGCTACACATGCACAATTGTTAGTGAAGATAGCAAATGAAATATGGAAATAGACATCAGAATTAGCAAAGCTGGTAGGGTAGGAAGTCAACTTAACAATAAATATATATGGAATAAGAGAGAAATTAGTCAAAATACTAAATTAGTTGTATAAAAAACAGTGTTCCAACCAATTTTAATTTATGGATTTGAGAGGCTCTGTTAGAAATAGAACACTTTACCAAAGATTAGAGACCACAGATATCAGAGTTCTGAGAAAGATTAGGGACTGAACAGTTGGCATCAATGGCAGTATCATATTAAAAATGAGGATATTAAGGAAGATCTTGAAATTGTTAGCATTAAGGAAGATGTCAGCAGAGCAAATCATGTGGTACAATCACTTAAACAGAATAGGAGAAGAGAGATTAGAAACAAATGTTTTTTGCAGCTGGCAGGAAAAACAGTCAAAAGTACCTTAGAAGACAGAAATATAAGATCGGATAATATTGGAGTCTTGACAGATAACAGATTAATTTGAAAGAAAAGTGTTGATCTGAAGTTAGTAATGACGTAACTTTTCATGTAGTACTATCTTAATATCCTGTACACCCCTGGATACATGTCAAGAATTTGATGATGATCATCATCATTACTATTATGAAATCCATTGACTCATTGTGGGAGGTCCACTGAACATTTCACCAAATGCTAATCAGTATTTTCACCATACTTCACATACTTTCCTTTGAACTTATTCACTGACATAGCACTCACAACTGATTCTGGCAGCCCACTTCCCTAATTTGCCAAATAAAAAGTTTATTCCTCATGCTCCTGCTAGCTGCACTCGTACTCAATGTTCAGGAATGGGTCTCCATTAGTCATATGAGAAAAACTGTAAAAAATTTCCTCTGCTATAAAATCTCTTTAAAATCCTTTAAATAACTAATGTCTTTATCATATCACCACCATCTCCTCCCTAGTCCACCTATCAACTAATTCCTGTACCCCACAAAGGTTCAGTCTCTACTCATAAGGAAAATATTCCATAGACCTGCCACCATCTTGGTCATTCACTGCTGGGTCCTCTCCACTGCTTCTTCATCCCCAAGAAACCCAGATGAATCTGTCCCCAACAGTCCAGGTGGGGACCATATCAAAGCCTCGTAATAAAAACTTGTCTCTGTCTGTCAGTATGTTCTTGAATAACCAGGTAACCCTATTATCCACTTTGGCAATAAGTCTTCTGACCCAAATTGTCAGTCTATTTAAATCATCCTGTAAGATCTCTACACCATCTTTATTAACTGTTGCTCTTTCAGTTTGGCATCATCAACAAACAACTGAATATTTCCAATGATGTCCAATCTAATCCCCAAAACCATATTTACATCACAGTTCTGTAATACGAGTAAAAGTATGTAATATACATACTTTTACTTCATATGTTTCTATTTCCACATCAAACCTTTTCACATCTCTTGCTGCATTATCTCCACATGGATGACACACCTCTGCAAAGTAATCACTCAGTAATTCAACTGTATTGTCTGCTTCAGTAATTTCATTTTTCCTTTTAGTTACTTTTTTCCTTTCTTACCATACTGGTTTCTGGCCTGTGCTTGGTACTGCACATCACTACTAATCACCTTTCTTCTTAAATCTTTTCACAGACTTCTCTCTCTCTCTGTTTTTTGCAGCTCCTGCTTAAAGATGCTGCTCATCAATTTAATTCCCTTTTGATGTATCCTTCTGATTTTTGGTGTGCAGTTTATTATGGCATTGCATGGCACTGCTATTGGTCTACAACTACCTGGTTATAGACCAATCCTCTGATGCATTAACTAGATAGAGCACTCTGAAACCCCTATACTTTCCATCACATGCTTCCTTGGGTACTAATTCCTATTTATGAATTCCTTTTTCTTTTATCCACATGTGTGATTTCTTCCTCTGTACCAATAGCTGAAGTCTGCTATAATAACTGTTCATTCTCCACCCATTTAGCTTTATTTCCTGATTCATATCCTCCACATTATCCTTTGCATCCCTTGTATTATTGCGTAACTGACTGTATATTTTGTCCTGTTGGCTCTCTCTCTCTCACCCCTTTGGCTTCAAATCATTACTTCTTGCTGAAGTAATGATTTTGATCCAACTGTTTTTGGCTGCAGTTCATCAGCTAATGATGAATAATGCATAATGATGGATGTTGATAGTGATGATGATAAAAGTAATTCGATTCTTAAATATTTTGTACCAAATTATGGCTCACCATTGTATAAGTTAAGGAAATCACTATGTTGTATTATGCAATTGTGAGCCATAATATCCTAGAAGCAATTTATTTCAGTTTGAGTATGTGTTAAACATGGTGTTGAGTTTTGTGCTTTGTCATATATAGGCTCATACATTGTACAATAATATCTCAAATAACCATCTCAGTTCACTGATCCTTGGAATGATCTTAGTACATCATTTGACTTCTGGGACTAAACTATGTAATTATATAAAGGTGGTGATAAGGCTGCAGCTTCAAATTATAGGGCCAATCTGTATATCTGGAGTTGTGGTGAAGGTCCTGGAGATTGGTGAGAAGTAGGATACAGAAATGGGTTGATAACAGCAGTATTCTCTGTGGTTATCAGCATGGGTTTGTTAAGGGGAGATCATATTTCACTAACTTATATACGATAACAAGGTGACAAATACCTTGGACAGGGGAGATGCATATACAGTGGTGTACTTAGATTTTGCAAAGGCTTTTGATAGACTGCCACACAATAAGCTTTTAAATTAATTGAAACAGATGGGATTGAATAACAGACTTCTGAGTTGGTTCAATGACTGGCTGTCAGATAGGTATCAGAAAGTTGTATATGGGAGTATTCTGAAAAAGAAAGGTAATTAACAGTGTGCCACGGGTCAGTTTTGGGGCCATTGTTGTTCAATTTGTATGTTAATGATATTGAGTTGGGTTTAACTAGTGATATCCAGCTGTTTACAGATGATGCAAAACTGGGGAGAGCAATGCAGAGTCAAGCGGATGCTATTGCTTTACAAGAGGACTTAAATAGATCGCATGATTGGGCAGATAAATGGAACTGTCAGTTCAATGTTGCAAAGTGTAAAGTTTTGAGATTTGGTAAGCAGTGATGGGATGCAAAGTATACACTTGGGGAAACTTTAACGGAAGTAGAGGAGATGAGAGATCTAGGAGTGATGGTGGACAAGGACCTGAAATTCAGGGGCCACATTGCACAAGTTGTGAAGATATCACATCAGATAATGGCAATAATGCAGAGGACCCTGACATGCAGAAATAGAGAGGTTATGATTCCATTGTATAAGGTCTTGATCAGCCCTCATATGGATTATGTGCTCAGATTTGGTCACCAGATTTTCAGGAAAGAATCCAGAGAAGATTCACAAAGGTAGTCAGTGGTCTTTGGAATGTGGAGTATGAGAACAGATTGAGAGAATGTAAGTTGCAGAGCCTCGTGAATAGGAGGAAGAGGGGAGGGGGGGTGGATATGATTAAGACATACAAGCTAGTCAGGGGTTGTTATCGGGTTGACATGGAAGAAATTTTTTATAGAATGGGAGAAGGGAGTAGAACAAGGAGCCATCACTGGAAACTGTATGAGGAGTAGGTTCTTTGCATGGAGGGTGGTTGGTGATTGAAATGCATTGCCTGAGTGTGTTGTGTGGGTAGACACATTGAATCAGTTTAAGGCACGGTTGGATGAGCACTGTGTGCAGTAGTGTGACCTCTCACGACGAGTCTCTGATTCCATGGAGGTCAAATGTTAATAATAATAATAATACTAATAACTATATATTCAGTTAACTGTACTCTGTCAACTGCCCAGGTAATCACTTTCCCAACTTATCAAATAATTGTCAGATTACTACATAACGATTACTTCATTCAGTAATGACTTCTAAAACTTACCATGCCATTTTAAACATTGACATTGCTGTTAGCTTTCAGAATTCATTACTACATTTAGACAAATAATATGTCAAGGTGTGGGACCCAGTATATGCTGAAAAAAAGTTCAACCATTGAATTAGGCATTTGCTGACAAGGCACATCTCATCCTGTGGATGCATATATTGGGATTTAGCCGACCAAATTGTATTCTTATTGGTTAAACTAAAATAAAAAATGATGGTACAACATGACAAAATTTCATGCCGGCTGGGGCGTCGCCCGGTTAAACAAGGCCCCCGTTGTTTTCGCCAGGGAACCAGGGCGAACAGCAAAAAGTCAACTACAGGAACAAATCTGAAAACAAACCCCAACTCAACATCACCAGAGTTAAAGATCGGTACTATCAATGTAAGAAGCCTGAATGGCAAAGAAATGGAGCTAGCTGAGGAATTAGATAAGTACCAGATCGACATAATAGGGGTGACTGAAACAAAAAAGACCAAAACTGGTGAGATCTTTCTGAGCAATAAATACAAAATGTTATATTCAGGCAATGACAATCAAGGAAAGGAAGGAGTAGCCATAGTATTCAACACAAAATATGAGGCTAATCTTCTTGAATGGCAGTCAGTCTCAAGTAGAGTAATGTGGGCAAATATGAGAATGGGGAACTGGACAATGAGACTTATTTGTGCCTATGGTCTCACAGAAGGTTCTACTAAGGTAGAAGTGGAGGAATTTTTTGACGCTTTTGAAAAAGCAACTGACACAATGAAAAAGGAAAAGTTGGTCCTTGTTGGGGATCTAAATAGCAGAGTAGGAAATGATTGTGAGACATATAAAAATATTTTGGGAAAATTTGGAGAAAAGAGCAAAGCTAATAATAATGGCAAATATCTGTTGGATTTCTGCTCAGGACATGGACTGGTTATTACTAACACCATGTTCCAACATAAAAATGTGCACAAATTCACATGGAGAGAAGAGGCTAGGAATAAGAAAAGTCTTATTGACTATGTTATTGTTGATAGTGATGTTTTCTCCCTGGTGCAGGACACCATAGTGTACAGAGGATTTGAAATTGGAAGTGATCACTATTTAGTCTTGAGCAGGATAAAACTGAATTTCATATTGAAAAGAATAACATGTAAGAAAGTTTTAAAGCGAATAAAAGTTGAGCAGCTCTCAGATGTGAACTGTAGACTAAAATACAGAAAGATTATTGAAAAGAAAATGAAAGAGTTTGAGAACAGGAATCAAACCTTGGAGATTCAGTGGTAAACTCTGAAGAAAACATTGATTGATTCTGCCAGAGAGGCATGTGGTGAGGTTGTGTGCAAGGATAAAAAAATCAGAACTCCCTGGTGGACACAGGAAGTTAAAGACGCAGTGAAGGAAAAGAAGAAAGCATATCAAAAGTTCCTGGCAAATAAGTCAGCTTTTACTCTTACAGAATACAAAGACAAATGTAAAAAAGCTAAACAGTGTGTAAAACTAGCTAAACAAAAGTCATGGGAGGACTTTGGCAAGAATATAGAAAATAAATATCAAGAAGGTGGCAAAATATTCTGGAGAAGCTTAGGAATGGAGGAAAGAGTGCTGTAAAAGGAGTCAGAGATGATAAAGGTGACATGAAAACAGGAGAAAAAGATATCCTTGAAGTATGGAGTACGTACTTTGAAAAACTGCTAAATGAAACAAGCAGTTATTACAGTACAGTGATAAAAAACACTGACCAGGCATGCAGTCAAGAATACATATCCATACTTGAAGTAGAAAAAGCCATCAAAGGCTTGAAATGTGGAAAGGCAGCAGGAGTAGATGATATTCGACCAGAAATGCTGAAGTATGGTGGTATAAAAGTCTTACAGTGGCTGCACTGCATAGTTCAGAAAGCCTGGACTGAGGGACGAATTCCCGATGATTGGAGTAGAGCTCTCATAGTACCCATATATAAAAAGGGAAATAAAACTGAATGTGAGAATTACAGAGGTATTTCCGTACTGAGTGTTCCTGGCAAGATCTATGCAACTATACTTGAGAAACGGTTGAGAAGAATTGTGGAAGAAAAGCTTGGTGAAGAACGAGCTGGATTCAGGCCAAATAGAGGCTGTCAGGATCAGCTCTTCACTTTACGACAAATAGTCGAGAAAGCATGGGAATATAACAAAGATCTGTATTTAAGTTTTGTCGATTTGGAAAAGGCATATGACAAGGTGCCAAGAGAGAAGCTATTCAATACGCTGCAGTTATATGGTGTCAATGGGGCATTATATCAAGGAATACTTAGTCTTTATTTGAGTTGTAAGTTAGCAGTTAGAATTGAAGGAAGTACAGGAAGATGGTTTAATGTGAAATCTGGTGTGAGACAAGGATGTACATTATCCCCTCTGTTATTCATTATCTATATGGATCACATTATGAAGGAAAGTGGTATTAAACCTGATATCAAAATTGGAGATGTTAATGTCAGCTCTTTGCTTTATGTGGATGATGTTATACTTCTAAATAAATCCGCTACAAGTCTGCAAGATTCTCTGACTAAATTGAATAGCTGTTGTAATAGATATGGTATGAAGGTCAGCAATAAAAAGACAAAGACAATGAAAATAGGCAGAATGAATCATTGAAAATGTCAACTGTGTTGTGAATGGAGAACCTGTGGAACAAGTAAAACATTTCAGTTACTTAGGCACGATTTTTACTGAAGATGGTAAATTAAATATAGAAATAGACAACAGAATCAGCAAAGCTGGTATGGTGGGAAGTCAATTGAATAAATTCATATGGAATAAGAGAGAAATTAGTCGGAACACTTAATTAGCTGTATACAAGACAGTGTTCAAACCAGTTTTAACTTATGGATCTGAGAGCTGGGTCAGAAGTAAAACACTTGACCAAAGACTTGACCGCAGATATGAGAGTCCTGAGAAAGATTAGAGGTGTGAATAGATGGCATCAATGGCAATATCATATTAAAAAGAAGGATATTAGGAAAGAACTTGACATTGTCAGCATCCAGGAATGCGTTAGCAGAGCTAATCTCAGGTGGTATGGTCACTTAAATAGAATGGGAGAGGAAAGATTAGCAAAACAAGTGTTCTCTGCCAGGTTGGCAGGAAAACGACCCAGAGGAAGACCAAGATATAGGTGGATTGATACGGTACAAAGTGCCTTAGACGATAGAAATATAAGATCTGATAATGTTGGAGTCTTGACAAGTAACAGACTGATTTGGAGGAAAATTGTAGATAGGAAGTTAGTAATGATGTAAATTTTTCATGTAGTACTGTCATATCCTGTACACCCCTTGAAGGTACACGGCAGGAATTTGATGATGGTGGATGGATGGTGGTGATGATGGCATAAAATGATTTATTATATATATGGTAATATAGACTTTTAGCAGTTTTAAATAAAAGGATTTCATATAAAGACAAGATAAACATTAATTATTTTATTGACTTTTGAAATTGCTTTGCTTTTGCTAAGCTTGTAATGTCTGGAGTTAAATCATTTACAGAAAGCATCAAATAGTTTTTCTAATTTGAATTAGTCAGTTGCGACCGTAGTTTGTTCTTAATCATTTTCATTTATGAAAATGATTAAGAACATACATACATACATTTTGGAACTACATACATCTCTATGTAGTTCCAAAATGACAGATATAACTCTGAGCAAATTTTCTCAGTTCTGGAAAATGTTCACAGGGCAACGATCACCAGAAATTAATTATATCAGAAGCATCTGGGAGTGATTGAAGTTCATTAAATTTCATTTTCAATAAAGAATTGGTTCTGAGATCAATAAGTTCCATTTGCATGTTACTAGGCATCGTCAAGATTTTTTGTTCAGTAAGTGAAAAGGGATTTATAAATGCAAGTATGCAGTCTCCTTCTTCGGCAAAGTCTCTAAAACGAATGTTAAAGGACTCTTGTAATAATCTGAGTTTCTCAGTATATTCTGTAAAGTTGCCATTATTTTCAACAGATTCACTATGTTCTTTTAAATGTTGAAATTGACTTAAATCCCTATTTTCTAACTGGGAGATGAACCGTTTTAATTTCATTTTGAATGCACTGATGTCATTTACTAAGCTAGGAAGCAATTTGTTCTTGCCCGGCATTTCAAATTTAGATAATTGAGGTGGCTGGTAACATCAACTAAAAATTCTAAATCAAATAGCCATTTCTCATCACACAACAGGGCTTTTTCCTCATGCAGCTCATCCTTCTCTTCCAGAAAATTACGAACACTTTCTTTCAGCTTCCAAAATCTACTGAGAACTTGTCCTTTAGAAAGCCAGCACACCTCACAATGAAGGATGAGATCACCATATTCCGTATCTAGCAGTTCACAATATTCTCTGAATTCTCTTCTGTTTAACCCTCTTGCTCTAATTTTATTCACACACTTTACAACTGGTATCATAACATGCCTCAAATTTAGAGTTTTTCCACACAGAGATTCTTCATGTATAATACAGTGATACTTTAGTAGAGAACGACCTAAAAACCTTTCAAGTTACAGTCCTAGAAACTCTACCTATCATTGACGGTGCTCCATCAGTGCAAACACTGATGAGCTAACTAGAATCTAGTTGTTGATTCTCTAGACATGACTTTACTTTGTCAAATATGTCTGACCCTCTGGTTTTTCCATGAAGTGACTCAAGACCGATAAGTTCTTCAAAGATGTTAAAATTACCATCAATTCCTCTTATAAAAATGCTTAATTGGGCTACGTCACATATGTCAGCAGATTCATCCAAGGCTAAAGAAAAGAAAGCACAAGCATGAACATGGTCTTTTAATTGCTCAGTAACATCATGGGAAAGTTCTTCGATGCGTCTTGTAATTGTTTGCTTGGACAGAGCAATTTGGTTTACTTTTCTTACAACATTCTTATCGCCAAGACATTTTGCAAATTTTTCGAGACAGGGCTTAACAACTTCCTCTCCATCAGAGAAAGGCTTGTGTTTTTTAGCCAACACAAAGGCAATTTCATAAGACTCCTCCAGCATTGCCACACTTTCACAACTTCGTTTCACAAATATATTTTATCTCTTTTTTATTTCTTCCTTTTTCTTAACTACCTATTCTTTCTGCAACTCAGACCCAGGAACTAACTTCAGTTTTTCTTCTAATTCAGCTTGATGTTTTCTATAGTGTCTGTTAAGATCATGTCTTCTATTATCTGAGAGAGTACTTAAATAAGAACTAATTTTCCCACAGTTCGTTAGATTGGTGTTTGCTATCACCTTCTGCTCTTCTTCTGCTCATTTTCTTTTGCAAAGTAATGGGTAACTGACTGTAAAAAAAAGTATTTCAAAAAGTAAAGCTTATTATTAAATAATTTATTTAAATTATTTTATGTTTTTAAACATTATGAACATTCAAAAACAGTTCTACAAGTTTAAGATAAGATTCTTGTTTTCATGAAGGCCTAATGCAGTTCTATAAGTTTAAAAATATTATATATATATTTTTTCATAGAGTGTTTTCGTCTCTCTTTTGTAATATATTATGTCCAATGAAATACGAGATCGCTTCCTGCCATAAAACAGTTGATCAGCTGGCAATCACACACACAACTCAAACATCCTCATTACAAAAGCTTTGCTGATGATCAGTTAAATTTTAGGAATAAATCTACTATACGTAAATAAAAAGGAAAGATATTGTATTAAAAAAAACATAAAAACACACACATACAAATACACCGAATATTGCAGGTTTCAGTATCAGCAAATTAAGGGAGCAGACAAGAACTTGACATACGCGTTCAAAATGAAAAAAATTATTTTTAAATTTACAGAACTATATTAAGCCTTCATGAAAATAGAAATCTTATCTTAAACTTAAAGAACTGTTAATAAAAACATATAAGTTCGAAAACACAGAATTGTTCACTCACATTGAATCAGAAGTTCATCGAACGTTATGACGAGAGTCTGCTGTAAACTGATTGAGTAACTGGTGATGCATGTCAGCATTTGCCGGTGCCTGTTGCTTCAAGATCAAAACAAGTATAATAAGTGCGCACTCTAGAATTCAGTGGTAGGTTAATTGTGTGTTTATATATATATATATATAAATTGTATACAACATTTTTTAAAATTTTTCTCTGGGGTTCAGTGCGCCACTTCTAATCATGCAATGCGCCACTTTTGGTGCATGTGCCATAGGTTGGCCACCCCTAGTCTAGTATGTGGCTTATGAGAAACTGCTGAGCTATGCAGACTTGATCATGCAATTCGTGGCTCACATTTGTCATAATGCAAAGTTTGAATGGATTTGGTTTGAGTCAATTGGAGAAACTGTTGCTGCGAGAGAGAATGACCGAAGTGAATGTAAGACCGGAGGAAGCAAGAGGTGTTGTGGAAGAGCAGGAAAGTAAGGTAGGCAAGTTTGTGAATAGAGAGTGAGTAGCATGAGTGGAGAGAATAAGAGAGAAGAAACACAGTGTGGACAGGGAAATGGGGGAGGTCATGATGGGCAGGGGAACTGTGTGAAAAGTGTCGATGATGGTTTCAGGAATGGATGTGTAAGTGTGCAAGAAAGGATTAAGACAGTCAAGAATGTGGGAGTGATATTTAGGACTGGGGAGGAGAGAGTAGAGGAGTCAATTCCGAGAAGTGGGGTTAGTGGGACTCGTTATGGAAACAGTAATGAGCTAGTGTGTATATGTTTACAAATAGATACTAGAAGTATTTGAAACAAGGGAAATGAAATCATAGCATTGATAGAGTTCATTCCCCCAAAAATTGTTGGTATAAGTGATACATGGTTGAATGAGGATGACATTCTGACAGGAATAGAGATGGAGGGTTATGTAGTCTTTCGCAAAGACAAAGCAAAAAGGGAAGGAAGAGTGTTATTAATGATGGCAGAGGAGTTGTGCCCATCTAGAGTGGAGATGTCAGGAGCAAATATTGACAGTGGTTTTGACACAGCATGGTGTGAAGTGGAGGTGGACAAGATGAATCGCAGAGTGGTAGGGTGTTGCTATAGACCTGATAATGTGGAAGGCAGTAAGAAGGAAATGTTTAGATAAATTGGTCTGGCTAATAAGAAAAGGGTGATCATTATGGATGATTTTAATTATGGTAATATAGACTGGAATGAAGAGAAAGCATCAGGATTCAAAGAGAATGAATTTCTTGAGTTTTTAAGGGATAACTACCTTAAGCAGTACGTAACAAAAGCTACACATAGATCTAAGGTCTTAGATTTAATTATCTCATCGGAAGATATTGTTGTAAATGAAGTGTCACATCATTCCTCCAGTTGGTGAAAGTGACCATAGTGATCACTTGGGTGGTGGTCAGTCATATCAGGACTTATATGAGAAAGAGTTATATGTGGAACTATAAAGCCGGTGATTATTGTAGACTCAGGAGGCAGCTTGTAGCAATATCATGGAATGAAGAATTGCACGGGGAGGAAATGAATGCTGCTTGGTCTCTACTTGGGAATTATTTGGCAGAGGCAATGACTGAGTGTATTTTGAAGGTCAGAAGATTAAATAAGGTAGGTGTAAAATGGATGACTGAAGAAGTTAAGCATGCAATCTGGAAGGAAAAGGCACTGTGCAGGTGGCGCAAGATGAGTGGAGATAATCAGTTACATGAAGAGTACAAAGAGCAAGCAATGAAGGTGACTCACTTAGTAATGATACCAAAAGTGCAGTAGGAGCAGCAGTTAGCAAAAGAAATCATAGGGAGGTTTTTCGATATGCGGCCAGTAGGAGAAAGAATGATTATGGGATGGGAGGTTAATGTTAGTCAGTGATAATAAACACTGAGGAGGATATAGTAGAAGAGTTAATGAGCCGTTCATTAAAGTATTCTCTCCTTGTGATTGTAACATAATGCAACTTGAGAGCAGTGGGAATGGGGCAGGAACTACTGATGGTGAGTAAGCAGGAGGTATATGAGGAATTGAGTAAACTTGATGCCAACAAGGGCATGGGACTTAATGGTATCTCACCATGTGTCTTGAGGAAATGTTCCAGGGAGTTAATAACACCATTAACATATCTTTTTGACATGAATCTTACATTAGCTCAAGTCCCCAAGGAATGGAAAGATGGCAAGATTCTTCCTCTTCATAAAGGAGGTGATAACACTAAGGCTTCGAATTATAATCCAATCTGCTTGTCTGGAGTTGTCAAAATGCCAGGGAAGCTAGTGAGGAGATGGATTCAGAATGATGTTGACAACAGTGGAATTCTCTTTAATGGACAGCATGAGTTTGCTAAAGGAAGATCGTGTTTTAGCAGTCTGCTTACTTATTATAACAAGGTGACAAATACATTGGACCAGGGGAAATGCATATACAGTAGTATATTTAGATTTTGCAAAGGGTTTCAATAGATTACCACATAACAGACAAGTAGTTAAATTGAAACAAATGGGGTGGATACTAGATTAGTGCTTTGGATTGAAGGTTGACTGATAGGTATATCAACAGATAGGTATGATAGATATGTCGGATAGGTATCAACAGGTTGTGGGAGTGATATCACAGAAGAGGAAAATCACTAGTGATATACCCCAGGACTCTGTTTTGGGGCCATTATTGTTTAATTTGTATGTAAATGACATTGGAAAGTGTTTAGGTGGTGATATACAGTTGTTTGCACATGATGCAGAGTTGGGGAGAGTTATGAGAAGTAGAGCAGATGTTGTTTTGCAAGATGACCTCAATAGACTGTCTAAATGGGCGAGTGTGTTTAGACTGTCATTTTAATGTTGCAAAGTGTAAGGTTTTAAAATTTGGGAAACAATTATGGAATGCCGAGTATAGGATTGGTGGGAATATTTTGGAGGAGATGATGGTTGTGATGGATAGTCTTGAAATTTCGTGGACATTTTGCTAAAATTGTGAGGACAACACAGTGGATTATGGAATGATGCAGAGAACACTGACATGTAGAAATAAGGTTGTTTTAATTCATTTGTACAAGACTTTGATCAGGCCAAATATGGATTACTGTGCACAAATTTGGTCTCTAGGTTTTCAAAAGGATGATGAGATGTTGGAGAGGGTCCAGAGATGGTTGACTAATTGGTTTCTGGTCTTTGGAATGTGGAATATGAGGTCAGATTGAGAGAATGCAAATTGCAGAACCTAATGGATAGAAGAAGAGGGGAGACATGATTGAGACGTATAAGTTGATAAGGGATAATTACCAGATCAGTGTGGATGAGATTTTTCATAGAATATCTGGAAACAGGTGACAGAATGAGAAGCCATCCTTGAAAGCTGTATAAAAGAGGTGTGAGCAAGAGGCGCGGAGTAGATTTTTTGCATGGAGAGGGGTGGGTGATTGGAATACATTGCCTGAGAGTGAGGTGAGTACAGGGACAGTGAATGCATTTAAGTCAAGGTACAGTGAGCTGTGCATGTGAGAGTGGGACCTCCCACAGTGACTCTCTTGACTCTATGGAAGTCTGTTGATAATAATAACAATTACGTCTCTATCTATCTATCTATCTTTCTCATCCATCTAGGACCGATAGAGTCCCCTCCTAATGAGGGGTTACTGGCATATTAATGCAGCTGGATTGCCACTCCTGTGCTGCATTCCCTAATGGCGATATTCATGACTGTATCCATGTGTGTTCACAGGGCTGGTTTGCCTGCTTGCAGGATGAAAAACTCCAGATAAACTGAGGAGGAAAACCCTGCTGTCCATACCCAAGACCGGCTAACTTGGCTATGGCTGAGGAAGATCCTTAAGCTCCTCACGTCATCAACGGGAATCGAACCTAGGACACTCCTTCCCAAGGCATATGGTTGCGAAGCACATAGCCACTAGGCTAACCGTGCAGACAATAATTACATAATAATAATCACACTTTGCTGATCCTAATAATAACTCTGTTTTGCTTATCTTATATTTTATATGTTACAAGTTTTCTGCCTAAGTGATCTCCTTCATAGTTATAGTTCATATCTGAATTGAATATTCAGAATGGAAGAAACTATAACTGTTTTGTTGAAGATATACAATCTTTACCTCATTATATCTTGTGATTTACTGTACCTTTTTTCTGCTATTCATAAAGTAGATGCTGGGACTACTTTGCATTCTATGGGATATCATTTTACTTTCCTTTTGTCTGTGCTGTCACATAAATTTATGCTATTTGATAGTAATAAACAGTTGAGTTCATATAAAATATAGTATATGAAAGATAGTATTTTACTTTATTTAATACCCCCATGATAATTTTATGCATTTGAATTCTTATTTCTGGTATTCTTATTTCTAATCCATATAGGTGATAGTTCCTTAGAGCCATCCACATCAGAAAAAGGAAAATCCAAAAGGATAAAAATGGCAAATGAAATGGAAGGTAGTGGGGACAGCCCAACAGTTGACATTAACAATTCTGCCAAGCAGAAAACATTAGATGAGACAGAAGATGTCCATCCCAAAAGTTCTTCGCCACCACATCCTCTTCACTGGGCAGAAATTCTTGGAAAATCCACCAGTGCTCTTTTATCTATGTTGGAAAGGAGGTGAAACTAGTAAATTAAAGTGCACCTTGTATATAGCTTCAGATTTTAATGTCAGAAACTGCAGCTGGACTTCCTAAACAGTGCTGTGGTTAGCTCCGTTTTTATATATCATCATGTCTTCACCTTGCAGAATAATGGCATGACTTTAAGCTGGTATTCTCTGCACGTATGTTTTTATGTAAACAGTATCTAAGACATGGTATTCTGTACAACAGAACAAACATTTGAAAAATAAGAAAACTGTTGAATTATGGATTTTAAACATTTGCGAGTGGATTTAGATATCATTGTGACTATGTGCATCTGGAAAAACGGAACCAAAGGAAGTTATTTGGCTTTAAGCGTTAATAAACTATTGCATTTCTGTTCTTAGTTTGTGTGTGTGTTTTTTTAATGTTTCGTTGTAACTAAGTTACATATTTCATCATCATAGATTTATACTTTATTATTTTGTGTTAATGCAAAAGTAATAAAGATACTCTTTCTAGAACAATTACATACTATTGAATAGTTCTGTTCTATTTGGTTTGTTAATAAGTTTAGAGTACTAGTCATTTTCATGTAGTAGAGTCTAAATTTAAAAAAAAAAAAAAAAAAAAAAGATCAAATTTAAAATTGTAAAAGTCTATGAAGATCATATTGCCTAATTTCTTGGGTATTGTGATGCTATATATATGATTGCATGAGGAATAAGAAACAGCACAGACATCAACAATATTACTCTGTTCTGTGCTGGGGTTATATACAGTGAGGCTTCAACTTCTGTGAATATCTGATGTTCTCAGGCATGATTTACCTTCTATAAGTGCTTTCATTTTAAAGGCTGATGATACTTGCAGGAATTAGTGGCTTTTCAATTTCAGCTGGATATGATGCATGGGTGGAAATTTCCAGATGTGTGGGTGGAGTCTTGGCCAATCAACTAGCAGAATATTACTCATATGTTTTCATATGATTTTTCTCCAATTCAGCATCTTTGTTATTGTTCAGCTCAACATTCCTGCCTTGATTTGAAATATATAATGGGCATTGTTATACTCATTTTCTGTTTCATATACTTGTTCAGTGTAAACAGTGCATTTTGTGATTTATAATTAATTTAATCGAGGTTATTTTTGAATTTGTAGTATTAAATAAATTGAAATTAATAACATGGCTCTTACAGTGCAAGTTAAGAATAAAATTTGTATTAAAATAGGAGATGATAAAAAATATATGGAGTAAAAATTAGTGCATGAATATGGTTTCCCTCAGTCAGCCATTTCTGCAATAGTTAAACAAAAGGATTCAAAAAAAGTGTTAAAATTAGTGAAGATTCCTCATTGCTGAAATAAGGACACTGCACATTATTATGCTTATTATGGAAATCAAAAAACTTTTGCTAATTTGGATAAGGGAAAAGCAGATGCAATTTATAATCTATCTGTACAATTTATTTGCAGATCATTTACTGAGCAGATCTATGACAATCTGAAAAAGTTCCATCAAATACTAGTGATGAGCTCTTTGATAACTTTAAAGCAAGAAAAGGCTGGTTTTGAGCACTTCAAAAACAGTGTGAATATCAAAAATGTTGTAAGGCATAGAGAGTCATCCAGTGCCGATTTTAAAGAGCAGCTGAAATCTTTAAAATTGAATTCCAGCTTGTTGATCATAAGATTTATCATTCCCAGAATTTTTTTATGTTGACAAAACTGACCTCTTTTGGAAGTAAGTGCTCAGGAAAACTTACATCACTAAGAATGAAGCTAATTTACCTGGGTCTGTAAAAGATAGGCTCACTCACTTTCCTATTGGATGCCAATGCCTCTGGAGATTTTAAGCTCCAAAGAGAGTTTTTCTCAAAATAACTCTTTACTGAAGAACAAAAATCTCCAAGTACCAGTGCAATGACATATCTTGCCATCTCACACTACTCTTCTTCTTCAACCAACAGACAAGCAGGTGATTGCAAACTTCAAGAAAATCTGTACCAAGAAAATATTTGAAAGTTGCTTTGCAGCAACCTCTGGTGAAAATGTTGTCACTGTCAGAGATTTTTAATATTGAAATTCATCAGGAGATACATGTGGCCTTTAATTATCTTTAACTGTGATGGATTTAAAGATGATATAGTACTTTGACAAATGAAATCATCATTCCTGGTGAATCACTGGTCTCAAGGTTGACAAAGAGGATGTACATGACCTTACTGATGCTCATGAGCATGAGCTGACAACAGAGGAGGTACATGAGTTGGAGAAAATTATGGAATTTGATACTGGACTTGAAGAGAAGGATACCCAAAAAAGTGTCAGCTGAATAGCTGATGACTAGCTTTTATTTTTGGAAACATTTAAAAGAAGTGTTAAAAAACATCCCAACATTGAAATGCTGAAATCCTGATGTGTAAAATGGAAAATGATGTTGTTTCTTTGGAAACTACAGAAAGGTTGTCAAAAAAGCCTTGGACTGCTTCTTTACTAGTAGCAGTAAAAGACAAAAGGCCGAAAAAACATCTGAAGCCTGACACTTGATCTGCCTATCCCACTACAACTATACTACCATTGATTTCATCAGTCCTACACATCAGGTCTAAGGTAAATGCTAATTTATTGTTTCTTTAATTATTTTAAGATGTTTTAGACCTATTTATTAAATAATCTTTATTAAACACTTATTTTTAATGTAAGAATCAAATATAACAGGTAAGAAATACATATTTTACGTGTTGTTGGGGTTACCTGTCAAAGTTTAGAACAAATTATGAAAAATCAGAAGTGCTATTGGTGTCCTCTTACAATTTTTTTAACATACAATGGCTTGGCAGAACAAATCAAATGTTGGGCCACTGTAAATATACTTTATATATATCATAATAAACAAATGAATTTCACTTCTTTAAAATGTATTTTCCTTTATAGCTTTCTATTTTTCCTTGAAATTTAATGTTATTAAAATTTTGATTAAATTATTTCTGAATACAGCATGGTGCCAGTCACTTATCTCTTGATTTTGTTTTCCTTATACAAAAACAAGATTATTTGAATTTATTGAATTCTGAAGTTGGTGAAAGTTGGAAAATTCAAATATGAATGAGTATTACTGAACCATCACATTTGGTAAAGTTGTTTAGAATGTGTCCATGCAAGATGTGATATATATATTATGCTACTTGGACAAAATAATATGAAATGAAATTATGTATTGGGTTACTTACTAAAAATGAGAATATTAGCCCCCGAAAAAAATCATTTGAATGATTTTAACTACTTGAAACAATGTCATTTCTTTTATGTTTTGAATATGAAATTGAAATATATAAAATAAAATTAAGACGCTCGAAGAATAGAAATATTTCCTATCTTGTTTGTACAAGAACATCTAAACATGAGATTACATCACAGTACTGAATATAGACAACACATGTTTTTATTACTGTTGTAGTCATGAAAAATTATTACAAAATTCCATAAGTTGATTTCAGTCTTGAGACAAAGGATTAATCATAGATGTATAATAGAAACCATATAAGAGTGGATATTCCCAGTTTAAGATTGATTGAAGTTAGTACTACTGTAGGGGGAAGGAGAAAAAATTTTCTTTTAATAAAGAATTAATAGAATAGTTGAATAAAATAGAATAGAATGGATCATATATCTAAAAAAGATGTAAGAGAGCACAGGCAATTCCTACCTGCTGCAGAATCAAAGAAGTTTTTCTATTATTGAAAGCACATCATATATATATATATATATATATTAGCTAGTAAATCTCTACTAATATTACAACTTATTAAATATTGAAATCAATTCTCTTTATAACTCCATTTCTGAATTGTTATCCACCAAATTTTTAAATATTGTTTTATGTATTTTTTCGGATTTCTATAAAAGTTTTTAATTCTATTCGTAGCTCTCTTATACAGAAATTTATTCAAATTAAGGGGATATTAAATCTCACATTGTTTTAAAACCGAATAAGAAACTCAAAGATTGGAATTAGAGAGTTTCATGCCGAATATAGTAAACTATAAAAGTATCGGTGGTTACTAGCGTGAGCTAATGCAAGTAGTCCTAGTACATAGTACAATCTCAGGCAACTCGTTGCAAAGGTGGGGAAAGTTCTGATCGCTAATCTTGGTATTTTCCATAATGTAAAAACACATTTCCTAGGAAATGTATGCTGTTATTACATTATGGTGGGAGGTCACTACCCAGACCGGTTTCAGCCTTTTTTTAAGGCTTCATCAGTGAGTAGCTAGACCAAATAGATACCAAAGGATATAGCGAAAAGAACTTATATACTCTGCTATACGAGTTGTTAAACAGGTACAACCATTAAGTTACTTAAATATAAATATAAAGAGCCAATAGGCTTCATTTCGGCGATATAAACATTATTCAAATTAAGGGGATATTAAATCCCACATTGTTTTAAAACCGAATAAGAAACTCAAAGATTGGAATCAGAGAGTTTCATGCCGAATATAGTAAACTATAAAAGTATCAACAGTTACTAGCATGAGCTAATGCAAGCAGTCCTAGTACGTAGTACGATCTCAGGCAACTTGTTGCAAAGGTGGGGAAAGTTCTGATCGCTTTTTCCATAATGTAAAAACATATTTCCTAGGAAATGTATGCTGTTATTACATTATGGTGGGAGGTCACTACCCAGACCGGTTTCAGCCTTTTTTGAGGCTTCATCAGTGAGTAGCTAGACCAAATAGATACCAAAGGGTATAGCGAAAAGAACTTATAATGTCGAAATGAAGCCTATTGGCTCTTTATATTTAAGTAACAGAAATTCAATTTACTAGTCAACTGCTCTATGATAATTCTAGTAATGTTACAGACAACAAGGATAAATTAGTAGTAAATTTATCAGGACATCCTCTTACTCAGAAAGAGATCTCAGTATTAGCCAAAGGTCATGAATATGGCATCTCTCTAAGTACGTTATCTATTATAGATATTTATCTTATAGACAGAGGCTTACATTCAATTCCTTCCGAGACTGCTAAGAAAGTAGATTTGAAGTGAGCCATGATTCTTTTCAAAACAAAACTACCACCTTCTAACCTAACTCCATCAGAATTTAAAGCACTTTATTCTCTAAAAAAAAGAATAATAATCTTATTATTACTCAAACAGACAAAGGCAAAGCAGTAGTCACACAAAATAAGAAAGAATATTTTAGAAAGATCACTGATCCAACTCAAGCCAAATTAATTAAGGCAATAAATTGATTGATAACATTTCTAGTTGGAACGAAAAATTAAAGAAAAAAAACTAAAAAATTTTCCTGTTCATCCACCTAGTGATATGGTCTTCCCAAGATTCATAAACCATGTGTTTCATGAAGACCAGTAGTAGATTGTTATTAGCTGTCCCACATATATAAAGTTTCTGAATAATTGTCTATGTTATCTTTGTTTACTTGAAAATCTACTTCTGACATCAAGAACTCCATAGATTTTAAAACTTTCAGATGTTTTGTTTAGTCTTGATATAGCATCTCTTTTCACAAAAACATTCCTTTAGCAGATACTATTAATTTACTTAAGAAAGATTTTCTTCCTGTTATTATCAGACTTTCTGACTTTGTACTCCACTCGGGTTATTTCAGTGTACAAGACAAATTATACCACTAAGTTGAAGGAACAGCTATGGGTAGTCTTCTCACTCACTCACTCTCATAATTTGCCAATTAGTACATGGAGCATTTTGAAGTTTATCTCCTTAAAGACATTTCTCAACCTACAATGTGGTACAGATATGCAGATGATATTTTTGTAATATGGAAAGGTTCATTATCAGATTTAAAACTATTTGTTTCTAAAACGAATACGATTCATCTGAGAATTTAGTTTACTTTAGAAGAGAAGAAAAACAATCAACTAGTCTTGTTAGATATTGTAATTCTTCATCAACCAGTGGTAGTTTACAATTTCCTGATTTTAGAAAAGAAACTGATACTAATTGTTATATCCATACTACTTCTCGTGAATCCTACTCAAAAGTTTGGAACCATTCAAATCTTATTACATCATGCTCAATATTTGTTCCACTGAAAACCTTTTGCAGCAAGAATCGAATAATATAAGCTTTTAACAGCTTTAGGCAGCTAGTCTCTAGATCTCCCAAAGATATCACTTGGATTCCACTGCCATATATTAAAGGGATTTCTGAACATATAGCTAAAGTTCTCTTAACATTGCAGTATCCTTTTGTCCTGTCAGGAATATTTCTACCTTCCTTTCTTCACCTAAAGACACAAGCTTTTTCCATTCAACCTTCCAGTCTACTGCTCCTCAGGATTGGACAGTCTGACAGATCTGCAGCCATCTGTTGTGAAGAACATAAATCTTAATATCTAAGCATCTTGAACCTAAGCAGTCTGGTCTAGCAGAAAATGACATCTCAACTAAACATAGTTTTTTGGAAGAAAACTAAACTTTTACATAATAGTAGATTTCTTATAGAGCAGTTATATAAGGAGAGTGGTGAGGCCTTTCTATATTGACTGAACTTAAACAGATCTCATAGTTTTCGGTTATCCCCCTTGATGGGAAATATTATTATATCATTTTTATGGAAATTCCTGATTATTATATTATTGTAATTTTTCTTTTAAAATATTTGGAAATTTCTACAGCATTAATAGGACCTCAGATGATCCTATTGATGCTGTAGAGGTGCTTTTTTTAAAATCGATTATTTTATTGAAAACACAAAATTTTATTTTGTGTTCCATAGTTGTCATTGTACTGAGGATGCCCGTGATACTTAGGTGAAATTTTTACAAATAAATTTAGAAACTAGATTAAGTCACTACCATGGGTGGTAGAATTTGAAGAAAGATAGTTCAGTAATGCATGGAAGCTATTTTAAAAAATAATAATAAATTAAAATAAAAATACCAGCAATGGCAAATTGCATACCTGAAGCATGAAAGACAAAGAGTTTCATTTGAAGTAAAATGAATGACTGCAGAAATCAAACAGGAATTCCCCATTTAAAAAAAAAAAAAAATATGGGAAATATATAGAGATGGAGAGTAATTGCATGAGTAATATATGGCTCAAGTTAGAAAAGTGAGTAGTATAAGTATAGTGGGTATAGTTAGATTTCTCTCATATTCCAATTTTGGAAATATCAGACGAAACTAGCACTGCCATCAAAGAATTATCACAAGAAAATCCAGCTGGCCAATAGGAGGAGAAATAATTATGGACAAGTAACCTTGCTAGATGGAGATGTATTGAAGGTTCAAAAGTACATGAAGAATATGTATTTTGAATACTAAAGAAGTTGTCATCATCAAATTCCTGACATTTACCTCCCAAGAGGTGTACAGGATATTATGATAATACTACATGAAGAATTTATATCATTAGTAACTTCATATCAACAATTTTTCTCCAAATCATTCTGTTATTTGTCAAGACTCCAACATTATCAGATCTTATATTTCTATCTTCTAAGGCACTTTTAAATATATCAATCCACCCATATCTTGGTCTTCCTCTGTGTCTTTTTCCTGCCAACCTAGCAGAGAACACTCATTTTGCTAATAATTCTTGTTCTATTCTATTTAAGTGACCATACCACCTGAGATTAGCTCTTTAAACACATTCCTGGATGCTGAAAATGTCAAGTTCTTTGCTAATATCCTCGTTTTTAATATGGTATTGCCTTTGATGCCATCTGTTCACGCCCCTAATCTGTCTCAGGATCCACAAGTTAAAATTGGTTTGGACAGATTTAAAATTCCATATAAATTTATTCAGTTGACTTTCTACCATACTGGTTTTGTTGATTCTGTTATCTGTTTCCATATTTAATTTACCATCTTCACAAAAAATTGTGCCTAAGTAGCTCAAATGTTTTACTTGTTCTATAGGTTCTCCATTTATGAGACATTTGATATTTTCAATGTTTCTACTTATTTTCATTGTCTTTGTCTTGTTATTGCTGATTTTCATACCAAATTTATTACATCAGTTATTCAATTTAGTCAGGTAATCTTGCAGACTTGTACAGGATTTATTTAAAAGTATAACATCATATGCATAAAGTAAAGAGCTGAGATTAACATTACAATTTTGAAATCAGGTTTAATACCACTTTCCTTCATAATGTGATCCATATAGATAATGAATAACAGAGCAGATAATGTACATCCTTATCTGGCACCAGAATTAACATCAAACCATCTTCCTGTACTTCATTTAATTCTAACTGCTGACTTACAATTCAAATAAAGACTAAGTATTGCTTGATATAATACCCCATCGGCACCATAAAACTGTAGATTTTGAATAGCTTTTCTCTTGGCACCTTGTCATTTACCTTTTGCAGGTCTACAAAACATTAAATACAGATCTTTGTTATATTTCCACGATTTCTCAACTATTTATCATAAAGTGAAAATCTGATCCTGACAGCCTCTATATGGCCTGAATCCATCGTATTCATCAGCAAGCTTCCCTTCCACAATCCTTCTAAACCGTTTGGCAAGTATACTTGCATAAATCTTACCAGGAACACTCAGTAGGGAAATAAATACCTCTATGTTATTCTCACATTCAGTTTTATTTCCCTTTTTTTAAAATGGGTACTATGAGAGCTCTACTCCAATCATCTGGAATTCGTCCCTCTGTCCAGGCCTTCTGAACTATGCAGTGCAGTCACTGCAAGAGTTTTATATTTCCATACTTCAGCCTTTCTGGTCAAATATCATCTACTCCGGCTGCTTTCCACATTTCAGCCTTATGATAGCTTTTTTTCTACTTCAAGTGTGGATATTGAAAGTTTATTTTTCACTTGGTTAGAGTATAATAAATTTAGTTTAATCCTTAAGGTGTTGTACCACTTTACCCCAGTCCTGAAGATACTTTCAGGCGCAAGCCTTGTTTGCTCACACTTGGATAAAGGATTAAACTAAATTTATTATACTCTAACCAAGTGAAAAATAAACTTTCAACATCTTTCTCTAAATCCAGAGTAATTTATTAAAAATGGGTGGCACACCATTTGGCAACTCCTATAGGTAGAGATGACCTGCTAATGCTTCTGCCTGGCTCCCACTGAAGAGACCTCAATAAAGGTCGAAACTAGTCTGGGTTGTGGCCCTTCCCTTAATGCATAACATTAGACATATTCGCAAGGAGATGTGTTTTGCATTATGGGAGATACTGAGATAGGATTGTTGGTAGCTTGCTCCACCCTTTGCAAGGAGTGCCCTGGTGTTGTACCACCTTACCCCAGTCCTGAAGATACTTTCAGGCACAAACCTTGTTTGCTCACACTTGGATAAAGGATTAAACTAAATTTATTATACAAGTGTGGATATGTATTCCTGATTGCACACTTGTTGAGAGTTTTTTACTACTGTGCTGTCACTGCTTGTTTCATTTAGCAATTTTTCGAAGTAATTACTCCGTACATCAAGGATATCTTTTTCTCCAGTTTTCATGTCACCTTTATCATCTCTGATTCCTTTTACAGCACTTTTTCCTCCATTTCTGAGCTTTTTCAACATCGTCCAGAATATTTTGCCACCCTCCTGATATTTATTTTCTATGTTCTAAGCAAAGTCTTCCCATGACTTTTGTTTAGCTAGTTCTCTGTATTCTCTAAGAGCACAAGCTGACTTATTTGTCAGGAACTGTCAATATGCTTTCTTCTTTCCCTTCACTGTCTCTTTAATTTCCTTTGTCTACCCTGGAGTTCTGATTTTTCTATCCTTGCAGACACCCTCACCACATGCCTCTCTGGCTGAATCAATGAATGTTTTCTTCAGGGCTGGCCACTGAATCTCCAAGGCTTGGTTCCTGTTCTCAAACTCTTTCATTTTTTTCTTGAATAATGTTTGTGCATTTTAGTCTACAGTTCACATCTGAGAGCTGCTCAACTTTTATTCGCTTTAAAACTTTCTTACATGTTATTCTTTTCATTATGAAATTCAATTTTATCCTGCTGAAGACTAAATAGTGATCACTTCCAATTTCAAATCCTCTGTACACTCTGGTGTCCTGCTCCAGGGAGAAAACATCACTATCTACAATAACATAGTCAATGAGACTTTTCTTATTCCTTGCCTTTTCTCTCCATGTGAATTTATGCACATTTTTATGTTGGAACATTGTGTTAGTAATAACCAGTCCATGTTTCTGAGCAATAATCCAACAGGTATTTGCCATCATTATTTGCTTTGCTGTTTTCTCCACATTTTCTCAAAATATTTTTGTATGTCTGCCAGCCATTTCCTTCTCTGCTATTTAGATCCCCAACAAGGACCAACTATTCCTTTTTCATTGTGTCATTTGCTTTCTCTAAAGCCTCAAAAAATTCCTCCACTTCTAATGGAACAAATCCTGAAACATACCCCTATTATGTCAATCTGGTACTTATCAAATTCTGCTAGTTCTATTTCTTTGCCATTATGTTAATATTATGTTCTTATGTTGATAGTACCGATCTTGAACTCTGGTGATTTTGAGTTGAGGTGTGTTTCAGGATTTGTTCCAGTAGCTGACAAAATAATGAAAACACCAAGATATCTAGGAATAGAATTTGTTTATATTGGCTACAGTGAAAAAAATTGTGGCAGAAGCACTAAGTGTTGTTTTTTTTTTACACTCTGTAGTTCTCATGTAACTGCATTAGTGATAATTCATGTTTTTTTTTTTAAAAAAAAAGGGGGGAGGGACTTCCAACAAATGAATTTTATCTGTTTGCCCTGGTTCCCTGGGAAAAACAATGCCCCCCCCCATTGTTTTTCCCAGGGAACCAGGGCAAAACAATGGGGGTTAAACCTTGTTTAACCGGGCGATACCCCAGTCAGCATCAAATTCTGTCATGTTGTACTATCATTTTACTTGTGGTTTAAGCCAATAAGAATACAATTTAGTGTACCAAATCTCAAATTGCTAGCCCATCCTTGTTCATTCAGTATGCAGGTAGATACCTAACAGGATGCACTATGAGAAGGTGAGGATTAGACATTAGGTCAGAAGCCCTGGTCGGTTCTCCACATGCTTTTAAAGGCTATGTGGAGGTCTCCTCTCAGTTATACAGCTTTTGACCCTGATATTAATAAGGCAGTGGATTGGATAAGATTTTGTTATTACAAGCAACAGATCATGATATTGACTTGGCTGTTAAACGAATTGTGATGTCCTTGAACTCCTTTTAGATGTCATGTAATCATCATCATCATGCTCTTCATGAATTTAGGCCCCATTAGGGCCTGTTCCAGTGCAGAAACCATCTGTAAACCTCTTTAATGGATGACTTGTCTTCTTTTTCCTGATGATTTATAATGAGGAACTTGTTTGTGAAGTCTTTTCATTTGTATTCTTTTAATATGCTCCATCCAATTATATTTCTTTATTTTCTCTATTATTGATTCCTAGTTTAATGTTTTTCATTATTTCTTCATTTCTTTTATGATCAAATAAGAGTACAGGAAAGCCTCGCTTAACGTGAATTCGATGTGTGTGATAATCAGTTAGTGCGATTGAGTGTAATGATACTATTTCCAGCTTTAAGCAAATAATTAATCAGTTAATACGATTTTTTTACGTTATGCAAAACTTTCATTACACAAAATTTTTTGTCGCCAATCTGCATCAAGTGGTGGCACTTGGCAGTGTAGTGGACAGTGGCAGTGCTCCGGGTGATGACTGGCGACACTCAGCAGTTGACTCAAAGCTATCATCACAAGTGCACATGCATACTCTTTTCTCTTGCTCAATCACTTTTCCTTCATTTTGTTTTAATTTAGATACTTGTCACTTGTCAATGAGGCTATGATATGGAAAAGAGAAAGACTTGTAAAGAAAGTGGCAGTAATAAAAAGAGAAGAAAAGTAATTACATTAGAGGAAAAGCTGGAAGTCATTTAAGAGACATGAAAGTGGTGCTAGTAATACAATGATTGTGCGGGACCTGGGATACAGCGAGTCTATAATTTGGACTATATTAAATAAGAACAAGGAAAAGTTGCTACTTCTTTAAACATACAGATCACCCTAAATAGAAGCCATTTAATGATCAAGGTGGAGCATTTTCTGTCACTCTGGATTGAGGATTGCAACAAAAAAAAACCCCTCTTAGTACAAGGAATATTCAGTCAAAAGCTCTCAATATTTTTGCATCATTGAAAGAGATCAAATTTCAAGAGGAATGTGAATGCTTTACTGCGAGTTTAGGATGGTTTGACTGTTTAAAAATTGAGCTGGATTGCATAATGTAAGAATAACTGGAGAATCTGCAGCCAAGTTTCCTGAATGATTGCAAAGGATAATTCAGGAGGGTGATTATGACAATCGTCAAATATTCAACGTCAATGAAACTAGTCTCTTTTGGAAGCAGTGGCGGATTACCCAATAGGCACATGCCTAGGGCCTCAAAAATTACATGGCAAAAAGATAATATGCCTCTAAAAAAAACATAGAGACAATCTTAAACATTTTTTTTGACGTTACCAATAAGCAATGCTAGTGGCAAACGTTCTTTTTTGGTCTTAAAAAGAATAAAAAAAATAATTAATGAAATAGTTTAGGGCGGACTTATTTAAATGATTTATCTATAATGTTTATAGAAAATAATATAGTTAATATGTTAAATTATGATAACATTATCAATCAATTTGCAGATTTAAAAGCACAAAAGGTAACATTGTAAGTTGTAATACTAACTAGACAAATTAAATAATTATAAATAAAGAAAATACTTGTTATTAATTAAGGATTTTATTGTCTTGTTAATATAAAGAAACACTTTTACATAAAGGGTCTTATAATAAAATTGTGCCTAGGGCCTCAAAGGAACATAATCCGCTACTGTTTGGAAGCATATGCCAACAAAAACTTTCCTAGCTAAAACTGAAGCATCTCAACCAGGATATAAAGTATCTTACGCTTTTATTAGAAGGCAATGCAGAAGGCGATGAGAATAATTTCCTTCAACTAGAAGGGCAGCATGCATATAAAAAAGAAGATAAGGAATGTGAACAAGAAGAGAATGTTACAACTAATAAGGTAACTGCAAAATAACTTGAGCTGGTTTTCAATCACATTGAGCATATTAAGGAAATTTTGTTTGATACTGATCCTGATGTAGAACAAAGCTTCAAAGTCTGCCAAAATCTTGATAAAGCGATTGCCAGTTATTGCAAATTGCATGAAAGATAAAAGAGTCAACCACTGTTCAAACATCTTTACTTATTTTTTTTTTTTTTGCAAGAAAAAGTAGCTCAATCAAATGTTTAGACATTAAATAAAAATTTAAGCAATTATTTTTTTTTTTACTTTGATGATTTTATCCTCTAATATAGCTTTTTTTTTTTTTTTTAATTTATGCTAACTGATGGATGAATTATAATTCTTCCTAGTGTTTATTGTATTTGCTTAACACAATTTCGCTTAGCATGCATTAATTGATGGATTAATTGCGTTAAGTTAGGTTTTCCTGTATACTTTGCTGTTTTCCATCAAAACTTTCATTTCAGCGGCTATTAATGACACTTATCTTTTTGTTTTATTATTCCGATTTCAATTCCATATAGTAGTGTTGGTAAAGCTAGTATATTATAATTTATTTTATTTATTTTATTTTATTTTTGTACCAGGTTAGGTTTACATCTTATATTTGTAGGTGTTTTCATATGAAGTCATGCATCCTAAATATGTAAAGGAATTAACTTGTCCTAAAATTTTGTTATTTATTACTATTTTACATCTAGCTGGATCTTGACCTTTAAAATCAATTGTTTTAATTTTTCTGTGAGATTATAATTCTGAAATCTTCAGCCATTTTTTTTAGATTAAGAATAGTTTTCTTTCTAAAAATTATCTTCAGAATCTGTGTCATCTGATCATCAGCTAAAAGGAGTATGTATCTTTAAAATTTACATTAGAAGATAGTTTAATATCTTGATGGTCTTTTTCTATTCCATTTATTATTATTTCATTTAAATAAATATTAAATAGAGTTGCAAATAGAGAACTTCCCTGTAGGAAGTTTTTGGTATTGAGACCACATTGTAATATAAGTTTATTAAAAATAAACAATTAAAACCCTAAACGTTTTGTGCATTATAAGACTTGCATCATCAGGGTAGTGGTACATAAAAGGTTTACACAACAAAAGTCTATTAACAATTAATTACACATATTAGATGTTTTTGATAACTTCACAACTTAAATTATTGATAAACCAGAATACAAATGATAAAACATTGCAATGCGTCACTTATCTGGAAGCAAAGAGGCAGCAACATCTGGGAAATCCTCTTATGCTGAGAAAGCAGCTGTAAAAAAAGTGTCAACAGGGATCCATTTTGGAACATTGCTAGTTGTTGCTATCATGTTCTCTGGTATCATGTGTGCTACTAGGTCCATGGCAGTTAAATTTTTGATGAAAGCAGACCATACTTGATGTAAAATTAAGCCTTGATTTTTATTGCATAGGGATTCTAAACATTTGTAAGGCTTCTTTAAATGTTCTTGTGAAACAGATTATCAATATATGACATTTTTGTTTGTTGCCAGAGTACTTGATGGCCAGTAGTGGTTGTGTGAAATGCCAGGCCTGATTTATGCTCTCTTCTTTTTTAGACATCTTTTACATATTCAGACATGTAGATCTCTCCTGACCTTCCTGTCTGGTCTACATAACAAATGCCCACAAGAGCGATGAATCTCATAGATGCCTAGGTTTTTCATGGGATGAAGTGGAGGTTTTGGTGGATGTAGCAATCTTGATATTTTTTGTCAAGGTACTTGTGGAGCAATGCACCACTTTGTCCATGATATTTTTGATGTAAGGCAGCATGATTGCATTCTTGAAATCACAGACAAAGTGGCTGCACTGCTCCACGAGTACAACATAAAAGTGGCATTTTTACGTTTACAAAAAATTCAGAAGGATTTGGGAGGGTTGGCAGGATCTCCAAAGCCTATAAAGAAACTGCATTCAAGATATAACTTTATTGAAGCAGCTACAGTACTACAATCAGAATAATTACTCTCTGCAACATCTATTGAGGGAATACTGGTTATAGTTACCCCCCCCCCATGAAACTTTAAACTTTTCGAAATGAAAAGATATGTTGCAAACTCAAGGATTGACGACCATGAGAAGAATCCTATGTAGGGATGGATATCTAGTTCCTACCAGAAACATCCTTGCCTTCAACAAACCAAAAAAAGTTCACCAGTATCTGCCAGCTGCTCAGTTAGGATCTACATCTTGAACTCTTCACACTGCTTTAAAGGTTGGAAATATAGTTGTTCACAAACTGCATGTCTTGGCTCTGCCATCTGTGCCTGATAATGGTAAAGACCATGAAAACAAAGATCTCAAGATCAAAACACCATATGCCCTAATTGTGAGCAAGACCATCCAACATACTCCTGAGCATGCCAAAGATGAAAGAATGAGAAGGAATTCTAAGCATGAAAACAGAGCAATGCATCACTTATCAGGAGGCAAAGAGTCAGCAACATCTGGGAAACCCTCTTATGCTGAGAAAGCAGCTGTAAAGAAAGTGCCAACAGGGATCCAAACCAATATGCTGATCCTGCCTTCTCACAATTAAAACATCCCTAAACAGCATGACTTGCTTGCCATCTCTGAGTGAATGGAAGAGATAAATCAGTATTGACTCACTACACAGAAATCCACTAATAAAAAAGATAATGGAATGTGCACCACAGAGGGTCAAAGACATGCTTTAAGATCATTAATAGATGGACTGTCAACAGATGGCATGGATACTTCCAACCCACCCCCCTAATAATGCCCTAGAGGGAATCCAATTTGACAGTGTCTTGATGTTTTTCCTGATGAAGAAGAAATGATGGATATCGGCTGTCCTCAATTCTCAAAGAAAAAAAAAATCCAAGTGAAAACAAAAGTAGTCAACACAGGAAGCAAGATGATACCACTAAAATGAAATAATGAAAACATTCCTACAATGGAATTGTTGTAGATTCCATCAAAACACTGATGCCATCGAAGCCCCCTTGCAGAAGTATAAACCAATATTCTTCTGCCTGGGAAACATACCTAAAACCAAGAAATGAATTAGCATTACAGTATACATGGAATACTACCATTATTCATAAAGAGAGGACAGGACAGTGGACGGACGTGCTCATGAAGAAATTACCATCCTTGTGGGCAACCATATCCCCCTTGCAGTAAGTCTCACTTAATACGAATGTGGAAGCATTCGACTATGTGACTCGATCAGAACTCAACAGTATGCTGCATCTATGTTCCTCCTGCCACAGATATCTCTCAAGATGACTCTGAGGATGTCATATTGCATTTACCATCCCCCTAACTTTTAATGGAGGATTTAAATGGACAAAATACTCTGTGGGGTAGTGCCTTGAGCAAACATCAGAGAAAGAGTTGTTTGAACATGTGTTTGACAGCAATAATCTCTCCTCCTAAACACAAAAAGCAACACTTTCTTCCATATGTTAACCCAAACATTTGCTGCTATAAATTTAACTATATGCTCACCCTGCTTTTTCCCACTCAAAGAGTGGGAAACTGATGAGAACTTATTCGTTTGTGATCACTTCAGTTACTTATTTAGGACAAATAAGCTCAATGAGTGAAGCACAAGTAATTATTATGGAGGACTCCAACATGGAACATAGATTGGATGGAGAAAAGGACACATGGGAGGAAGGAAATGGAATTTATGCAGTTACTAAGGAGTAATTATTTGAGGCAGTATGTGATGGAAGGTATGAGGGGTTTGATAGTGCTAGATCTAGTAACTTCATCAGCGCATTTGTCTGTAATCAAGATAACCACATTGCCGCCAAATAGTCAGAGTGATGATGCTCTCTTGATCTGGGAAGGCTGGTTAATGGCTAAATGTGTGGAATTTTTATTTAATCCACTAATAACACTGTAATGCTATGGCATGAAAAACTGCAAAAGTTGGATCTGGTAGTGTATAGGAGGTAGTAAAGAAGTGTTTGAGAGAAGTAATAGCACACTGCATACCTAGATTCTGGAGCAGAAGCTACCAAGAAAGAAAAAAAAAAATTGTGGAGAGAATTCAGAGAGAAGGTGATCCAACTGCTGAAGAACATCAACCAACAGAATAATATCCTGCACATCCCTGAGGGTATATGTCAGGAATTTGATTATAAGGATGATACATATATATATATATATATCATCTCTAAATACAACAACATAACACTGTTTTGTATGGACAATTAATTAGAAGTTATATATCTTGAACTGCTATTGATCCTTGTCCTTCAAAAATGTTACAGGGAAGATAGGTGGAATGAGGTAAGTTGGTGAAGTATGTACACTTCAGTCTGATGCTGAACTGCACATTACTGTTCAACAGCAGCTACTCATGTTCTTCTATGTTTACAGGAAACTGGAGAAATGGTAGTTGGTTATACAGAGGGAAGTAGTTATTGAGGCTGCTGGTAAAGGTTTTGTGAAAAATCAGGTTTGAATACATGATTTGTGTGTATGTGTGTGTGTGTTATTTTTTTGTGACAATTTTTTTCCTGTACTGATATGCAGTACCAGTGAATAGAGGGTATGCACTATAGAGGTAAAAGACTAATGAATGAACATATTACAGGAGCATCTGGTTTGCTGTTTCTAAATGGGCCTGGACATTTCATTTTTCATGCCGCTATACTTGGAACCCGTTCCTCAAGGCATAGTCTGGTAAAGTGGCAATAAGTTTATTTGCTATCTGATTAGGAAACTTCCCAGCTTGTAACTATCAGGTTTGATCCCATGCACTATTTAGCAGCTGACTTGTAGAACCACTTTACTACTGTACCATCAAATGAGAAGCATGGCTCCCTAGTTAACTGTGGTGTATCGAGCATGCTTAACCTAACTGCTGTGTGAATGGCAGAGGCGGCAGAAATTGAAGATCCCACTCTGGAAACCAGATATGACAATTAGCTATTTCAAGATTCCAATAAGCAGGATAGTGCTGTTTCAGGTGACAAAAATCATGAGTTGGAATTTCCTTCAATTAATGACACAATGTCTTTGCATTTATAAGGCAGCAATACTGGCCGAAGTGCCAGTCTCCCATTTGTAGAAACAGGCTACCCTGGAAAGATGTTGGCTTGGCTGAGAGAAGCCATATATATATATATATATATAACCCAGATATATATATATATATGCTGCTTGGAAAGAAGTCAACAAGACACAATAGTGTGAGGAACAAACAGCTATGGCACCCACCTTAATAAGATATAGGACCCCCTTTCACTGCAATGACTGCAGCAATCGTATGAGCCACACTTTCCACAAGCATACAATAGTGATCAATGGGAATATTTTGGACCATTCTTCCTATAGACATGTAATAAGGTCCTGGACTGTTGTGGGTTAGACATCCCTTGATCCCACAGATGTTCAATAGGGTGAGATCAGAGCTCTCTGGAGGTCAGTCAAGTGTGGTGACATTCATGTCCACAAACCATGCAGTTCAGCAACAGCAGACTTATGACATGGTGCAATGTCTTCCTGAAAGAGATAATGGTCAGTTGCATAGTCGCCACAAAGTAGGAAGAATTGCATTGTCAAGAATGTTCAGGTATCTCTTGGAGTTCAATGTTTATGGTATGACAAACAAAGGTCTGAGGGAAAAACAGAAAAAAACAGGATCATATCATCATGCCACCACCTCCAAATTTCATAGTTGGGGTTATGCACTCTGGTAAGAAACATTCACCAAGTATCCACCACACCCACACCTGTCCATCTGCTTGGTAGAGGGTGTAGCATGATTCATTGCTCCATAACATTGCTTTCCAAGCTTCCACATCTCATTGTACATGCTCTTGGCACCACGGAAGACAACACTGTATGTTGGCTCAGATAATGTGGGACTTGCATATTGTGGTTCTATCATGGAAATTCATGTTGTGATCAGTTTTGAATTTATTTTTTTTTTTTTCAGATTCGTGTTCTAGTTGATTCCTGGAACCCTGAATTCAATGTATCGCCCAACGAATAGTGGTTTTTACATATTATTCTTCATAGCACCCTATGGTCACATTCAATGAGTGTGGTGGGTCATCCACTGCAGGTAGCACTTACAGTTGACTCTGTGCTTCTATCTCGGTATGGTATCACTGATTGTTAACTTGGAATGGCCCATGAATGTCCAATTTGTCAGCAATTTGTTGAACAGATAGGCCTGCAACATGGCATCCTATCACAATGCCTCTTTCAAACTCTGTCAGTTCCCTTCCCGCAGCCATTTCATCCAGACACAGTTGCACTGACTCGAGAACATATCCCCCTAATTTATACTAGCTACGAGCATGTGACTCATTACATGGCACGATGCACTTTGCCCGTGTCCATTGACTTCTTTCCAAGCAGTGTATATTATTACTCAAAATTGTGCTTTTGGGGCTATATATATATATATATATATATATAGCCTAAATATTGTTGCTTTTTGCTGCTGTTATAATGATATACTGTATATATACATATGAAATATGTGTGTTTTTAAAATAAGAACTATAAATTAATTTAATAATAATAATAATAAAAAATATTGAAAAAATTGAACACAACATGTAAATGAATGTTTTATTTTTTTGGAAATTTGCTCAAATAATTAACACTATGACTACCAAGGCATTTTAATAATAATAAAAAACTTGAAAATTATAAGAAAAGTTTAAATGAAAAATATTAAATTGACATGCCAAACAGCGATCTAAACTCATAGAAATTCTATAATGATAAAGTTTTGTATTCAGATCTATAATTTTTAAACCTTTTTTAAAATTTTTTTTTTAATTTTTAAGTTGTGCTTTTATGACAGATTGAGTAGGATCACTTTTCCATTTTTGTGAGGTGCATCACAACTAAGTAAACGATCACCAATTTATAAAATTATAGTCATTCACTTAATACGTTTGCTCATGCCAACAAAAAATGTCAAGAAGCGTTTTGTTTTGTTTTATTTTATATGGTTCCCATCCACAAAAGGTTATTGGTAAACCTATAGTACATTTGTGCTGTGGGCAGTCTAAGGTTTTTTTTTTCCTTATATATATATATATATATATATATTTGAAAGGTTCCAAAATCACAAAACATGCATTTCTTTATATATTCATGAGTAACTACCTCTAGATCTGTGACCACGGAATATTTTTTCTTTTATTTTTTTGACTATGCTGCTTTTAACTTGCATGATAATCTTGCTGTCTGGTGAAAAAACAAAAAATCGAAAATTCGTTTTTTCTCCTCTGATTAACTGGAAACAAAAACAGCTAATACATAAATACAAAAAAAAAAAAAAAAAAGGGTTGAAAATTGAATTTAAAAAACAAAAAAACATATGGGTTACTGTTCTATTTCAGTATTTATTGGTATGACATTGTTATTTTATTCCCAAATACATATTTGCTGGGGTACTTAAGGGTCAAAGCTGTATAACTGAGAGGAGACCTCCACATAGCCTTTAAAGGAATGCGGAGAACCGACCAGAGCTGCTGACCTAATGTCCAATCCTCACCTTCTCGTGGGGCACCCTGTTGGGTATCAACCTGGATACTGAACGAACGAGGAAGGGCTGGCAATTTGGGATTTAGCAACTAAATTGTATTCTTATTGGCTTAAACCAATATGCAAAATGATGGTACAACATGACAAAATTTCATGCCAGCTGGGGCGTCGCCTGGTTAAACAAGCCCCCGTTGTTTTCGCCAGGGAACCAGGGTGAACAGCAAAAAGTCAGCTACTGGAACAAATCTGAAAGCACACCCCAACTCAACATCACCAGAGTTAAAGATTGGTACTATCAACATAAGAAGCCTGAATGGCAAAGAAATGGAGCTAGCGGAGGAATTAGATAAGTACCAGATTGACATAATAGGGGTGACTGAAACAAATAAGACAAAAACTAGTGAGATTTTTCTGAGCAATAAATACAAAATGTTATATTCAGGCAATGACAATCAAGGAAAAGAAGGAGTAGCCATAGTATTCAACACAAAATATGAGGCTCATCTTCTTGAATGGCAGGCAGTGTCAAGTAGAGTGATTTGGGCAAATATCAGAATGGGGAATTGGACAATGAGACTTATTTGTGCCTATGGTCCCACAGAAGGTTCTACTAAGGTAGAAGTAGAGGAATTTTTTGAGGCTTTAGAAAAAGCAACTGACACAATGAAAAAGGAAAAGTTGGTCCTTGTTGGGGATCTAAATAGCAGAGTAGGAAATGATTGTGAGACATACAAAAATATTTTGGGAAAATTTGGAGGAAAGAGCAAAGCTAATAATAATGGCAAATATCTGTTGGATTTCTGCTCAGGACATGGACTAGTTATTACTAACACCATGTTCCAACATAAAAATGTGCACAAATTCACATGGAGAGAAGAGGCAAGGAATAAGAAAAGTCTCATTGACTGTCTTATTGTTGATAGTCATGTTTTCTCTCTGGTGCAGGACACCAGAGTGTACAGAGGATTTGAAATTGGAAGTGATTACTATTTAGTTATTACTATTTAGCAGGATAAAATTGAATTTCATATTGAAAAGAATAACATGTAAGAAAGTTTTAAAGTGAATAAAAGTTGAGCAGCTCTCAGATGTGAACTGTAGACTAAAATACACAAAGCTTATTGAAGAAAAAATGAAAGAGTTTGAGAACAGGAACCAAACCTTGGAGATTCAGTGGCAAGCCTTGAAAAAAACCCTGATTGATTCAGACAGAGAGGCATGTGCAAGGATATCTGCAAGGATAGAAAAATCAGAACTCCATGGTGGACACAGGAAGTTAAAGATGCAGTGAAGGAAAAAAAAGAAAGCATATCAAAAGTTGATGGCAAATAAGTCAGCTTATACTCTTAGTAAATACAGAGACAAATGTAAGAAAAATGTAAAGCTAAACAAAAGTCATGGGAGGACTTTGGCAAGAACTTAGAAAATAAATATCAACAAAGTGGCAAAATATTCTGGAGTGTGTTGGAGAAGCTTAGAAATGGAGGAAAGAGTGCTGTAAAAGGAGTTAGAGATCATAAAGGTGACATGAAAACACGAGAAAAAAGATATCCTTGAGGTATGGAGTAATTACTTTGAAAAATTGCTAAATGAAACAAGCAGTGATAGCACAGTGGTAAAAAACACTTAGCATGCCATGCATACAGTCAGGAATACATATCCATACTTGAAGTAGAAAAAGCCATCAAAGGCCTGAAATGTGGAAAGGCAGCAGGAGTAGATAATATTCGACCAGAAATGCTGAAGTATGGTGGTATAAAAGTCTTACAGTCCCTGTATAGCACTGCATAGTTTAAAAGGCCTGGACAGAGGGACAAATTCCCAATGATTGGAGTAGAGCTCTCATAGTACCCATATATAAAAAGGAAATCAAACTGAATATGAGAATTACAGTGATATTTCCCTACTGACGTTCCTGTCAAGATTTATGCAAGTATACTTGAGAAAAACAGTTGAGAAGAATTGTGGAAGAAAAACTTGGTGAGGCTGTCAGGATCAGATCTTCACTTTACGACAAATAGTTGAGAAAGCATGGGAATATAACAAGGGTCTGTATTTAAGTTTTTGTCGATCTGGAAAAGGCATATGACAGGGTGCCAAGAGAGAAGCTATTCAATATGCTACAGTTATATGGTGTCAATGGAAAATTATATCAAGCAATACTTAGTCTTTATTTGAGTTGTAAGTCAGCAGTTAGAATTGAAGGAAGTACAGGAAGATGGTTTAATTAAATCTGGTGTGAGAGAAGGATGTACATTATCCCCTCTGTTATTCATTATCTATATGGATCACATTATGAAGGAAAGTGGTATTAAACATGATATCAGAATTGGAGATGTTAATGTCAGCTCTTTGCTTTATGTGGACGATGTTATACTTCTAAATAAATCCGCTACAAGTTTGCAAGATTCCCTGACTAAATTGAATAACTGTTTTGTAATCGATATGTTATGAAGGTCAGCAATAAAAAGAAAAAGAATGAAAATAGGCAGAATCATTGAAAATGTCAACTGTGTTGTGAATGGAGAACTTGTGGAACAAGTAAAACATTTCAGCTACTTAGGCACGATTTTTAGTGAAGATGGTAAATTCAGTATAGAAATAGACAACAGAATCAGCAAAGCTGGTATGGTGGGAAGTCAATTGAATAAATTCATATGGAATAAGAGAGAAATTAGTCAGAGCACTAAATTAGCTTTAAGACAGTGTTCAAGCCAGTTTTAACTTATGGATCCGATTGCTGGGTCAGAAGTAAAACACTTGACCAAAGACTAGAGACTGCAGATATGAGAGTCCTGAGAAAGATGAGAGGCATGAACAGATAGCATCAAAGGCAATAGAAGTATTGTTTCCAGCTAACACGTATTAACGGTCGTATAGATCTGTTATTCAGTTTTTTAACGAACTTTTTTGATGTTCATAATACCGAATGCGATCATGCGAATAATTAATGATTTTAAAAATTCTGTAGGTTCTCGTGAATCTAAAATTGATCTTCTTCTTCGCGTTATTCCCGCTTCATATGCAGGGTCCGCGTGTTACTTAGATGCGACTACTTGTTAGTACTACTCCCAACCGACCCGTCGCCTGGTCTGCCGCTGGGGGAGATATATTTTTGACTGTAGAGGTGTATGTTCACGGGGCCGGTTTGCCTGTTTGCGGGATGAAAAACGCCAGATAAACTGGCGGAAAAAACCCTACTGACCGCACCCAAGACCGGCTAACTTGGCTATGCCTGAGGAAGATCCTCAAATTCCTCACGTCTACAACGGGAATCGAACTTGGGACACTCCTTCCCCAGTCATATAGTTGCGAAGCGCAAAGCCACTAGGCTAACTTTTTTTTTTTTTTACAGTTTAAATAATTTTATTTGAGTACATCTGAATATCTACAACTTTAAAGCTATTCATTTGTATTTATACTTTTTAAATTCATAACTTCTTTTCAATCTAAATGAACTCCATATCATATGGTGATTCCTCATTTCTTATGCAAAGATCTTATTTACGAACACCCTTGTAGTCATCCAGGTGAACCATTACCCAAGCAGGAACTGCAAATATAGAGACAAAAATTATTACGCCGTGGACGGCTTTCTCATAGAAATTAATTCTAACTTGTGGAGGACCAGAAATTATTCCTCGCTTCTGGAGACAAACGTTTCTTAAAATCTGGTTATTCTGACGTGAAATCGTACGCAGCAAAGAAATCATTGTAAATATAAATGTGCTCAAAGCAGCCAATATCACCACAAATCTCTGCAGAATATTCTAAGTACTCTTGAACGAAGTGCTCTTTTCTAGGCTAACCGCGCGGTCCGTGAATCTAAAATTGATACAATGTTAAAATCAAAACAATCTGAAGGAATAGCAATTGAAAGCAAAATCAGATTTCGCAAACTACCGCGAGAAACATTACTAAACTCTCTTATAATGTCTTTAAAGGATAGATTAATACAGCAAAGAAATTTTAAACTTAAAAATGAAAATTATGAGGATTTGGAAGATGAAGAACTCAAAAACATTTTAAATGTATGTTATCCTGAAACATGGAGTATGGAAGAAGTTACGTGTCTATGGTTAGAAAGAAAAAAAAAAAAGATCAAAAAAAAAAAAAGATAAGATCTTTAAATTTTATTTTGAAATATGAAATTAAAATTAATGATTTTAGAGATTTAGTGGAAATGGCTTTGACTGGAAAGTTACAAAACGAAATTCCCAGCACGGCAAAAAAAGCCAAAGCGATTATGGCAACAATTGCAGTTTGCAGCGCTGAAGCCCAACGAGCTTTTAGTGTGATGAATAATATCGTAATGACGAAGAGATCTTCTCTCACTATAACATATTTCGGATTCAATGACAATATGTATAAATGGGAAACCCTTCAATGAATTTAATCCGAATCCCTATGTCAAATCTTTTCTAGAAAATCATCGCTCGGCTATAGATCCTCCTAGAAGAACACAAAACGTGAAGGAGGAAATAAGGTGTGGCAGCTGTTGTCAAAAGTATTTCCTTAAAGTAATTATTTGTAAATGTTAACCTCTAAAGGAGAGAGTTTTTTCTGGGTAAAAGTGCACCAGACAGTGATTTTATTTTTATTTTTCATGTAAAATTGTCTCATAGTTTCGAAAGTGATTTTATTAAATAAAATATTATAGTTAATGTTACTATCATTTTACAAATAAGAATTCACTTTTGGTAGTCTCATGTAAATAAATAGGACTATAAAATAATGTCCCTTGATTGGTACCGTTAATTATCACTTGAAGCATAAAAACAAATAACGTATTTCAATATTATTGTCTTTAGATAATTGTTATTATTATTTTATTATTGTTCCTGGCAACTCCAAGGAGTCGACAGACTCATCGAAGGAGGCCCTAACATCATGTCAAGAAAAACTATTCGACATTCACACAGTATCTATCATATACCTTGCCTTGAACTCATTCACAGTCGTAGCATCCACAATAGACTCTGGAAACTTATTCCACTCATTCACTCTCCAAGTAAAAAACCTAGCTCTAACTCCCTTGCCAACCACGCTCTTGCCCAGCTTCCATGCATGGTCCCTAGTCCTCCCACCACCAGTCATATTTTCAAAAATATCTTCTGGATCAAGCTTATAGAAATCCTTCAGTAATTTGAATGTCTCAATCATATCACCCCTCCTTCGCCTATCGTCCAATCTCTGCAACCCACAAATCTTCAACCTATTCTCATAAAGTTCATTCCACAGACCTTCCATCATCTTGGTCACTCATCTCTGGATCCTCTCCACTTCCTCCCCATCACGAAGAAACCCTGGTGCCCATAACTGGACACAGTAGTCCAGATGGGGTCTTATCAAGGCTCGATATAGAGGAACAACTTGTTTGTCTCTGCATGTTAAAGTATTTTTCAGAAGCCAAGTGATTTGATGAGCTGATTTAGTCACTTTTGCAATGTACCCCCTAAACTTCAATTCTCTATCCGCCAACACTCCCAAATCCCTGGCCTCATCAATCTCCTGGAGTACGGTTCCACCAATGCGATATACTGCTGCTATTCTTTTCACCCCAAAGTGCCTAACCTTACACTTTGCTACATTAAATTGACATCCATTTTTCCTAGCCGAGTCCTCCAAACTATCCAAATCATCCTGTAAAATTTTGACATCCTGTGCACTCACAATTGCTCTACCCAACTTTGCATCATCAGCAAACAAGTGAACACTTCCTCTCAAATCCTTTCCTATATCATTGATAAACAAATTGAAAAGCAGTGGTCCAAGAACTTGTGACTAGTGGTGTGCTGCAGGGCACACCACTAGTCACAAGCCGTCTTTTAGCCTCCACTCCTGCATAAACCACTCTCTGGTATCTCTCCCTCAACCACCCTCATATCCATCTCACCAACCCTATATCTATCCCCATCTGCTCCAGTTTACTGATTAGGGTTCTATATGGTATCCTGTCAAAGGCCTTGGCAAGTTCCAGTACTATCACTGTAAACCCATTATCCCTATCCGGTTCAGCCGTCACCGTGTTATAAAACGTGAGCAAGTTACTGAGGCATGATCTACCCTTCACAATAAATAATACATGCTATTTATGTATTATTTATAGATTGTTTGTCATAAAAACTTCTATCGCAAACAAAACAAATTTATTTTGTTTATAAACATCCATTAGCGTTCGCAAACATTCCATCGTGGGAATGGAAGTTTGTGATTGTCTCTGGTTCGACCTTGCAAAGTATACACTTGGTGGGGAAATTCTGGAGGAAGCTGAGGAGATAAGAGACCTTGGAGTGGCAGTGGACAAGGATCTGAAGTTCAAAAGTCACATGCACAAGTTGTGAAGTCATCATATTAGATTATGGCAATGATGCAGAGGACCTTAACTTGTAGAAATAAAGAGGTTCTGGTTCCATTGTATAAGACTTTGATCAGGCCTCGTATGGATTATTGTGCACAGATTTGGTCCCATGGTGGTGAGGATATATTGAAATATGTCCAGAGAAGACTAAGGTCTTAACTCGTCTTTAGGACGTGGGATATGAGGACAGATTGAGGGAATGCCGTTTGCAAAGCCTTGTGAATAGGAGGAAAAGAGAGAGAATATAATTGAGACATTTAAATTGGTAAAGGGTTGTTACAAGGTTAATGTGGAAGACATTTTTTGTGGTAGAACAAGGGAATATACCTGGAAGCTGTATAAGAAGGCGCATAAGGAGTAACTTTTTTGCATGGAGAGTGGTTGGTCAGTGGAATGCATTGCCTGACATTGTGGTGAATGCAAATACATTGAATAAGTTTAAAGCACAGTTTGATGGTCTTGTCTGTAACACTGTTTGCCTCTTGTAAAGAATATTTTCGCTCCATGGAGGTCTAGTGTTAATAATAATTATATATATATATATATATATACACACGCACATCTCACTGAGTATCAAGTACAGCAATCCCTCGATTAGTGCGCCTAATGAGTTCTTTAAAACTAATCTAATCGAATATATATATATATATATATATTGCATAGCAGTCGCCAGGGTATACAATTTTGTTTCTAATTTACTGTCTAAAGTACAACAAAAAAAAATTATTACTGTATTTCAATAAGATTAAGGTGAGCGCTATGGTTGTTTGTTACTCATGCTATGGTGTCCTTTGTAAAAGTATTTAATATTTAATATTTAGTATTTAATAAAGGTCACGTAACCTATAGGAAATAGTATAATTCGTTCTTCAAATTTCATTTTTTAACCTCTCAGGGCCTAGTTAAAGAAAAACCATGAAACTGAAAAACAATAAAACATATTCAGAATATAAATTTTATTATTCTACTTAACAAAGAATTGAGCTAACGTAGTTTGGCAGGCATTTTGTTTTTTTGTTTCTTTATTTCATACAACCGACGGCATGGCCCTATTGCATCTTCTACTCAAATTTTACTGCTTCTCTCTTCATCATCGAATCTTTTTCACACATCCACTTTCTTGCTCACTAATTCTTTTACTCATGATTAAAGCTTGGGAAAATACTTTAAAAAAAAAAAATAAGGAAAACACACTCATATAACATTGCAAAGGAGGCACGAGATAAGACCATCAAAGCGCTAAGTAATTATAGCACGCCCACATTTTTGTACAGCTTTGCTTAAGACAAGCAAAGCTGTATACATGCAAAATAGTTACCACTTTAAAAACTACAATGATCATAAAAGAGAAGTTAATACTTAGTTAATACATAGTTAACATTAATAAGCAACTCATCCCAGAAGACGGATTGATTACCCTATTATCGGAATGGATTCTCCTTTTTGTGACATGCGCAGAAGTGTCGAATCTGTGGACATACTATAGCAGACGACATAAATATTGGCGGTAAATTTTGGAACATAGTGTACATGGAAGTGGTGTAGTAGGCCATTAAAAATAACTTTGTAAAATGTTTTAAATAGTTAACTAAATTATTTCATTCTAGTGAGTGATTTTTTAAAAGTTAGCCATAAAAATGTATAGATGGAAAATTTTTTCAAATCTGTAACATTTATTTTTAAGATGTATATAGACGCACTAATCGAATTTGGGTATCGAAAAAAAATGACACACTAATCGAAGGATTACGGTACAGCTTTAATTTGTTGGAACAGCTTTTCCCCTTACATGAATTTTCAAGATTCTTACATATTTAGAGATTATCTTCCCAAGGCTCTTTTTTTTATTTTTTATTTTATTTTTATTTCAAATATTACTTTGAAGTAAAAATCAGGTCCTGGCAACTTATATGGTCTGAAGCTTGCTTGTCACAATGTTTAGGAAATATCAATAAAGATAATACCCTAAATTAAATATACCAAGAAATTACATATACTTGGTTTAATCCTTTATTCAAGTGTAAGGAAACAAAGTTTGCACCTGAAGTATTTTCAGGACTGGGATAACGTGTGGTAAAAGTGGTATGAATTCACATTGCCTTAGTATCCTATATAATGCAAAGCACATCTCCTTGCAGACATGTATAATGCTATGCATTATGGGAAGGGTCACCCAGATCGGTTTTGACCTTTATTGAGGTCTCATCAGTGGGAGCCAGACCCAGAGGTGTTACTAAGGTTAAAGTAATAACGCAGAAGTCATATTTCCATGTACAAGTTGTCAAAAGGCGTCACACCTTATTATTAAAATACTCTGGATTAGATAGTTAGTTGAAAGTTTTTCCACTTGGTTATACTATAAATTAAAGATACCAAGAAATTATATACTTGGTTTAATCCTTTATCCAAGTGTAAGCAAGCAAAGGTCAGGGTAGTGACCCTTCCCATAATGCATAGCATTATACATGTCTGCAAGGAGATGTGCTTTGCACTATGGGATACTAAGGCAATGTGAATTCATACCACTTTTACCACAAGTTATCCCAGTCCTGAAAATACTTCAGGTGCAAACTTTGTTTACTAAGGCAAGTGATGTGAAGTCATACCACCTTTACCATGAGTTTCCCCAGTCCTGAAAATACTTCAGGCACAAACTTTGTTTGCTTACACTTGGATAAAGGATATTTACCTCTTCTTTATCTTATTATTGCTTTACTACTAGATATCCACATTACTTTCACTATCACCACAAGCTGGACACAAAAAATAATCACCTCTTCAAATTCAACAATCAGTTTCTTTTCAACCTGCCATTTTTATTGATTTTGCAATATGCTATTATAAGACTTATTTTCTCAGTACATCGGCACACTAATTATTGTGGTTTATTATTATTATTATTATTATTATTATTATTATTGAGAGTGACCTCCTGAGAGTCATGGACTCGAGAGGCCACATACTACCCGCACCAGCTGTCACACTTGTTTTTGAATTCATTCACACTACTTGCACATGCAACATTCAATGGCAATCTATTCCAATCACACACCACTGTGAGAGAAAAATCTCTCAACCCCTTCTTGACAACATTCATTCTCAATTTCCAAGACTAACCTCTCATCCTTTCCTGACCCTCCATAAAATGAAAAAATCCATCTACTGAAATCATGTATGATCCTTTCAGAAATTTATAAGTCACAATCATATCACCCTCCTTTCTCTTGTCTGCAATCTTTATCACTGATTATAATATTCCATAATCCTGATATCATTTTTAACACTCTCCTTTGAGTTCTCTCCATTGTATCAGAATCATCACTGAAGCCGGCAGACTAGACCTGCACGCAATAATCCAGGTGAGATCTTATCAAAGTCAGAGGAAAATTGACTTCCTTATCTTTTACCTCCTTATATTTTGATGGCCTGGTTGGCCGAATGGTTAGCGTACCTGCTCTCCAACCAATCATTGGTTCAAATCCCACCATGGGCATGGATGTTTGTGATTGTCTTTAGGTGGGAGATGAATTTTATCGCCAAGTGTGAGACCACCACCCTGCTTATTGGAAGTCTGAAGTGGCTTGAAAAAGTTCCATGTTTGGTCTCTAGAGCAGGGTTTCCAGACTATAAAAATGTAGGGAAAATTATAAAAAATATATATAAATTTGATTTTAAAAAAAAATCCTTAGCCCACCCACAGCACAAATGTACTATAGGTTTGCTAATAACCTTTTATAGATGGAAACCACATTAAAAAAAAAAAACGTGAAGATTTGTTTCAGCATTGCAATTATCTTCTGAGTTGTATTTGCAATCTTTGTTATATGGCCCATGAACTTCAACTTCCTATCTACTAAAGCTTAAAGATCCCTAGTCTGATCCCACCAATATAATATGACAGTGGATTAGTCCACCCAGGGTACAACACACCAAAGTGCATGACTTTACATTTACTAACAGTGAACTGACAGCCATTTTCAAATGCCCACAATTCCAGCCTATTCAAATCATTCTACAAGTACTGCATATCACTCTCATTCCTGATTACCCTGTCTATCTTTGCATCATCAGCAAATAGCTGTATGTTGCCTGTCAAATTTTTCTCAATATCAATGTACAGATTGAATAATAATGGACCAAGGATCAGTCCTTGGTCCACTAGCTACTTTAAATCTTTGCAGACTTACATCCCCCATATACCATACTTTGATATATATATTTGCAGATGACATTGTTATTATTGAAGAAGACAGAAGAGAACTACAAAAAACACTGAAACTGTTAAATGAGGTAGGGAAGAAATTTGGACTTGTTATAAACTTGGAAAAAACAAAGACAATAGTATTTGGTGAGAAGAACATGAAACAAAAGATACAAGTGGATGGAACTGATTTAGAAAATGTAGAACAGTTCACATATTTGGGAAGTAAACTGACATATGACTTGGACTGTAAAAAAGAAATAAAGATCAGGATTGCAAAGGGAAGAACAAATCTGAAGGCCATGGATAACATCTGGAAAAGTAGTGATCAGCCAGCAAACAAATCTAAGAGTACTGGAAACATGCATCTTCAGTGGTGTACTGTACGGATCTGAAACGTGGGTAATAAATAAGGAATCAAGAAAAAGAATTTTGGCATTTGAAAGAACTTGTTACAGGAAGATTCTAAGAATAGGATGGGTACAGAAAATCACCAATAAAGAGCTCTATCAGAAGATACAATCAAAATAAAATTTAATGCAGAAGATTATAAAACGGAAGCTGCAATTATTTGGACACATTTGTAGAATGAGTGAGGACTGGAAGATAAAGACATTTATGTGTGGTATTTTGGATGGTTTAAACAGAAGAGGAAGACCATACAGGGAATGGATAGACGATATAAAAGACTGGTGTGTAATGGGTGTACAAAAACTGCGACTCTGTGCACTGGACAAAGAAAGGTGGAAGAAGATGGTGAAGCAGGCATCAGTTTATTATCATCAGTTTTTTATTCAACAGGCAGCAAGCCCATGGTTTGTGTTGATGATGAAAATATTGTCATCTCAAAGGGTTTTGTAAAAGAACAGAAAAATAAGTGTAAGCTTGTGTCTAAAGAAACCTCTTAGTCATCGGTAATCCCAGATGGATTACCGGTATTAACAAATGACCTGGGGCAACTGCAACCTCGAGGGTCAAAAGTGTGCAGGGGGGGTTTCCGCGTCTGAACACAACGACCGAGAAGGGTGACGGGTGCAGACCAACGAAGTACCAAGGTCATCAGAGCCAGATAAATAGCAGGTTGCGATGGTGAGAAAGGGAGTTCTGTGCAGCGATTCAGTTTGGTTCCTCTCAGGACAGTTCGAGTTCATCCGGTCCCGTTCCCGGATCAGCGAGAAGTTTCGAGGTCACGTGGGGGTTCCGACCTGAAGTTACAATGTACGCTACGGCAGCAGAGTTTTGCTAACATCGTGGGTGTTAATTTGTAATCGTCATCGGAAACCTGCGTTCCAGATAGAAAATAGCCGAGGGACCAACACGACTAAGATAAGCCATTTTAGAAGAAATTAGACGCCAAGTTTTCATGCTGCCAACAAATGTTCGCCGATATTAAGAGGAGATGATATCCAAGTGCAGTACTAAAGTTGGATGGTAATAGAAGGAAGTGATTTCAGGAAAAGTAATAAGAAGACTGTGATGGTGATTTAATTAAGGGACTTGTTTTATAGTGATAGTTGAGGACTTTAGGCCTTATGCTGATATTTAAGTATTTTGTTATATGTGAGAGAAGGTCTGGCTAAAAATTAAGGTGAAACATCGTGTATTTAATGTTATAGCTATTGCCTAAACCTGTAGAATGTTATGTAAAAATTGATCTGAGTATTACCAAGTTTAACGAGAGAAAATTATAGATAGACATGAGGTCTTACTAGAATTGATTATGATAAGGAACTAAATTATAAACGTAGTCAGTTGTGATTTGAAGCATAAAAGCTAATTTACTTAGTGCTTAAAATTGACCCATTGTACATTTCATTGATGTTAAATAAATTGTATTTTTGTTTAAATAACTTGCCTGATTTCTATTTCCAATGTACTATTCATTAATTCAAATCTGTGAGCCTTAAGGTAGATATTGTCATGACTGCATAACAGAAAATTTAAGTTGATAAATTTACTTAGAATTAAGAGAAAAAAGTTTCGTGTGGTTTACTGTGTTATTTTTCAAAGGGAGATTCAACTCCCACCCACGAATTTGGTGGCGCAGCTGAAAACTAAATAAATTTTCGAAATTCAGTTAAGAATAAACATGAGGTCAGACAAAGAGATTGGGTCAAGCTAGAGGCAATTTCTTTGTTCTGTAAGTTTTGCACACGTGAGCTTTATTATTTGCGGCCATAAGTCAGATGTATAACAAGGTAAAGAAGGAAAGTTTAAGTGAGATAAAGTAGGAATTTAAAGGAAGATTTTAATAAGAGAAAATAAGATATAATAAAAGATTTTAATAAGACGTTTTAATTAAAAAAAACAAGATATTTTAATAAAATCGTGGGGGTGCTGCAACTTTCGAAATATACATACACACTGTAAGTACAGCGTATATGCTTTGATAAAATATCAAAATTATGGTAAAAAAAATTAAACATGAAAAATTATTGTTTATTATCAATAAAATTACAGTTTAGTATAATTCAAAATTACTTAAAAATAAAATCCATTATCATAACCCAATAATGTTCTAAAATAAAAACTATAACAAACGTTACATCTTTAATTGTAATGTCCAAATATTTAAAGAGACGGAGTAAACACAATACACACTATGAACACTCTACTACTGGGGCAAACTGCACATAAACAACAGTGGAACTGCACGACAGACAGTGCCGCATTACGCTAATAGCTTGCATCTCACTATGACATGCATATGCTTGTGCGCATAGCAATATGGAACTGTGGTAAACACAGTGCTGCTAGCGTCCTTCCCCCCCCTCCTAAGTGCTACAAGATGGATTTTTATTATTTTTTATACAAAATAAAAGAATTGTATAGGATTGTGGATGATAATTAAACATTACAAGCAAATATAAATTAATAAATATATTTATGTATCGAGAAAATTGGGGGTGCTGCGGTTCCGCAGTGTCTAAGCATGAGCTTCCCCTGTTTAGGAGGGAGATGAATTTCATTGCTCAGTGTGACACCATCGCTCAAATTACCGAGGCTCGAAATTACTTGAAAAATTCCATGTTTGGTTTCTGGAGCAAAGTTTCCAGATTACCTTAACCCTTGGCTTACTAGATTTATAACCTTTTGTGGGCAGATATCAAAAATTAAATAAAGCTTCCAGCTACACCTTTATATACTCTAAATAACTTTCTATTTCTATGCATCAGTATTGTGCAAAACCTATATGGGAAGTAGAATTCACTTTTTATGAAAAAAAAGTATTATCAGTTACAATGTGTAATGTCATACCATGATCAAATTTTTTTTAGAAATAAGTATATTTGCCATCTGGCATCAAGCAGTCACACTGTTACCTCAAGTATGCTGACATGGTACTGACCAGATTATTATGGATACCTCAAGGGAGTCAAGGACTCATCAAGGGAGGCTATAAATCACCCAAACCAGCTATCATACCTTCCCTTAAATTCATTCACACTAGATGCACTCACTACCCCAAAGGGCAATTATTCCACTCACTCACTGCTCTCTGGGAGAAAAACTTAGCACTTACCCCTTTGACTGTGAACAAACTTAACTTCCATGGATGCCCCACCTTCTATATAACAAAACATTTCATCAGCTGATATCCTATAACACCCATTCAAAATTTTATAGACCTTTATCATATCACCCCCCTCTTTCTCCTATTAACCAGTCTGCAATTCACCTACTCACAATCTGTCCTCATAATCTAAATTCCATAATCCAGATATAATCTTTGTAACCCTTCTTTGCACCTTTTCCAAAACTTCTTTATCCCCTTGGAACTAGAGAGACCAAATCTGTGCATAATAATCCAGTTATGGTCTTATCAAAGCCTTATAAAGAGGCAAAATGACATTCTTACATGTCAAGGTTTGCTTCATCATTGCACTTATCCTCTGAGTTGCATTTGCAACTTTTGCTATGCGAACTTTGAACTTCAAATTCCTATCCACCAATATGCCAAGATCCCTTGCCTCTGCATTTCTTGTAGCATACCACCACTAATATAATATGCTGCTGGAAATCTAATCATGCCAAATTGTGTTAACTTTATGCTTACTAGCATTAAACTGACAGCCATTTTCGTTTGCCCAAATTTCCAGCCTCTTCAAATCATTCTGTAAGTGCTGGATATCAGTAGTATCCCTGATTGACCTGCCTATCTTTGCATTGTCGGCAAACAATTGTGCATCTGATGCTAGACCCCTGCCTGATGTCATTAATGTATAGATTGAATAATAATGGCAGTGAGGTACACCACTGGTCACCTTAAATTGGGCAGATTCACACCCACTGTATACCACTTTTTGATATCTGTCTGTCAACCATCTCTTGATCCAAGTCAAGAGTTTATATTCCAATCCCATATTCTCCAGTTTATGCAACAGCCTTTCATGTAGTATCCTATCAAGTGCCTTAGAAAATATGGATACACTATATTATTGTTATAAAATATGAGCAAATTGCTAAAACATAACCTTCCTTTAGTAAACCCATGCTGCTCCTTGCAGAGAAAGCATGTTTGTCTACCCATTTCTATATGAGTTCTTATCAACGTCTCTAAAATCTTCATTACCACACCGGAGATACTGATAGATCAGTAGTTAGATACATTCATTTTTGCACCACCCTTGTACAATGGAAATATTATATACAAACTTGTGAAAGGCATAGCCAATTCAGCTGAACATTACTTTAGCAAACGGACTGATATTCCATAATCTATAGACAAATTCCAGGTTATGCAACAGCTCTTCAATCTCATTTTCACGAACCTCTAACTCTTCATCCAATGTGGCAATAGCACTGTCCACCATGTTACATACACCTGGTTGATATATCTTAGCAAAGTGGGCATAACTGAACATTCTCACTAGCTTCCAGCACTTGAGTACCATCTGCATTCAATAAAGTTATTTTTCAACATTCATACTTTTGCTTGTGGCATAAAGATAAAATTTTTTTGGATTGCCTTTAGCTTGCATGGCCAATTTCTTTTCATTCTCCGATTTAGCTTTCCTCATAATACTCTACTTTTCTGGCCTGAGCTGTATATATTTATAACTCCTCTCACTTTTATTCTCACGATATTCTTTCCACATAATCTTCTTGTGGATCTCTTGCTTAATAAGGTTGCACATCCATTTCACTCCCAACCTATTTATTCTTTGAACGCTAGGGATACATTCAGATACCATCTCATTTAAGCACATTTTCAGATTCCCATGCATTGCTGACATTTTTCTCATTCAGTAAATGATACAATGGGACCAAAGATAGTATTCTCCTAAGTCGATCATAATTTCCAGCTTTGTAGTTCAGCATGTAACCTGTTTTAATCGGAGCTTCAATACAAATATATACTTCCAAAGAAAGAACAGCATGATCACTGTCACCAATTGGTTGGTGGTAAAATAGCTATATTCTTGACAGACCCTCTTTCTGACGCTATGAGCAAATCCAACACTCTTTAACCTTGAGTTCCTTCTTTCACATGCTGCTTGAAAATGTTGTCTCACAACAATTCAATAAATTACTATTCTTTCTTACCATGAGATTTCTCTTCTACTCAATCAATGTCTGGAAAATTAAAGTCACCCAATAATGATCATTCTTTTGGTATCCATAAGGCTAAATTGGTGATGCATTTCTTCATCCCCTGCAACTGAGCCGCCAGGTCTGTAGCAACACCCTCACCATATATTTCATTCTGTTAACCTCCACTTCACAAAAGACAGACTCAAACTCACTGTTACATTGGACACTGTTACCATCATTGTTTTCTTGTTTGTACCCTAACTGGACTTAAGTCATTTGATATCATTAGTAGTACTCCTCCTCTCCTATCTCTTGTCATTCCTAAAAATAGTGTACCGATTACACTTGATCCCACTTACCATATCTGATTCTGATAGCCAGGTTTCGCAATGACAACAATCTTATGCCACATCGTATTCAATAAAGCAACGAATTCAATCCCTTTGTTTCTAATGCTCCTGGCATTTGTGTATACACATAATAAATTACCACCGAGTCTATTCTTATAATTAGATATGCAATCTATTTGGTCTTCTAGAATTTTTTCTTTTCCCTCCCCAGACATACTTAAAAGATCTTAACCCAAAGCATATTTTTCCACCTCTTCACCACATACATAACCATGTTCGAAGACATTCATATCTTTATCATGTTTGCATACCATAGCTGAATTTTCATGCACATTTTCCCCATTTCTCCCTTCTAAGTTCCAGATGATAGTATTGTGAACATCAACATGAAGATGCACATAAGTGAGTGTAGAGTTAATTAACTGAATTCGCTTCAAATAAAATATTGCACTTAAAATTCTCTTCAAGCTGGCACTGAATAGACTTTAGATGATACAAAAGAATAAAGTAGCTTTAGAAGTTTCAAGAAATCTGTTACCTTCTGCAATATAAAACATTTGTGAGTTAGGATTCTCAAATCTAGTGAGAATAACAAAAACAATCATAATTGAAAAATGGATTGCTGTTGTGTTTCATGATGGAACCATACATTAACAAATTTGTACAGCAATCCCTCGATTAATGTGTCCCCGATTAGTGTCATTTTTTTTGATACCCAATTCGATGAGTGCGCCTATATACATCTTAAAAATAAATGTTACAGATTTAAAAAAATTTTCGATTTATACATTTTTTATGGCTAACTATTTTAAAAAAATCACTCACCAGGATGAAATAATTTAGTTACCGTTTTACAGTTATTTTTTAATGGTAGCACTATTTCCATGTACACTATGTTCCAAATTTACCGCCAAATACGCCAAAAATTTATGTCGTCTGCTTTACATAGCATTTTGCTGATTATATCTCATGCAATTGTGTTCCGTACTTTTTTATTTTAAATTATTTTCCTAACCTTTAAAATCATGAGTAAAAGAATTAGTGAGCAAAAAACAGAAGTGTGAAAACGATTCAAAAAGTAATCTGATTGGAAAAGAAAAACTTGAAATAATAAAGAAAAATGAACAAGGCGAGTCCAGAGAGCAAAGATAGGACAAGAACACAAAAATGGCTGAATCAACTGCTGAATACAAAGAGAAAGGTAAGGCTGCTTGAAGTTCATCATGCATGAACTGAAAATCAAAGTATTATAATGATTGAATTAGAGAGACTTCATTTTACATGGATTGAAGATTGTAAGCAAAAACAGATCCCGCTAAACACTGGCCTTATAAAATCAAAGGCATTGTCTCTTTTGTAACCTGGAAAGAAAGGGCTATCAATGATTGAAAAGAAGAAGAATTCCACATTAGTGTTGGGTGATTTGAGCGTTTCAAAAAGAGAAATAGCCTACATAATGTTCTGATCACAGGCGAAGATGCAAGTGCAGATAGAGATATCCAGAAATTTTGAAGAAAATTGTGTAAGAAGGGGATTATTGTCCCCTTCTTAGTGTTGATGAAACCAGCCTTTTTTTGGAAATGAATGTCTTCCAAGACTTTTCTAGCCAAATCAGAGAAATCTCAGCCGTTATAAAGTCGCAAAGTCAAATGAAATTGCTGCTAGCAATCTGCGAGTTGTTTGGAAGCACATTCTTCCACATTGTGCAAATGATTTTAGAGGCTTTTCAAATGAATCTAAGTTAATTAAATCTCATTCTGAGAAGTTGAGTGATTCTGACCTGCTAATTTTAGATCTTGGAAGCTCCTGAAGAATATGAAGAAAATTTAATCACTGACAAGCCAAGCCCAAAGAGGTTTCACAGAAACAATTTGAAAATAGTTTACGTACAATCGAAGTTTTTAAGCAGCAATGCTTAGAGACTGACCCAGGTGAAGAGAGAACCAGTAAAATTAGCAGAAGAGGTAACAGGGCCATACCGTCAGTTGTATGAAAAAAAGAAACAGAATGCCCGCCAAACTATGTTAGCTCAATTCTTTGTTAAGCAGAATAATAAATTTATATCCTGAATATGTTTTATTGTCTTTCAGCTTCATGGTTTTCCTTTAACTAGGCCCTGAGAATACCTTAATTCTTTTATAAAAAAAATTAAGGATCAAAAAGTTGAAAGTTTATTTTTCACTTGGTTAGAGTATAATAAATTTAGTTTAATCCTTTATCCAAGTGTGAGCAAACAAAGTTTGCGCCTGAATGTATCTTCAGGACTGGGGTAAGGTGGTACAACACCAGGGCAACTCGTTGCAAAGGTGGAGCAAGCTACCAACACTCCTGTCTCAGTATCTCCTATAATGCAAAATTTCAACATCTTTCTCTAAATCCAGAGTAATTTATTAAAAAAGGGTGGCACACCATTTGGCAACTCCTATAGGTGGAGATGACCTGCTAAAGCTTCTGCTTGGTATCTCAACTTGGGCCTAGCTCCCACTGAAGAGACCTCAATAAAGGTCGAAACTAGTCTGGGTAGTGGCCCTTCCCTTAATGCATAACATTAGACATATCCGCAAGGAGATGTGTTTTGCATTATAGGAGATACTGAGACAGGAGTGTTGGTAGCTTGCTCCACCTTTGCAACGAGTTGCCCTGGTGTTGTACCACCTTACCCCAGTCCTGAAGATACTTTCAGGTGCAAACTTTGTTTGCTCACACTTGGATAAAGGATTAAACTAAATTTATTATAAGGATCAAAAAAGAAATCTGAGGAACGAATTATACATTTTCCAATAGGTTATTATATTTGATTAGTGCGCCTGTTTTAAAGAATGCATTAATCGGGGGATTGCTGTATAGTCAAAAGAAACGTAGCTTTCAAATTAAATCATGGCAATGTTTCTGGGGTATTTACTGAACAAAATTATTTTACATAAATGCACAATAACAGTTTTTTTTTGAAGGGGGGAGGTATGGTACAAATCTTTATCTGTTTACATATTTTCTTTTCTCAGAAAAAGCAAGAAACAAAAAATATTTGTGTAACCCATTCCCCTTTTCCATTTGTTCATGATGCAACAATCCTTCAATTAGATAGTTTTGATTAATGCAATTTTCAATTTGCCACACTAATTTGACTCCACATTTCAGACTAGTTCAAATTCAGAGTAGCGCCTTCTATCTATCTCAATGGTTTTAACAGGCCTTTTTAAGGCCCACAACCTTCCAAGCATGCTTGGATTTCGTAACCGAAATACGAGGATAGAATGGTCACTCCTATGCCTCAAGGTATTCTTGGCTGTATCCCTGTGTGTTCAAGGGGCCGGTTTGCCTGCTTGCGGGATGAAAAACACCAGATAAACTGGCGGAAAAAACCCTACTGCCCGCGCCCAAGACCGGCTAACTTGGCTATGACTGAGGAAGATCCTTCAGCTCCTCACGTCTCCGACGGGAATCGAACCTAGGACACTCCTTCCCCAGGCATATGGTTGCGAAGCGCAAAGCCACTAGGCTAACCGCGCGGACGAGTAGTGCCTTCTGCTCATTAAAATTTAGTTTAATTTAAAATAACAACATGCATTTGAAGATGAGGACAATTGTGAAGCAGATGAAACATACCATCAAAGGTGTTCATTTTAAAATAATTCGACAAAACGTTTTGTATTATTGAAACTTTAAAGCATTAAAGTATGGATAGCAATCCCAACATTAAATGAAGCATGCAAATCCACCAAAACATGGAGAAAAATATTATGAGAAAAAGAAAAACAACACAGTTTGAACTTCACTATTGAAGAATTCTTTCAAAACATAAATTATATAATAATTCAAACTGTTTTTTACATATACTTTTGCTTTGAATAAAGAAAACATTATTATCCTATGCAATCATTCAATAAAAAAAAACATTTTTAAAAAATGTAGCACATATTTTAAAAATCTTATAATAACCAATTATCCCATGTTGTATTGAAGGATTGCTATATAAAATTTGCTTTAATTATAATAAATATAATCTTGTAAAACTAAACACTTCAAATCAATATGTAAAACAGTGTTTTCATAAATAGGTATCCATATTCAAAGCAAAATAAACATTAAATAGAATGACAATTTTTTTTGTGAAATATTATTTCAATTATTAACCAAATTTAATTAATCCATTATGTACAAATTCTTTATTCACTTATCAATTAAGTTACAGAAATGCAAATCAAATAACTGATTTCATTCGGGAGTATTATCTGGCATTGATAAAATAAGTTCTTGAATTTTCCCCAAGATTATTTCGTTTGTACTGAGACACTGTTCAGTTCCGTAAGGTGGGATTATTGTCAAAGCTTCTGCCACCAATATATCATCTCCATTTTCTTTTACAGGTAGTCTGTTTTTCAAAAGCCAAGACATTAAGTTAGCTTTTCTTTTACTATTTTCTTCTGAATCGCCTTTCTGTATAGGTCTACTAAATAATGCTTCCAGTTGTGATTTGTACTTTTCATCTTCACTTAAGATTTCAATTGCTTTCACTGCATGGCCCATCACAATTTCCACATGCTTTATTTTTTCATCTTCAAATGTAACAAGGATAATACTGTAAAGAAAAAATATTATTATTACTTTACTAAATTTTCATGACATAAAATATATTTCACTATAAAACTAACATATTTTGGTGTCATGAAAATTACTATTTTCATGACACCAAAATATGTTAGTTTTATAGTGAATGCATTCAAGGAGAGTCTTTGAACTCCATGGAGATTTCCATTCTACAATAGAAAAAGTATTAATAAATGTCATAAAATAACATTTGCTATTATTTTGTAACCTAACAGAGTCTGCTGATCTGTCTTGAAAGATATAAATATGTCAGGGGGATTAATTCCTATAATATATCTGAGACTCAAATTAGCATATGTTTATGATTCTTCATGACTTATTTTTCACGGTATTAACAACACCACAAACACTTTTATCAACAAAGATGTTTTATTAACGCTAATATTTCGCTGATTTTCAACTCGGCATCATCAATGATGATGTTGAGTGAGTTGAAAATCAGCGAAATATTAGCGTTAATAAAACATCTTTGTTGATAAAAGTGTTTGTGGTGTTATTAATACCGTGAAAAATAAGTCATGAATAACCATCAACGCCTAAGCTTATCTGTTAGATATATGTTTATGATATTTAATATTTTATCTTTCAATTAACAATATGTCAATGCAAATAATATTTCAAATATTTTAAAACCGACTTTCTAAATGCAAAATTAAAAGAGACCAATTATTATTATTATTGCATGGAAATCTCCATGGAGTTCAAAGACACTCCTTGAATGCATTCACCAACAAAGTACTCCCATTAAATTCTGGCAACCCATTCCACTCATTCACCACTCTCTGAGCAAAAAAATCTAGTCCACAAGCCTAGGACATGCTCATACTCAATTTCCACAGATGGTTCTGTGGAAATTGAGTATGAGCATTGAGCCTCAATGAATCTAAGGACTCCTTGGAGTCGCCCATAATAATCATCATCATCATTAGTGTGCTGTCTCTTGACAGGTCCAATGGTATATATAACTCAGCAGATTCTCTTTCTCCAATTTCCTCTGTCTCTTGCTTCCTCCTTCATTTCCTGATATCTTCTTGTTCCCATTATATCATCAAGCATCGTTAGTCGTCTTCTTCCTCTTGGTCACTTTCCTTCAATTTTCCCTTCTATCATTCTTTTCAGTAGGCTGTCTCCTCTTAATACATGTCCTATCCAATTATGCTTTCTTCTTCTTCTTATGGTCTTTAGTAAATTCCTTTCTTCTTCAATTCTTTGTAATACTTCTTCATTGGTGATTTTTTCAGTCCACTTTATTTTCTCCATTCTTCTCCATAACCACATTTCAAACGCCTCCAACCTTTTAGCTTCTTTCTTCCTAATTGTCCATGTTTCTGATCCATATAAGGTTATACTCCAAATATAGCAGTTAATAAGCCTTTTCTTTAGATTTTTATTCATTTTATTAATAAACACATTTTTCTTGTTATAAAAGGCATATTTTCCTTTGTTAATTCTTTCTTTTATTTCCATGTCATATTTTCCATTTTCTTGTATTATACTACCAAGGTATTTGTATTGTCTCACTAGCTCTACACTTTCTCCATTCATCATCACCTTGATACTTCCTGGTTTCCTGGAGACTCTAATCACTTTCGTTTTCTTTGCGTTAATTTTCATACCATATTTCTTGCATATATTTTCAAATTTTTGCATTAGGTGCTGTAGTTCATCTTCGGTATTAGCTAATATTGCTTGATCATCTGCAAACTTAACATTTTGTATTGTTCTTCCTCCAATAGTGATTCCTCTTTTCTCTTCATAAAATGCTTCTTTTATCATTTCTTCTGCAAATATATTGAAGAGCATCGGTGACAGGCAGCATCCCTGTCTTTCACCTCTACCAATCACACTTTTTTTAGTTTTTCCTACTTTTGTCTTTATTATGGCCGTCTGGTTCATATATAATTCATCTATTAACCTTCGGTCTCTCCAATCTAAACCTATTTTGGGTAATATTTCCATCAGATTTTCCCATTCCATCATGTCAAATGCTTTTTCAAGGTCGATGAAACAAATATAAACTTCTATATTCGTTTCGCATATGGTCCTCATTACCCCAATTGCATCTCTGGTTCCTCTGTCTTTTCTAAATCCAAATTGATCATCCCCCCAGAAAATACTACACTCTATTATACAATCTTTGATTTAATATTCTTAGCAATACTTTGGAGGCATGTGAGAGTATGCTTATAGTTCTGTAGTCACTGCACTTAGCAGGATTGCTTTTCTTTTCAATTGGTACAAGGATACGCTCTGTGAAATCTTTAGGCCATAATAATAATAAGAAATTGAGTATGAGAAAACTTTTCAAATGCTGAAAAGTTTCCTCTGTATCAGTCCTATAAAACTCTTTTCATCCCCCCTTTTTTTTTTTTTTTCAAAATTATTAGTTCTATCAACTAAGTTCTGCAATCCATAAATCCTCACTCTATCCTCATCCCCCAAAAAACCTAGATGACCAGACTTGTGCATAGTTATCTAGATGTAGCCCTATCAAAACTTTATTAAAAAGAAAATAGTAACTTCCTTATCTACTTACTAGTGTTTTCTTCAATAACTAAGCAATTTTATGAGTTAACTAAGCCAAGTTGGCAATATAGTTTCCCTAGCCACCAGCATCCCTAAAATCTCAAGTTTCATCAATTTTCAGGAGTGCATATCTCTGTCAGTGTAGTACAAAACTTGTGATCTTTTCTGACAAAAATGCATTACTTTACTTTTCCACATTAAATTAGCATCCATTATCTTTTGCCTATAACGTCAGCCTATTTAAAGCATTCCACCTTGATTAATTATTACACTATCCCATTCGGCATCAACGTCATCAGCAATAAACAACTGAATATTTCCCTTCAAATCATTTTCTGTATAATTAATGTACAAATTAAATAACAGCGGTCCAAACACAGAGTCCAGTGCCATACTATTAATAATCTACCTTCAGAATTCTGCTCTTCCATATACCAGCCACCCCTATATTCATACTCTCAGCTTCATATCCATGTCTATTTGCTCCAATTTTATGTAACAGTTCCATGTGATATCCTGTCTAATACCTTTTTTTGCAAAATCATTATATTCTTATCTGCCCATTACAGAATTTTGTCTTTAACCAACTTCTCCAATAACTTCACAAACACTTCCGAAATACTTATTAGGTTCTATAGTTTGCTATTGGAGCATCCTTTATGTAACAGATCTGTTTTTCATTCCTTCTTCTCCAATGGAACTTCTCCAAGGGCTGAGACCACCTTGTAATAACCAAGTAATTCTATGAGCTAACCAAGTCAATTCTGCAACATAGTCTTCCTACCCACCAGCACCCCTAAATCTCTAGTTTCATCAATTTTCTGGAGTACACACACACCTACCACTGTCAGTGTAGTATAAAACTTGTGATCTTTTCTAACCAAACTATATAACAGTAAAGTTATGCATTTTGGTCAGAAAGTTAACCTGCCTTGTCAGAGGCAACACCAATTTTTTTTTACAGATTTTTGTAATAAGTAGGCTGATATCCCAAGATTATATTTGCACTGAGATTCTATAGTATTCTAAGTATTTCCAATTCATTAACCTCTATTCTCATATCAATTCTACTCACATTTGTCAGTGCAATATCTTTATCTAGATAACCTGGATGATTATTAAACACACTGACTTAGATAATTAATGTCCAGATATAATTAGGAAAAAGAAAAATCATCCTTAACATCGATGTCTCATTTGACAGAATGACATGCAGGAACGAATGATTTGAAAGGAGACAAAATGGCTATGAGAGAGGATTTGAAGGAATTACTTGAGGTAGCAAAAGAGAAAAGTGAGAGAGTTAGGATGGTGAGTCTGTAGCTGCGGTATGACAGTGAAGAGTATAGAAGGAGGGCCGAAATTGCTAATGACTTTATGCGTGGATTATGCAGGAGTAGTGGTGTGGAATTTGTGGATGTGTGGAGTGAATTTGATGGGCAAAAGGATTTACATAAGATGGATGGTTTACATTTAAATGAATATGGTGTACGGAGACTTGAAAAGATGTTGTTGAATGTAGTGGAAGTGGATGTGCAGAATCAGGGAAACTAGAGTTATTAAGGGGGGGGGAATAGATATGAAGACTTTAGGAAGACAGTTGAGTGTATGAATGTGTGTAATATGCCCAAGCGAGTAGGAAAGACTACGAATCATAATGGGATAGTTAGTATAAGGCATCAAAATAAGGATGGGACAAATAGGTTTCTGCAATTCATGTATACTAATGCCAGAAGTATTAGGACAAGAAGGAAGACTTTTTGGCCTTGGATGGCACTTCCAGGCCACAGGTTATTGTGAAACATGGCTGACAGAAGATGATATAGCTAGTGGGATTGAATGTGAGGGGTATGGTGTGTTCAGGAGTGACAGGGAGAATAAAATGGGGGGAGGAGTGTTATTGATGATAGCTGATGAGCTACAGCCAAGGAGAATAGAAGTGGAACTGCAGCATAAAGAAAAGAGCACATTTCAGGCTATTTGGTGTGAGATTGAGGCTAGCAGAACAAAATATACAGTTGGTGTTGCTATGGTAACATTGATTGGAAGGAGGAGAGGACACATGAGAGGAAGGAATTGGATTTTATGCAGTTATTAAAGGATAACTATCTGCGACCGCATGTAATGGAAAACACTAGGGGTCAGAAAGTGCTTGACCTAGTACTGCATCTGAGAATTTGGCAGTAACGAATATGACCACGTTGCCACCAATTGGTGAGCGTGATGATAGGATCTTGATTTGGGAGGTGGCTAAAGGTGTGGAATTTACAATTAAGAAGGGTACATGAATTATCGGGCTGGTAAGTATGACAATCTTAGTAGTTTGATTGGTTCAGTGCCATGTCATGCAAAACTGGAAGGGCTGGATGTTGATAGTGCATGGGAGGTGGTTAAGAAGTGTTTGCATGAGGCTGACTGTATAGCTCAAGACCAAATAATAAATCAAGTAGGGGTTAAATGGATGAATAACACCATTAAGCTTGACCTGAAAAAGAACAACTGTGGAGGGAATTTAATGAGAAAGGTGACCGGCAGGCACATGAACAGTATAAAGCGCAGGCCAGAAGGGTAACGAGTGTGGTAAGAAAAGCAAAAGCGGATTATGAAAGAACATTAATCATGCAGGCTAAAGAGAATCCCAAAGAGTGTTTTCGATATGTTGCAAGTAAAAGAAAAAATGTATATGGCAGAATGATTTTAAAGAATGCCGATGGTAGGGAGGTAACCGAATCAGTTGATATAGTTGAATTACTGAGCGAGCACTTTGCAAGAGTATATCACTCAGGTGGTCACATTGCAGGAATGAATGAGGAATTGTGGTGAGTGAAGTGGAGGTGAATAGTCTATTACAAAACCTCAATGTCAATACATCTGTGGGATTGGATATTATACCAGCTTGTGTCATACGTGAATAGGCTAAAGAATTGTCAATGCCCTTGACCATTTTGTTTAATTTGAGTCTCATGTCTGGGTTGGTCCCGAGGGGGTGGGAAGAGGGGAAAATAGTTCAACTGCATAAAGGAGGTTCCAAGACTGCTGTTCTAAGTTACCGACCGATCAGCATATCAGGAATCGTTGTCAAGGTCTTGGAGAAAATAGTCAAGAGAAAAATACAGGATTGGATAGATGAAAATGGGATACTGTGAGGAGGACAGCATGGCTTTGTGAAGGGTAGATCATGCCTCAGTAACTTGCTCACGTTTTATAACACAGTAATGGCTGAACTGGATAATGGTAATGGGTTTACAGTGATTCTACTGGACCTTGCTAAGGCCTTTGACAGGATACCACATGGAATTCTAATCAGTAAGCTGCAGCATATGGGGATGGATATTGGGTTGGTGAGATGGAGAGGAGGGTGGTTAATGGAGAGATATCAGAGAGTGGTTTATTCAGGAGTGGAGTCCAAAAGACAGCCTGTGACTAGTGATGTGCCACAGGGTTCTGTTCTTGGACTACTACTTTTCAATTTGTCCATTAACGATATAGGAAAGGATCTGAGAGGAAGTGTTTACTTGTTTGCTGATGATGCAAAGTTGGGTAGAGCAATAGTGAGTGCACAGGATGTCAAAATTTTGCAAGATGATTTGGATAGTTTGGAGGACTGGGCTAAGGAGAATGGATGTCAATTTAATGTGACAAATTGTAAGGTTATGCATTTTGGGGTGAAAGATTAGTAGCAGTATATCACATTGGTGGAACAGTACTCCAGGAGATTGACAAGGCCAGGAATTTGGGTGTGTTGGTGGATAGGGAGGTGAAGTTTAGGGGGCACATTGCAAAAGTGGCTAAATCAGCTCATCAAATCACTTGGTTGCTGAAAAATACTTTAACAAACAGAGACAAACAGGTTATTGTTCCTCTGTATAGAGCCTTGACAAGACCCGACTAGACTATTGTGCCCAGATTTGGGTGCCAGGGTTTCTTCTTGATGGAGGGAGGTGGAGAGGATCCAGAGACGAGTGACCAAGATGATAGTAGGTCTATGGAATGAACCTTATGAGAACAAGTTGAAGATTTGTGGGTTGCAGAAATTGGTTGATAGATGGAAAAGGAGTGATATGATTGAGACATTCAAATTACTGAAGGATTTCTATAAGATTAATTCAGAAGATATTTTTGAGAATAGGACTGGTGGTGGGAGGACTAAGGCCATACATGGAAGCTGGGCAAGAATGTGGTTGGCAGGTCTGTTAGAGCTAGGTTTTTTACTTGGAGAGTGGTGAATGAGTGGAATAAGCTGCCAGAGTCTGTTGTGTGTGCCATGACTGTGAATGAGTTCAAGGCGAGGTATGATAGATACTGTGTGAATGTCGAATAGTTGTTCTTGACATGATGTTAGGGCCTCCCTCGATGAGTCTAAGGACTCCTTGGAGTTACCCATAATAATAATAATTGAGTATATGTGTTGGACTTATTAAAAGAACCCATATATTTGTCAAACTTCTGGATTTAGAGTGCATGAAGTCATGCAGATTGATAATATGTACTAATCTACCTTTATATACCTATGTGCTTGTGCCCATCTTCATAAGAAATGTGCTCACTTAGAGGAAAAATAATGCTGAGAATTCCTATAATGAAGGTGTTGCTCTGCTTGAAAAGAGGGTAAATGTTCTCTGCATCCTTTATAGCAGTGCTTCCCAAAGTTATGGATGTAAAGGTCTCCCTTGGAAAAATTTAAATATTTCATGGCCCCCATCGAAAAAAAAAAAATCGTAACACAGACATATTATTATAATATTCATTGTACTTATATTCAATACAAAACATACACAGCGAATATCGCAAAAATCAAATGAAATATTACATTTTTATGATTTTACATACACATTTCACATGGCACACTTAGTCTTAAAACATTTTAAATTTGTTTTCATTGTTTCATGGCCCCCTCAACAAAACTAAAGGCCCCCAAGGGGACTGCTGACCACAGTTTGGGAAGCACTGCTTTATAGGACTCATGTTCAGATTTTCTTTCAACTAAAAGGCATGTGTCATTCTGTCAAATGAGACATCAATGTTAAGGATAATTTTTCTTTTTCCTTAAAAAAGTTAATTATCTATAAGTTGAGCGACCAGTGATATGAGAACTCTGCACCTTAATTTTCTAGCAGTATATCAGAATGACTTTCATTAAGATACCTGAAATATAATAGTCTCTGCAGGAGACTATTATATTTCTGGGATATGAAGGGGGGGGGGGAAATTTCACAAAGACAGTGGTGCCTTGGTTAACAACAAGTGGCTGTAAGAAAAAAAATCTCTTGGTTAACAACTCTCGATTATGTGAACCTCTATCTGATCTAAAAAACCGGAATTTTCCGATCGCACTCAGCCACGCGTTCGAAGACACTGTCGAATAGAAGTGAAGCTTTGATATGTTTGACCCATCATAGCCAGCTGTTGACATTTTCCGTTTATTGTTTCTTTTCTTGTAGTGTACTGAGTATGCTTTATTTTAAAATTTGTGGTTATAAATGCATTTTATGATGAAAATGACTATTTAAGCATTTATTTCTTATGTGTTGGTTCATATAGACAATAAATCGGCGGGTGCATGTCACTGTTCGTTCGCCATCAAAAGGCAAATTCAAATCTCATCTGTATAATAATCGTTGTATCTATAAGCTGCTAATCAGTGTATGTTACGATAAGTGCTGTATCTAATATTGTCACCTTACAAGCAAAATGCACTAAGTCAAAAATTGCAGGTTTCAAATTTAACTGTTAATTTTTATTTCAAAAAGTTTTTTTTTTTTAACTTTTACTTTTATTTTCAGGTGATGTTATGTTCTTCTTTTTTTTGATAAAGTTATTTTTAACTTTTTGACAAAGTTAAAAGAAATATTATTTAACATATTAAAAGAAAGACAAACATCAAATAATATCCTAAAAGCTATCACAAGTATATATGAAAATAATCAAATACAAATAAGATTAAATCATGAGCTATCATATACGAGAGAGATAAACCAAGAGGTCTGACAGGGATGTCCCCTCTCAGCAATTCTTTTTACTATTTATCTAAATGCAATAATAATAAAATGGAATAAAAATTTACATCAAGGAATTAAACTTTCTTCTACAGTAAACTTAAACACTCTTCTCTTTGCTGACGACCAAATAATAATTACAAATTCTGAAGATAAACAGAAAGCTATTTTAGATCTAAATGAGATATCCAAAGATTATGGTATGATAATATCAACAGAAAAATCAAAAACTATGGCCTTTAAAGGACAAGATCCAGCAAGAACTAAAATAGTAATAGATAACAAGATCTTAGAACAGGTGAATTCATTTTACTACCTAGGATGTATGATCATATGAAAATGAAAAAGATATAAACGTAAAAATTGCAAAATATTTAAAAATAACAGGTGTAATTAACTCTATATTTAAACTAAACCTAGTTCAAAAACAAACCGGACTAAAAGTATACAATACATTAGCCCTACCAGTCTTAATGTATGGAAGCGAAATCTGGACAATAAAACAAAAAGACAAACAAAGGTTGACAACAGCAGAAATGAAGTTTATGAGAAAAACTGCAAAGTATGCCCTATTTGATCACAAAAGAAACGAAGAAATTATGAAAGAATTAAACCAAGAACCAGTAATAGAAAAAATTTAAAAATATAAACATAAATGGATGGAACACGTTCAAAGAATGAAAACAGAAAGATTACCAAAACAAGCCTTAAAGTACAAGCCATTAGGAAAAAGAAAACAGGACGTCCTCTTAAACGATAACTTCTAAGGCCGGAACAGGCCATGCTAGGCCTAAATCCTTGATATGTTCTTTATATCCCTTGTCTTAGTGTTGTACAATTTGTAATAATAATACCGTATTTTGCGTATCTTTTTTTTTTTTTATAGAGTGAATTTTTTTTACCGTGTGACAAAATGGGTCCCAAAAAGAAAGCTAATGAGGGAAAAAAAAAAAAAAAAAAAGAAAAATTCTCTATTAAACAGAAGAAAGAAATAATAGCAAAACATCATGAAGGTGTGAAAGTTATGCAGCTAGCTTGAATATATGAAATCAGTCATTAGATATATGAACAGCCAAAGGCTTCTGATTTCTTTAATTTAAGGGATATTACATCCCATATCGTTTCTTAGCCGAATAAGAAACTCAAGGAGTTTCATGCCGAATAGAATATAGTAGAAACTATATAAAGTTCGGCGATTCCAAGCGTAAGCAAATACCTGGATACTGCAGCAACTGACCCTTAAGGTAGTGCAAGTACAAATTACCCATAATGTGAACTTAGCTCCTAGGAGCTGTATTACTCTTCTACATTATGAGAGAAGGTCACTACCCAGACCGGTTTCAACCTTTATTGATGTCTCATCAGTGAGTAGGTAGACCTAGTTAATATCAAGTTTGTAGTGAACAGAACTTGCAACCCTTCTATGAGTATTGCCGAGAGGTGTCCTAATAAATTATTAGATATATGAAGAGCCAAAGGCTTCAATTCAGCGACATATGACTTGTTTAAGTTAAGGGATATTACATCCCATATCATTTCTTAGCCGAATAAGAAACTCAAGGAGTTTCATGTCGAATATAGTAGAAACTATATAAAGTTCGGTGATTCCAAGCGTAAGCATCACCAAACTTTATATAGTTTCTACTATATTCGACATGAAACTCCTTGAGTTTCTTATTCGGCTAAGAAACGATATGGGATGTAATATCCCTTAACTTAAACAAGTCATATGTCGCTGAATTGAAGCCTTTGGCTCTTCATATATCTAATAATTTATTAGGACACCTCTCGGCAATACTCATAGAAGGGTTGTAAGTTCTGTTCGCTACAAACTTGATATTGACTAGGTCTACCTACTCACTGATGAGACGTCAATAAAGGTTGAAACCGGTCTGGGTAGTGACCTTCTCTCATAATGTAGAACAGTAATACAGCTCCTAGGAGCTAAGTTCACATTATGGGTAAATATCAAGAATAGTGATTGGAGCTTGCTCCACCTTTGACATGAGTTGCCTCAGCTTGCACAACCTTAAGGGTCACTTGCTGCAGTATCCAGGTATTTGCTTACGCTTGGAATCGCCGAACTTTATATAGTTTCTACTATATTCGGCATGAAACTCCTTGAGTTTCTTATTCGGCTAAGAAATGATATGGGATGTAATATCCCTTAACTTAAACAAATGAAATCAGTCATTCTACAATATCAACCATTTTGGCTAAGAAAGAAGAACTTATGGTAGCTAAGGTTGCTAAGGGAACTTCAAGGTTGAATGTCAGAGGGCTTCTTTTTTGAGCAAATGGAAAATCTATTACTAATTTGGATCAAAGAAAGAGAAATGTCGGGCGATACTACATCTCAAAATGCAATCTGTCAGAAAGCTAAACAGATTTATCAAGATTTGAAAAAGAAGACTTTGGGATCAAGTTCTGAGGTAGATGATGATGATTTCAAAAGTTAGCAGAGGTTGGTTTGACAACTTTAAAAAAAGAACAGGAATTCATAGTGTGGTCAGACACAGAAAGGCAGCTAGTGTTGACAAAGCAGCAGCAGATAAATTTGTCAATAGCTTTACAAGAATTATAGAAGAAGGAGAATACCTACCTCGACAAGTCTTCAATTGTAATGAGACTGGGTTATTTTGGAAGAAAATGCCCAACAGGACATTTATCACAAAAGAAGAAAAAACACTTCCTGGGCACAAACCAATGAATGATAGGTTAGCATTGCTTTTAGCAGCAAATACAAGTGGAGACTGCAAGGTAAAACCAATGTTAATCTACCACTCAGAGAATCCCCAAGCATTCAAAAAGTTCAATGTCTCTAAATCCAATCTCAGTGTTTTGTGGAAGTCTAACAGCAAAGCCTGGGTCAGAATAGAATTTAGAGACTGGATTCATTAAGTGTTTGGACCAACTGTCAAAGCCAATCTTGAGCAAAACAATCTGCCTCTAAATGCCATTTTAAACTTGGATAATGAACCTGGCCATCCAACGGGCATAAAAATAAGAGCTACCAGAGGAATTAGATTTTATCAAAGTGATTTTTCTTCCTCTTCCAAGACTACATCTCTGATTCAACCTATGGATCAGCTGGTAATTGTAAATTTTAAAAAACTTTACACAAGGGCACTTTTTACCAGGTGCTTTGAAATGTGTGAAGCTACCAACATAACCCTAAGAAAATTTTGGAAAGAAGAATTCAACATTGTCATAGCAATTAGGCTAATTGTAAAGGCTTGGTAAAGTAACAATGAAATGTCTCAAAGCTGCGTGGAGGAAACCATGTCCTTCCTTTGGTAACGAAGAAACTTCAGATGAAGGACGCAAATTGGTAAAGGATATTGTGGCAACTGCTCATGATCTTAACTTGGAAGTAGAGGAAGAAGATGTTGAAGAATTATTGGAGATGCATGACCGAGAACTGACTACTGACGAGCTAAAAGAACTTTTCAAGCAGCAATGTGAAGAAAAGGAAATTTCACCTGAAGATGAGGATGGAGAGAAAGAACAAATTATGACTGCTGAAATCAAAAATGTTTTGGCAAAGTGGGAGGAAGTTCAAAATGATGCCATGAAATGGAATCCAAACAAATCTGAGATTATCAGAACTGCAGATCTATTTAATGAAAAGTTCATGCAGTTTTTCAGAAACATTTTAAAAAAGAGGCAGAAGCAAACAACCCTAGACATGTTTTTTACAGGTCCATTTGTCAAAAAACTCCGAAGTGAGCCAAATTGTCCTTCTGGCGAAGATTGATAATTAAAAACTGTTTTCTTGAACAATTCATTTTATTAATGTTAATTTTTTTTTGTAGCAAATACATATATAATAAATAAATGATATTTACCATATTTTTATGACATTTTAAATGAGTTTTATCTGCATTTTTAATATGTATTATGGTTGTGGGGAGGAGCCGGAACAAATTAATCGATTTTCAAATTAAATCTTACGGGGAATTGCTCTTTCATGAACTATTCCAATAAATCCCTTCTGTGCACCAACCATTGCAGGGGCTCCATCAGTGCATATGCCAGATAGTGAACTCCCAAATCTCTCGGAGACTGTGTTGACTGTTTCAAATATATCTACACCGGTAGTTGTTCCTTTTAACAGCGAAGTGCCAATAATTCATCTGTGATGTTGAAATCCGCATCAACTCCTCGAATAAATATTGCTAGTTGTGCTGTTTCGGAGGCATCGGTGCTGTCATCCAAAGCAATTGAATATGCTTCCAATCTAGCAATCTTTTAAACTTTTTTTTGATATCATCAGCCATAATTTCTATCTGTCAGACAACAGTACGTCTTCACAAACGAATATTCTCAAAGTCTTTTGTCTTTTCAGGACGTATTATACTTGCAACATCCAGCAGACATTCTTTGATAAATTCTCCTTCACCAAATGACTTAGAATGGTTAGCGAATTTTTCGTTTACCACAAAGCTGGCTTTGACAATGCTGTGGTGCTGCATTCTTTGCTTGTTGAACATTTGCTGCTGGGTATCCAAGTTCTTCTTCAACTTCTGTATTTCATCTTTTCATAGTTGTCCATCAATTTTTGGGTGATCTGCATGTCTCGAAGTAAAGTGTCTCTTCAATTTGTATTCTTTGTTGATGGATACGGATTTGTTGCACAGCAAACATACAGGTAAATCTTTATTCAGAATAAAATAATAATCCTCTACCCAGTTGTCTTGAAATTGACGATTCTCTGCATCTACTTTTCTTTTTTTTACAATAACCCCTGACATTGTCCCAAATTTATAAGCGATATTCAGAACTGTCAAACAAAACTGTCTTCTACACCGCAGGCACTGAACAGAACACAACATCAATGCAGGCACCGAACAGAACATAACATCAATGCAGGCACTGAACAAAGCACAACACCAACGCAAGTACCAAAATGACACGTTGTAACTCATTCAACACACGCTGCTAGTCAAAGTGAGAAAGAGACCTTGGTTGGAGAAAACAGTGAGTTCTGCGCAAGTCATATGACATCAGCTTAATGCGAGTTAGTAGAAACACACCATGTTTTCTCCCACCATGAATCAGAAAAACTTTGCAGAAATAGATTAGGGCCGGATCAAAAGTAGCAGAGGTGCAGATCCGGCCCGCCCATATGTGGTGTAGATGATGATGGTAGTAGCAGTGGAGACAGAGAACTGTAGAGTACATGCCCTCCCTCGATGAGTCTTTGGACTCCCTGGAGGTGTCACATAATAATAACTGTGCAATTACTACTGTATTCTCTCAATTATTCACTGCATTGGAAAATCAACTTTCTGGTGTCAGTTAACCGAATGCCTGATCAGAGAACACTGCTGCAACAAGCTAATCAATTCACTGGTCAGATAATTAAGAGTTCATGTGAGGTATTATTTAAATATATATGTAGTGTTGCATGTAAAATTGCTACTCTTTTCCTTTAACAACTTGATTAGTTATTGTGTGGCGGTGGTGTTTTTTTTTTTTTTTCAAAATTTCTAGTAAACATATATGTATTTCAAAAAAAAAAAAAAAAAAAGAAAAGCATTTAATACATATGTTTATATTAACTATACCCTAACACAGTAATAAAAATCTCTAACTGCGTAATTGATTCCACTTATATGACTTGATGCTCTGATATTTATTCAATGAACATGTAAATTTAGGTAAATCATATCATACTAAGTAAATTTAGAGGACAAAGTTTTTTGTTTTGTTTTTTTTTTTTTCCCCATGAGAAATGCTGAAGAACAGAGGAATAAATATAGACTATTAGAACTATGGGTAAAAATTTGGTATTATTTATTTTTTGTAGTTTTTAATTTTGTATTTTTAAAAATGACTTCCTAGTGGATGATTGCTGTTTCACCATGCCCAACCACTAGTACTTTCATATACTAGATCTAGTACTTTTTATAAATTTTTAGTGTTCTAGTACATTCACCAACAGATCAAGTACTTTCTTCCTTCCGAATAATAACAACAACAACAACAACAACATGAGAGTTAGACATATAAGTTTAATAATTTTCTCTTCTCCCACCTCTCCATATGTCACATTCATGCTGTAGAACAAAATGTTTCCTAATTTAGCAACATTAGTTAAAGCTGTACTGTGCCTCCCTCATTCATCAGCAGCAACTGAAAGAATATATTCAGCAGTGACAACAAATAAGAATAAAATAAAATATCAACTCTCTTGATGAATGGACTCCTTTTGAGAAAAGAAAAATCTAAACATTCATCAGCCACAGATTTTACTATTTCTGAAGAGTTAATTAATTTAGCAAAATCTGCTAAAAATAATGAATAAATACTTCCAGTGTTTTTCTTGTGAGTAGGAACCCCCATATATACGTAAATAGCATATTAAATAACTGAAACTTTAATGTTACATTATTTTAAACACTAAAATGAGACTGAAAATTATATGGTAAATTAATACACATTAAGTGCTAGAGTTACATTTGGGACTTTTGTTATGATGATTGACAACTGCAGCTCTTGGACTCATAGATGACTAAATATTTTTACAGTGAGGTTAAATTTGACTTTTTTCTTTCATATTTGTCATACGTATGTTAATTTAGCAGTTTTACATTGAGTTCATCTATGACAATAAGGTAGTAATATCGTAAAATGCCCTAAATAGAGTGAAATGAAAGCAAATAAAAATTTAATACATTTTTTTTATTATTCAGATCTAGAACTTTTTTCCTGCATAAGTTGGTACTAAATATTTTTGCTGGGTGATCACCCTGGGCCCACTGTCATCACTACCGTAAGATGCTGCTCCAATTGGCAAAAAGTTTTCAATCGACATTGGAAACATTTACTATTTTGAAATGAGGTAGCATTTTTTTTTTTTTTTAAGTATTCTATTAGTATTGCCAAAACTGCTGTACCATACTCTCCCTGCTCATGTTAGCTTCTACAGGAGCTCTAATTCTCAAACATAGCAGAATTGTGTGTTTGGTTAACTAGAAAAATTTGCTTGCCTCAGCAATTTATTACCATTTTTTTTTTTAAGGTAAGGCATACATAATTATTTTCCTTAATTCCTCTAGTTTTATAATATCTAAGTTTTTTCTTATTTTATTAACATTTATTGACTTTATAGAACATTAATTTACTTCATAGCGAAATTTTAATTTTCTGGGGGATACTTTGCTCCACCTGTTTTTGAGTTTACAAGTGGAGCAAAATATCCCCTCAACATTATTTTTAATCATTTGATTCATTTCAGGCTCTTATTTATCATTTCATTTCATTTCATTAATTAATTAATTTGCTAGATTTAGACTTGTTCGATTCTATGGTTTTTCCAGGTTAACAAAATGCCTAGAGAATATAAACGAAAAGTCGGAAGTTGCCGATATGCTGATTATTACAAGGATAAGTTACAAGAATCTTTGGCAGCAAATCAGAATAAGGAAATGTCCCAAAGGGTCACAACTGAATACTACAACATACCAAGAACTATCATAAATAAATTAATATGTAAAGAGGGCAATGAACATCGGCATCCTGGTTATCCACAGATATTCACAGATGATGAGGAAGCTGAGTTTGTTAAATGTGTTATTCAGCTTAGTGAATATGGTTTTTCAGTCACTCCATTAGAACTTCGATTTATTGTAAAATCATATCTCAGCAGAACAGGACATACTGTTAAGCGATTTAAAAACTGTCCAGGAAATATAACTAAGATGAAAAGCCAAAACGGCTATTTTTTTTTTTTTTTCCTGGCGAGGTTGATATAAGTTAAAGGGATAAAAATCCCCTTATTGTTTTTCAGCCAGTAAGCGAAACTAAGATCGAAAACTACGATCTGTAACGTTTCATGCCTGAAACGTTACAGATCGTAGTTTTCGATCTTAGTTTCGCTTACTGGCTGAAAAACAATAAGGGATTTTTATCCCTTTAACTTATGTCCAGGAAATAATTGGGCGAGAGCTTTTACTAAAAGACATCCTGAATTCCTCATTACATAAGCTTCTCTCTCTCTCTCTCTTGTCTCCAAAGGTAGAGGATGCAGTTCAGCTGCAATACAAGATTCTTTTGTTGAAGCATTACAAAATGCAAGACCTAAATGGACATCTGGTGCCAGTAGTAAAAGGGGTAAAAAGAAAATTTTTTCAATTCCTGGAAAAAGTGTATTAAACAGAAATCAGGATGAAAATAGCTCAGATGAGAATTCTGATATTTCTCTTAAATCTGCCTCATCCGAAAACGAGGTCGAAAATTACTGTGAAAAACAGCTTGCTTCCATATCTGATGATGATGAGGAAATAGCAACTTGTTCAACAAAGTTAAAAGAGGTACAAAAAATAATTTTGTTTCATCAGTTGGGCAGTATGTTATATTCATGTATTAAGGCGAATATTTTCTGGGACAAATTTCAGAAATAAATAAGGAAGAAGCAAAAATATGCGCAATGCAGAAATCTTCAAGTCCTGGAAATGACCTACACCAAAAGATGAAATATTTTATCCTTTAGAGGACATAATTTGTCCTATTAAACACCCAAAAATGATGAATCGTAGAGGCATGTTTTCTGTCCCAGAATTGGAAAACATTTGGAATCCCTGGGCCTAAAGTTCTTAATTCCAATGATTTTTTTTTTTTTTTTTTTTTTGCCACAGTTTATGTATCTGATTTTTAAACTTACTATATATTAATTTTGCATTAATTTTTACAGTGAATTCTAAATTTTTCAATTTTTTTATATTTTCATTTCCAATTTGTCTTAAAAAAAGCAATTTCAACAATTTTGTATGTTATTTTATGTTATAATAAATAAAGGTTGTGCATTCTTATTTTGTGAATAGTCTTACTTTGCTCCATTCCATTATTCCATCTAAATTAGCAGTTTTTACTAGTTAGTGCAAAATAAAAGAAGGAATAAAACAACTGTTTTCACAGAAATTTTACTTAAGAGTATTCGGCATAATATATATTTAAGAAAATAAAAACCTCTGTAAACAATTTTTTTTTCAAATTACTAAAAAAAGGTAAGAAAAGTGGAGCAAAGTAATCCCATCAAACGGTACATCATTTACCACCTACCGCATAGTATTTTGTTCTCTTAATGGTTATCTCGCCAATTTGCTTATAAGGAAACCTTCTCCTATTAACATGCTTAAAAGCACACACTTAAATCTCTCTCTCATATATATATAAACTTCTTCAAATGTTGAAATAGTCGGGTTTATTTAGCATTTCAAAGAAACTTACCTTTCCGAAACAGGATCTATTGTCTTTACCCAACCAACATAAATGTTGCCATCTGTTGCAGCAACTTGAACGTGTTTGTATAAAAGACTCTTAAATGCAATAGGGTCATTTCTAAACACAGTATGAGAAAAACAATCAATCGTAGTTGTACTATCGCATTCTCCCACACCGGCCATGCTTGTTTACAATAGCAGTAATTGATTAGAATTCCACCAGGGTATTTTATTCCCTATTATTTTTTAAGGGTGGTTTCCTACTTACATCGCCAGTATACATAATTTAAATAATGTCTCAACTTTGAGGTATGTTTTATAATAACAGTTAGCTTATAAGATTTGCGAACTTTATACAGAAAACATTCAGGTAGATTTCCAAAATAAGTTTCAAAGGAAATTAACTCGTTTCATTAAAATTTTTTACACTTGGTTATAAATTAAATTAAAGATGCCAGATAGCACTAAAAAAAAACGGCCTCGCCTACTCCCTATACGGGAACAAAAAGGCGTTATCTGATTTTTTTTTGAAGAAATTATAAAAAAAATCTAAATCAGCTAACTCCTTTTATTCCCCTATGCAAAAAACGCAAAACGTTACTGCCTATAAGGGTGAAGCAAAATGCTTTTATAATCCCTGCTATCCGATAAGGTTACTGTGTAGGGGGAAGTTTATGAGCTAAGTGCCTCTGTCCAAGTAGATGCGAGTTATAGATCCAGGTTAGGATTAGGATGGCCTTAGGTCTCCTATATTTGGAGAAATCTGATTCATCATAATTTGCTGCTTGTTGTACTAGTTCATTTGGATGTGAAGACGATGTTGAGAAGAACTTTACTGTTAAAGATTGCAGGAACGAGTAGATATAAGGGATATTTGTGTCCGGATGAAGTTGAACATTTCTGATATACCATGGCGCATTTAAAATCATGCGTAGGCATTTGTTTTGTACTCTCTGCAGTTTGAGGATATTTGTGCTTGAAGTGTGGCTTAAGGCTGGGGATGCTTAAGTAATAATGGAACAAATCATCAACTGATAGAGGAGCAATTTGATTTTGGTATCCAGCTTACTGTTCCTATTGATAAGAGGGTAAAGCTGTGCTATGACTTTTGATGCCTTTGTACATGAGGCTTTTGTATGCGGACTGAAGGTTAGTTTTCTGTCCAGCAGTACGTCGAGATACTTGACTTCTGCTCTCAAGGGAATCTTGATATTAAATAGGAAGATATCGTTTTTAGAAGATTTATTTATTTATTTAGCATATGGCATAATAGAGAAATATGACATCAGAATATATAAATAAATATTTGTGCAGACAATAAAAATGAAACAAATAATGCACATATACAAATATGAGGTAAAAAAAGTTCTAAAATTTTAACTCTAGTTCAGATAGCCAATCAAGAGCTGAAGGATCTGCTTCAAACAAGTCTTTCAGGTCACCAGGGTAGGCTCTTATGCTGCAGTTCTCCACAATATGCTAGATGGTTTGATTTATGGCCCCACAGTCATATTGGGGTATAGATGGTCCTCCCCACTTGTATAAGCTGTTTGCACAGATACCATGCCCTGTGCTTATGCTATTTAGGCTTTTCCATAGGTGACGTGGAAGCTCAATCCCTTTCCTATTTTGGTTGGGAAGGATATACTTGTTTAAGTCTGGTGGCGATTTTTCTTTCCAAGTTTCTAGCGCCATTTTGAATTAACATTCAAATTGCTATTGACTAGTTCTTCAGCCAGTATTAGTGGAGACCATCAGGATTTAAGGCGATTCATGTTTATATATGGGAGGTCTTCATGTATTGGCAACAGGGGATTGCGGTTTATTTTTTTATATTCTTTTACTAGAGCATTTTGTCTGCATAAGTTCGGTGGTGCACTATTGCTCAAAGTTGGAAGCCAGAAGAGGGGGGTGGATTTGACACAACCTGTTATTGTCCTCATCGCTGCATTTATTTGTGTGTCGATTTTCTTGATATGAGGACTGTTTAGCCATACTGGTGAACAATATTCTGCTGCAGAGTAGACTAAGGCCAACGTGGAGTATCGCAGTGTAATTGGGTTTTTAGTGAAAAGCAGGGCAATGCACTTCTGAGGGTTTACTTGCAATCTCCAATTGGAGAACCAGTGCTCCAGTTTCAGCAAGTTTTCTTGCAGTTTCTTGGTGACAAGATGAAGTTTAATAGACCTAGATAGTATAGCTGTCATCAGCATAGAGGGCAATGATAAATGGCATTGGATTGTGAGATATGTCCACCATGTAAATCCAGAAAAGTATCGGTGCTGCCAGAAGGGACCCTTGATTCACTCCTGCCATGAGTGAATATTGCAGTACACCGAGATATTTGGCTTCTACTCTCAAGGGAATCTTGATATTAAATAGGAAGATGTCAGCTTTAGCAGATATTGAGTTTTTAGTGAAAAGCATGGCGACACTTATGAGGGTTTACTTGCAATCTCCAATTGGAGAACCAGTGCTCTAGTTTCATTAAGTTTTCTTGCAGTTTCTTGGTGACAAGATGGAGTTTAATAGATCTGGATAGTATAGCTGTGTCGTCAGCATAGAGGGCAATGATAAATGACATTGGATTGTGAGGTATGTCCGCCATGTAAATCGAGAAGCGTATCGGTGCCAGAAGGAACCCTTGAGGCACTCCTGCCAAGATTCTTCACTGGGTAGATAATGCACCGTTTACTTTGACTTGCATTCGTCTGCCATAAAGAAATGGCTTTATAAGGTAGACCAGATTCAATGGAATGCCAGCTAAAATTAGCTTGTAAAGTATTCCAAAATGCCATACTTTGTCGAATGCCTTTTCTAAATCAAGAAAAACTGCTCAGGTGTATTGGCGCCAATTGTAGCTTGTGGTAATGAACTCAATTAGTCTGTGGATTTCTTAAGTAGTGCTGTGAAGCTGACAGAAGCCAAACTGTTCTTTGGGAAGGATATTTGACTGGTTTACAAAGACTTGAATTCTGAAAGGAAAACTTTTTCTGCAATTTTGCGCAAATTAAAAATCAGACTGATGGGATGATAACTTTGAGGAAGCTGTGGATCCTTGCCAGGCTTATAAATAAGGACCACGTCTGCCAGCTTCCATCCTGAGGGTAAGTATTTAAATCTGAACAGCATTTATTATCGTGGTTAGATATACGATGCGCTTTCGGGGCAGCAGTTTAATAACTTTATTAGGCATGCCGTCAGACTCAGGATCTTTTTTATTCTTTAAATTCTGTATAATATCATAAAGTTCAGGGTGAGTTGGCTGGTACAGGTATCAGACCGTTTTAGCACGTGTCTGACGTGGCGGTGGACTTTATAAATATGATTGAAGTTTAGGTTATCGTATGAAGGGCTGCACTGTTTTTCTAAATTTTTAACTATAGTTTCGGCCTTTTCTGCATCTGTGTGAACAATGCCTAGATCAATTTGAGAGGAGGGAAGAGATTTATTTTTGTTTTTGATATTTCTCAGCAACTTCCAGATGGTTTGATCATTGGGTGATATGGAGACTAATTTGTTTTCCCAAATTTAATTCTCTGGGCTTTAGGTGCATCTCTCACTGTACTATTCAGTTTGTTGAGTAACGTTTTATGTTTAGGTGCCCTGGTGTTATGCTATCTCTTTCTTGCCTTATATTTTCCCCTGATTAAGTTCCTGATAACTTCTGGTAGTCGTTCAGGCTTAGAAGCAGTTGAATATGAGGTGATAGATGATAAGGCTGTTAATTTGACGATTAAGTTTATTGACTTCACATTCGCCTTCTTCCTTGGAATTAATATGAGGAACAGGGCCAATGCAGTCTGGGAGCAATTTGGATAATTTATTCCAAGGTATGAAGGTGTGAAGCGAAGGGGTCAGTCCCTTCTGATTACCCAGTTGGAGCAGAATAGGGTTGTGGACTGAAGATAATTTGTTCAGTGATTCCAGATTGTACTGTAATTTAACATTATGGAGGACAATTCTATTCAAGATGTCAGAGGAACCAGTCGGAATCTAATGAGTTGGTGCTAAAGGGCCAGCCACAGCTGCGCAAGTGGAACTTGAGTAGTTAAAATGGATGCGGCCATTCTTATTAATAGCCTTACTGCTCCAGCATGATATTTTGTGTTTAGCCAGCGATAATGACCAGTACTTTAATTCCGAGGATGGCATCCAGATCTGAGGTTAGCAATGTTTTTGATGGTTAGTTGTAAGCAGCATAGATTTTTAGGTTTCCAAACGGAGTAAATGATGACATTAATACCTATGATTTCAAGATGTGGTTGTTGGGTTGGCTGCAGAATGTTGGGTGATGTAATTTTTGATGAGAATGGCTATACCACCACCTCTATATTCGAGTCTCTCGATACCTATAGAGCTGATGTTCTCTGATTTTGGGGTTGTCTGCAGATCTCAGGTGAGTTTCGTTAATTAATAATATATCCCGATTGTATCTATAATTTAATTCTTGTATTTCTAATATTTTGTTTTTGTTTTTGCAATAATCTTTAGAGAATCTGGGGTGTGTTTTTTCTTATACATCAGAAAGTGCTGATAAATTGAACTGGGTTTTCTGTAAAAACCTTTTTGTAGTGCATAGTGATGCATTTGAGTTACTGAAATCCTGTAGCATATTTGCAAGTGAGGAGGTGATGACCGCTGTTATATTTGAATGTGGATTACGCAGATTCTGGTCCCTATCATTGAATTCTTGTATTTCTAGTATTTTGTTTTTGAGACCATTTGCATTCCAAGCAATAATCATTAGAGAAGCTGAGGTGAGTTTTTTCTTATACATCAGAGAGTGCTGATAAATTGAACTGGGTTTGCTGTAAAACCCTTTTTGTAGTGTTTAGTGATGGATTTGAGTTACTGAAAATCCTGTAGCATATTTGCAAGAGAGGAGGCGATGACAGCTGTTATATTTGAATGTGGATTAGGCAGATTCTGGTCCTGGATTGTCTTTTTGGAGCGGGCCAAATCGGCATATGTCCTTGTTTGATGTTGTGGGTTCATCTTCTTGGGGGAGAGGGGGCTCAGTTAATGGTGGGTGAGCACCCATGCCCTGTTCGAACTGGTGAAAGACTGCTGAGTTGAGTTTCTGGAGCTCTCGTTTTGGATAATGAGGCAGATTGGCTGATTGACTCAGCCTGCCTGTTTTCAAAGTGGTAAATACACCCTCTATATTTAGCAGGGTGAGGGCTGCTGCAATTAGTGCATTTAGCTGGGGTGGTTTTTGGCTTGGTGCAGGTTTGTGTGAGGTGGGTCTCACCACAATTTAATCTTTACTGAACTTTGAACAACTTCTGGTCATGACCAAATTTTTGGCACCTGTGGCACTGCCCAGAAGAAGCTGTTTTCCTTAGTGGTTCTGGCGTGATTTTAAGTCCACAGATTGACTTCAAGTTCTATATGTTTTTATAAATATTATGGATCTCTACAAGAACTAGAAGCATAGGGGTCTTATTTGATCTAGACATTCTGCTAACTTTTATAGGAGGCAGATCCTGCAAGTTGAGGTCAGCAGCTATTTCATCTGGGTCAATGTCTTCGGATACTCCTCGGAGCACTTTCAAATTTTTTTTTCCGAGGTAAGTGAGAAGGTATGATACTGAATACTCTGATTTCTATCTCTTTAGTTAAGTTTCTGTAGTCTGTCACCATAGCAGGCTGAATTTTGATGCCCTCGTCTATGTTTTTGGCAGTGAAGTAGTTTATCGGCAGGTTGGCATGATGGTTCTTAAGGCTGTCCATCTCTGCTTTTCCCTTAGGATGACTGGGGCACCTTTTCATTGGGGAGACAGAGGAATCTATATTTTTATTCCCTTATAGTGAGTAGGCAAGGCCTTTATACCCTATCTAGTTTTTGGAGACTGAGTGGGCAGTTCAATCTCCATCGGTAGCCAATTAGAGATAGCCGGCCCATGTCTATCACTAATTATAGCAATCACCAATAAAGAGGCTGGCAAACAAGTGCTGCCATCTCTTGGCACCTAACCCTAACAAGATATGTTACTGTCTGAAATAATGGGAGTATTACGGTCGATTTGTTTGAGTTTACGGGATGAAAACCCCTAGTTTCCGGGAGGAAAAACCCGCTTGCCTGTGTCAGAGATCGACTAACTCGGGAACCGGTCGTAGAAAGGCTTATAAAAAGTTCCTCCATTATGCGACTAGACTGCCTCCCACGATGAGTTCTTGGACTCTTTAGAGATGTCACTTAATAATAATAATAAAATAATTTCTAATATCTTTAATTTAACTCATTTCATAGTTAATCAATGTGAAACCATAACAAAATCAACAGAGAGTTGTCTGTCATACATTTTTCACTGGATGCCAATTAAAATCACTGATATTCATGGGTCACTATCTCGGAATGGCTAAGGTTATATTACTTTACAGGCGTTGGCAGAAAATTGATATTTGTAATCGAAAATAAAAACCTATATACTAATTGTTTAACGTTTCATTAGATGAAGGAAACAAAGTAAACAATACAAATATTGGATTTAGTAATGTCTGAAAAGATGAGAACAGAACTTATCACGATGCTGGTAACCATTTGTAAGTGAAAACTGCACAGTCATTGGTAAGAATAACTGTGCAGTTTTCACTTACAAATGGTTAGGTTAGGTAAGTTTCACTGAGGAAGAACAGTATGAAATAAATCCTATAATGATATCATGCATAAAAGGGAGAAGCTCTTTTAATCCTAACTTTTAAATAAGCCTGTGGCTATTCACGACTTTAGAGACATCTCGTGAAATAAAACGGCAGATGATACCATCTTACAATCCTAAACTCTTTGCACTCCTATTTGTAGTCTGTAACGACACTGTTAAGTCTGAGCTAAATGATCGATTTTTTCTCAGATTAGTCATAAACTCGAATTTCTGCGAAAAACCTTTGATGCGCTCTTCCTTTGGAGTTCCTAGTTAATTTCATGATTCATCCCTTTCGCATCCACATATTTTTCTGCTTCTAACTTTAAGAATGCAGCCTGATATTAAAAAGAGGAGGAGGGTATACTACAGTGGTATAAGATGCAGACCATGAAAGTGAAAAGTGTAGTGAAAAAGAATAAATCAGTGAGAGTAAAATGAAGTTAACAGAAAGTAAGAATAATGATGAATTTTACAGTTAAGCAGGTAATTAAAGAAAGTTGAGCATGAAACACCCTGATTGATTTCGTTTGTTGAAGATAGTAACAAGTAACTCCCAACTAAAGTGTTAAAACGTTTAGCAACAATTTTAGATGTATTTCATGCAGCAGAAAAGCTTGACTAGTCAATTGGACAGAGAAGATGCTTATACGTGAATTTCGCAATATTTTTATCAACTTTTGCTAAAGCTATTGCAACTGAACAGTACGGATAATAAGTGTAGTAGGCGTGTTACAGGGACGTACAACTTTTTGGAGCCAACAGGTTGTGTGTGGGATGCAATGAGTCGTCAATCCCTGGTAAAGTAAAAACATTCAACATTCTGTTGAATGTTGTTTAATTTAACTGTCAAAAGATATGGTTAGAGGAGAAAAAATTCAATTGTTTTCTGATGATACTAAATTAGGAGAGCAGTGATAGAAAGTTTTGATGTGATGTTTTAAGTATTTAAGGGGATTTTAACAGGTATAGTTTTAGCTGAAGACGGGAATGTCACGTCAATATGCATAAGCATCAAGTTAAGAACTTTGGTCACAGAAGATGAAACAATGTTTATCATATTGGAACAATTTTGCTCCAGGATGGGCATGAGGAGGTAAGAAATCTGGCAATTTAACTGAATAGGGAAATGAAATTGGGAGACATCACAAAAATTATAAAGGTTACTCGGTGATAATTCCAACCTACTGTATATAGCATTTATCAAGATATTTTCGATTTCTGAGCACAGATATTGTTACCTAGTTATATTGGCGATAAGGGAACATTAGAGGGTGCAGGGCAGTGAGCAACTAAGAACTGTCTCAAGACTGGAATGCCTGATTGTGGGAAGATATTAAAGGAATATAGCATACAAGGCTTGGTAAATACAGAGGAGGAAAAGCAATACGATTGAGACATAAGTTGGTGAGAAGGGAATATCAGATAAATACAGGGAATTATTGCACAGGATAATAGGTAATATAAAAATGAGAGGTAATCCCTAGAAAGTGCACAAAAGTTATGTGAGCAGAAAGTGAAAAGATGTTTTTCATGGCAAGTGACCAATGAGTAGAATGCATTGCCAGAGTGAACACTGAAGGCTCCAAGATTGAATACGTTTAAGGCAAATTATGATAGTTATGATAATGCCACTAAATATTACTAAATAATATGAATAGTCTGGAAGAGAACAAGTTCAGAAATATGACATTTGCAAGCAGCACTTCTAACTTTGGTAGTTCAATGAGAACCGGAAGAATTTTTGAAAATAGGAAGAAAAGGCATATAGTGCCACTAAATAAGGGAATCAAATTGAAATAGATTAGGTAAAATTATGAAAAAATTAACTAAATCCTCAATTCACTATCGGCAGAAAATGTCGTGTTTTCTGCCGTCTCGTGTGATTGTGTGCTTGAAGAAATATCCGCGTTTAGGGAGGAGAAACTCTGCTCATCCATAGGATTGACTACATGGGCTGAAGTAAAGTGCAATGCACTCCATTATGTTTTTGAGGTTTGGAATTGCAAATGCAGAAATTGATGACATTTTAAAATTCAAACCTGGATCGATAAAATAGGAATATTTACAAAATGCAGCATTTCTTAGATGGTAGAAGAATTTCCTCATGCTTATTATTATTATTATTATTATTATTATTATTATTATTATTATTATTATTATTATTATTATTATTATTATTATTATTATTATTCGTGACACCTCCAAGGAGTCCCAAGACTCATTGCGGGAGGACGCCTATTGTACAACTCTTCGTCTCCATGACTTAACTGATCCTCTACTACCAATCATCTACATCATCGCCATCTACCGCCCATTATATTATGGCTATTCCATTATTACAATCAGATATTGGCAACTCGGCCATGAGAACACGTTCAAATTAAAGACTAACATCTTTTGTTGGTCGTGGTGGCGGTAGGTAGTTGTTGGCGTCATGGTGATAGTAGTATCATTGTGTGTAGTTGGAGAATTAAGTAAAAAAACCCTCCTGTGAAGAGTCCTTGGACTCCAATGAGGTGTCATGTAATAAAAATAATATTACAAACATCAAGATAGCGCTATTATGGTAAATCCAGTATACATAAGAAGAATGTGTAACATATTCTTTATTTGACGATCACATCTCAACCCTTTTCTGTTCGACAGAGAAAAGGGTTGAGATGTGATGGGCTTTGAAAAAAGCATGACTATAAGGCACTGGGTGAAGGGTAGGAGTATGTAGGAAATTTCTATATGGGCTGCTGCTCCACGAATGCTGTATTTTAGGTGGATGTTGGCAGATCAGCAGTTTGGAAGCCAGTGTCTGGTTTTCATGCATTATTGATATTCAATGTTCCACATGTTATGAATCCATAGACGAAAAACTATAGAATTTTATGTAAGCAGGGGAATAGTGGGGTGTTTACTCGACCACGTTCCAAATACCCAATTCCATATGTGCGAGAGAAGTAAACACCATTTAATGTCCCCCCATTAAACCACACCACGTTGCCGATGTCGTTTGAGAATGGTATATCAAACAGATAGCCACTTCCACATATTAAAATAACCTACAAAATCGCTGGATATGAATCACATGCGTAGAACATCACTGAGGAGATACCTGTTCTCAAAATCCGAAGTTTTAATCATAAATCCCTCCTCCCAATAGTTCTGTGGAAAGTAATCTGATAATGTGATACCATATACTTAGCTATCTATAACACATTCAAACATGTTATAGATGGTTAATGGATATATCCTAATTAAAGATATGTATATGAGGAAGTAAAATGTCTGGAAAAGGCCTGTGTAGAAGTGATGCTTACATCTGCTGCGCTAAACCTCCCGAAGGTAGACTTATGTATAAGTCTAGTTGCTGACTGGAGGAACTTTTTCTAAGTCAATCTTCAACCAGCTTGCGAGTTAGTCGATCTCCGATACGAGCAAGCGGGTTTTTTCCCTCCAGGAAACACGGCATTTTTGACCCATAAACTCAAGAAAATCTGAAAACGTGATATCAACAGTACCCACATTATTTCAGCCAGTAACATAACTTGTTAGGATTAAGTACCAAGAGATGGCAGCACTTGTTTGCCCGTCTCTTCATCAGAGCCGCCTATAATCAGTAATAGACATGGGCCAGCTATCTCTGATTGGCTACTGGTGGAAACTGAACTGCCCACTCAGTCTCCAAGAGCTAGAAAGGCCTCCCCTCTCCCTATAAGGGAATAAAAGGCATTACTTGATTTATTTTATTATAAATCAGCTAACGCCTTTTTATTCCCCGTATACGGGGAGTAGGCGAGGCCATTTAGCCCTATCTAACTTTTGGAGACTGAGTGGGCAGTTCAATCTCCACTGGTACCAATCAGAGATAGATGGCCCAAGGCTATCACTAATTAAGCGGTATTCAGTGAAGAGAGACGGCTCAAATGTGCCGCCATCTCGTGGTCTCTAACCCTAACACAATATATTTAATGTCTGAAATAATGTGGGTTCTACGGTCGATTTTCTTGAGTTTACAGGACGAAAAACCCGAGTTTCCGGGAGGAAAAACCTGCTTGCCCGTGCCAGAGATCGACTAACTCGGGAACCGGTCGAAAAAAGGCTTAGAAAAATTTCCTCTAGTCGCCGACTAGACTCGAAACCAAGTCTTCCTTCGTGTGGCCAAGCGCGGTGGTTGGCAAACGCCACATCCACTGAACTACACATTATTATTATTTAGGATTCTTAATATTAAGATTATTGTTATTATTGAGATGAATGCACACACGCTGTTATTGCTGCTCCCGTTTTTATAGGTTAAAAGTGGTTCTAACTCATGTTTTAATTTGAAAATGCTGTTATTTAATTCGTCTAGCCACACTGAAGACAGGGACGTTTAAATCATCAAAATCGGCTAAGTAATATCCAAATTTTCAGTGCTGAAAGTCATAGCGTGAACTGCTGTTACCAACCGACAAAGAACAAAGGACGTTGCCATATTAAAAGTCGCACTACATTCGCTAACGGGAAGAAAGTCTAAGGGACACTGAGACAGCAAAAGTCAAGCACAATGAGCTGTAACAAGTGCAGCAATAAGCCATTAAGCGAAGAAGGGGACGGACCGCATTGTTCAGAATGTGGAAAAAGACAACACTACTAAGGTTCTGTAATCCCAGAAAGCACGTGAAAAGCAAAAGGAGCCACGAAACGGACCGAATGGCTTTGTCTACAAAGCCGTGAGAAAATGAAGAACAAAGAACAGACACCAAAGAAAAGCAACGCCGCACATAAACGTAAGCCGCTTCCTGATCCTAAAATTACAGATAACTTTGATTCATTCAAACTCATGGTTAAAGACTTGCTAAATACACACATGGAACAAATCAACAAAAAATTTGAGGAGTATGAACATTACATACAGTTTAATAACGTGACCTCTGAAGAAATGTTAGGAACCGTGTGAGAAATAAAGACAAAATTAACGGTAGCGATAGAAACACAAGAAACACTCAAGTGCAGAAATGAACTGCCAAAAGAGGTAAACAAACTCAAGTGTCAAATGAAGCACATGCTACAAAAAGAAAGAAAAAAAAAAGGAATTTCAAATGGAGGGAATAACAAAAGAAAAGGCAGAAGATTTAAGCAACATTATTTAACTGATTGGCAGCAAAATTGGCATTCAAGTCGCAACGACAGACATCGCCTCTATTAACGAGGCCCAGAAAGAAAAAAAAAAGAAAAAAAAAAGAGAGACCACCACCAATTATCGCTCGTTTTACCAGCAGAAAATTGAGAGACTCCATTCTTGCAGCAAGCAAGAAAACAAGGTCGACAGCATCGATCCTAACTGACAAGAAACTCTCGACACCAATCTACTGAGCACTAGACTCCATACTTTAAAAATCTTTTATACCAAGCAAGGAAGTCAAAAACAGAGAAAATCTACAAGTTCCTATGGACTAAGGATTCACAGATATTTTTGAGAAAGAATGACAACACTCGAGTTTATATAATTGCAAGAGACTCTGACCTACACAGCCTACCAATATAAAACACTAACTCTTCACATCCTTAAGAAGAAAATTAGAAATCACTTAAAAATTATATAATGGAGATCTCAAACATAGGCGAGCATGTCCAGTCAGACAATATAAACTTCAAGGTCTTTGACTCTTTGAAGAAATCGTCAGACAACATTTCCACCAATACCGACTTCACTATCGTACACACAAATAAGTATAAAAAAATACTGGCTTACATTGATAACACTGCTCAACTACACCATGACAAACACAGATATGCTAATACTGACCGAAGTTGCAATAAACAACACAGAAATTTATGTATACAACATTAATATTTACCAAACATTTTGTTTGGTCTACACATGTAGACCAAACAAAAGAGGAAGTGGCATCGTGACACTTAGCAAAGAAAAATACAGTGTGACTGAAAAACAAAGTCATTTAGAAGATGCGGAAACACTAATTTCGGAAATCACAAATAGCGCATCAAATACACAATAAACATAGTATACAAACCCCCAGATAATAATCCACTCAGTTTTCTTCATGAGTTAGAAGCACAGCTAAGCGGCATCGAACCCCATAAAACACATAGGCTGATCCTAATAGGAGACATTAATATAAATGTCTCCCATTTGGATCAGCCACTAACACATACATCAATATAATAAGTCAGTACAACATGAAGCCTACCATTAACTCCCCAACAAGAGAAGAAATACTCAACATTTCACTAACATAATCATGCATTGATCATACGGGCTCCCATCCATACGTATATATCATGAGTAATTGACGTCAAAATTGTGGATCACTACTTTGTCTCAACTTCGGTTTATTACGTTACCTGCCCCCCCCTCCTCCCAACACCACAAAATGCGACAAAACTCGATCATATTAAACAGCATTGTCGACAAACTTGTAAAAAATACAGGTTGGAATTGCCAACTTAAAATAAATGATCCTGTAACATTATATGAGAATTTCCAACTAAAGTTCCGAGAAATATACCAAAAAGCAACAAAGACTACACAAACGAGGCCACAAACAGACAACAATCCATGGATAAATGGCACCACACTAAATAGTATTACTGTAAAAGAAAATCTATTGAAAAAACTAAAAAAGTCTCCTGGTAATACACATTTACAAACCTTATACAAAAACACAAGAAATCAACTAACAACAAAAATTCGTAGAGCAAAAAGACGGTATTACTTCCAAAAATTCAGGGAATATAACGACAACATGAAGCAAACATTGGTTACACTCAACGAATTAGTAACTCGAAAAAAGAAAACTTCAGCACAAGATTTTACTGGAAAAGCTTTCCGTCAGAACACAAACCAACAGGAACTAGCAGACTCATTCAACCATTCCTTCACAAACAATATCACACAACTCAAAAAAGATAATCTGCCAACGATTAACAAAAAACTACCGACACAAAATCAACAAAGAGCAATGTATTTTTCACCAGTAACAAAACAGGAACTGAAAGAAGCACTCTTACAAATAAAACCAAAGACCACTCGAGTAATAGACAAAATAAGACTCGCAGACCTTTTAACACACTTTGAACAAATAAATCCAATACTTTTGAGACTCGTGAACATAATATTCGACACAGGCATTATTCCACAACAACTAAAAACTGCAATAATTACGCCAATTTACAAACTCAGAAAAATAAACGATACTCAGAACTACAGACCAATAGTCATCCTGCCAGTCATTTCTAAAATTATAGAAAAAATAACATACACACCAGACTACAGAACCATCTACAGAAGTAGAACATCATCTCACAAAACCAATACGGCTTTCAGAACACAAAAAGCACCATTCCTTTATTAGAAGACTTCGCCAACGCAATAAACAAAGCTCTCGACAAAAACAAGTACGCTCTCCTCATACTGCTTGACTTAACCAAAGCATTTGATATACTTGAAGTTGACATACTACTCACCAAACAATTCTCAATAGATATAAGAGGACCACTGCATACATGGTTCAGGAACTACCTCTCAAACAGAACACAAGTAACAAAAATAGGTACATGTCACAGTCGGGGTATACAAATAAAACACGGTGTACCTCAAGGCGCCATATTATCACCCACTCTATTCAACATATACATTAACCATGGCCATAAGAAGTCACATATTTCAGTACGCGGATGACACCGCACAATCCACACTGACATCAACATGACTCTCTCCAAAGCACAGCATGACCTAAATGAAATCACAACATACTTCTACCAAAATGCAATTGTAATCAACGGCACCAAAACACAGATGTTGATAATACACAACCCAAGAATCATGCGTTCCGCACTACAATCGATACACTGTCACACATACCCCCCTTTCATTACCAACAAAAACAAAAAAACTGCCAATATCCTGTAAATCAAACCGGTAACACATGCAAAATACCTTGGTCTCTATATAGATTTCAATCTTAAATGGAACAAAACATATAGAATACTTATATACCAAACTCCGGATCATCGCAGCAAAACTCTTCCAAGTAAAAGACATTATTCTATCTAACATAAAAAAAAAAAAACTTCTATATCACGGTATCTGCAAATCCCTGCTCTTATGTATGTAGACGGTTATACCCCACCTAAAAAAATTAGAAATATTACACAGGAAAATGGTGTCAACAGTGATCTGGACACTTTATACGCAACAACCAATATCCGACCAGCACAGGCGATACACAGAATCCTCAGCATTAAAAATCTGAAACACTACATAACGTTAATAAGGAATTACTTCAACATCACCTATCGAAACAACAGAGAAACATATCGTATAACACGACCTACAACAACTCTCTACATCCCCACACCCTTCAACAACTCATACGGTTCTTTTGTGAGATTACATCAGATACCCTCGCAATTCAACAAGCTACCCACAAAGTTAATATACCATTAAAGTTAACATACACACAACAAATCACCAGCATCCAATGCCTACATGTCATTCATAAACAGTAACAACAATAAAAACAGTGAAGACTAATACCACTCTCTTCATAAATGCTAACCCAAGCTTCGAAGTAGATGGGATTAAATCGACCCACTCATCCACACATAATCCTCATAATCAAAGACTACAAATGATGTTACAAAAGAGTCAGTACGGTATATAATAATAACGAAGATATAGATATAAAACAAAAGAAAAAAGTGCATGAATTTGTATCCAAATAAAAAAAAATACTGAAAAGAAATAACGTGCCATAAACTGCGTACAGTATAATGTACAGAGGGTTTATTCAAGTATAATATTCATTAATTGTAAATATGTAAATAATTTGTACGATGAAAATAGAAAAATTGTTATTTTATACATAATGTGTAAACATGCAAAAAATATCTGTAATATGTATGTAATTTACCTGAGACATTATCATATTATTATTTTTTTTTTTACCCATTACTCAAACATTCCATATAATCTTCAATGTTATATTAGAAGAACACGTGTTTAAAAATATATATGCAAAAAAGTATTATTATCAAAATTTTACATATTATTATTAGCCTGTGTAGCTCAGTGGATGTGGCGTTTGCACACCACCGCGCTAGGCCGCACGAAGGAAGTCTTGGTTTCGAGTCTAGTCGGCGACTAGAGGAAATTTTTCTAAGCCTTTTTTCGACTGGTTCCCGAGTTAGTCGATCTCTGGCACGGGCAAGCAGGTTTTTCCTCCCGGAAACTCGGGTTTTTCGTCCTGTAAACTCAAGAAAATCGACCGTAGAACCCACATTATTTCAGACATTAAATATATTGTGTTAGGGTTAGAGACCACGAGATGGCGGCACATTTGAGCCGTCTCTCTTCACTGCGTACCGCTTAATTAGTGATAGCCTTGGGCCATCTGTCTCTGATTGGGTACCAGTGGAGATTGAACTGCCCACTCAGTCTCCAAAAGTTAGATAGGGCTAAATGGCCTCGCCTACTCCCGTATATACGGGAATAAAAAAGGCGTTAGCTGATTTTTTTTTTTTCTGATTATTATTATTACTACCCAAGACCTCATGCAGTCAAAGACTCATCTGGGAGGTCCTTTTATCACACACATACAGCTCATCCTACCGTGCTTTGAACATATTCAAACTCCCTGCAGACATCACACTCTCAGGCAAGACATTCCAATCATTTACAACTCTGCACGAAAATAAACCTGCCTCTCACTTCCCTACTCACAACTTCTTTATACAGTTTCCAGGGATGACCACTGGTTCTCCCCCGATCTCCCACTATTTTCTGTAGAACTTCTCCAGCATTGATCCTACCCCTTATCAACTTGTAGGTCTCTATCACATCTCCCCTTTTCCTCCTGTAGACCAAACTCTGCAAATTACATCTTCTCAATCTTTCCTCATACTCGATATTCCAGAGGTCAGAAACTACCTTAGTCAGTCACCTCTGGACCCTTTCCAACATCTCTTTTGAAAACCAGGTGACCAAATCTGGGCACAATAGTCCATGTGTGGCTTAATTAAAGCCTTATACAAGGGAACAAGAATCTCCCTACTTCTACACGTCAGTGTCCTGTACATCACTCCAGGAAGCCTTTGTGTTGTCTTCACAATTTTGGCTATGTGTCCCCTAAATTTCAGATCCTTATCCACTTTTGATAAATCACCCCCAGATCTCTTATTTCTTCCACCTCCAACAATGTATTCTCACCAAGCATAAATTCTGCATCCCATCTTTGTTTTCCAAATTTTAAAACTTTATATTTTGTGACATTGAACTCATATCCCCATTTCCCTGCCCAATCACTCAATTTATTCATGTCTTCTTGTAAGACCATAACATCTTGACTACTCTTCATGGTTTGTCCCAACTTTGCATCATCTGCAAACAACTGAATATCTTCATCGAAATCTTCACCTATATCATTAACATACAAGTTAAACAGTAATGGCCCTAGAACAGATCCCTGAGGCACTCCGCTAGTGATTTTCATTTTCCTCGACATCGCTCCCCCATACACAACTTGTTGATATCTATCAGACAGCCAATCTCCAATCCAATGCACCAATCTAATATCCAACCCCCATCCGCTCTAGTTTGACTATCAATTCATCATGAGGTACTTTATCAAAAGCCTTTGCGAAATCCAAATATATCACTTTGTATCCTTCTCCTCTGTCCAAGGAAGCAGTAACTTTATTGTAATAAGTAAGTAGATTACTAAGACCTGACCTCACTTTAGCAAATCCATGCTGTCCATCAAAGATAATGCCATTGTTGTTAACCCAATTCTGGATCCTAGTTTTCACAAGCATCTACAACAACTTAACCATAACACCTTACACACAGATAGGCTTGTAGTTTAATGCTTGAGTTCGATCACCTTTATGAAGTGGCACAATCTTGCCCTCCTTCCACTCCTTAGGGACTTGACCGAGTGCAAGACTTGTATTAAAACAAAAATATGTCAAGACAGGTGTTAACTCTCTGGCACATTCCTTCAGAATACATGAGGATATATTATCAAATCCTACAGCCTTATTAACATCTAATTTACTCAACTCCCCATACACCTCTTGCTCACTTACAGTCAGTCTCTCCTCCCCCATCATCTACTGCTCTCAATCTCTCCATGAAGTCACATTCACAAGATTGTAAGACCTGTATGAACTGCTCATTAAGTATCTCCACCAAGCGTTCTGCAACAGCTGTCTTTATACCAAATGACACCGCATCTTAATCGAAATGCAATGTAGAAAATGAATCACATATGCAGCACTCATTGCTGAATTTTGTAAAAATTACAAACTGGAATGTCATTAAACACGATTATTGTAATTGTGTAAAAAAGATTTCTGAAATCAATGTAATTTTATGTTTTTTAAATATTGTAATTTCTCTGATTTATAATGTGATTATCATATGTATTCAACAATATAAAGTTTTAAAAAATTATATTGTCCTAATCATAATAATTTTAATAACACGAAACAAAATGTAGCTTCACTCGTGTAATTTCCTTGAAAGATAATACACTCTAGTTAAAAAAATTACCAGCAGAAATCTGAGAGACTTTATTCTTGCAGCAATCCAATCCATTATTTACCAACATCGATCTTCTTCTTATTATTATATGTAAGTAATTTTTATAATTTTTAAATTTGGTAATTTCTATAATTTTATAATGTAATTATTATATGTATACAAGACATAATAAAGTGTTAAAAAATACGGTTAGGTACCAGGAGATCAGTAGTTGTTTGCCCGTCTCTTCATCGGATCCGCCTATAATTAGTAATAGACATGGGCCAGCTATCTCTGATTGGATACCAGTGTAAACTGAACTGCCCACTCAGTCTCCAAAAGAGAGGGTGCATTTTTTTTTTCTTGAGGGGACATTGTGTAGACATACAAACGCGCACACGGCGTTATCGCTGCTCCCGTTTTTTATAGTTTTAAAATGGTTCTAACTGCTGTTTTTTAATTTGAAAGTGTTCCTAAGTAACTCTACATGTCAGGCCAAAAACAGTGATATAAAATTCACGGAAATCGGCTAAGAAGAAACGAAATTTTGAAGTGGTGAAAAGTGAACAGAGAGGACCGTGGTCAACAACGAACGAAGAGAAAGGACGTCGCTATCTTTGCAATCACACTACAGTTGCTCAAGGGAAGAAAGGTGAGTCATGAAGTGCATCAAATGCCTGAATTATTTATTGTACGACGGAAATCATATAACCTGTAGGAAATGTCATAGGATTCTACAGTGCTGGCCTTTCAGAAACAACCTGGCAATGTAAATCCAATGCAACAAGCAAGAAACGGTAGTGCCTACTCTGCAAGGAGAACAAAGAAACGCACCTAAGATAGCCATCTATGGCACAGATGATCATACCAGAGGCAAAATCAGATGACTAACTGAACACAAAAAAATACAGGTGAGTCCTATAATTTGAAGTCCTTAAATATACTAATAGAAAACGGTCTAGAGACTATAAAAGCCAGCATAGAAGATCTTGTGCAAGAACTCTTTGATAAACAGAAAGAACAAATAACAAATAAATCTAGTGAATATGAGGATTTGGTTAAACATAATAATTTAGCAGTGAAAGAAGTCTTGCAAACGGTAAAAGATATTAACATCAGCATTAACTCACTAACTGACAGGCAACAGTTTGATGAAAGAGACATCCGAACTCCATCAAGAACTTAATTCCCTTAAACTGCAATACGAACATTTAAATCAGCATCAACATAAAGGAGATCTTGTTATAAATGGTCTTCCTGAAACTGCACCTACAGAAAACCTCAGAAACGTAGTTTTAAAATTAGGCCATGTAATCGATATCCCTCTACAATATAACGACACTGAGACCATAAATCAGATTCCCAAGAAGAGTAAAAAAACAAGGTCTGCCACGATCCTTACCCACCATTATTCGTCTTAGAACCAAGTACACCAAAGACAATCTCATAAAAGCCAGCAGACAGAAAAATCCAATTCCCAAGGACTTGAACGCATTGCAAGACAATACAGCAATCTTCCTATCAGAATATTTAACACTGTTCAACCAGAATCTGTTGTACCAATCAAGAAAAGCAAAAACAGAAAAAAATTACCAATTTTTGTGGATCGGAGATGCCAAGATATTCTTGAGGAAATCGAAAACTTCAAAGACGATACAATTAAAAGCTCAGAAGACATAGAAAGGCTACCATATTGAAATAAAAAAGAAAGTCTCCTAATCAGTTCAAAGATAAGACCACAATAAAAATGAATGTGAATCATCAATGCAATGCAATAACACCAGAAAATATCGGCAATTTAACTTTGATCAGACCTTTCAGATCATTCATTTGACCTCCCAAACATCAGCCTACTTCCACCACAGTAATCAAATAACAAAAGATATCTAACCGGTGTTATCCTCAGATAAGCTTAGTATAAAGCTTCGAGGATGCAAGCTGAGACTTTACATCTCAAATGAGATCAACAGAAAGAAAAAAAAATCCATTATTACATTCAAGTGTTGTTGTTACAGTGCTCAAATACATTAAATGCAAAAATTATAATATATATATATATAACTTATTGTTATTATAAATACTTAAAAATGTAATCTTATTCAACTGTAACTATGAATAATTAAAACAAACACACGTATAAACCACAGTGAAAATTATTTAATTGTAAATATTTCATCCTAAGTATCTTTAGGACATCATCAGTACAGTGTTTAAACAAAAATTAGGAATAACATACAGTGGCGCATGATTACAATAGAATCTCATGAAAACGTGCATAACGTGCTAAAGTAGTACAAAAAAAAAAAAAAACGTTAATTATTTAACACAGTTTTGTATGATATTTTCCCATACTTTAGGAATAGTAAGAACGTCGTTGCGGTTTAGGTAGTGTTGAGCTAGCACTTTGGGCTCGCGTGCTTGACCAAAAACATTGTCTTGAAGATATTGATGTTCGGCTAACATTCGGAGAGGCGGAAATTATAAATTTGTCAAACAAACTGCAACTAAATGAAAGAGAAATGATCCGTGGATTCCGTGAATATATTCTCGATAAGACATATCCAGAAAAACTGTTGCGTTTGGTACATGCTCTGAATACCATTCCCATTTCATCAAGTGAATGTGAACGCGGATTTTCGCAGATGAATTTAATTATCACCCCAACAAGGGCTTCGTTGAAGACTAAAACAGTTTCGGCACTTTTATTCATCAAACTCGTTGGACCACCTTGAAGCCTTTTCGATCCTTCAAAGTATGTTGATCTGTGGTTATTTAGAGGACGACATTCAGCCTTAGATATTAAGAGCAAAAAAAGGAGTCGAGGTGATTTGTTTGAAGAATTGAACAAAATTTTGGAAAATACTATGAACTTCTCTTAAATTATATAATGTTTTTACAAATTTACTTTTACTTTTATATTTGGTCTTTGGTTGTATATTTTCATTTGTTTGTTTAATTTTACATTTGATTATATCTAAAATAAAAAATAATGAAGATTAATTATATTTAATTCATTTATGCGACTCCGTGACAGCAACAGCTGCTTTATATTTCATTTAAATTAATATTTGAATATCATTTTCTTTAATAAAAAGCTTAACAAGATGTGAGTTCCGGCACCCTTTTTTTCCAGAAAAAAAGCAATGATTATATATATATGCAAGACAGAATAAAGTGTTAAAAAATTATTATCTTTATTTACTAGCAGAAGTCTGAGTGACTCCATTCTTGCAGCAAGCAAGAAAACAAGGCCAGCAAAATCGATCCTAACTGACATGAAACTCCCAACACCAATCTATATATCTGAACACTGGACTCCATACTTTAGAAATCTTTTATACCAAGCAAGGAAGTCAAAAACAGAGAAAATCTACAAGTTCCTGTGGACTAAGGATTCGCAGATATTTTTGAGAAAGAATGACAACCCTCGAGTTTATACAATTGCAAGAGACTCTGACCTATACAGCTTACCAATATAAAACGCCAACTCTTCACATCCCAAAGAACAAAATTAGAAATCACTTAAAAACTATATAATGGAGATCTCAAAGATAGGCGAATATGTCCAGTCAGACAATAAAAACTTCAAGGTCTTTGACGCTGAAGAAATCGTCAGACAACATTTCCACCAATACCGACTTATCGTACACACAAATAAGAAGTATAAAAAAACACTGGCTTACATTGATACCACTGCTCAACTACACCATGACAAACACAGATATGCTAATACTGACCGAAGTTGCAATAAACAACACAGAAATGTATACATACAACATTAATAATTACCAAACCTACAACTTATGTAGACCAAACAAAAGAGGAGGTTGCATTTATCAAAGAAAAATACAATGTGACTGAAAAAAAAAAAAAAAAAAACTCATTTCGAACATGCAGAAACACTATTTTGGAAATCACAAATAGCGACAAACATAGTATGAAGAACCCGAGATAATAATCCACTCAGCTTTCTGCATGAGTTAGAAGCATGGCTAAGCGGCATCAAATACCGTACAATGCATAGGCTCATCCTAATAGGAGACATTTATATAAATACTCTTTATCAGGCTTATTCAACTACTAACATACCTTGATATACTAAGTCAGTACAACATAAAGCCTACCATTAACTCCCCAACAAGAGAAGAAATACTCAATAACTCACTACCACAGTCATGCATTGATCATATCACCATACAGGCTCCCATCCGTACGTATATATCATCAGTAATTGACGTCAAAATTGTGGATCACTACTTTGTCTCAACTTCGTTTTATTACGTTACCTACCCCCTCCCCCTTCCCAACACCACAAAATGCGACAAAACTCGACCATATTGAAGAGCATTGTCTACAAACTTGTAGAAAATATAGACTGGAATTGCCTACTTAAAATAAATAATCCTCTAACATTATATGAGAATTTTCAACTAAAGTTCACAGAAATATACAAAAAAGCAACAAAGGCTACACAAACGAGGCGATAACCAGAGTGAAACAAAAGACTTCAACTTAGTCCAAAAAGAAGATCTCAACACAACAAAAATGAATGTGAACCATCAGATAGATGTAATTACACCAGAATACATCAGTAATTGTACTTTCGAATCGCTTGATGCATGGAAACAAAACACAGTACAAGCGAAAGGTCTCTCAATCTTGCATATTAACATCAGAAGCATCCGAAAACATTGGTTATTGTTACAGGCTTATCTGAGGAATTACACTGATATTATTGATATAATGGTTCTTACAGAAGTATCCATAACTAATGACGAAGTGACTGCTTTCCAAATTCCAGGCTTCCAACAACATAGATCATGTCGCCAAACAAAGAAACGGCCAATCAGTTTGAGCATGCTGAAACCCTCTGCCTCGAAATCACTAATACCACTAATACACAGCATCCCATAATACTAAATGCTATTTACAGGCCACCAAACCAAAACATGATAAAATTCTTGAACGAACTCAATTGCTGGCTTTCAAGCCAAGAAATATACTCAACCGAACCTAATGATAATTGGCGACATAAACATAAATATTGCAAATGAAAACCAGAACAACACTGTACAATACCTAGACACACTATCCATGTACAATCTAATACTAACAATAACATCATATACTAGAGAAGAAATATTCGGAAATACCATCACTGCCTCCTGTCTAGATCATATAAACGTCCGAGCACCACCAAATAGTTACACTGCATCAGTCATAAAATGCAAAGTAGCAGACCATTACTTCACCGGTCTAAACCTGCACACCAAGACAATATCCATGCAATGTCCCACAGAAGAAAAGCGACAGAAAACAATAATAGACGAAGAAATAGTCAACCACGAAATAACAAAAACAAACTGGGAACACCTGACATCAGATTCAGCAGATATCTTATACAACAACATTAAACTCACACTGGAGGAAATATATAAGAAAGCTACAAAGAAAGTCAGAATTCGTTCAAACAACACAAAATACTTGGATAACACAAAACTTAATCATAGAAATACACAGAAAGGACGCTTTATGGAAAGAATTAAAGCGATATCCAAATAACACAGCTTTAAAAACTGAATATAAGATAACAAGGAATCGCCCTTACAGCACAAATCAGAAATGCAAAAAGAAGCTACTACAGAGACAAACTAACCTGTGCACAAAACAACATGAAACAAACCTGGCATCTGATCAATGAGATGCTAGATTTTGTTCCCAATACCACCGCCTCCGAAACCATAAAACACAGCTTCACGAAAGACGCAAAACCTATCCAACAACTAGCAAATGACTTTAACCAATACTTTTGCAGACTCCATCCAAGAGTGTGCAAAATATTCCCCCAATCACAAAACGAGACCCTCCACTTGGACCACAATCAAAACAGGCATTATGGTTCCCAACCATAAAAGAAGCAGAACTTCGCTCTGCAATAAATCAAATCAAACCAAACAAAGGCCCAGAAATAGATAGTATCAGACCTAAAGATATAAAGCAACATGCAACTAGTTTAAGTCCTATCCTACTAAAACTAATAAATAAAATATTTAAAACAGGACAGATACCAAGTATGCTGAAGACTGCCATAATCACACCCATATACAAACATGGAAAAAGAAATGTAATCAGCAATTACAGACCCATAGCAACATTACCAATTATCAATCAAATTATGGAGCGGATCACACTGAAGAAACTCACAGCATACACTGAGATCTTTCATATTATCCCCAAAACAAAATATAGTTTTCAGAAAAATAAGGAAACAACATCTCTCTTGGAAGACTTTACAGACGTAATTAATACCCTTAGACAAAAACAAAATTGCCATGGTAGTCTTTATTGATCTAACTAAAGCATTCGATACACTTACACATCAAACCTTGTTAGAAAAGCTGAGGCATGTTGGAATAGACGGGCCTCTTCACAGGTGGTTTACAAACTACCTTCAAAATAGAAAGCATATCACACGTATCGGGTCAAACCGAAGCAGAGAGCTACCAGTAACCTGTGGAGTACCACAGGGAGCCGTACTCTCCCCAACTCTATTCAACATTTACACGCACGATATTAATCAGTTACCACTCAAAGGTAAGATATTCCAATACGCAGACGATACAGCAATAATATCCATCCATAATAACGCAAGCATAGCCCAAACAAATATGCAACATGACATAAATCTGATCATAGACTGGCTCACGAAAAACTCCATACACCTAAACTCAGAAAAGACAAAATTAATGATATTCAGAAATCCACTGACTCGACCAGTTGATAACAAATATATAACCATCCAACATCCCCTTTCCAACATATAAAACACACAGAACAGCAAAACCACTACAATCACTCAGGTTGAAACAATACGATACCTTGGAATTTACCTCGATGCAGATATGAACTGGAATAGCCACATAAACCATCTACTCAACAAACTCCGAATAATAAGTGGCAAACTCTGCAGGTTAAAAGATATAGTTCCCATACGCCTATAAACACTAATATACAAAGCACTATGCCAAAATATTCTAAGATACGCTATAACAACGTATGCTTTCTGTGCACCCTACAAATTAAACATATTAATGTCGCTACAGTACAAAATGACAAAACTCATCTTTCGGGAACAAAGAGAAAATCACGACCTTATAAACATTGCAATGGCAGAACACAAAATACTGACAGCAAAACATTTATGTCACTATGCAGCCCTGCTAAAACATTTTGATGCCAACTACAGGACAGTCAGAAATACATACCGCATAACAAGACCTCAGACTACTAATTCTATCACATATAAATACAATAATCACTACGGAAAGGCCACGCGAAACTTCTACATCCCAGACTTGATAAACAAATTACATTTTGAATTCAGAAACCTTACAAACTACAATAGCCTGAAAAGAGCTCTCAGGACATACTATGAACAAGAAACACGCACCCAAAATACCATACAAACTTAATGAAACACAATATATTCGCTCAGGCTTCCAGTTCAGCGACGCATCAATACATTCCAAGTTATTGTGTGTGTGTGTGTGTGTGTGTGTGTGTGTGTGTGTGTGTGTGTGTGTGTGTGTGTGTGTGTGTGTGTGTGTGTGTGTGTGTGTGTGTGTGTGTGTGTGTGTGTGTGTGTGTGTGTGTGTGTGCGTGCGCGCGCGCGCGAATTTCTCAATCATAGATCCCGTATCATCCTAACACAGCAAAAAAAAAAATAAATAACATGTAAAGTTTGCTTGTGTGCTAAAGTAACAAGTAAAGTGTGTGTAAGAGTATATGTTCCTTTCATGTAAATTATAATGTTTGAATGTTGTCTATTCAAAATTATCAAGTAGAGAATCAGTGTGTAAATATTAATTTCATTAAGACAATTTTGTATACCGTAAATCACTGAGTAAGTTGTAAACAGTAGTCGAAAGGTCGCGTTCGAGCGGCGCAGGTTGAGCGTAGCGCCTGAGGCAATGGCAGACGGGAAGGTAACTTTAGTTCGCTTTCCAGTAAAAGAGCCCTCATAGAGCAGAAGGAGAATACGGGATCAACCGGAGTTGCAGATCGAGAGGTGCCGTGTGAAAAAAAACGCAAGGAAAAAAAAAGAGGGCGCAAGAATTAAGAATAAAAGGCGTTGCGCGCCGTTTTTCGAGGCTTTTGACTCCTGGGATTTGGGTCTTTTTCGGTTCGAGACGGACCTGAGACGGGTCAGCGATGTCGGACTGCCGGCCTATTCCTAAAGATGTTTGATAGATTTCAGACGGAGCTGAGCGTGAGATGTTGGCATCGGCAGTTAAAAAAGGAATGGCAAACGTTTCCACTTGAAGCGGCAGCAGATACGAGTATGTCCGGCAGCTAATCAAGGACAACGCAGATCATATGTGTGTGTGACAGAGTTCAAAATATAAGATTAGTGTAGCAGATAAAATCTGATCGGAATTTCTTTAACGTTAAAATCCGTGTAATTAATGAGTAACTTATGGAAGAGAATTATTGCCTAATATAGCACTGTGCTTGTTTCCTTTGTCTAGTATTGTTTAGTATGATTTTAGAAGTAATTTTGCATGACCTTGAATCCATTGAATGCGTGATATATTATAGGTGTATGTGTCTTAAGATCCAAATAAACATGTTTCATTTTGTACCTGAGTTTTGCCTGAAAACTACCACTCATAAAATCTGAACCTAAGCGGAAGGAAATTGAAGGTTTATGAAGTTAGATTAGAGGTCACGACTGTTAGCTGAAATTTACATAGCCGTAGTAAGGAGTTTTGTTAATGAGCATATGCATAAAATTCTGGGAATGTCTCTCTGAATAAGAGTCCCTTCTATTATAGGATATTGGCTGGCGCAGCTCAAAAATATAAATTTGTCAATATCCGAAGAGGAGATAGCCCCAAAATAGATAATTCTTAGGTCCGATTTAGAATAGAAGAATAGTGAAAAAAAAAAGCATAATAAAAGTAAAATATAGGAGAAAGCAACGACGTAACATTGAGAAATACTTGTTTTTTTTTTCTGCCTGAAACTCATGACATATAGAGCGCAGTATATAGGAGAAATCAATTATATTTAGTTTTCTCTTACATGTGTGAAGCCGTTATTCAAAATAAATAAATAAAAATAAAAATAAAATACGCTATGAAAATTATGGCATACTCGTCTGATGTTGAAAGTCTCGCTGAGCAAGTGCAGCAGCAAAAGTCGTATAACACACCTAATTGGATACTTGTTACGATTTTTTTTTCACTATTAATAAATATTTCAGAACAAAAATGCATATAAGTAAATTTTGAATTTTGGAAACTGCAGATGGGATACTGAATACTCTATATGTGGAAGTATGCTGGAGGAAGTCGAAGAAGCACGGAATCTTTGAGTTATAGTGGATAGAAATTTGAAATTTACGGGACGTGTTACAGACGTGATTAAGACAACTCAGAGGATTGCTGCAGTATTAAGACGAACATTAATCAGCAAAGATAAAATGATAATGATTCCACGTGTACAAGGTCCTGAACAGGGCAACATCTGGATTACTGCTCCAATCTGGTGACCGGGTTCAGAGGGGGACGAAGATACTTTGGAGAGGGTGCAGAGGCAGTTGACAAAAATTATTTCAGGACTGTGGAATGTTAGCTATGAGGATAGATTGACGCGTTTTAGCTGTTGAGATGTATTCAATGGATGGATGCCAGAGAGATTTTTCAGATAGTGGAAAATAAGCGCCTCCGCAGCGCAATTGGAAGAACGATGGTACGTTGCGCCCTTCGATTAGCAAAGGACTAATTTCGATTCTCGTCGTAAAGGGAGGAATCTTTATATGGAATTTTTCAATCGATGGTTAGTTAGCCGATCTCATATGCAGGTAGCAGGGTTTTCTCTCACGGAAACTCAAGTTTTTCATCACAGACAAATCGACCCTTCAGAACACACGCAATTTATAGATAACAAAAAATTCTAGTTTTGTTAGTGGTGGGCAGTAGATGGCGTTGTGTAGATGGTAGTAGAGGTTCGGTGTGGTGGTGAAGACAGAGTTGTACAGTATGAGTCATGTACAAGAATGATACTATCCATGGCGCAAGAGTTATGCAACAATGACTTAGCTAGTATGACAGTGACTTTCACCATCTTCCCAGGCTAATTCAAATCCCAGATCTGAAACCTATTGAGAATGTAGGGGTCATGATAGAAAACAGGTCTGGAAACAAGTCCTCTTGCGTCAAATCTGAACCAGTTAAAGGACTGTATGGTGAACACTTGCTACGTTGTAGATGTAGGTGCAATCGAACCCTTGTGGAATCAATGCAAAACCGCATATGTGCTGTTTTTCGGGGTAAAGGAGGTTCAACCCGGTATTAAATAAAAGTTTCTAATTCAGTGGCCGGTGGGAATTATATTTTCATTTTTTGTGGTGTTTTATCACTTTTGCAATATATCCTTGAAACTTCAGTTCTCTATTCACTAATATCCTCAAATCCCTCTCCCCTTCTCCTCCTGTAATACAATGCCTTCAATATGATACACAGCATTGCATTTCCGAGATCCATGGCGCAAACCTTCCATTTATTCACATTTACTTTAAATGTATAGTAAATCTACATTTTTCTTCCCACATAGCCAATCTTTTCAAACTGCTCTTTACCAATCAATCAACTAATTATCCAATCCATTTGCGATAACTTTCACACCTTTATTATGTGGTTGTCTGTCAAATGTCTTTGCAAAATCCAGAACGATTCCAGTATACGAATCACTCCATCCCAAAAATATAGTCACGTTATTATAATTAGCACAGAGGAATAAAAAAAATAACATCGGGACTTGATATAATTTTTCATTGTACATTGTGAATATATAGGCTGACCATACATAGTATGGTCAGCCTATATATTGTTAAACCGTTTTTTTTTTTCGTATTTCCTGGCCTTCCCGTCGTTTTAATAAAAATGTCAATTTTGTCCCTTTTTAATAAAAGCTATAAATATACTTTGATATTGGACAATCATAACTTAATATTCATAACCCATAATCGTAAGAAAATATCACGGATCCCAGTAATTTGTATAACCATGGAGTCGCTTTGTTCGATATCAAATATCGATATCGGCAGTGATTTATTCAGAGAAAATTAAAAAAAAAAAAAAAATGCATGTCGGGAACACTTGCGCGTTTCGGAAGCGGCGTCTGTTTTGCTGTAGTGTTAGTTTTTGTTTTTCCTGTATGTTAACTGTTGGCTTTGTTATTCAATGCTGTGTTTTAATTTCATATTTTTTATTAAAGTTTTAAGTCTATCCTGGCAATGTTAAACAGGCGAAACTGCAGTTTTAATGAAAATCTCCAGAAAGCACTCAAAATTAATAAATTGGACAATCTGTGTAGCAATGAAACTAAAGCGATATGCCGATATTGTTGTTCATTTTTCCGTTGCTCACGGAGGCAGAAGCAACTTCAAACAACATCCACGTAGCCAGAAACATAAGAAAGCTGAAAAGACTCTGGCTTCAGTTAACAACATCAACTCATTTATGGTGAGAGATGATAGTGAAAGCGATAAACTTGCAGCAAGTGAAGCTTTTATTACGTATCCTACTGTGCATCACGGCCAAAGTTTTAGCACAAATGATTGCTGGTAGACATTGAAAAATAAAATTTATGAACCAAATTTTCATCAGCACGTAACTAATCAGAAGCAATGATTAGCTATGTTTATCACCACACATAATGGGCGAAGTAATACAGGATTTGAAAAAAAAAAAAGAAAAAAAAAGAAGAAGCATTTAAAGACATCAAACGTTTTCCAATCGTTGTGCGGTACATTTTGCCAAATTGTGGTGTTTAAGACAAAATTATAGACTTTATTTCCTTACCTGAAATGCAGTCCCCTTCTGAGTCCACCTAAATATTTGTATGAGTTCTGTCACTGAAGAATAATGGTAAGCTCAATATGTTTATGTAATAATTTTTTTTATCGTCTAACGTTTTCAGAATACAAAATATTACGTAACCCTCCGTCCCGTTTTAGCCATCGCAATGTCCCCTTTTTGTCTCAAGGAAATATGATCAGCCTACGTATATACAATATTACAAAGTAGATGCATAATAACCTACGTACTTTGATGTAAAACACGCCATTATATACATGAATAATAAACGTACATAGTATATAAGTATAAATAATAACGTTTCATTGATTAAAATTGTTACTACGAAGATGCTTGTCGACGGTGAGTGAACACGTGACTGTTTTTTATTTATTTTATTATTTTTTTATTTTTATTTATTTTAAACTAGCTAACACCTTTTATTCTCTTATAGTGAATAGGCGGGGCCGTTTTTTGCCCTATCGTACGTTTGGAGATAGTTCGATTCTAGTCGCCGAGTAGAGGAACTTTTTCAGTCTATTTTCGACCGGTTCCTGAATTAGTCGATCTCTGACAGTGGCAAGCGGGTTTTTTTCTCCCTGTGTTTTCTCGATGTTACTCTGATTTTCGTCCCGTAAACTCAAAAAAATCGACCGTAGAACCAAAACTATTTTTCAGACATTAAAATTATTGTGTTAGAGTTAGAGACCACGAGATGGCAGCACTTGTTACCGCGCTCTTCAGTTCGTGCCGCTTAAATGAGTGCTCTCCCTTGGGGATTGCACTTATTCAAGAACTCACTTGAGATGTTGCCACCTCAGTAACATATCAAGTTACATTTTTTGGTTGACTGCAGTGGATCATTTAATACTGAATAAGTCACTGCATCCAGTCGCTTAGTTTACATGAAGCGAGTTTAATAGTTTAATTCTGGTTAAGTTACTAGATTCGAGTTGAGTAAGCTCTTAGCAATAAGTGTGGTTATTGTTTCTGGTTAACATTCACGATTTCAGCATGCTTTTTATAGTATTGCTGAGTCTTTTACCGCTCAGTTTATCTACAAAGTCAGACGGAATGAAAACTATAAAAACTGACGACCAAGAACGAAGAGCAATTGAATTTGCTATGCTAAAACTCAATGAGCAATCAGAGTTATTATATTGGAAGAAAATGGTAGAGATGAAGGATATAAAATCTGAGGTACGATATCATTTATTGTTAGAATGTAATTTGTCGAAAGTATCAGCCTACATGTAATTGTTTTTAGCTGCTAACATCTCTCTCTCTCTCTCTCTCTCTCTCTCTCTCTCACTTCAATACATATCCCCCCATCCTATTTCTCCCCCAATGTTCTCTTTCTATGCCAACTCTCATCCATGTTTGTTGAGTAGTTTTTCTTAATTTTTGTTAAAATGAATTCATTTTCAGACAATCCGAAGTTCTTTTCTGATTTCATTTAGCATTTTTCGACGGTTCTTCTCAAAAATTGCAATTCATCTGGAAACTTCTGTGCAATTCGACGAATGTTTCATTGTCTCGGTTTGTTACATTTTCATTGTATTTTATTTTCTGCTTCTATTTTTATTTTATTTTATTTATTTTTACTCCAAACGTTATCTTTTGCCCTGTTCTTCGACACAGGAATAGTAATTTAATTATGAATTGTTAGGACAAGAAATCAGCCTCCATACATTATATTGCAGTGTCTAATAGTTATATATATATTGGTATCCAAAATCAAACGACAAATCATATTTTTACATGAAAAAATGTTCAAGCCCGCTGCCAAATGTGGACATCAATTTATTGCAGCTTACTAATAAATTATGTTACTAAAAATGTGTTATAAATTTCGTACAAATTAAATTGCAATACGTTTTTTTGCAAAAGTCACAAATTTGTTAAAATTTGCTAAATACGTAGTTAAGGAATGAATATATAGTGCTTATAGAAAACTATGCAGAGAGACATTGCAGTATGGAATACGTCCACCCCACACTGCGATGCATCTCTCACAACGTCGTACCGTGCTTGCCACCAAATGATTCAGGAGTTCTTCAGGCATATTGGACCACTCCTTCAGAGCAAGGATAATGCCTTGTTTTTCTGATTCGATAATTTCCAGCAGCAATGCATCCTAAACCTGCTCTATAGAATTCAGATCTGGGGAGCGTGGTAGACACTCGATTCGATTAATATCCTTGGTCACAGAAGTATCTCCACTATCGTGTACTCCACTACATTGTGGCGTGGCGTCGCATTGTCATTGTTAAAAATGAATTATTCGCAGACAGCATCACGGAACAATCGAACATGACATTGACGAACTTCGTTACAATATCGTCAACCAGTCAAACTTGGTTTTCTCATCACTTGTAGCCAGGTGCGTCTATTAAACATAATGCCTCAGCACACAATGACCCCAGCGCCGCTGTATCTATTCCTTTCAAGAACTTTCTTGCGATCATATGTAGTACCACTTTTACGCCAGATCAAGTTCCGTCTGAGAATTCGGATGATAGACTAAAACGACCTTGTGTGTAAAGAGTACATTAACCAATCGGTGACTTGTCCAATTTTTATGAATACACACGCCACAGAAAATGTGCTCTACGGTGAGCTTTGGATAAACGAACACACACACACACACACACACACACACACACACACACACACACACACACACACACACACACACACACACACACACACACACACACACACACACACACACACACACACACACACACACACACACACACTACAAGCCCCTCAGTGTATAGGCCTACATTTTGCAGATGTCTTACCACAGTCTGTCGAGAGATTGGCGCACCTGTGCTTTAATCAAGCCGACTTGCAAGCTGCCCTCCCGTGATGCGTCGATTGCTGTTATAGCCAAAGATCTGTCGTAGAACGAGAACGACCCTCTTAGCAAACGTCTGGAACATGCTACATTGGTTTGAAACGCTACCCCTGAGCCTGGCTACAATGCTATGTGAGATTACAAACTGTCTGGCAACATCAGTAATTCTGCAGTATTCAAGCTTTCACTTAATTATTCCCCGCGTGATATCATTTAGATATCTTTGAGACACTACAAGGCATCCAAGTTTGCAACTTTATTCCTTTACGAAAAGAGCTTCCTTCAAACACAATTCGCTCAGCAAAGCCTTTTATCCTGTTGATATTTAACATTATTATTATTACGTGACACCTCCAGGGAGTCCAAAGATTCATCGAGTGAGGGTTACTACACTACAATTTTCCATCTCCACCACTCAATCCACCAACTACACCGAACTGTAACTACCATCATCATCCACACCAACGCCATCTATCACTCACGAACAGTAGTATATCCACATAAAATCAAAAAAATCCATGCCCACGGCGGGATTCAAACGCACAGTGTTTTTGCCGGAGAGTACCGTAGATACAGTAAACATTTAGCCAACCAGGCCGGCCGTACATCACTCCTTTGGCTCTATTCAAAAATTTCAACGTGTACCCGTTTTGTACTCGAAATCATTAGTTACACAAATTGCCACAAGATGAATCGTTTGAATTTGCAATCCTCAGAAATAGTGTTTGTCCTTAAGTTTCGGACGCTAGTGTATATATATATTAAATTTTCGGGAAGATTGTCCTGGCACTGGCATTTTGACTTTCAGTATCTTCGGCAAGATTTATTTAGTCTTTGATCTTTTTCAAATTGAAATCTTCCACTGAAAATTTATTTTATCAAAGAGATTTGTATTCTTTTACACATTGTACATTCAGTGTTGCAAAGGTTTTGCAACATCGCCTTGTTAAGCTTTAGAATTAGGTAGACGGGAGTGTTCGGATGCGAAATATACACTTCCGAGAGTGGTCTGAAAAGTTCTCGGCCTAACAATGAAAAAACGAATTTATAATTTCAAAACTATTTTTATTTTTAAACATAATCTCAATTATGACTAATACATTTATTTCAGCTATTCTCCAGCACCATTATCCCGTCCTTGTAGTGGTTCTCAGTAAGATCTGCAAAATACCTCTTTACAGCTCCAATCACCCCTTGATTCGATGAAAAACGGACCAGTGAGGAAGATTTTTAGTTTTGGGAAGAGTTAGAAGTCAGAGGAAGCCAAATCTGCGGAACAGGGTGGATGTTCCAACAATTCATAGTGCAGATCCCTTAATTTTTCTATTGCCAAAACACCTTTGTGGGCAGGTGCATTGTCCTGGTGAAAGATGATTTTTCTTCTGCAAACCGAGTTTTTTTCTCATGAATTGTTTTCTTGTAGTCTGGTTAAAAATCGGAATAATGTTCCCCGGTTGTTGTTGTTTTACCCTTTTTAAGATAATTAATAATCGATATGCGTTTAGCATCACCCAAATCACTGATTATGACCTTTCCTGCTGATGAAACCGACTTTGTCTTCTTTGGTGCTGAACAACCGGCTTCTGTCCACTGTTTTGACCTGTTTGGATTCTGATGTGTAATGGTAAATCCAACTCTCATCCATAATAATTAATCGGCGCACAAAATCAGTTTTATTCTTGTTAAAATGCTCCGAGCACTATTCAGAGATTTTCATGCGAGTACGTTTTTGATCTGCTGTGAGCAAGCGCGACACCCACCTTGCGCAAAGCTTTTTCATTTGCAATTCTTCATGCAAAATATATCCTACACGTTTTTTTTTTTAAATGCCTATAGTCTCAGCAATTCCACGCACTTTGACTCGCCGGTCATGCAATCCCATATCGTGCACTTGATCAATGATTTCTGTTGTTGTTACACTTTTTGGACGTCCTTCATGTGGATCATCTTCAAGGCTGGTACGGCAACGTTTAAACTACGCAGCCCATTTCTTAATTGTCGAAAACGAAGGAGAAGAGTGCCCATAAACTTTTATGAACTTCGAATGAATTTCTTTTGGCGTTAAACCTTCTTTTACAAAGAATTTTATAACCGCACGATACTCAATTGTATCCACTTCGAGGGATGCGACAACACTTCTGCTTCAGACAATTGTATAAAAGAAACTATTTGTTAGAGTGATTTGCAATTTCAAATGGATGCTTATTGGTACAACTAAGATGTTCCAACTTAGAAAAAAAATTCTTGCTGATAGTGTTGCCATCTATGGTCGAAGCGGAGAACTTTTCTGACCATCATCGAATTTAGGAAATTGTGAGTGAGGAAATGAGAGATCCTGGAATGGTGGTGGAGAGGATTGATGGATGTTAGTGGTCATATTGCTAAATTTGTGAAGACATCACAATGGATTATTGATGAAGAGTATCTACCGACGCATAAAAATGAAGACCTTCGGTTCCATTGTATAAGGCAGAATTAGGCAGAAAATGGATTACTATATGGATAATATGGATGAGATGATTTCCGCAACTTGGTTTCATGGTGATAATATCTTGGAACTTAGGACGATTGCATAAAGTAATGTCTGGTCTCCGGAATGTTGGTTATGAAAACCGATTTAATGAATGCCATCTGCAGAGTTTCATGACTAGGACGACGCAGTGAATATAATTGAGACATAAGTTGTTGGGTTGTATAAGTTGACTAGTTTTAACTCGATGAAGACATCAGAGATATTTTTCATAGAACAGATGGAAACTGAATAAGAAAGGCGGAGTTAGAGGGAAGGTGAAGGGCAAGTTTTGTTTCATGGAGAATGGTTTTTGAGTGGAATGCATTGCATGCAAGTGTGGCGAATGCAGAAACAATTGAGTTTTAATGTACAGTTCAGTAATCTTTTCATGCGGCAGTAGAGACCTGCAAAGATTCTTTCGGCTCTATAGAGACAATAATAATAATAATTCTTAGTGAAGTGCATTTAACATTTTTGACAATTCATCTATTGATTCCGAAAGAAACATCATCATCATCATCATCATCATCATCATCATCATCATCATCATCATCATCATCATCATCATCATCATCATCATCATCATCATATCTTCAATTGGTGGAATCTGGTTATATTAGTGACACTTTCATGAGTGCTGAAGTCTCAGAAGCCTTCCTCTCTCTATTTCTTTTTCCCTATCTTTAATTTTAACGAATGTGTCTATTTTTAAACTGTAAATTTTTAGGGTCAAGATTCATGCTCAATTATGCATATAATCTGTCCTATCTTTTAATATTATGAGTGAGCTAGAGTATTTACTAGATTAGTGGAAGCAATTAAAGCTAGTAATTGCTGTTTCATCAACACTTTCCGGTTAGAAACGTTTTTTGTATTGGATGCAATACAAGACTGTTCAATTTCAACAGGTGCCTGTGTAGCCTTGAAGAAACAGCATTTGAATCCATAGAACTAGGAAGCTCACAGAAAGATCGTTCCAGGTTCGATTCTGGTCACTGATTAGATGAGCTTCTTCTAAGCATTTCTCTCACTGGTTCCGGAGATATTTGATTCAAGGAATAACTAGTGAAAATCTTGTTTTTTTCCTTCCCCCCCCCTTAAGTTCTCAAAGAATTTTGATTTGTTGATAGATTTTACTCACTATAAGTAAATGCCTGAAGGATGGAGTCTGGCTGCCTACTCGTCTTCAAACGTTATTAGCACTACAGAAACTCCACCTGCTAAAGGTTAAATGAAAAATTGTTTTTATTTATTTATTTTTACCATCTACAAATGAATGTCATTCATTAGAAATATGACTGATTTTAATTAAAAATTTGCACAATCTGAGCTTTTTAAATGCAGAAGAGGAAGCCCCCCCCCTCCACCCGAGTTACGGACTAGTAGACCAGTTCTCCTTGAATTCAAATGACTCGAATTTTGAAGACTCGACACTCAGGTTAGCCCCTGAGTTTCAAAATGTTTCAAATACCTTCACAAAAAACGTGACACAAAAACGTTACAAAAAAGGCTACATTCAAAAAACGTTTACAAACAAAATAGGGGATTGGCAGTGGGCAGCCCCCCCCGTCTTCTATATTAGCTAACATCTTTTTTGAAGATTTCGAACAAAAGGCAATCTCCTCAGCTACTCGTAAACCAAAAATTGGGCTGAGATTTGTAGATGACATATTTCTTATCTGAGATCACGGCACCGATAACCTTCAGTCTTTTTTAATTCATTTAAATAACTTCCACAAGACATCAAATTAACAATGGAGGTTGAAGAAAATGGATCTCTTCCCTTCCTGGACGTACGACTTACTCAGACATCTGATTCTATAAATATCTCGATCTTTAGAAAATCTACACACACACACACAGATAAATACCGGCATGCGTCCCATCACTATCCTGCACAGAAAGTGGGTATCATCTCAACTCTAGCACATCGTGCCAGGTCTATACTGTCAGATGATGAAGAGCTAAAAAATGAACTACAACATCTACAAAGAACCTTCACAAGTAATGGCTACTCGTCCAAAACTATTAATAAGCATCTATACCGCCGCCATCAAAAAAACTCAGAAGCACAAGACAACCCCAAAGGTTATATCTCTTTACCATACATCAGCTCGCTCTCCACGAAACTATGAAGAATTTTACGAAAGTTCAACATAAAACCTTGCTTCTCTACTCTTCCTAAACTAAGATTGATTTTAAGCAAAGACTAACAAGCTCACAACCCTCTACAATTCCCAGGAGTGTACAAAATCACGTGTGACTGCGGGAAACAATACTATGGCCAAACTGAAAAATCCATCCTCCTACGTCTGGAAGAACACCAGAGGGACATTGCCTACAAAAGAACTAGAGCAAGTGCCCTGTCATGCCATCTACTGTTTTCAGTAAACACAAATGACGAAGGCCGTCAACATGAGATAAACTGGACAACAATTTCTAACATCATATATGCCGTGACGAGGTGGAGGGCCGCATAGTCGAGTGTGAGGAAATTGTTATGGACCCTCATCATATAAATAATAACCTTAGTTATAATCTACCGGACTCTTTCAGCTCTGCCATCCGATATTGGCACACTCGTGAAGTCAGACGCATGCAGATGCCCAACAATAGAACTTCAACACATCGGTAATTATTGCTTCTGATTTGGTACGTGCTGAAGAAAAGTTTGGTTCATAAATTTTATTGATTAATGTCGACAAACGGTCACTTGCGCGAAAACTTTGGCCGAGACCCACGGCATCCTTATGTTTCTGCCTATATAGATGATGGTTGATGTCGCTTCTGCCTCCATGATGAACGGAAAAATGGATATTATGATTTTGGCATACTACTTGTGTTCAATCACTACACAGCTTGTCCAGTTGAATAAATTTGAATTCTTTCTGCAGATGATCATTAAAACTGCAGTTTCGCCTCTTTGACATTGCAAGGATAGACTTAAAGCTTTAAAAAATAAGACTTAAAAGTTTAAAAAAAGCTTTAAAGTTAGCATACGAGCAAAACAAAAAACTAACGCTACAGCGTTAGTTTTTTCCTGACTAAGATCCGACAAATTCGCACACGTGTGACATCCTCTGAATAGGTTTGGAATTCTCTATGAGCATTTTCTTTTTGCTACCACAAATAAATAGTTATTTCTTATTATTTCAAATGAATATTAGCTCTGTAATAGAGTTTGTTATTTTCTATTACAGTACAACACACAAAGGTTTAACTTTTTTTTTTTAAACCAATACATATAATTCTAATCAATAAATAAATCGTGTGAATTTCTTCAGTGTAGATTTTTCAAATGTGTTATCTTAAAACTGTGTCCTTTTGCTTGCAAGAGTTGACACAGTTTCTTGAAATATTTGAGGGCTTGCATGAACAAATAAGACTTTTAATTCACCGAGTGGATTTTCGAAAAAAAAAAGAAAGAAAGAAAGAAAAGTCTCTGGTTAGTTTGTGGCAAGAAATTTCACAAGAAAAAAAAGAGAAAAAAAAGTCTGTGTAAAATAACAAAAAGGCAGTTGACTATTTTTCCTTATAGTTACTGTACGTTTTGGGTTCTGTCCAAAATGACATCATAGGTTTGAAGTCTTAACGCCGTTTTGTTTGGAATTCAGGGTGCGGCTAGAGTATGGAATTCTGGTAGATTTGTTATTAAGCCTCGTAATTTTTTTTATCTCTATTTTACTTTAAATTTCAGTTAACTACACTTTTCTAGTCAGAATAACTGAGCAATAAATAAATAAATAACTGAGTGTCCTTCTCTGACTATTAATTTTACCTTCGATTCCTTGTGCTCTTAAGAGTAACTGATATTGAGACAAACAAGGTTTTGAACTCACCGTTAGCATTTTCTTTTAGAATCCAAAAACACAATTACATTATTCGCTATCACATCAGGTTTTTTTTTCTAAACCAAACTTTTTTTTTACGAGTTTGGGAAAGGTGATGGGTTTAACTATCTACTTTCTCTCTGTAAAATAACCAAATTCTAACAGTCATACTTTCAGTACGACTGTTTTTTTCTAGACTGGTGGAGGTATCTACAGATATAGTAACAAATTGTCACTTTTCAGGTCTTATTTAAAATGCATAACACATCAACGACACCCTTTTTACACATTTTATTAGAGTTAAATATTATTTACAATGTATTTACTGAATCTAACATACAAAAAATTAATAAAGTAAAAAAGACCATCTTATTGTTTGGTCCTTAATATGCTCATTGTTAATTTTGTGCTGTTGTTCAAAGGTTCTTCCCATGGTTGAGGAACTGCCATCATCTGGTTTTCGACAATGTGACTATCGTCTGCAAATTTCTTCATTTGGTGATCGTTGGGAATTTATTACTGTAGTAAAATTAAGGGTTGTGTATTTATTTCTTTGAATCCAATACGTATACTTCTGAGAATTATTAAAAGCACAGAAACATTCTCTATGTTCCCCAAAGCATTTAAAAGTACACGTTATGTTTTCACGTTTTGGGCATCCAATTTCATTTAAATCAAGAACAGGCCTCCTTATTAACATCGTTAATATTTTTGATTTTTCTCTTCCTTTGGCAAGTAATATATGATATTTGCATGTTGATTCTATCATCCAATTTCTTAGTTTTTCCAAAGATAGTGAATCAATTTCCCACTTCAGCTGATGGTTATATTTTATTAACCAAGAATTTTGTTTTTTAACTCTTTCAAGTAATTCATTCCAACTACAAGGTGATTTTGTCAACGCATATCTTAAAATAATTCCATAAGAAATACAAATTTCTTTAGGAAATAAATTTGAAGTCTTATTGAAAAAATATTGACAATCAATTATACCAATGATAACTGAAGATTCGTATTTTCACCAGCTGTCGAATTTTCACATTCGTTTTCCTTCATTCTTCTTACATTACTTCATATGGCACCACAAATTAATAGTTAATTATTATTTCGCTGATTATTAAGCCCTGATCTTATATTTTATTTTAACTTTCTGTTACAAAATTCTAAACAATTAGAACTTTTCACAAAGATACTTTCGAAGAATTTTGTGGCTCACCCTTTATTTTTACATTACCAGACACAAAACACCACAACACAATACAGCAGCTGCACTGGATGAACGATTAAGTCCAAAGTCACTCAACTTGATCGTTTTTCCTTGTAGTACTGTTTACCTGACCCAACCCTATCCTGACCGTTCCTTCAAAAATGAACCTTTCGTGCAGATGACTCAACAACATGTTTTCACATGCTGCTGGATATACTGATGATGTGTTTTTATCTTACTTTGTGTGGGATAAGGTAAAATTTATATTTGTGTTATCTGGAGAGTGCAAACCTTTTTTCTATACCAAACTTTAGGAGTTTAAGTCACGTTTTTGGGTTAAATTATCTACTGTCTCTGTGTAAAACTGCCAAATTCTAACAAATTCACACAATTTATTTATTGATTAGAATTATATGTATTGGTTTTAAAAAAAAAGTTAAACCTTTGTGTGTTGTAGTGTAATAGAAATTAACAAACTCTATTACAGAGCTGATATTCATTTGAAATAATAAGAAATAACTATTTTTTTGTGGTGGCAAAAAGAAAACACTAACAGAGAATTCCAAACCTAATCAGAGTATGTCATACCTGAGCAAATTTGTTGGATCTTAGTGAGGAAAAGACATTAAAAACTATAGTTAAACTCGTGTGAATGCTAAATCACCTAGTCACCGTGGGAACTGAAAGAGGACAGAAAACTAAGATCCGGAAATTAATGTCTAATCTTCAAGAAAGACTAATGAAAACATAAACACTGTGGGGGAGAAAAAATTCGCACACAGTTATTTATTTATTTATTACTCAGTTATTCTAGCTAGAAAAATGTAGTTAACTGATTTTTAAAATGAAATAGAGAAAAAAAAATTACGAGTCTTAATAACAAATCTACCAGAATTCCAAAAACACGAAGTAGCTAGCAAGCTCAACACTATGAGGTCATTGGGGATGGATAGCTTGGGAAAAACATAGCATGAGAACCGTGTGAAGGAATTAAGGAACAGAACCAAACGAATGAAAATCTAAAGGATGTAGTCAACTAGACTTTCTGGTTATTTACAGAAATATTGTTCTTTCAAACCATGTGTGAGTGTGTGTTGTGCTGCAGATATAAAATTCAACTATTTTGGAATATCTTTTTTGGAATATTCGCATTTAGAAGAGCTATTCTGGAAAGACTGTAAGTAATTTAAATTTTCATTAGAATTTCTAGACTACATATAAAAGGTGATGTAATCCATTTAACTGTCCGTTTTTTTAAATTTATTTTTTAAATGCTATTTAGTTTTTCTCTTGACTGTAAAGTAAAAAATTCCAGTAGCCAAGCATTTTGTAAAAAAGATAACGTTAATTAGAAAAGTAATGAAGTTTAAGATCTTAAATGTAGACAAATCAAAATATTCCGATGAGTTATGTATATGAGAAAAAAAAAGTGTGCGTTTGAGGGGACACCAGCATATAATTAAATTATTCAGAAAAGCCTAAACGCTTCCACCACTAGACTCTGCTATACCCTAAGAATTCCCAGTCTTTTAACAGGAAAAAAATACCCCAAAATGTATTTGAAAATTAGTACAGCCATCTATCTATATACAACCAAAGACAAAACATAACGACAATGACGAATGTGTGTCACCCTGGGAAAATTCCAAGATATCGTATCTCAAAAACATCACCCACAATTCCATAGGCAAACCAAAACACCATGTGATATCACAGAGAGGCATATGTTCCCCAGAAATTTCCAAACAAATAACATCACGATTCCTTATCTCTAAAAACATCCACAATGCTTTACGCGAGCCAACACACCACGTGATGTCCCTGACAGAAGGGTGCCCCAGCGAAATTCCAAACATCCCAAACTCTGTCTTATCACTACCATTACCCACAATTCCATACGCAAACCATTTACTTATCTACACATTCAGGACACGGATGTGCTGCCCCCATTCACCCCTACCTACCCCTATTTTGTTCAGAGTGTCCCACCAATCACGCCACGAATCCTTATCCAGTAATATATCTCCCTTTTCCATTCAAAACAATTACGTCACTTATTTACAATTAACAAATGATGTCACTTATCTTCATCTGATAACAACAAACATTCACGTCACGATTCCTTACCTTATCTTGATCTTGATCTTGTACAAAGTGCCCCACCAATCACGACACGAATCCTTATCTCTAATTATCACGCATAATTCCAACAAAAAGAAAACAAAACAAACATCGTGACGTCACACCATGACACACACACACACACACACACACACACACACACACACACACACACACACACACACACACACACACACACACACACACACACACACACACACACACACACACACACACACACACACAGATGGACTCCAGAAAAATTCCAAACATTCCAAACTCATGACGCAATGCACAAGAAGCATATATCTAAGGAAGATAGGGAAACAGATTTATTTTTAATTAATGACTCACTGAAAAATACGGTGGATTTTAATATATAATATATATATATATACATATATATATACATACATATATATATTATTATTACAGGTGGTGAAAGACGGAACGAACTACTACATAACCTTGGAAATTATCGAAACAACTTGTAAGAAAAGTGATGTCCCTTATGATAAAGCAAAAAACTGTGCTGTTATGAAAGACGCAGTAAGCATATTTCTTTCCAGTTAATAATATATTATTATATTTCTAAATATATATTTTGATGCCACACTTCATCATTTGCATATCTGAACAAATAGATATTATTTTACATACATGAGTAAAGTGAATAACATTATTTTTTTTTCTTTTATGTGATGCTTCTGAGATTTGAAATTTGATTGATCGATAAGATTTGAGTAGGATTTGAAATACTGAGTAATTAATGTTGAATAAGTTAAATATCACATCTGAATTCAGTTTTATTCTCTCTTCGAGATATTACCATTATGATTACTGGATCTCCATTAAGTCAAGACACTCGTTGCAGGAAGTTTGCAATAGATCCCACAGTCTTTCAATTAACTTCCATCACTGCTAGTTTCTTTTCCTTCAATAATGTTCCACATTGACATATCTCTTAACTTTTAAACATCATAATCCAGCCTTGGAACCCCACATTAATTAAGTTATCAAATATCTGTTAACTATGTCCCAAATGCTACTGATATTTTTTCTTCGTGTTTTTTCAATGGTTTGGCTTCTAAACCAATTATAATCACTTGCCTTGTAATTCAACATGGATTCCTTTCTTATAGAAACTTTCATATGTCTACTCACATCATTCTTAATGACTGTCCATATGTTAGGACCGCACAGTTGCTCTCTCTCTACAATTGATTTGGAGATTACATCTTTTTCACAATATTATCCTCTGATTCATTGACCAAATTTAAAACTGTTCATCATAATGTTCTCTCGACCACATCTTGATTGAGTTAATTATCCCTCAAGAATTTCAGTTTTTCTTATTCTGAGAATGAGGTCTCAGCATCTCTACATTACCTGCTTTGCACTACCAGACCTAATCTTCGAAAACATCTCATGCACATCTTTCATCTTCATTCCGTGATCTATAGCAACACCTGACTGAGTATTCTGTATTTCATCTTCCACTTTACACCATACTCTTTCAAAGCTTAATCACCATTTGTCACCATTTTCATCTCAGTTCTTCACTCTGAAAGAATACAGCCCATCTAAGCATAAGTAATAATTAGAGTATAATCAAGATAGAAATTCTTATTATTATTCTTATTACGTGACACCTCCAGGGAGTGACGTAATAGTCACGAGGGAGGAGGGCACCTGCTCTACAACTCTCTGCCTCCACCATTCAAACCACCAACTACAATATATTTCGTACGGGGTTTCCCTCCTTTCCTTCTCCATCCTAAGGGGGAGGAAACTCTTCAAGTTTTTAATTTGAAGAGTTTCATTCATTGTAGAAATAGTAGAAATATGCATCTCTGTGTCTTTGTGTTCTTAACATGAACGGCAACTGCATGTGTTGTCAGTAATGATGAATCTCTTTAGAGTAAGAAATTTATGGTAATATCTATTTTAAGACCCTTATCGACTGCAGGTGAATTAGCTAGTCTTATCAAAAATTAAGTTTTTTTTGTTCTTGAAATTGAAGTTTCGTGTTTTCACAAAACAGATAAATCAGCCAGAGAACCCGAGTACTTATGGCTGTAGCAGGTTATGAATGAGAGGATTATTTAAAAAAACGTTTCTTCTCATATTCCATTTTTGGAATATGAGAGCAGAAAATCGCATCTACTCTCCTTCCCATTTTTTATACTTTATTTGCATAACTACTTTTTTCATTTGCAGTTCTTGTTCGATTGCATTAATCCTTCACTTTAAAACAATTCATGTTATATTTTTCACTCAATTTGTCATTTCTAGTGGTAAATATTTCTTAACTAATTTCAAATTAAAGTACCCCTATTCAAAGCAAAGTGTAGAGAGAAAACCAGAAGACAAATTACCCTCAGACGTGGTGGGTACCCTAGCTAGATCATGGAGAAGAGATTTTGACAAGAAAACAAAATCCGTTCAAAAAAATGGGGGAAAATATCTAAGCAAAAATAGACTGAATTTTACATACTGTGAGCTGTAAGATAATTTTACGAATGATGATTTTACAGTTATCTGACGTGCTTGATGGGTCCCACTTTACTTAAACCTGCCTTTTTGTTTAAATGTTATTATGGGAATGGGGAAAATGCTGCAGCAGTACTTTGCGAGTATTCAGATGTCCTAAAGAATTTTCAAAAAGGCCAAATGACACTAAATGCAGTGTGATACATAATTTGTTGATTTGAAGAGACAGACACCGGGAAGAGGATGTAAATCTGAAATTCACAAATGACTGAAAATGTTTCAACTGCAGTTGAACAATCAAATGAGAATGCTACTCGTATAAACTCAGCCACAGCCAAGAGTTGAAAACTACAGATGCCAGTGTAAAATTCGATAGAGATTAAAAATGCCAAAGCGCTTTACATCGATTTTTGCATAGGTCAATCTCATGAGAACTGTAAATAACCTTGTTTGTTTTTGTATATATTTTGCTAAATATTAATGTAGCTAATCCTATGGGAAGTGATTGTATTTACTGTTTTAACGTCAAAAACAAAGGCAATGCTTTGCCTCCGGCACTTTATATAATAGCTCTATATGAGGGCATAAGAAAGTTGTTTACAGTTATGTGTGTGAGAAAGTTATTTGCGAGCTCTGCGCATAACACCTTTATAGTTATTATCTAAGAGTGCCGCTAGGTTCACACAAGTTTCTGCTGACCGGGAAGATAAAAAAAAAAAGGGAGTGCTCAAAGGAGAACAAAGTGTGGGTCGAACTTTAAAGAATATGAAAGAGTCATGCCGAATTCTTCGGGGTTTACTACCCTTAGTGAAAGGACCCGAGATGGCAAAATAAAACGGGACTGAGCCGAGCATAAGGTGACTTCCAGTCGTCGGAAGAGGAGAGAAAGTCAGAACCACAACAGAGGACAGTCAGAACCAGAGGAGGTTGGAACCGGAGCAGTGACGGCAGAGAAAAGTGGAGAGGCAAGGCCCCAGTTGCTAAGCAGGAGAGTCCAGGTCCAGTTGCCGACAGAGGAGAGCTGAGATCCAGTTACCGAAGAGAGTCAGAGCCAGTGGGCGGCAGTTACAGTCATCGGCGATCGGCCGTTAGAGGCACAGTCATCGGCAATTAATAACAGACGTGGCGGCAGTTAGAAGCAGAGAAGTCGGCAATTAGAAGTAGAAGTTCCCGAAGTAGGATCCAGAGGAGCATTTGCCCGTATGCTGAAACCTCTTGCATGTGCTATTCGAGTATCGCAGATTGCAGTCCAAAAGCCCGCCAATATCCCGACGTGATACCGCTGAAGCAAGACACTCCTGAAGGAAGCCTAATACTTCAGATGAAAGAAATGCCATGAAAAGCATATGCAAGACTCTTGACTGAATGGGCGATACAGAGCCTTTGTAAGTTCCATCCTTTTGTACATTTTCTTATATAATCTAGGAGATATGTTGTAGACGGACTGTTAAAAATTAGTTTAATAGTAATAAGAAATGTCCATAAGAGAACCAATTGGCATATTAGAAGTTGATATCAAATTTGTAAAAATAACTTAGCAGAGAGTTAGTTAACCTTTTTGCGAGTAAACTAGAAGTTTAATAATTTGAATTTGTAAGCAGAGAGTAAATAAGGTTTTGAGTTAAAGAGATTATTTAGTATTGAAGTGAAAGGATTCTAATTTTATGCTAAATATTTTTAGATGGGTAGAGAAAGCAACCTCCCTGTCGTTTGATTCATGTATATTTCATACTAATGTAAATAAATGCGTTTTAATTATTTGTTAAAAGAGTGCTGCTGCCTGATCTTTTATTTTACAATGCACTGTTTCTGAAAATGATCGGACTTGTGAGCGGGGAAACAACTAAGGCATTAAAAGCGCAGTTTAATTACTTAAGAACCACGACTGTTTATATAAACTTTGTTGAAGGAATTTACGCCAGTAAGAGAGAGAGAAAGAGATCTACTGGACGTTTTATTGAGTCTTATGCCGAATATTCATATATTAGATGGTGCAGTCTTACAAATAAATTTTCCAGTGTTCATAGGCATACGACTAGTAAATACGGAAGGTGGATAAACATAGTGTGCAATAGAGTAAGTGAGAAAGGTTACAAGAGAGAAAACACGCACTGCTAATTAATAATAATAATGAATAAAAGAAGATATAACAATAACGAAGCAGACAGCATATTGTTACACCAACATCGGAGAAAATTTTGCGTTAATATTTCTGGCATGCATGGAGATTGATGAGGATTGGCTTTGGAACATTCTGTGGAGTGATGAAGCATTTTGATGTATGTGGAACAGCAGGTTATGGTAAGCGGATCTGCTGCATATGACTATAAAGAATTCCCATGCATTTCAACAAGTTCCCTTACATTCACTGAAGGTTATGGATACGATTTACAGCTAAGTTCATTATTCGGCCATTTTTCTTCGAAATCTATCAAACCGGACCTGTCACCTGCATGGTCATCGCAGCACACTATTAGGACATGTTGCACAGTTTCATCATCATACAGTTGCATCAAAGAGGGTGCCTGTACACAACAGTCTTGATTGCAAGATAGAGTACCTCCCCACGTAGATCATGACGTTCAACAATTATTGTGTTAACATTTCACAGAGGATAGATTAATTAGTCACTCATGTTCTATGAAATGACCACTGTATTCACCAGACCTTAACCCTTGTGACTTTTAGGTTTGGGATTACTTCAAAAGCATGGTGTATGAGGACAAAATTCTTCACTTGGCAGATTTCAAAGACAAAATTGTACATGAAACCTTTCAATAGATCAGTTGCATTTTTGCTGTAGACAATGCTGTATAATAGTATTGGCTATTGGTCTTGCACAAAGCCCAACACGTTGAACATCACTTCCCTTGATCATATATTTCCTCTGTGAGGAAATTATTATTATTATTATTATTATTATTATTATTATTATTATTATTATTATTATCACCCAAGACCCATGGAGTCGGAGACTCATCCAGGTGGTCCTATTATCCTACACACAGCTCATCATACTGTGCTTTAAACACACTCAAATTCTCTGCAGACACCACACTCTCAGACAAGGCAATCCAATGATTCACAGCTCCGCATGCAAAAAACCCGTTTCTCACTCCCCCCTGCTCACACCTTCTTTATATAGTTACCAGGGATAACCTCTGCTTCTCCCCTGATCTCCCACCGTTTTCTGTAAACCCCTTCCAACATTGATCCTACTTGTAAGTCTCTATCATATATCCCCTCATCCTTATATCCACCAGACTCTGCAAACTGGATCTTCTCAATCTTTCCTCATACTCGACATTCCAGAGGTCAGAAACTATCTTAGTTAGTCACCTCTGGGACCTTTCCAACATGTCTTCGTCCTTCTGAAAACCAGGTGACCAAATCTGGCCACGGTAGTCCATATGTGTCCTAATCAAAGCCTTATACAATGGAACAAGAATCTCCCCAATCTACAAGAATCTACAAGTCAGCGTCTTCCGCATTATTCCCAGAAGGCTTTGTGTTGTCTACACAATTTTGGCAATGTGTCCTCTAAATTTCAGATCCTTATCCACTATCACTCCAAGATCTCTTATTTCCTCCACCTCTGACAGTATATCTTCACCAAACATAAATTCTACATTCCATCTGCTAACCATGCCAGCTTGGTTGGCCGAGTGGTTAGCGTATCCACTCTCCAGTTAAAAAACTACGGGTTGGAATCCCGCCGTGGGCATAGATATTTGTTTGTAACAATACGAGTGGTGGTGTTGGTCGGCGGAAGATTGCGTTCGTGTGATGATGAAGGTAGTTGCCGCTGGTGAAGTGGTGGAAACGTAGAGTTGTAGAGCAGGTACCCTCCCTCGATTAGTCTTTGGACTCCCTGGAGGTGTTATGTAATAACAATAATAATAACAATCTTTGTTTCCCAAATTTAAAACCTTACATTTTGCAACATGTAAGGCCACAACATCTTCTCTACTCTTCATGGTTCGTCTCAACTTTGCATCATCTGCAAACAACTGAATATCTCCATCCAAATCTTCGCCAATATCATTAATATACAAGTTAAACAGTAATAGTCCTAAAACAGACCCCCGAGGCACATTATTAGTGACTTTCCTTTTCCTGGATATTGCTCCCCCATACACAACTTGCTAATATCTATCAGATATCCAGTCTCCATTCCCTCTAGTTTGACTATCAATTTATCGTGCGGTAATCTATCAAAAGCCTTTACAAAATCTAAGTATATCACTCTCCTCTGTCCAAGGAAGCAGTCACCTTATTGTAATAAGTATGTAGATTACTAAACATGACCTCCTTTTAGCAGATCCACGCCGTCCATCAAAGATAATACCGTTGTTGTCAACCTAAATGACAGCTGTATGTGACATTTTGTCACAAAGGGCTGTCATACTGGTTCTCTTTACAGATTGCTCTGAATAGGGGTAATTTAATTTGAAACACCCTGTATTTTTGGTACTTCTCCCTTCAAATTATCCCACCCATGGAACTGTTCCAAAGCTAGTTTCTAAGATTATTATAGTCACCTGCCTTATAATTCTACATGAATTTCTTTCCCCTTGATACTTCTCTGTGTCTTTTCATCCTCCAAGTTCACCCTATTAGAGACAATGTAGATTACATGGTCTACACTGTCTCTAATAGGGTGTAGGAAGAATAGCATCTCAATTACAATCAGATACTATTCTGCCAAAACTCCAAAACATGATTCTTATGTTCCCTCTACTATTTGTTGCCAATGGGATTTGTTCCTTAAGAGTTCTAGAATTTCCATTCCCTTACTACTGTATGTTGCTGTTTCCTATGCCCAGTTTATGCTCCTATCTACTATAATTATTTCTCTCTTTGCACTTGTCAATACTTTCCCTAAACATTCCGTGCCTGTCATTTTCTGTATATACCTCCATCTCACACCTTACACTCTCATAACCATCAATGTCATCTCCTACAAAATTCTCTACTCTGAGAGGACTCAACTCATAAGTAACACTCCACCACAATTACCCCCACCATCTTGCCAAAATATGCCACACTTCTATTTCTGTTCTGATTCAGAAAAACCTCTTCTTCTTCTGTACACAATGTTTCACTGATTCTAAATCATCTTTGGAGTAGTTGAGGCTATCAGACCCATCTATTCTTTCCCGTGATTCCTGATACCTTACATCTGTATAAGGAAACATTACTGCATTATCAGTCTTCCTATACCTATTATTAGTTCCTCTCCTTTCCACACATTCTCACATCTCCCAAGCAGCTATCAAGAGTCCACTCTGGTTGCCATCGCCCCCCTACCCAGCAACCAGTTTCCTACACAACACTCACCTCCCCAGAGAATAATAATTTCTCCAGATACCTGCATCCCTCTATGTTCAAATGTAGCCTATTTCTTGCACACAGCTCTCTTCTATCATCCTCCATATATTCCAGACTTCTCTTTTGGCAAATTTCTGTTTCATGTTATTCATTATTGATGCTCTTCATGTCAATTCTACATTATTATATTTGTGTTCACTATATTTCTTTACGCCTTTTTGCTGCACAATTCCTAATAACCTCAGATCTCTAGCCACCTGATTCACTATAACTCTCAGGTCATTTGTGCCAACCATCTCTATCATCTCATCCACATTCTCACATTGTTTCATTACCATGGTAATGAAGATTGTGAAAATTAAAGCATTGTTTTACCAGACAAGCACTCCTCTAATATTCTATTCTGCACACCACAAATCACTGAATCTCCGTATATCACCCCCCTCCCCTCCAAAAAAAAATCCATTTTGTCCTTTCTCAAATGGATCGCCCTCTCTCTCTCTTTATCTCTTCCTCCTTGTTCTCTCACTTTATCTTCAAGTCGTCTCTTCCTTGCTGCACTTTTAAATGATGAGCATACACGCTATGGGTGCAATGTGCTAGCAAATCATGTATGATACGCGCAATATATAATCTTTAATCAGTCGTAGGCTAGGGAAACCAATGCGCTTAGTTAACACATATAAGGTAGTCACTGTAAATGAAATTTATGTCAGAAAAATACTTCATACCCAAATACTTCATACCCAAATACTTCAAAACACAACATTCCATACACAGTCTTACCAACTCAGATTAAATTAACTCTAAATTTGGAATAAAATCCCTAATAATTATTACTAATTTTTTTCTTTTCACCTCATTTTACAATTCATCTTGCTCTTTACCTGCTAGTGGGCATATATTCTGACACAATTCCTACCATTAGATCTCATAAGAGCTCCTTACTTTTATTCCAATGCTGAATGGATTGTCAGTATAATGCAAATACATCGCAGTATAATGCAAATGCATTGACTCTCGCTATAACATTATAACAAACACACTTAAGTACAATGCTCTTCTAAAGATAACTCACTTTAGAAAGGCATCCAATATAAGTGATGTGGAAGAGCAGGAGAGTAAGACGAGAGATTGAAGACGTGGTTACGAATGGGGAAGTGAGTGGTATGAGTATAGAAAATGAGAGAATGGGTGTTCAAGAGGAGAAGGGAAACGGGGAGGCTCAGGGTGGACAGGGGTACACAGCGTGAGAAAGGTGGATGCTCCAAGAGGAGGTGAGAGTATATGTAGACAGAAGGAAAGGAATGGGATGACCTGGGATCAAGAGGAAACAGTTGGAATTGGAAAGGGTTCTAAAATGAAGAAGCAGAAAGGGAAATGGCCCCAGTCGAGCAGGGAGAGATCACATCGAGTGAGTGGTATCAGTGGAACTAGCTGTAGATCAAGGAATGAGCTGTTGTGTTTGTATACAAATGCTAGAAGTATAAGAAACAAGGCAGATGAAATGGTTGCATTAGTTGCGTCTGTTCACCCAAAGATTGTTGGAATAAGTGAGATATGGTTAGAAGAGTACGACATCCTGCCAGGAATAGAGATGGAAGGGTATGGTGTGTTTTGTGAGGATAGAAGGCGGTAAAAAGGGACGGGGAGTGCTATTGATGATAGAGAAAGAGTTATGTCCATACAAAGTAGAGATACAAGAAGGAAATAGTGCCAGTGGTTTTGAGGCAGTATGGTGTGAGATAGAGGTGAATGGAATGAAATACTTGGTTGGATGTTGTTGTTGACCAAGTAATGTGGATGGTGGTGATAATAAATTGTATAATCAAATTAGCCAAGGAAATAAGAAAAGGGTGATCATTATGGGCAATTTTAATTATGGCAATACAGACTGGAATGATGAGATAGCAACTGGAATTAAAGAAAATGAGTTTCTTGAGTTTTTGAGGGATAACTACCTCAGACAGTATGTAACAGAGGGCACGCAAGATTTGAGGGTCTTGGATTTGGTCATCTGATCAGAGGATGTAATTATAAATGAGGTGTCAAATCATCCACCAATTGGTGAGAGTGACCATGAGGTGATTACCTGGGTGGTTGCCAGCAGTGCGAGTACCACTGTGAAAAAAGGGTGTATGTGGAACTACAAGGGGGAGGAGGGATGATTATGAAAAGTTCAGAAGACAGCTTGCATGTGTAGCATGGAATGAGGAGTTAGCTGAAAAAGAGATCAATGCAGCTTGGGTGATTTTCAAAAACTATCTAGTAGATGCAATGTCTAAATGTATTCCAAGGGTGAGAGGGTTAAATAAGGTAGGTGTGAGATGGATGAATAAAGAGATTAAGCATGCGATACAGAGAAAAAGGGCATTGTGGAGGTGGCATAAGAGAAGAAGAAATAACCAATTCCATGAAGTCTACAAAGATCAGGCAAGGAGGGTGAGGGTATCTAAAGGAAGGTATGATCAGCAGTTAGATAATGACGCCAAAAAGAATCCTAAGGAGTTCTTTCAATATGTAGCCAGCAAAAGAAAGAATGATTATGGAAGGATAACATTGATTTGAGAAAATGGTATAAAGACAGCTGTTGTGGAATGTGGTGGAGGTACTTAATAAGCAGTTCATAAAGGTATTTCAATCTTGTGAATATGACTTCATGGAGAGATTGAGAGCAGTTGATGATGGGGAGTAGAGACTGACTGTAAGTGAGCAAGAAGTGAATGGGGAGTTGAGTAAACTAGATGTTAACAAAGCTGTTGGACTGGATAATATATCACCATGTATTCTGAAGGAATGTGCAAGGGAATTGATGCCGACCTTGACATATTTTTTTAATATGAGTCTTGCACTAGATCAAGTTCCTAAGGAATGGAAGGAGGGCCAGATAGTGCCACTTTCTAAAGAAGGTGATCGAACTCAAGCATCAAACTACAGGCCTATCTGTGTGTGTATCAGGTGTTTTGGTTAAGTTGTTGGAGAAGATTGTGAGAACTGGGATCCAGAATTGGGTTGATAACAATTATTATCTTTGATGGACAGCATGGATTTGCTAAAGGGAGATCATGTCTTAGTAATCTACTTACTTATTACGATATAGTGACTGCATTCTTGGACAGAGGAGAAGGATACACAGTAATATACTTAGATTTTGCAAATGCTTTTGATACAGTACCTCATGATAAATTGATAATCAAACTAGAGCAGATGGGGTTGAATATTAGATTAGTGCATTGGATTGGAGACTGGCTATCTGATAGGTATCAACAAGTTGTGTATGGGGGAGTGATATCCAGGTGTTAAATTGTGAATGAAGCTATGTTATGTAATTTATTATTTTTCATTCACATTTAACATGGCTTATTAAATATTAATCATGGTTTATATAAAATTGTTTATTATTCCTTAATTAAGAATTACTAATTAAATATTTATTCAAAACTTGACCTATTATTAGTTTATAAAATAATAATATGTTTAGAATTTTGTATAACTAAATATATATGGTGTAACGTAAAGTGTTAATTTATATTTAACTGTATACGTAATCAAAAAGTTAAAGAAGTAGCTTGAATATTCTGTTGTTTTTATTTTGTGAAATATTTAATGTTATGTAATCACTCATGAATAATATTAGACCATACATTACATTAGCGAAATGTTTACGTGCAGTCTGTTGTCATGGAGACGCACGCGTAAACAACCACGAGTGGAGTAGAGCGTGGCGTTCGAACGTAAGGTGGGAAGGAAGGTCATATATAGATAGGAGATAGAGAGATATATAGAGAAGAGGGAAGGTCATAGATAAGAGAAAGGATAGAGAAGAATTATTATTAAGAGTGAGGAGAGAGTTTTGCGGAACCAAGATTATATAATCCTCAGGGCAGAGATTTATGAGTATAGTGTTCGGAAGTGAACCTATAAGTAGTGAAACATAAAGTTTAATGTTATAAGCGAAAACTGCTGTTGTTATGAAGAAAGGTTGATGCCGTAATCAGATAAAAGGAAACCGGACAGTCAATGCGAAAATTCTGATTAGTTCTAGTTAATCTGGATTACGATTAAATTCTATGTTGCCCTAGGAAAAGGTTATATTGGTTACTTGGAGAAAAGTGAACAGGAAAAGATATTAGTACCTAATTACTGTTGTTTGGAATAGTGAAGTGCGACTTACAGTAATACAGTTTAAACTATGGAGAATATTTGTTATGTGTGTTCCGCTAATGTTAATTAAGTTAATTCATAAGTGCTCTCTCAATAATTTGATGTATTGAAGAATTTGTCTGGTAAGAGTAGTTGTATAAGTTTCTCTATTCTAGCATTAACTGTAATATACCTCCGATGCTCAAGGTCCGGGAATATATTTGCTTGGAATATAGCTTACGTAGTTTATTGCCTGCTGTGAATATAAACATTGAGCTGATAGATTTGTGAAGACTGAATAAGATGTGAAATTGTTATATTAACTTGAAATAAGAAGATAGTATTTTTGAGACTGTGAATAGTATATGAAAGTTAGAACATTGAATTAGCATCAGTGACCTAAGAAGAAGTGTTAAGTTAATTGTATAGTTCCATTTTAAAATAGAGTTCTTGTATTTGTTAACCATATCATATATTAAATGTTTTATTTTGTTGATCTAAATATTGTGTTTGCCTGAATTCCTTATTATTGCACCGTTCATAAATATTCGAATCTTGCGGGAACCCCAAGTAAAAATGATAATAGATGATTCGGCCTAATGAGATGACTGTTAACTTAATTTAGAACTGATCCTACTATTTATATAGACTAATCTAAGAATAGGGTGGCGCAGTATAAATATAAATTTCCCTACTTTTGGATCGGTGATCATTTCGTAATTAGTTGTATTATTCATAAAAGTGACTTGAAACTAGATAGATTTAGAACACGACAGAAAAGAGTCCGTCACGACACAGGAAAAGGAAAGTCACTAGTGGAGTGCCTCAGGGGTCTGTTTTGGGGTATCTTGTATATTAACGATATAGGTGAAGATTTGGATGGAGATATTCAGTTGTTTGCAGATGATGAAAAGTTGGGACGAACCATGAAGATTAGTGAAGATGTTGTGGCCTTACAAGAAAACTTGAATTAATTGAGTGATTCGGCACGGAAATGGGGATGTGAGTTCAACGTTGCAAAATGTAAGGTTTAAAATTTGGAAAACAAAGATGGGATGCAGAATTTATGCTTGGTTAGGATATATTGTTGGAGGTGGAGGAAATAAGAGATCTGGGGGTGATAATGGATAACGAACTGAAATTTAGGGGACACATTGCTAAAATTGGGAAGACAACACAAAGGTTTCCTGTAGTGATGTGGAGGACACTGACGTGTAGAAGTAGGAAGATTCTTATTCCATTGTATAAGGCGTTGATTAGGCCAGACATGGACTATTGTGCCCAGATTTGGTCACCTGGTTTTCAAAAGGATGAAGACATGTTGGAAAGGGTCCAAAAGCGATTGACTAAAGTAGTTTCTGACCTCTGGAATGTCGAGTAAGAGGATAGATTGAGAAGATGTAATTTGCAGAGGCTGGTGGACAGGAGGAAGAGGGGAGATATGATAGAGACCTACAAGTTGGTAAGGGGTTGTTATAGGATCAATGCTGGAGAAGTTCTACAGAAAATAGTGGGAGATCGGAGGAGAACCAGAGGTCATCCCTGGAAACTGTATAAAGAAGGTGTGAGTAGGGGAGTGAGAGGCAGGATTTTGTCTTGCATGCAGAGTGGTCAATGATTGGAATACCTTGTCTGAGAGCCTAGTGTCTGCAAGGAGTTTGAGTGTGTATAAGACACAGTATGATGAGCTGTGCGTGTGTGTGATAAAAGGACCTCCCAGATGAATGTTTGACTCTGTGAGGTCTTAGGGTAATAATAATAATAATAATAATAATAATAATAATAATAATAATAATAATAATAATAATAATAATAATAATAATATTCCTATTATCTGTATGCGTTCTGTAGAGTGATAATTGACTGGAATTGCTTCATTACGAAAAGGTTTATGCCTGCTATATGAAATGTTGGATAAAGTTGGAAAGAGTTGTGAGCACTCAAAAATTCATCCATTTTCATTAGTGAATGCCATTTAAAAGATTGGAACCTGTTAGATGAATATCTTTATCTAAAAAGGAAGGCTTTTGGAATAATATTTTACATTCAATAAAATGTAAAATCCTATCTTTAGAGAGAGCGACAGAGAGGAAATGAAAAAAAAAATCCACTGCTGAATCTGAATCACAAAAGTATTAAAGCGGGAAAGGATTTGTTCTATACAGTATTTATGTTGTAAGATGGCTTACCATAAGATTGTTTTTCTGTTCAATGAAATTTACTGTTTCACTTCAGGCCTTCGATCATCTGATCTTTTAAGGGAGAGAGAGAGAAAGAATGCTGCACCAGTATTACAACACGTAATTGAACAATATAGGAATAGGTTTGTCCCATTCTGAAATCTAGATTTTAGCTTCTACTCATGAGCCCTCAATAAAGGTCAGAATTGGTTTGGATAGCAGCTCTTCCTCACATTGTGACGTCATTGGCCTCTATATACAAGTATACTTCACTTCATGCGCAAACTTTATGGTGTTGTAGCAAACCATATTTGGATTCCCTTGATAGTAAGGTACAATTAGAATTTAGTAAAATAATTTTAAACTTAAAAGAAATAATTTTTATATTAGCATTTAGTTAGCTATTTAAAGTTAAAAACAAAATTAAAATTATCAGAATATATATAAAATTTGGCATTTACTTGAGCAAAATGATTTTAAAGATAGCAATTTATTTAAGTATTTCATTCAAAAAATGGTAAGACAAGTTAGTGGTGCTGTACGCAAAGAATTCATTTCTATGAAAGAAAATGCCATACCATATCATACACAAACAACGGAGATACTTCTGGAAACCAAGGATATTAATCTAATCGAGTGGCCAGCATGCTCCACAAATCTCAACTCCATAAAACATGTTTGGAATGCAGGGAGATGCATTACTGCTCAAAATCTCCTCCAGAAAACAAACGAAGCCTTATCCTTGCTCTGCAGGAGGAGTTGCCAGTTTGCCTCACGAACTTCTGATTCAGTTGGTGCTAAGCATGGCATGACATTGTGAGAGCTGCATCACAGATTAGGGTGGATATATTCCACACTTAAATGTCTCTCCTCGTTATTTTCTGTAAGGACTCTACACTAATTCCTTAACTATTTCCTTAGGAAAATTGTAACTTTTTCCCAAAATGCATTGCAATTTAATTTGTACAAAATTTATAACACATTTTTTGTGTAATATAATTCATTATATTCTGTCGATAAATTTATGTCCAGAGTTGGCTGTAGTCATGAAATCTTTTCATATACAGGTAAAAATGTAATTTGTCCTTAGCTTTTGGATACTGGTGTAATAGAACGAGAATAGAAGATGGGCAAGGACATAGGGTAAATCAGGGAGACACATTATAAGGAGAGTAGATGTTGAAAGTAGTAGAATATGATCAGTATGGGAATAGGATGGCCTCGGATGTACATGTTGTAGTTGAGTCTGAACAGATAGATCAAGTTAAGTGGTGATAAAGGAAATTGGTAATTGTTAGATGTGGGGTAATAGCAATCTACAAGTGGAATGGGCAGGACTAGTAATAGACCTAAAAGTGAATTGCTATGCTGATTTACAAATGCCAAGAACATCAGGAATAAGGGGAAGGTTTTATGGATTAAGTTTATTCACCAAAAAAATTGGTGGAATAAGTGAAACATGGTTGGATAAAGATGACATCCTGACGGGAATAGAAATGGAAGGGTATGATGTTTTTTGTGAAGACAGAAAGGACAAGAAGGGGGGGGGGCTGTTGATGAGAGCAGACAAATTCATCATCTCATCTCATCCACTTGATAATGGGTTGAGTCCACTAAGAAGAAAGGTTCTGCACTCATCGCAATCTTTAGCCATCTCACTCATGAATCTATAGCTGGGTAGATGGGAATGTTCTCTCAGCAACTTTATCCAAGTACTTCTTGGTCTGCTTCTAGGTCTTTTTCTTGCTATATATGCATTCAGAGCTAAATATGGGAGTCTATGAGGGGCCATTCTCTGAATATGACCAAACCATCACAGTTGATGCTTAATGATTGTGTCTATTATATTATCTGGGAAGTTTAAATCTGTTCTGACTTGATCATTATTCTTGTGTTCCATCCAGTGGATGTTATTAATTTTTCTGAGGCATTTCATTTCAAATGCTTGAAGTTTCTTGATTGCTTGTTGAGTTAATCTCCAAGCTTATGAAGCATAAGTAGTCGTTGGGATAATAATTGTTTTATATAATTTTAATTTTAGACTCGTTGGGATTTTTTTATATTTCCATATTTTGTTTAGTTTATTCATGTTGGTTCAACCAAGGTTTAGCCTGTGTTTTACTGTTTCCATATTGTTGAGGTTACTTGATATAAGATTGCCAAGATAAACATATTTATTAACTTGTTCCAGCAGATGATTTTCGAGATTTATAGAAATATTTTCTTCTTCTCTGCCTATCTTCATTATTTTTGTTTATGATGATTTATTTTCATACCATAAGTTTTACAAGAGTCATTTAAAATATTAATAGTTTTTTCTAGCTGTGGTTTAGAATCTGCTAAAATAAAGATATCATCCGCGTATTTTATGTGATTAACGTTGGTACCATTGATTTTTACACCTGGTTCATCAGCTATGGTTTTACAGTCTTCTTCTAGGAAGATGATAAAGAGTTGAGGTGAGAGAGGGCATCCCTGCATTACACCTTTCTCGATTCTGAAATCTTCGGTTTTAATGTTGTTCATTTTAACAAAAGCTTTGGTGTCTCCATAATAATTTGTAATAAATGTTAAAATATCTGAATCCATTTTTATGTTTTTTAGTATAGTGATCAATTTGTTTCTATTAACTGAATCAAATGCTTGCTTAAAATCTCTAAAACAACAGTATATGGGCAGGTTGTATTCCCAACATTTTTCTGCTACATTATTAATGGTGAAGATATGGTCTATGGTGGATCTATGTGGCCTGAATCCTGCTTGGTTTTCCTCTATGATTTTTTCTGTAAGCACCTGGCAAATTATGCCTGCACAAAGTAGAGATGCGAGATGTAAATAGTGGGAATAGTTTCGAGTCAGTATGGCGTGAAGTGGAGGTTGACAGGAAGAAATATTTAATTGGATGCTGCTGTAGGGCAGGGAATCTGGAGAGTGGTGATGAAGAAATACATAAGAAACTTCTGTTAGTGATCAAGGAAAGGGTGATTGTTATAGGTGATTTTAATTATGGCAGTATAGTTTGGAATGAAGAGAGAACATTTGGGATAAATGAAAATGAATTTCCTGAGTTCTTGAGAGATAGTTATCTTAGGCAATATGTAAAGGAGGAAGGCACATGAGGATCAATAGTTTTATATCTGATAATTTCATCAGAGGATGTGATTGTAAGCGGTGTTTTGCACTTCTCTCCAGTTGGTGAGAGTGATTATTAATTGATAACCTGGGTTGCAGCTATCCACATGAAGAATTCTGTGAGCTAAATATACACGGGGAAGTAGAAGGTTGGTAATTATGAAAAACTTAGAAGACAGAATGGAACTATGAGCATGTATCGCATGAAATGAGGCATTAAGCTGAAGGAAGAACTGACCAAAAGGTATTTGACAACAACAATATGCAAATGCATTCCAAAGGTCAAAAGACTGAATAAAGTACGTTTCAAATGCATGATCACGAATTCTGAAAGAAGATGATACTGTGGAGGGACCACATGTTGAATAATGGTAGCAATCTTGCCGCCAAAGGTTGGTCGATTGGTAGAACCTCTGCTACTAATGGCTCAGTTAAACAAGTTTGAGCGCGGTTAGTAGTTGAAAGGGATCCAATCGTTCGATGCTGTTGACACACTTCCCTTTGATGAGTCTTTGGACTCCCTGGAGGTGTCAAATAATAATAATAATAATAATAATAATAATAATAATAATAATAATAATAATCAATTGCACGAAGAGTATAAAGAGCAGACCTGGAAGGTGATTCATATGGTAAGAACAGCAAATTTACAATATAAGAGCAGAAATTAGCAAATCAGGCCTAGAAAGTCTACGTGTGGTCTGACCATGGCCAGGGAATGATAACTCTTTTATCTTTGCAGGTCAGCGTCCTTCGCAGTATTGCAGCAATCATCTGTGTTACCTTCACCACCTTTGCAATATGTCCCCTAAATTTCTGGTTTCTATTAATCATCAACCCCCAGATTTCTTGTCTTCCCTACTTCCTCCAGTACCACTCTCCAACAGAGTATGAAGTGTCCCGTTGATGTGTCCCAAACCTCATGACCTTACAGTTTGCTGCATTAAACCGAAACCCGATTCATTTGCCCATCTGTCTAACTTATTCAAATCCTCTTGCTGGGCTACCACTTCTGCACTATCACTAATAACCCTTCCTAGCTTCACATCATCCGCAAACAACCAAATATCCCCCTGCAATCCACTGACAATGTCATTGATAATGCCTTCGCTAAATCCAAGAAAATGGCAATATATGCCTTTCCCTTATCTACTGCTTTGTAACTTTATTAGAAAAGGCTAGCATATTACTAAAAGAAGAGTGCCCCTTACGAAATCTATGTTGACTCTGACAGATAACATTACCCTCATCTGCCCAATGTTGTATATGGTCCCTCACTAATTTCTCCAAGATTTTAACAACTACTACTGACACTATCTTACCTTCCTTCCATTCCATGGACACCTTCCCATAGCCAGACTTTCATTGAAAAGTCCGGTCAAAGAAGCTGGGGAAATACCATCCAGTTTAACAGCTTTACTGACATCCAGGGTACTCAGTATTTGAAACATGCTCTCCTCCTGCACGTATAAACTTTGAACCTGTCCTATACCTTCGTATTAAAACCTACTCCTCCAGGATGAAATACTCCAATAAAGTATTCATTGAACAATTCCACTGTGTCCTCTGCATCAGTCACTCTATTAGCATTTTATCCCACTATGTCATTCTTCCACAATCATTTCTCCTCCAACTGGCCACATAGCTAAAATATTCACAAGGATTTTATTTTGATCTTAGGGCCAGTGTATTTTATATTCTAGTTTCGCCTTCCTTATCATAGTAGTCACTCTCCTGGCCTGTGTCTTATATTCCTCCTACATCTGCTCTTCACCTGTCTCCTGATATCTATTCCATAACCTCTTTTTCACATGCAGCTCCTTTTTGATATTGTTTGTCATCCACTTTACTCCAAATTGTGTCCTCTTCTTCACTCGTGGAATACAGCTTACTATTGCTGCTAGCATTCCTCACCCCATGAAACTTCCTCAAATTGATATCTAAGACTTATAATCACCTGCCTTATAGTTCCACATACGTTCCCTTTTCTTTGATACTCCTGCATGTCTATTCATCTTCCAAGTCAAAACGACATGATCACTTTCTCTCTCCAAATGGTGGGAGAGATGTCATCTCAGTTATTATCAACTCTTCGGATGCTCTGACCAAATCCAAAACTATTGAACCTCTTGTTCCCTGTATTACATGTTGCCTAAGACAGTAGTCCCTCAATAATTCTAGAAATTCCATTCCCTTATTGCTACATGCATCTACCTCTCCCCAATGTATACTGATGTAGTTAAAATCTCCCATAACAATCATTTTTCTTGCACTTGCCAAGTTCAACTATCTAAACATCTTCTGGTCACCACCCCTGTGTCCTTGGTTTGTAGCAACACCCCACTAAATATCCTGTCTTGTTCACCTGTGCCTCACAGCATATACTTTCAAAATCATTAGTGTCACTGTCTTCCAAAACCTCCACTCTTACAGGACATAAGTCGTCACTTATCATAAGCGATACTCCACCACCACGTTTTCCCTTCGTATCCTGCCGAAAAATGCGGTACCCTTCTACTTCAATTCCTGTTATTACATCCTCTTCTGTCAAGCACGTCTCAGTATTAGCGCCACCAATTCCTCTCCTTTATACCGGATACTCTTGGCATTAGTATAAAGCATAAAAATGCACTATTTCTATACCTAGCATTATCTCCTCTGGATTCCACTAAGCTCAGCATTACCTGATTTCGTCCCCCCTTTCTCCTAAGTTACCTTTTGTCGTTCCCCCTTCTCCCAAGTACCCATCCCCAAGAGACCACCCCTGCTACCATCCATTCTGGTTATTCTAGTTTCCCTGCATTGACACACCGACTCATTCAGAACAGCACTCTCTCCAGATGCTCACGTCCTTTCTCATTCAAATGCAAGCGGTCTCTTGCATACAATTCCTTTCTGTCCTCAAACGACCTCCAAGCATCCACATATTCCAATCCTCTCTTCTGACACATTTTAGCTATTATGTTATTCAATATTACTGCTCTTCTGCTCAGCACATCACTATCATTCCTAGGCAACACGCACACTAATTTTCCTCTCTGCGTTTTCTTTTGTACAACCTCAAGCAAGAATCTCATATCTCTTGCCGCCCAATTTACATTGCCTCTCAAGTCATTCGTTCCTACCATTACAATCATCTCATCCACCTTTTCACTCCTCTTAATTGCTATAGTCACACTTTCATAAGAATAAGCACTGTCATTAGCATCCATGTGAAATTGCAAGTCATTCTATCAAGTAGTATTTGTTTTATTATTATTATTATTATTATTATTATTATTATTATTATTATTATTATTATTATTATTATTATTATTATTATTATTATTATCCAGATCACCATGGATTAGAAAGACTCATCGTGGGAGGTCATTCTTAGGAAATACCAAGTTTATCATACCACTTCTTGAACTCCTTGAATTTGTTTTATGCAGTTGTTTGAAGCAAAAGAGTTGTTTGTATCCAATGAAATGGATACGGACCACACTTGAGTTGTCTGTATCCATATTGAAATTGAATATTGTGTGGTTATAAAATTCTTTGTAACATAATGCCAAAATTAATTCATATGAAGTTCATAAAAGTGCATGGGCACTCTTCTGCTTCGTTTTCGACAAGCAAGAGGGCTGCCGAGTTTAAACGTGGCCTACCAGCCTTGAAGATGTTCCACATGAAGGACGTCCAAAAAGTGTAACAACAGCAGAAATCATTGATCAAGTGCACGATATGGTATTGGATGACCGGCGAGTCAAAGTTCGTGAAATTGCTGAGACTGTAGGCATTTATAAAGAACGTGTAGGATATATTTTGCATGAAGAATTGAAACGAAATGAAAACGCTTTCAGCAAGATGGGTGCCGCAGATCAAAAATGCACTCGCATGAAAATCTCTGAAGAGTGCTTGTAGCGTTTTAACAAGAATAAAACTGATTTTCTGCGTCGATTAATTACTGGGTGAGACTCCGATTCACCATCACACACCGGAATTCAAACAGCAATCAAAACAGTGGACAGAAGCCGGTTATTTAACGCCAAAGAAGACAAAATCGGTTTCATCAGCAGGAAAGATCACAGTCGGTGTTTCGGGATGCTAAAGGCATTTTGTTTATTAATTATCTTGAAAAGGGTAAAAGAACAACCGGGGAATATTATTCCGATCTTTTAACCAGACTAGACAAAACTATACTGGAGGAAGTGGGAGAGGTAAGGGATATTGAGGTGCTGATTGATATGGAGGTAGTTTGTTATGTTTGGTGCAAGTAATGTTGTCTACATTCATGCTAAGAGCTTGGCATGAATGGAAATTAATTTCTTTAACACACAGACCCAAGGGGTGTATGGCAGTTTCCCATATTTCACAATAATCAAAATATCGAGCCTACTCTTTTTAGAAAAGATACTAGTCCACGTAAGATGATCTGAATGAGACTATTTTTAGGGCATAGTTAACAGGCAACTGTTTCTTTCCTTCTAAGTGATAGAGGCAGTTCATTTGCTTCAACATAAAAACTTGAGTGGGCACTGTGTGTACAAGGAAACAGCAGCTATCTGTGTAATCTGATGATTGTGTTTAATGCAGCTAAATAAAATCTTGAACTTTGGGATACATCGATGAGAGGCTGCACACTCTGTTGCAGTAACTCTACTGGAGAAAGTGGGAGAGGCAAGGGATATTGAGGTGATGATTGATAGAAACCTAAAATTCAGGGAACATATTGCAGAGATGGATAACAAAGATGGTATCAGGACAATACAACGTTAGTTATGAAGGTAAGCTGAAGGAATTAGGCTGCGAAGTTTGGTAGATACTTGAGGTGATATGATTGACACTTTTAAACTGATGACAGGTAGCTACTGGATTGGTTGAAGAGTTCTTTCGGTGGTGCAGGGAGAAGGAGCAAGGACAACAGACTATCCCTGGAAATTGCAAAAGGAAGTCTTTGGCAAGAGGGTGAGGAGTGGTTTATTTTAATGGAGTTTAAGATGTGGTAATGATAATCTGCATTTTTTAGTATGGGTCTCCCACGATTAGTCATGTGGCTCCATAGAGGTCACGAATCATAATACAGTAGAAACAAATTAATCCGAACAAGCGAAATTTTCAGCACGTTTTTGGTTTGGATATTATTTCAGTTCATAATAATTTTAGGATTGTTTTCAATTTGATATTTTCAGTTTGGATTTTAGTTCACTATTTTGATTGAGTGCTTCTTCTTTTCTTACTGTCTGTGTACGATGTTTATTAATAGTGTTGTGCGTTCTAATAGCCTATACAAGCCTGCAATTCGTAGTGTTTTATTCATTTTTAGTGTAGTACTCAAATGAATACATCTCCAAGAAAACATTCAAAAATATGTACTCTTTTTCAGCACATATTCATGACTCAAAGACAAATTGAGTCATGGATACATGTTGTTTGGATACTGGTAATGTGATTTTAAAGAAGTTAAGAGAGACAGGTACATTTTCTCCTATCAGAAAAGGAAAACGAAGGAGAAAAAGGAAAACTACACTTACTCAAGATCGTTTACTCGTAAGGAAAAGCAAAACGATTCCAATATTGTCTGCCGCAGATAAGAGACTTGGCAGCTGGGATGTTTCAGATATTAAAGTCTGCCAAAGATTGTTGGAAGCAGGGAGGACTGTTCACAGACCAAAAAAGAAACAACTATTGACCAACGCTATGCAGAAAAAGAGGCTCTAGTTGACGTAAGTGTACAAAGATTGCACTGTTGAGACATAAATGGTCACATTCTCAGATGAGAGTCAGTTCTTTGCCAAGTGGAGCGGGTATCCTATGTTCGCAAATCAGCAGCAGCTGAAAAGACTTCTCGAAAAAATTCAACAAGCTCCTAAACACCCAACTGAAAAGTTCTTGGATTGTTTAACACACGACAGTCCACGTTAACTCCTGCATGTCGACGGTATGATGAAAAGTGATTAGTACATAAAAGTATTATCAGAGAAAAGAGTGGTCCCACTGATCCAGAAAAACAAAGAAGTCATCTTCAAAAGGGATCTCGTTCCATGCCACACTTAAAAAAAATGTGAAAGAGTTCCTCAAAAATCACAACATTCACTTGCTTCAGTGGGAAGGTAACACTCCTGACATTAACCCAATGGAAAATATGTGGGCAATACTGAAAACGAGATTTGAAATTACATTGTGATACAAAGGGTAACTTAATCAATCCATCATAAAAGTATGGTTTCGAGATTCAAAAATAAGAAAAATGTTCTACGTTGGTAGAGTCCATGCCTAAGTGAATAAATGAACTTCTCAGAACAGAGGAACACATAAATTATTAGGTAAAGTTGGAGTTTAATTTTTGTACTTATTTTCTTACGAAATTAAAATTTTTCTTTAAAATTAGAAATGTTCTGATTAATTTCTCGGAGTGTTTCTGATTAATATGTTCGCTACAAGAATATTATAAAATAACCGTTTATTTATTACAGCACGCAGAAGTATGTAAAGTCACTGTATATGTAACATCTTGGGAGCATTTCAGGACGATGACTGATTCTTCCTGCAAGCAAAAAGATTAGAAAACAGAGCAGTGAATGCTAAAAATAAAAAGAAACAAAACATTTTGTTTTCTAGATTTGATTTACAGATAAATATCTTACTGTTCGTAATCGTTTTGTTTTTTCAATTTATGTTTTTGGTGTTTGATAAAATACATATATTGAATGCTAAAAACTGCTTCAATCTTTGCTTGTTGATATTTTAATTGCGGTTTGTTTATTCAGCTTTAATAATAATCAATGTTATTAGCAGAAGATAGCATCAGGGTTTATTAGCTGTTAATAAAAAATTTTAATACTACTACTAGTATTGTTTTGAAGTATTTGGATATTCTTCTAATAAAAGAGTAAATAAAACCCATGCAGTAAATTCTTTAATTTTGTTTTATGCTTCTGGTAAATTGTAAACCTTTCTGGTTATACGAGTATAAGAATCAAAAAATGAGAGAGAAAGGAAGCGAATGCATTAAATTATAAAAACAAATTTCTCCATTCCTTTGTGATTGAAGAAAGATATTTCAAAGATCCACATAAATAATAATAAATACACATACTAACAGTTAAGAAAATTTCTGAATATTATTCAATAAAATACATGCCATTGTGTATACTCTCATATTGAAAAGCATCATTTTTTCAAAGAAAAAAGAAAAAAACACTAAAACACTGAAGCTTAAATAAACTATGAAAATCACAGTCTCGATACATAATTGACATTAAAACGTTGTGGTTGTATTTAAAGCTATTCTTTTGTTAGTTGTATGGTTGGGAAAGTGCGTGCTAGTAGCATCTCGTGAACGCAAGTACATGATTGCAGCTAAATGACTATCTCGGAGGTCGTAGCTCAAGTTATTATTTAGATGAACAGGATTGAAGATGATTTCTCTATATTCCACGATTTTTCTCTCCAGTTCGTCACTGCAACGGAAGATGTTAGAAGACTGGCTCGCTGTCTCTTGTAAGTAATGTCCCCTCATGTGTTTTTCCATACGCAATTCGACAGATGTGTCTGTCTGCTCAAAGTAAGGAATATCACAATCACACAATATTTTATATACACCAGGGTATTTGAGTTGATGATGACAAGGTTTTGGGTGGCTTATTAAGAAACGGATCTTTGGAAGTGGAGTGAACAAGGTTTTTATATTGTATTTTCTTAGAACGTTTGCTAATTTATGTGAAACTGTACTTATGTAAGGAATATATTGCCTTTGAATCTATTTGTTTCTTCTGAGTGATGTCTAAGAGGATTAAGAAGGAATCTTTCAATGATTCTCTTGGAATATCCATTAACTTTGAAAGAAGTTTTGAGATGGTTTATTTCTGTAAGAAGTTCATTTGGGGCATCCAGAAGAGAACGGGTTCTATGTCCCAAGGTGGAAATCATTCCATGCTTATGAGGAGGGAAGTGAGTGGACTGACTATGAAATTATCTGTTGGCATGTGTGGGCTTTCTATATATCAATATTTTGAGTTTACCAGAAGAGCGGGTCAGTTTGACATCAAGAAAAGGCAGGGAATTATCCGTTTCAAGCTCGGCAGTAAACGTAATACTTTGATGTTGGCTATTGAGATGTTCGAGGAAATCCATAAAGGAATCATGTCCATTGGTCCAAATAATGAAGACATCATCTACATAGCGTTTCCAAACTTTAGATGTTAAAATAAAGGAAGAGATAGCTTTGCTTTCAAAATCCTCTAAGTAAATATTTACGAGTACAGGGGATAAAGGATTATCCATAGACAGTCCATGATTTTGCTTGTATATAGTATCTTGAAATCTGTAGTAACCGGACTTGATGCAATGTGTAAGCAAGGCTAGCATTTTTTTGGATAACTTGTCCTTGAGTAATGTTAGGACTTCATCTGTTGGGACATTAGTGAACAGAGAAGTTATGTCCAAGCTATCCATGATTTCATCTTGATTAACTGTCATATCCTTGATGTATGTAACAAATTCTGTAGTGTTCTTGATGTAGTGAAGAAACAAATAGATTCAAAGGCAATATATCTATTCCTTACATAAGTACAGTTTCACATAAATTAGCAAACGTTCTAAGAAAATACAATATCAGAACCTTGTTCACTCCACTTCCAAAGATCCGTTTCTTAATAAGCCACCCAAAACCTTGTCATCATCAACTCAAATACCCTGCTGTATATAAAATATTGTGTGATTTTGATATTCCTTATTTTGGGCAGACAGACAAATCTGTCGAATTGCGTATGGAAGAAAACATGAGGGACATTACTTACAAGAGACAGCGAGCCAGTGCATTATCCAGTCATATCCTTTTCTCGGCTAATCCTAATGATGAAAGCCAAAGTCACAAAGTCTGCTGGGAAAAATCTTCTAACATCTTCCGTTGCAATGATGAAATAGAGAGAAAACTCGTGGAATATAGAGAAATCATCTTCAATCCTGTTTATCTAAATAATAACTTGAGCTACAACCTCCCAGATAGTCATTCAGCTGTAATCATGTACTAGCGTTCACGAGATGCTACCATCACGCACTTTCCCAACAATACAACTAACGAAAGATCAGCTTTAAATACAACCACAACGAGTTAATGTCAGTTATGTATAGAGATTCTCTATGATGTTCACAGTTTATTTAAGCTTCAGTGTTTTAGTGTTTTTTCTTTTTTCTTTGTTTTATAATGTCACCTGATGAAAGCTGTTATAAGCCGAAACTAGTCGTGTTTTTATATTAAAACCTTTTTATTACTTAAATCTCGGTTCTAATCATTCAAATGTATGTTAACCGAATTAACCGAGTTAATGATCATTCTTTCATATATATATATATAAAAAAAATCAGCTAACGCCTATGTTGTTCCCGTACAGGGAGTAGGCGGGGCCGTTTGCCCTATCTAACTATTGGAGACTGAGTGGGCAGTTCAATCTCCACTGGTAGCCAATCAGAGAGATAGCTAGCCCAACTAGATTTGAACCACCATCCTTTCTTCGTGCGGTCAAGCGCTGTAGAGTACAAACGCCATTTCTACTGAGCTACACAGGCTCTTATATATATATATATATATACTGTATATATATCGGCTTTTGACAGCCTTCTTCAGATGTCTTTTAAAAATAGGAAACAGCATTAAAACACTGAAGTTTAAAAAAACTGAGAAACATAGGAAAAAATTGTAGTACATAATTGACACGAAAAAACGTTGTATTTACATTTAAGTTGTTTTTTCAATCGTGGCATTGTTCGGTGAGTGCGTGCTTGCAGTCTCTCGTGAACGCCAGTACTGAACAACAGCAGAATGGCTATCTGGGAGGTTGTAGCTCAAATTGTTATTTAAATGTTCATGATTAAGGATGATTTCTCTGGACTGCACAATTTTTCTTTCAAACTCATCATGGCAACGAAAGATGTTTTTGGATCTATCCCAGCAGACTGAATGACCGTGGTGTTCATCATCAGGATTGTTCGAGAAAAGAACATGACTAGACAAGGCACCGGCGGGTGTCCTTTTGTAAGAGATGTCTCTCTTATGCTCCTATATACGTAATTCAATAGATTTATTCAAAAGAAGGGATATTACAGTCACACCATATCTTGTACACGCCATGATATTTCAGAATATGATGATGAGGCTTCGTATGGCTTACTGGAGAACGGATTTTTGGAAGTGTAGTAAATAAAGTCCTGATTTTGTATTTCTTAAGAACTGTAGCTAATTCTTGGGAAAGAGAACTGATGTATGGGATGGAGATATTACCCTTAATATTGGTTATTTCTTCAGTGCGGGCTAGGAGGATCTAGAAGGAATTTTTCAATGGTTCTATCAGAATATCCATTTTATGTAAAGACATCTGAGAGGTAATTAATTTCTTTTTGAAGCTCATCCGGGTCATTTAGAAGAGAGCGTGTTCTATGTGCTAAGGAAGAAATAGTTAAAAGATTTTGTGGAGGAAAAAAAATACTAATGTGGCAAAGTATAAAAGTATGCACTTAAGATTGAAAAATTCCAATCTATGTACTATATTGATGGGGATGATGAGTCCAGGGATTTGGGGATGGTGAAGAGGGAATTGAATTTCAGAAGTTCAAAAGTTGTAGGGGATTGAGAGGCGGGATGATATCAGGAATGCCCTATACTGAAGATTAAAAGAAATATAACTGAAGAAGGAGTGAAGAAGAAATATGAGTGTAGAGAACAAGAGTCGACAGATTTCAATCATAGATAGAAATATGTTGACAAAATTCAGTATGATAGAGTCACAAGTTGCTAAGTTACTACACTAATCATGATCCACAAGATCTTGTGGATCATGATTAGTGTAGGCTTCCCATAATAAAGATGGATTCCATGAAGATGACCACTTAATAATAATATTTTGTGAAACCTGTAAGTGCCGTAGCTATAGCTTTTCCCGCATGGAGGGGGGGGATTCCTGAGTTTACCGCCCCTCTCAATACACACCAATAATACCACAAAAAGTCAAAACGACATATAGGGAAATAAATTAGAAACACTATGTTTATTTTTGAATTGAAACTTTAATTCAAACATTCTAAAATGTTATTTTCTTCCTTTTCCGTTAGCAAAGTTGTCGAAGTGTATTTCATTACTCAGTTCCTGTTCTATAAACAGTATGGCAAGATTCTTAAACGCAAAGTGCCGCAAGGGGCGCGCACGGGGCAGACCGCTCCCTCTAGCTACGTCCCTGACAACATTAGTTTGCTAAGCAAGGGTGTGAATGATCGAGATTGGAATATTTGTTATCGATTATCAATATTGTCTTCGTGCACATCATAATAAGTGTGTTTACAGTTCAATTGCTCATAACGAAGTGAGTTAGATGCAGCAATTGCCAAAATGTAGTAGACTATGTAATAAGACATAGAACGGTTACGTTTTTCGTTCAACTTTCTTCATTTTATTAGACGGGATTTTGGAAGCTTTCTTTACCACTGAATATTACTATCAGACAAACTGAAATTTGTACTATTTTTGCATTGACGACAGAGTTTGATTGTAAATACAAGAAAGTCACGGATCTTTTGTCTGTCGTCTCCACTGAATATACTGCATAGCGAATATTTTTAATGTAAGACAACGCCATGGATTCCAAGAACTTTTATCCCATTCTGCAGAAGGAAGACAAAAGTGCTCCATTGCGTTTAAAGCTCACTTCAGTTTATGCTCATATTACTATGTTATGCGATATCCTAAAGATTTTACCTCCTTTCGTGAAGAAATGCACCTTCAGATGTTAAATCTTATCTTATTTCAAGTCGTTATATGAGAGGAGGGGTCAATTCTTCTTGCCAGGAATCAGAAATGTATTTTCACGTATTCAGAAGATGTTAGGAACCACGTCATGTGAAATTCAAGTTATTAATGAAAACGCACGATCTTACTTCATGATGGAATTAAGAGTTTGTAATTTTCTGGAATATATATTATATTGCATTTTTTTAATATTTCACGGAACTAAAAAAAAAAAAATCAGCTAACGCCTATTTGTTCCCGTATAGGGAGTAGGCGAGGCCGTTTACCCTATCTAAAATCGGAGACTGAGTGGGCAGTTCAATCTCCACTGGTAGCCAATCAGAGAGATAGCTGGCCCAAGGCTATCACTGATTCATCGGTACGCAGTGAAGAAGGCGACAAGCTAGTGCCGCCATCTCGTGGTCCCTAACCCTAATATAATATTTTTAATGTCTGAAAATAGTGTGGGTTCAACGGTCGATTTTCTTGAGTTTACGGGACGAAAAACCCGAGTTTCCGGGAGAAAAAACCCGCTAGCCCATGCCAGAGATCGACTAACTCGGGAACCGGTTGAAAAAGGCTTAGAAAAATTTCCTCTAGTCGGTGACTAGATTTGAACCACCAAATCCTTTCTTCATGTGATCAAGCGCCGTAGAGTGCATTTAACTTTTTATGAGTAGGTTTTCACCCCACTCTCAAAAATACCATCACAAAACCCAATTAAAAATCTACAAATTAACTAATATGTTTAAAAATTATATACCTTGAAAGTTAAAAAGATTGAAAATAAAATTAGAAAGATCGATGGATATTTAATATGCAAAATGAATTCTATCCACAGTTGCTTTTGTATTCTGTTGTAAAAATTTGGGTAAAACGTCAATTAATACGCAAGATAAAATATATGTGCAACATTATGCAATTTTTAATATATAAAAAAATAAAAAAACAGTAAAGTTACAAATATAGTTTTCATTAAACTCCAACTTACCGGCCATTATGGATTAAATACGCATCCTCAAAAGCTTCATATCCATCATATATTTCAATATAATATCAATAGTATTACAATTTTAATATCCACTTCGCATCCATGCCAACTTGAACGTATATATACGTCCTGGCCGGTAGCGTGGTTAAAAAAAATTACAAGTGTTAATAGACATTCCATTCTTTTAATTCATAAATTGCATCATTACTTCATGATAATGGGATCTTTGATTTCAGTACTCTGAGACCTGAAGTAATAATTAAGGAAAACAAAAAATAATAAACGCCATGTGAAGAACTGGGGAAAGAAAAATGACAAATGTGATATATTCTGGGCATTTTATCCAATTCCTTGTAAATTAGTATAAAAAGACATTTTATTTTTCAATTTTACAAAGACCACTTTGGTATTGGAAAATACCTTAGTCATTTTTACACATTTCTTCACGAAATTAACTTTCAGAATAGTCGTTCTAAACATCACCCATTCACCAAGTAACCTGTCTCATTTATTTTTACTATTGCAAGGATTGGCGATTAATATGCTGACAAAAAGGTGGTGGCCGGGATAAGAATAGCCCCAATGTAGCTCATGCATGTCGTACGAGGCGACTAAAATGGGTATCCAGGGAAGAATTTAAGCGCCTCCGTAGCGAAATTGGAAGAACGACCTTCGATTGGAAAAGGCCTAAGTTCGATTCTCGTCGCGACGGGAGGAATCTTTTATCTGGACGATTTTCAATCGAAGGTGAGTTAGCCGATCTCATACTGCGGCAGCAGGGTTTTTTCTCCCGAAAACTCGGGTTTTTAATCAGCATACAGACAAATCGGCCCTTCAGAACACACGCAATTTACAGACAAAAAAATTACTAGCTCTGGTGGTAGTGGCCAGTAGATAGCGCTGATGTTGACGATTGGTAGTAGAGGTTCGGTGTAGTGGTGGAGACGGAGAGTTGTACAATAGGTATCCTCCCGCGATGAGTCTTCGGACTCCTTGGAGGTGTCACGAATAATAATAATAATATTGAAAATAGTTGTTTCAACATGTGAAATATCAATTGAAAGTGTAGAAGATGAGGAAGGAAATCGTAGATTCATTCATGCACTCTACTATTGAAAACTCAACATTACCTCGGTAATGTTGAATCTTGTGTGTCAGTCGTGTGGGATTTCCCCCCCCCCCTTAAGACCGATTTGAGATTAAGATTTATAATGAGGACATTTGAATATGTATTTTTGACTGTGGATCCGTGTGTGTTCACTGTGGCGGTTCGCTTGTTCTGTGGGACGTAAAACTCGAGTTTGCGGGGAAAAAATCCTCTATGAGACCGGCTAACTCACCTTTAGTCGAAAGAGACCAGATGAAGGTTTTCACGTCATGGACGGAAATCGAACCCAGGTCTTTCCGGCCAATGGGTTTGAGCTATACCGACTAAGCTACGAAGACTCTCCTTTTTTTTAACTACGATCTGATATACAGTTTAATTGCAAATAAGCAATTCATTAACTGTAATTAAAGAGTCATCTTCATAACAAATAAGATCATTGCGTTAAAAAAGAGGTTCTGTCTTTTATATCATGGAAAAAATTACTTATACTGTATATGAGGATGGTCTGAAAAGTTCTCGGCCTAACAATGACAAAACGAATTTATATTTTCAACACTATTTTCATTTTTCCACATAATCTCCTTTAAGACAAATACATTTATTCCAGCTATTCTCCATCACCATCATCCCGTCCCTGTAGTGGTTCTCAGTAAGATCTGCAAAATACCCTTCTAGAACTGCAATCACCTCTTGATTCGAAGAAAAACACTGACCAGCGAAGAAGAATTTTAATTTTTGGAAGAGATACAAGTCAGAGGAAGCCAAATATGGGGAATAGAGTGGCTGTTCCAACAGTTCATAGTGGAGATCCCTTAATTTTCCAATTGCCAAAACACCTTTGTGGGCAGGTGCATTGTCCTGATGAAAGATGATTTTTTCTTCAGCAAACCGTGTCTTTTCACAAGACGTTTTTCCTCTGGTCTGGTTAAAAGATCGGAATAATATTATCTGGTTATTGTTTTACCCTTTCCAAGATAATTAATAAACAAAATGCCTTTAGCATCCCAAAACACCGATGCCATGACCTTTCCTGCTGATGGAACCGACTTTGTCTTCTTTGACGCTGAACAACCGGCTTCTGTCCACTGTTTTGACTGCTGTTTGGATTCTGGTGTGTAATTCACGACTCATCCATAGTAAGAAACCGACGCACAAAATCAGTTTTTTTTTTTTTTTTTGTTAAAGCGCTCCAAGCACTGTTCAGAGATTTTCATGCGAGTGCGCTTTTGATCTGCTGTGAGCAAGCTCGCACCAAACTTGCGCATAGCTTTTTCATTTGCAATTCTTCATGCAAAATATATCTTACACGTTCTTTTGAAATGCCTATAGTCTCAGCAATTTTACGCACTTTGACTAGCCGGTCTTCCAATACCATATCGTGCACTTGATCAATGATTTCTGGTGTTGTTACACTTTTGGGACGACCTTCACGTAGATCATGCTGGTACGGCCACGTTTAAACTCGGCAGTCCATTTTTTAATTGTTGTAAACGAAGGAGATGAGTGCTCATAAACTTTTATGAACTTAATGAATTTCTTTTGGCGTTAAACCTTCTTTTACAAAGAATTTTATAACCGCATTATACTCAATTTCATTAATTTCAAGGGATACAGACAACTTTTGCTTCAGGCAGCTGCATATATATAAAAAAAAATACTTGATAGACTGACTTGCAATTTCACTTGGATGCTTATGAGAGATGTATCAACGTAGAAAAAAAAATCTTGCCGATAGTGTTGCCATCAATGGTGGAGGCAGAGAACATTTCAGACCACCCGCGTGTATATATATATATATATATATATATATATATATATATATATATATATATATATATATATATATATATATATATATATATATATTAGTTACCTGGTGGCTGTTTTTTGTTGTTGTTATTATTTTGGTTTCGTTAATTAATTTATTTTTTTCATTCTCATGTAAGAAATTGGAACAAACATCTGAACTGTTACCATCTTTGAAATAAAAAAAAAAAAGAACAACAAATATAAAACTAAGAAACATGAATTCGGAAACCTTGCATTTCCGAAATACAGCATTTTCTAACAGTAGTACGAACGCTGACAACCTGCAATGCGATCAGTGACCATAGGATCGTGACTTGGGAGGTGACTAAAGATGTGGAATTTACAATTAAGACATGGTACATGTGGAATTATCGGGCTGGTAAGTATGACAAGCTCAGGAATTTGATTGGTTCAGTGCCATGGAATGTAAAACTGCAAGGGCTAGATGTTGATAGTGCATGGGAGGCGGTTAAGAAGTGTTTGTAGGCTGACTGTATACCTAGAATCCGAATAATAAATCAAGTAGGGGTTAAATGGATGAATAACGCCATTAAGCTTGAGCTGCAAAAAAAAAAAGAAACAACTATGGAGGGAATTTAAGGAGAAAGGCACTTGAACGGTATAAAGCGCAGGCCAGAAAGGTAACGAGTTTGGTAAGAAAAGCAAAAGCGGATTATGAAAGAACATTAACCATGCAGGCTGAAGAGAATCCCAAAGAGTTTTTTCGATATGTTGCAAGTAAAAGAAAAAATGTATACGGCAGAATGATTTTAAAGAATGCCGATGGTAGGGAGGTAACTGAATCAGTTGAGATAGTTGAGTTACTGAGTGAGCACTTTGCAAGAATATATCATCCAGGTGGTGACATTGCAGGAATGAATGAACAAATAGCTTATACGGGAATTGTGGTGAATGAAGTGGAGGTGAATAGTCTATTACGAAACCTCAATGTCAATACATCTGTGGGATTGGATGGTATTACCAGCTCGTGTCGTACGTGAAGCGACAAAGGAATTGTCAGTGCTCTTGACCATTTTGTTTAATTTGAGTCTCGGTTTGGGTTTGTCCCGAGGGGATGGAAAGAGGGGAAAATAGTTCCACTGCATAAAGGAGGTTCCAAGACTGCTGTTGTAAATTACCGACCGATCAGCATATCATTAATAACAGAAGAATTGGAAAAACAGATGGAAAGAATGCTGTGAGGAACTCTACAATTGAGTGGATTAATAAAATATGAAGGAGCCCTCTCACCAGGAAAATTCCGATTCGGAACCACCTCCACTTACGCATGAAGTCGAAAGAGCAGTTAAGCAGCTTAGCAGCAATAAGGCCTCAGGTACAGATGGAATCCCAGCAGAGTTAATTAAGGCCACAGGAGATGGAGGGATTAGCATGTTTCATAGATTGATTACAATGATATGGGAGACAGGATTATGGACAAGAGAGAGGAAGAAGTCGATTTTCATATCACTACATAAGAAGGGTGATATGAAGGTTTGCAAGAACTAAAAAACTACCAATTACAGTATATACTTGGTTTAATCCTTTCTCCAAGTGTAAGTAAACAAAGTTTGCACCTGAGGTGTTTTGGGACTTGGCAAACTCCTGGTAAAAGTGGAGTAAGTTCTAATCACTTGTCTTAGTATCTCCCATAATGCAAAGCACACCTCCTTGCGGACATGTATAATACTGTGTATTAAGGGAAGGGCGACTAACCAGACCTGTTTCGAACTTTATTGAGGCCTCATCAGTGGGTTTGCTAAGCATGTTTTGTAATACTTCACAACAAAACAGCGATGGTTTGCGCGAGTCGTACAACATTCATTGTTGAATCGCAAAGTCTGGAAAACCACATGCTATTGGAACTCTTCCTGCTAGCTGTTAGTGAGATTGTGAGTACTGTTTTACAGAAGTCACCATTTGATATAATTAAGACGATTCCTCTCAGCAATCGTGAATCTCTCAGCAATAATTCTGTGCAAAGGCGAGTAGATGAATGGATGCTAATGTTGACGAAACGTTATGCTGCATATTAAGAACAACATAATTTGCATTACAACTGGACGAGTGAACTTTACGTTGCAATGAATCTTTGATTTTAGCTCATTTGCACTTTGTAAAGGAAGAAAGTGTGGTCCAAGAGTTGTTATTTGCAAAGCTACTACATACATATACTAAAGGGGAGTCAATATTTCGTGTTGTTGAGCAGTTCTTCAAAGATAAGGAAATCACACTTACTAACATACTCAATTGTGCAAGTGATGGAGCACCAATGACAGGTCGCTACAGTGGGTTTGTGTCCTACTTGAAAAAAGCAGTACCAAATGTATGTACTATTCACTGTGTCATTCAACGCAACATCTGGTTCTAAAAAACCTCAGCGATCGCTTGCACAACTCACTACACACTCATTACTGCAGTGAATAACATTAAAGCCCATGCTCTCAATGACAGACTTTGTCGAGAGAGCTCTGTGATGAAAAGGATGAACATTTTGAACGTTTGCTCTCCATAGTGAAGTTCGTTGGCTGTCAAGAGGCAACTGTTTGAGACGTTTTCATGATCTTTGTGATACTTGCAGAGTTTTTTGAAGACAAAAAGTCTTTGCTCAGTGATGAACTCGGTGTGGTGATGAAGACAGAGTTGTACAGTATGAGTCATGTACAAGAATGATACTATCCATGGCTCAAGAGTTATGCAACAGTGACTCGGCGAGTATGACAGTGACTTCCATCATCTTCCTTGGCTATTACAAATCCCAGACATGAAACCTATTGGGAATATATTGGTCATGATAGAAAAATAGATCTGCAAACAAGTCCTCTTGCGTCAAATCTGAACCAGTTAAAGGACTGTATGGTGAACACCTGCTACGTTGTAGATGTAGGTGCAATCCAACACCTTGTGGATTCTATGCGAAACCGCATATGTGCTGTTTTTCGGGGTAAAGGAAGTTCAACCCGGTATTAAATAAAAGTTTCTCATTCAGTGGCCGGTGGGAATTATATTTTAATTTTTTTGTGGTGTTTTTATCACTTTTGCAATATATCCTTGAGACTTTAGTTCTCTACAGTGCCTCCAATATGATACACAGCATTACATTTCCGAGCTCCATGGTGCAAACCTTACATTTATTCACATTTACTTTTAATGTATAGTAAATCTTCACTTTTCTTCCCATAGCCAATTCACATAGCCAATCTTTTCAAACTGCTCTTTACCACCACCAGTACATCTGCCTCATTCCTAATAATTTTTATATTTTCATCAACTTTTTATCATCTACGACCAGCTGAAGATCCACTTGCAAACTACTCGCGATATCATTAACAAACAAAATAAACAAGTGTGTGTCGTAGAATAGAACCGCGTGGGGCTCCACTGGTAATTCTCCTCCTCAGAGACAAGGCGCCTCTGTACACCACCGTTTTTTATCTATCAGAAAGCCAGTTTCTTATCCTATCAACCAACTAATTATCCAATCCATTTGCGGTAACTTGCACACCAATGTATTATGTGGTGGTCTCTCAAATGCCTTTGCAAAATCCAGAAAGATTCCAGTATACGAATCACTCGGTATCCGGAGAGTTCATCGAAAAACAGTTTACCGAAAGACAATTCATCGAAGCCAATTCATCGAACAACAATTCATCGAAAAAGCAATTCACCGAATAAACAATTCATCGAAAATCAGTTTATCGAACAACAATTAATCGAAAAAGCAATTCATCGAAAGACAATTCCCCAAAAAAGCAATTCACCGATGAGCAGTTAATCGAAAAGACAATTCATCGAAACGCAATTGATCGAAAAACAACAATTCATCGAAAAATCACAATTCATCGAATATACAGTTCACCGAAAAATGAATTATAAGGCGTGTGGGGGCAAAGATGTGTGTGCAATTTTTTTTTTTTTTTTTTTTTGTTTTGGATTATTTTGAGAGGTATTTTATATTATTTGAGAGGTATATATATCTTTTTATTATCCTACTATTTATAACTATTATTTATCCTACTTCGTTCGGAAAGCGAATTTTTGGCGGGGCATACTGGTTGCAGTGAATGATATCCACTGAGGCGGGTATAGTTGAGATGTTAAAAGAACATTTCATAAAGGGATTTCATCTTCGTGAAATTTTTTAGCTCATATTCTAACCGTTGATGAAACATGGCTTCGTCACTATGACCCAGAGAACAAACAACAGTCAATGGAGTGGAGACACAAAGGTTCTCCATGGCCAAAGAAGTTTCGAACCAAACAGTCAGCAGGGAAAGTTCTTGCCATTGTCTTTTAGGATATGGATGGTGTAATCCTTACCTTACCTCAAGAAAGGTGAAACTGTTACAGCAGCTCTGAAGGAATTGAAGGAGGTACTGAAGGAAAATCGGTTCGAGAAACTAAGCAGAGGCGTGTTGCTTTTGCAGGATAATGCACCTGCTTATGAAATCCAACAGACAATATACGACTTGGGATTTCAATATCTACCTCAAACACCATATTCACCAGGACTGGCCCCAGGGCCAACCCTAGAAATTTTGTCGCCACGTGCAGTAGCATATTTTTCCGCCCCTTCCCCTTAAAAAAAACTATTTTAATGACGTCTTAAAAGCCATGATATTAATCTAGGCTTCAACATCTCTGATCATAAATTCTAAATAGCAGCATTAGCTAATAAAAATTCATACGTTAATGAAAAAGGATCATAAACTATATTTTTTACAGAGAGAGAGAGAGAGATTTGCTCTTAATGTGCAGTATAATAAAATGATTCGAAACGTGTTATTGTACTTCGGGATCTTTTAATTTTTAAAGGGGGGGGGGACACAAAAATTTTGCACTCAGGCGGCGCAAACCCACGGAACGGCCCTGAAGATCAGTCACTAAGAGTTGTGTAGATTCTAGTTAATTGTTAAGAAAAGTTAATTGCTCTCCACATGTTTACTTGTGGCACCAAATAATGAATGAATGATTCCAGGAAAAACAAAAGTTTCTTTTCCAGGCATTAAAAAATACACAGCCTATATATTTACAAATAAATGAATTGTAAGAATAAATTGCTGGTAGACAGTTTCATATCCTGATCATGTTATCAGGAAATGAACGTTTATGCTAAGAAAGAAGATATATATATATATATATATATATATATATATATTCAAGATACCAAGTAATTTTATATTAACTTTGTTTTAATCCTATTTCCCAAGTAAGCAAACAGACAAGAAAGTCAAGTTTGCGCCTGTAAGTAGTGCAAGTCCAAGGCAACTCTTGGTAGTGCCAGTCGAGGCATAATATATATATATATTAGTTAATTAGTTATTAGTATTATACACACTAAGAAAAGTGATCAGAACTTTATCCACCTTTACCAAGAGTTGCCTCGACTGGCACTACCAAGAGTTGTCTTGGACTTGCACTACTTGCAGGCGCAAACTTGACTTTCTTGTCCGTTTGCTTACTTGGGAAATAGGATTAAAACTAAGTTTATATAAAATTATTTGGTATCTTGAATACATAATATACCCAAGTTAAAAAACGTTATATATATATAGTTCTGTAGTACGCAAGTTTACATTACTGAAATACATGAACTTAATTAAGAAAGGAATATTAGCCACATTTTTTTACATAGAGAAAGCAAAGCATTCACTATGAAATTTCTTCACGTACCATGATGCACGGATGTCAAAAATAGACTGGACGTATAAATGCTTGTAATCTTTTTTTTTTTTTTACTAAATTTAAAAAATTAAAATAAACATCGATATTTCTTAGGCAACCAAAACGAAACGAGAGAGAGTGTTCGCTATGAAATAGTAAATTGACGGAAAGAAGAATAAACATCGATATCGCCCTATCTAAGTAAACTCAAAGAGACCACACATAAAAATCAGAATTACATTAGTTGGGATGTCTTTCTAAATATAAAAAATGAATTCATTTACGGCGCCATACCATTTTTGCAGAAAATGTTGTGATATTTTCAGCTATTTTGCCTAGTTAAAGTTATGTTTGCAGCTTAGCATCATTCTACATGTCTAGAAGGAGTGATATCTAGTGTTAAGGGAAAAAACAATAAATTGATAATTTCGAATGACTGCACAGGAGCCCTCAACTATCGCGAGAAAGTGCAGTTTCTGTGGACATCTGACCTATGGTTCAAATCTTTGAACGATAGTTGTTTCAGATGTCGAATAAACTGTAGATTATTAAGTATGTGTGGTGTAAGTGTAAAGTTATAAAAGTACATTTACAAAAATGGGTACAGATATGTAAAAAGTAAAATAAAAAAAAAGTGTAAATGATAAATAATTACAATAAAACAGGCAGTTACACGTTTGACGGACAACGCACTTATAAGTTAAGATCATGTTCTCTGATCCAGTCTATAGAAGGCGGTGTCGCCTCTAGGAAGTCGCTCCTTTGACCTGTATATGCGCGAAGACTGCACTCAATGCAAATATGATGGATTGATTGGTTCGGGTGTCCACAGTCACACTCCGGTGAGGGAATTTTCCTCCACTTGTACAGAAAGCTTGCACATCTTCTATTGCGTACGAATCATGTTCAGTGTTATCCATGTCTTTCCAATTCCACACCCGAGATACAGGGGCACGCCGGCCATATGTGCAATGTGTGCCACGCACACAGGCGCCAGGATAGTAAAGGCGCCAAAGAGGAGGAAATACTTTTAAAAAAAACGTTTTTTTTAAGTGATTTTTTTATTGGAGGGGAGGATAGGAGCGCCAATTAAAGTTTTGCACACAGGCGCCAGACACTACTGGCGCGCCCCTGCCGGGATGTTGAGGCAGCAACTATCAAACTAAATTTTGAGTTGAGCATTAGTATTTATGCTCCACACTCGTTTCCATTAATTTTTAGTATTTTAATTAATCATTCTCAGATGTTTATCTTCACGAAGAGTGAGCTTTCTTGATTTCAATCTGTTAAGCTATAGTTCTGATATGTCATTATGTATAGGCAATACAGTATTTCTGAGTACTTTGTCATGTTCTCGTGAACAAGCATCACTTCTTAGATTTGGTGGTATTATGTTGCTTAGCATTGTAAGCCAATAAATAGGAGTTGTTTTAATGGTTCCAGATATAAGTCGCATGGTGCTGTTAAGCTGACCGTCAATTATCAATGGTAGTATAGCTCCTGTATATATTGTTTTCAGGGCTCATTGGCCTAATCCCTCAATCTCAATTTTCAATCTCTTGTTATCCTAGGTATTTTAGCTGACTGGCTACCTCGAGAACTTCGACCTTTGGAAAGACCGTTATGGGTTGTTTTGATTATTTGAGACAGATGTGGAGTATTTTAGTCCAGCGCTTCCCAAACTGTGGGCGCGGCCCCCGGAGCCGTTAGTTTTGTTGAGAAGTCTCAGATATAAGTTGCATTGTGCTGTTAAGCTGACCGCCAATTATAATTGACGGTCAGCTTAATTGTTTATTTATGAATAATTGTTTATATATGAATAATTATTCACTTAAAAGTGAATAATTATTCATGTTGCGGAAAAGGTAGATAATAGATAATATATTATTCATAAACTGTTATTTGTGTTTCTTTCTGGTTTATCTTTTAAAAGTTCTTATATTATCACATTTTTGAAATCAATGGCTGAAATCAACAGTTTCACCATTGAATATAAAGTTGCATCGTAAACGAAGAATTTAAAGAATTTTTGTAGAACGCACTTAGAACTTTTACTAGATAGCTCCAAGCATCACAGTTTTCCATAGTGTCAATAGCAATGGGAAACCTAGGGCATGCCGCCTTTTCGCAATTAAGAAAGAAATGTAATCAAAAATTATGAAATTAGCTCAGATTGAGATTTTAATGAGATACAACTACATATCCTATTCTGTGCAGTTAAAAGAAATCGTAAGGAGAACGCTGAAGTTATCACAGATATTTAATATATTTAACATTTAATTTCATTTCCATCTCCTAATGGGGTATTAAGGTTGAAGTTATTTCCATTGTCGAAGTTCCTTCAGAATTCAGAATTTTTGTAGAATACACTTAGAGCTTTCACTAGAAAGCTACAAGCATCACAGATTCCATAGTGTGGCCCATATATTTATTTATTTATTTATTTATTATATTAAAAGCAAGCAGGCCAGAAGAACATATTTAATATTCACTTAGACATTACACAGTCATCGAAGGCTTAGTCCATTCGGCCGAAGCATATTTATGCCACAGATGTTTGCATATGGAAAGACATTAGTGTGAAACCCATAAAATTCAAATGAAGAAACTACACATATGGCATCCTCGAAAACATTTAGTTGTTTAGGAATATACCCTAAGATAGCAGTTTGAGAGCGATCAACCACAAACAAAACAAGAAACCAAAAAAAGTCGCATCACGAAGCTGCAGACAAAACTCAAAATAATTAACACAAACAGAAATCTTGAATGTTTAATTTAATGCGACGGATTTCACGCCCGTTTGTATCTTATAGCTTGATTTGATTTTTAATAATTTGTAAAATTATTAAAACTACACTTTCAACTTGTGAACTACACTTTCCAGTTGTCATGGCGGATAATCAACAGCTTATAATATAATATATATAATATAGTATAATTATATGTAATATAATATAATAATATATATGTGAAAAGTTTTTTAACTTGGGTATATACTATGTTAAAGATACCAAGCAATTTTCTAAACTGGGTTTTAATCCTTTTTCGCAAGTAAGCATACAGACAGATTAGTGAAGTTTGCGCCTTAGGTAATTTCAGGTTTGAGGCAGCTCGTCGTAAAGGTGAAGTAAGCTCTGATCACTTTCCCTTAGTATCTCCCCTAATGATAATAATCCTCTAATGACCACATGTAATAATCCAAAACAGGAAAGAGAATTGGTATACAAATGCATTGTTTAAAATGAGTAAATTAAAATGAATAAATAAATAAGGATGCACTAACAAAGATTATCGGGAACTAGAAGACTAGATTTCAGAAAAATAGATAATAAAAAGAAGTATAGAAAACAACAAAAACGACTGTCTTCAGTTTACAATGTAGAGTAATACTGCTTAAGAAACTTGCGGTGTTATGTTTTGAATAGTATTCCAAAATAAATGCACATTATTGCAAAAATTGAAATGTAACATAATGTATAATATAATACGTATAATAATATATATAATATATGTCACTGAATAATTGTATTTCCTTACTAATTCTCATATGATTAATTTATTATCAGTATACGAAAGTTGCTGGTAATTGCAATTACATATGGAAAATAACGGGAATATAAAAGTAGGGCAAGTTTATTACATTATACATATTATAAAAGCAAGAGAAAATGCATCACTACCAGCCTAAGTGTAAATAAGTCACTTAAACTGAATGAAAATGGAAAAGTTATTTGGAAAAAAAAAGTTCAGCAAAATCAGATAACATACATATAAACTATATGATTCATTTACAGTGTAATATCATATCACTGAAAATCAATCCGCGCGGTTAGCCTAGTGGCTATGCGCTTCGCAACCGTACTCCTGGGGAAGGAGTGTCCTAGGTTCGATTCTCGTCAATGACGTGAGGAGCTTAAGGAAATATCCAATTGTCTAGTAAATTTTCTGGAAAGCTCCATTGAGGGATCTTGGGCGTGGACAGCAGGGTTTTTTCCACCAGTTTATCTGGTAGTTTTCATCCCGCAAGCAGGCAAACCGGTCCAGTGAACATACACGGATTACAGTCAGGAATACTGACCCAGCCATAGGTCTGATTCCTCATCTGTTCCGGAGCCCGGATAAAATTTTGGGGGGAATGAGATGGTACCGTACCTCCTCATAAAGGGGACTCACGGCCGTGTATCATCATACGATTATTATTATTACTGAAAATCGATTAGTTTCAATACTTGGTAAATAAATTTGTTGACAAAAATGATAAATTTGTTGGTAATAGGAATTTTTATCTACAATATTGATCTTAGCATAAAGATGATAACTAAAATATTTAAATAATATAAAAAATATTTAAGATGCGCATGCAAATATCTTGTCTAATTTTAGTTCTTGGCTAATTCTCTACAAATGATATGTGTATGTATACTTGTAAATTAATAGTAAACAGTTATGTAAATTGCATAAAAATGAAAAAAAAAAAATAGAACAATTTCGGCTTACAGTAGAGGTCAATTTTTTTTTTTTTTTTTTTTGCATATTCTTAAATAGTTTAAAGTTCCACATTGGGCAGGAATGAAGTCTGCTGACTTGGAAGGTAAGATACAAATTGAAGTACAGGTAACTCTCGTATAACGCGGATGTTAGGTTCCACAAAAATACCGCGTTGTATAAATCGCGTTATGCGAGACTCAAATCACATAGAAAAAGTAGGTTTAGGTTCCCAAATCGTTTTTTTCTTTTTTTTTAAGATTATAAACAATGACATATTCAGGTAATTCATGTAAGTTAAGAAAACATAAACTATGCAACAAATACATAGTAAAAAATTATAAAAATTATAAATTGTATGTATACTTCATAGATGTTCTTTATTTATATATGCAATAGTTCTTATTGTATACTTCGGCTGGTTTAGTTATGAATTCAAGAAGTCAGTAATAAGACCTTGCTTACCACTATGCTACAATTTTTTATTAAGTTCATAATACGGAACTAAACAAATATCCAATTGTCTCGTAAATTTTCTGGAAAGCTCCATTGAGAGATCATTATCCATAAAATAACTTTCTTGCCAAGTCTAATCCTATTGCTAATTTCTTTAAACTGAATTCTTTAACGGACTCATCACAATCATAATCTTTGGCAGAACTTTCCCCGCCATTTGATTCGACGTCATCTTTTAATTGTACCAGTTCCTCCTCGTTTAACCCCCCCCCCCCTCAACGGTCAGGACGTCTATAGGCGTCCAGATAAATCTGGATACGATGAATGCTATCTGTTGAAGTTATAAGAAGTGCAATTCGGCCAGCATATCCATTAGAAGGTGTGATAAACCCTCCCGCTGAAGAGAACAGTTAATGGGATTATCTCACGCTCATAGCTGCATCTCAGTTGTCTATAACAAGGAATGCAGTTCCTCGTTCTATGCTGGGTAACTGAATCCTAGTTATATTGGATAAACTAAAAATATAGAAATTATTTTTATTTTCTCTTTTTATTGTACAAAGCAATTTTAATGCCTGGACAAAATAAAGGTTCTTGCATAGTTTCTTCATTTAAATATTGCCTTACCTTGGAACACTAATTTCATTTTTATTTATTTTTATTTTTTTGCTAATTTTTTTCTAATCGCTTACTCCACAAAACATTTTCTTTGTTCTCGAAAAAAAATAATTCACGATAGTTATTTGATATATTTGAATTATTTTTGAAAAAAACAGGCTGCGGAGGTTCAAGATTATGTTATATTTTTGTTCAAAATCATGTTTCGAAGATTTCCTGAAGGACGTGCTTGAGCGACTCTGCTTTATAGAGAATAAAATGAAATTCTTTAATCATATCACTAATTTTTTTCTTTATATTGTGATCTTTTTGGTTTCCCTGTATAATTGGTCATTACAAAATGAAATTAAAGGTTATGATTTAAATTGATATGTATGTATTTTCTGCTAGTTCAGATATACTAATTGTATCAGATGTTATAATGGCAAAAATAGTAAGAAAATAATCATTTACACTTTCCTTCCAAAACACAAAGAAAGGACATTGTAAATTCACCCAATGAAAAAGAAAATATTACATATTTTTCTTGTTGACTGATTTTTTTTTTTTTTTTTTTGTAATACAAAGAAGAAATTACTGCCCATAAGATGGTAGAATACAAGAGGGCAAAAATCTGTAGATTGATTTCATTATAACTAATAGAGATATGTCAGAAAAAAATTATTTATGAAAGAGTTCTAGCATCAGCAGATTTATTAGACGTTATTACTCTTGTATAAATATTTTTTTCTTCCAGTTTAGATACATGGCATTGTTGTATTTACATTAAAATGATTGGACATGTTTCCCCAAGTGATTTACGTTTGTAACAGTTGTTTTGCGAACGATTTATAAAATAAATTCTCTGAAATATCTGCAGATTGAATAAGTCTATAACCCCCCGCCCCACCAAAAAATAAGATTATGCATATGTTCCTTTTCTTTCAAAAACAATTCAAATCTTCTTTTTCAAGATAATTGAAAGAAATAATTTATAATTTTTCGATAATAAAAATGAAACTGATCATTATAAATTAAGAACTTATTTTAGATAAATACTGTATCAGCCTGTGAAAGAAATGTCTATATTTATTTCTATGTTAGGATGTCTACTAATCAACAATTGAAAACAAAACACGACATTCTTGATGTAATTCGCACTACAGCTTGAGGCACTTTAGTGTCCCTTCTGGCTAAGTGTCCTCTCTTTTCTTTCTCAGTAGCACCCAGAGTAATCTAAGCCTTTACCCTTTTCCTCCAGCTAAGAGGATTACTATCAAATATTTCTAAGACGTATTTTACTTCAGAAATAGCAACCAGCATCTGAAGTAGAAGTAAAAATATTTAGATTATTTTAAGAAAAAGAAACAAAAATCTGAACTTTCTACTGAACTTTCTTTTGTGGTATGCATATAAGCAGTTTTACACGTTGAAAAAATAGCATAGTGTTTCTAAAATTTCAAATAATTTCAGCAGACAGTAGAACAGTTGATTTTAGATGGCAAAGAAAGAGTACAGAATTAGAATCTGCACGGTACAACAATATTATTCTCTTATTTCTTTTGTCAAAATGGTAAAATGAAGTAAGAGATTTTGAATACTATCTGGAAACTTTTCAAACCTGTAGAAATTTAGAGTGGTTATGTAATCGAATTGCAGGAGAGAATAAGGAGGGGAGAGGGGCGTAAGCATTAGAAATTCTTCAAAATAAGCATACATTTTGAATCATTCTGTATATGATATCCTTCATATTATATTTTCAACATATCTACAATGGTTACGCACTGGATATTATCGTAATATGCATCCTACAAGAAAAAAAAAATATATATATATATATATATATACTCTCATATAAATCCAGTATAAGTCTGCTTGCCTAAATAAACTGAATAAATGCTGTATTAAATTTGGTATAACAATCAACAATAAAAAGACGAAATGTGAACTGCATCCTGAATGGAGAACTTACAGAAGAAGCATAATATTTCAGCTATTCAGGCACAATTTTTAGTAAAGTTGGCAAATTTAAAATTTTAAATATGGAAATAGACAACAGAATTAGCAAAACTGGTATGGTAGGAAGGAAAAAGAACAAAGTTTCATGGAATTAGAGAAATTATTCAAAACACTAAAACTAGCTGTATACAAGACAGTGTTCGAACCAGTTTTAAAAAATTATGGATCTGAAAGCTGGTTTAGAAAAAAAAAACACTATCAGTCTAGAGACCGCAGATATTAGAGAGAAAGATTAGAAGCGTGAATAGAGGGCATCAATGGCAACATCATATTAAAAACAATGATATGAGGAATGAACTCAACATTGCTAGCATTGAACAATTTGTTAATCTCAATACATTAGGTTTTTTTTATTTTATTTATTTATTTTTTTACTGTCAGCAGCGCTTATGTCTTATCAATAATAGAAGATCTCAAAAATAAAAAAATGCTAATATTTTGTTGTAAATCAACTTCTTATAACACAGAGAAGTATTCATTTTTACTCAGGAATTGATAAATTTTTACTACTTCTGTTTTGTCCGATGAAAATGTCCATGTACCATTAAAGAAACTTTCACTTCAACAGATGCTATAATGCAGAAGCCAGAAAACAGGTGGCTTTGTTTAACACTGAATACGGTAAAAAGACATTTATGTATTGCGATGGCAAATAAGTTTGTTCAGTTTATGCGTTAGTAAAAGTTTACGCCTTTACGAAATTTATCTTCACTGCATTTACTTTTCATATCGGTATCAATGCAATATCATTTCAATTTTCTAGCGAATAACATTTTCAGCGAATTTTTTCTGCAATCAATAGTTCGCGAGATGAATTTTTCTGATTTTTCCTCGCGATGAATTGTTCGGACACGAACATAGCCATATGTAAAAATCGGAAAAAGTAATCATTTGGGAAAATAACTCTTTTACTTAATTATTTATACACAAATATAAATATACGCAAAAGAAGAAATCCATCGGAATCAAATCGGGACTGCGCGGTGGCCACAAGCAGTGGGATACGCGCAGTCACCATAATGTGGAGTTGCTCCATCATGTTGGAAAATGAGGCCCTACACATTCTCAATCTGGGGAAACACAAATTTCTCTAGCATATTTAGGTATGCCACTCTCGTAATCGTCTCCTCATGGAAAAAATGGCTCAACAATGCGATCATGCATGATCGCATTGTTGAGCCATTTTTTCGAACCAACTCGAAAATTCCAAATCAGAAAACTCAACTTTAAGAAACATCTCATCTCTGGAAAATGGAAGACCACAAAAAACTTGGCGTGAATGTATAAAAAAAAGTTCTCCATCCTAAACTTATTTTCATCAAAACTGCAGAAACCGAGAAGAGAAAAATTCTACAGCTCATTTAATGAAATTGCTGAAAAGGACTTCAGCATCCTACGTTTATCAAGGATGTCAAGTGCAAAATTTGGTAGAACGAATTTCTTAGCCTATTCCTCCCCTTATTAACTGCAATTACATGTTTTCGAGGTTATTCGGGAGATAAGTGCATGCGGTACTCCTGTCTTCCCTACAGATAAATCGCTAACTGTACAATGAAGCAGGATGTACACTTACATTAAATGCTCTAAAATGCAAGAAAATAATTATTACGTTTCAATGACCGCTTCCATATGATGTCTGTATCATGAGTAACGTTCCACATTGTTACTGAACATTTTCTAAACAATAGTTTGCAAGAAAAATGACTTTTCGATGAATTCTTTCATAATTCATCGAAAATTTTTCGGTGAATTGTTTTTTCGATGAATTGCATTTTCGACGAATTGTCGTTCGATGAATTGTCATTCGAGGAATTGGTCATTCGATGAATTGCCTTTTCGACGAATTGCCATTCGTTAAATTGCCGTTCGGCGAATTGTTTATTCGGCGAATTGCTTTTTCGATGAATTGCTGTTCGATGAATTGCATTCGGTGAATTGTCTTTCGATTAATTGTTTTTCGATGAATTTGCCGGTAACCGAATCACTCCTACCCAAAAATGTAGTCACGTTATCATAGTTAGCACAGAGGAGAAAACAATGTTACATCATCGGGACTTGATATAACATTTCATTGCGCATACAGCATATGTAGGCTGACCATACATACTATCTTGTTGAACGGGACAGTATGGTATTTTTTCATATTTCCCGTCTGTCCCGTTGTTTTAATAAAAATGTCAATTTGGTCCTGTTTTAATAAAAACTGTAAATATACTTCAATATTGGACAATCATAACTTATTATTCATAACCCATAATCGTACGTCAATATCACGGATCCTAGTAATTTGTATAACCATAGAGTCGCATTGTTCGATACCAAATATCGATATCTGCAGTGGTTTATTCAGATAAAATAAAAACAAAATGCATATCGGCACTTGAGAGTTTCGGACGCGGCTTCTGTTTTACTGCAGTGTTAGTTTTTATTTTTCCTTATGCTAACCATTGGCATTGTTATTCAATGCCGGTGGTTTAAATTTCATATTTTTTAAAGTTTTAAGTCACTCCTTGCAATGTTAAACATGCGAAACTGCAGTTTTAATGACAATCTCCAGAAAGCATTCAAAATTATTAAATTGGACAAGCACTGTAGCAATGGAACAAAAGTGGTATGCTGACATTGTATTGTTCATTTTTCCGTTGCTCACGGAGGCAGAAGCAACTTCAAACAACATCCACGTAGCCAGAAACATAAGAATGCTGAAAAGACTCTGGCTTCAGTTAAAAACATCAGCTGATTTATGGTGAGAGATGATGAAAGCGATAAACTTGCAGCAAGTGAACCCCTTGTGGCGCGTCAGGGCCAAAGTTTTCGCGCAAATGATTGCTTGTAGACATTGACAAATATAATTTGGGATACAAAATTTTCATCGGCACGTAACAAATCAGAAGCAATGATTAGCAATGTTTTATTACCACACATATTGGGCGAAGTAATAGAGGATTTGAATAAAACAAGAAGCATTTAAAGATATCCAACTTTTTCCAATCGTTGTGCGGTACTTTTTGTCAAATTGTGGTGTTCAAGACAAAATACATACATACATACATACCTACATCTTCAAGACCGACCTTTCCTAATTGGGTTGTGGGGGCAGCAGCTGCAAGAGGAACTTCCAGCGGTCACGATCCTCTGCCACCAAGCTCAGGTGTTCTGGTGGGATTCCCAAACGTGTCCTCCCAATGTTTTGGATATAATCTATCCAGCGAGTCCTTGGCCTTCCATGTGGCCTCCCACCCTCTGGCTTTGCAAAGAGTGCCTGCCGAGGGAGCCTCTCTTGTGACATTCTGCCCAGGAGCCCGTATCAACGTAACTATGATCTCTCAACACGGAGAAGCAGCGGTTGAGTATTGACGGTTCCCGAATTGCAGAGCTGACTCTGTCGAGTCTTGTCAGCCCAGCAACCCCTCGAAGGAACCTCATTTCAGCCGCTTGGATTCGTGTCCGTATTCGTTCGGTCATTACCCAACTCTCATGACCATAGGTGAGGATGGGGACATAGACTGTATTGAAGACCGCCAGCTTTGCTTTCTGGCTTAACTCCCGCTTCAATACTACTGAACAGCCAAGCTTCCGCAATATTGCACTTGCTAAGCCAATTCGAGTATCTAACTCTACGTCCCATTTTCCATCATTCGTGAATATGGATCCAAGATATTTAAACTTCTCCACCTGCCTCATTGGGACTCCACTTACATTTAGAGTGCACTGGGATGGTTGTCTTGAGACCAAAAATATTTCAGTTTTGGCCATACTGATCTTCATTCCGGCGTCTTCACAAACAGCTACAAACCTATCCAGGGTCCGCTGGAGGTCATCTGTGGAATAGCTAAGCAGAACTAGGTCATCTGCAAAAAGCAGATGTCCAATGTTACATCTTCCAATTCTGACACACTCACTGCCTCGGCTGTGCCTATCAATCCGGTCCATAAATATTATGAAAAGGAGAGGTGAAAGAACACACCCTAGGCGGACGCCAACGGAGACTGTGAAAGGTTCAGATTTTGTGCTGTTTACCCTGACACAAAACTCTGGGCATTCATATAGGGACTTGATGGCAGCTAATAGCTGGCCATCAACTCCATGCTCCTGTACTACTTGCCAAAGCTTATCCCGAGGAACCCGGTCATATGCCTTCTCCAAGTCCACAAAACATGTGTAGACATTCTTGGCATATTCCCAAGATTTCTCAAAGACTTTCCTTAAAGTGAAGATTTGGTCAGTTATGCTTCTACCAGGACGAAAGCCACATTGTTCTTCCTGGAACTTTGACTCAACTATGCTCCTTCACCGTCTTTCCAAGCACTTAGCATACACTTTCCCAGGCAGGCGGAGCAGAGAGATGCCACGATAGTTACTGCAATCCTTCTGGTCTCCCTTCTTAAAGACTGGTATTATTATGCCTGTCTGCCATTGCTTTGGTGCTCTCCCAGATATCCAAGCAGCCAGAGAGCACCGTCTCGATTTAAGGCTTTTAGCATTTCGGGCCGAATTTCATCATCGCCAGCAGCCTTGCCCGATTTTAGCGATTTTATTGCTAAATGGACCTCTTCTGCTGTGAGACTAGTCATTGCACTGATCTGCACCTCTTGGATGTCCACAACTGCTGGGCCACCCGGGTTAAGAAGGCTCAACGTATTCCCTCCATCTGTGGAGGATATCCTTCTCGGTTGTTAAAAGTGCATCATCATAGGCCTTAATTGCCCTTGCTGTGCACGATTTCCTCCCACGAAGGCGGCGGATGGTCTGCCACAATACTTTGTTTGCATTTGCATAGGATGAGTCTAATCATACTCCAAAGGATTCCCAAACCTTCTGCTTTCCTGTCTTTACTGTCTCAGCAGCAGCATTTCGTGCCTCAGCATACCGCAAACTCATCTCAGATGACTTGACTCTAAGCCATATTAGGTAGGACTCCTTTTTTGCCCGAACAGGTTTTTGGACTTCTTGGTTCCACCTTGGAACCAAGAAGGTGTCCTTTTCTCTCTGCCCGTTGCCACGCTGAGCCGCTTTCTTCCACAGCATGAGAGTGCATAGGCAGTTGCAGTTGTTCTGAACAGCTTCCACTCCTCCTCAACATCTGCAATGTGCTTGGGAATCTCTTTGAACCTGGAGGAAATGTCATCTGCAAAATTCTTCCTCACAGTCTCATTTTCCAATGTCTCCCATTTCACGCGGTATAGCTGCTTAGGCCTACTAGCGTTGATGGTAGCATCTGGTATCTGAAGCTGTAGAGTGCACACAACAAGGTGGTGGTCAGATGACAGTTCTGTTCCTCCTCTCACACGAACGTCCAACACTGAGAAAATAGGCCTGCTGAGACTATAAAGAAGTCAATCAGAGACTTTTGTTCTAGTGTATCACTGTACCAGGTATACTTATGGACTTCTCGGTGCTGTAAGAAGGTATTCATTATGGACAAGCTGTTAGTACAGCAGAAGTCCAATAATTTCAACCCATTCGCGTTAAGGTCAGGGGCGCCGTTCCTCCCAACCACACCCCTCCATGTCTGGTCAGCTGTTCCAACATGTGCATTGAAGTCACCCATTAGCAGGACTGATTCCATGTCTGCCACCCTGTCAAAAGCAGCATCCACTTCCTCTGGCAAGGCAGAGTATTCTGAATCCAGATTAGGTGCATAGGCTTGTACCACAGCCAAATCATGGTTTTTCATCTGAAGCCTTAACACACACACCCGTCCCCCCAATGGGATTCACTCAGCAACACAGTCTGATAGCTGGGGGCTTGTGAATATCCCCACATCAGCCTGAGCAGACATTGTCGGGCTCACACCAGAGTAGTAGAGCTTCCAGCCCTTATCCAGGTCGACAGTTCCAGAGCCTCTCCTCTTGCCTTACTCTCTTCTTGAATATCCAGGTCTCACTTCCATATGTGAAAGTTTGCCACACTAATGTTCTTATCATTCTTTTCTTTGTCTCGATACTCACAGAATTTCTGAGATCTTTATTTTAACATTTCCAGTTGAATTTTATTGCTGCCAAGCGAATTCACACACATCTAATTAATAACAATAGTGTTTAGTTAGATACTGTGTTTGGCTGTGCAACATATGGTTTTGCTTGAGTCTTTATATACAGCATAGTTTCTGTATGAGGGGACATGTGATTTATTAATCAATGTCGTTTTTATCCCAGTTGTCTCTAATTGCACTATTTGTTGAGAAATATATTACACCGACTGCTTATACCTTATTCACTGACATAATAAAAGTACTTGTTTTTCTTGCCTCTGCAATATAATGGCTATTGGGGAAAGTGTGTTGTTTACCGTGGGAGCAAGTTACATAGTAACTTGCTCCCACGGCTAAGCCCCCCCCTCCCCACTCTGAACGTGATTCAGCTTTTTTTCATTTGCGAGGTATATGCGAAACGTTTTATTTTCTTTTTTTTTTCGAAAACTAAAATCAGGGGTACGAGGGCGAGTTATATTCGAGTAAGTACGGTATTTCAATTATGGATAAGTACGATGGTGCCTTCTTTAAACGGAAAAATATCTCGGATGACAGTGATAATACAAAAGGAGTTCGTAATGACAGTTTGTGTGTAGTTTCTGAAGAGAAAGAAGTCTGTAACGAATCCACAGAAACACAGAATTCCCATCAGTTGCAATGCGATAATATTAATATGCTTAACGAAAGGAAAGATTTGCTGGATGGCATTCAAATGTAAATACAATTGGTTAGTTTGTAGGAATATTTTTCTGTTTTGTGACTTTTCTTCCTTTACGGTAATTATGCCTACATTACTGTGTTATCATTCAACAATTGTTTACAGTTTTGAATGTGTATAAAAAGTCAATATCAACAGTCGCCTGATTACGAACGCGTGATGAAAGGGACGGGAAGGTGTGGAGCTTCCCAAGATAGTATTCAAAAGGTAAATACAATTGGTTATTTTGTATAGGGCCCCGAAATTTATTAGTTTAGAATTTATCTACTGGGAAAGGATTTGTGTCCACCTCAAAACTCTGAAACAGAATTTGGAAACATTTTCCGAATAACATTTATAAGAAATTTCTGTGATTTCACGATCCATTTCAGGCTTGCAGTCCCGAGAACGACCTTTCGTTATCGAAAAAAGAGCAGCTAATTGAGCTTTCAAGTGACGGTGGACTTAAAATGCAATTCCGTGATCGTGGTTTGGCTCGATTCTGGATCTCGCCTTCAGTGAGAAGTGAATTTCCCGAATTATTTGAAAAAGTCAAAAATCGTCATGCAGTTTTCTACAACCTATCTTTGCGAGAAACGATTTTCATCGCTCCTTCAAATAAAAACAAAATACAGAATTCGTCTTAGTGTGAGTGCCGATCTTCGACTGAAGTTGACCAATATTGAGCCAGATATTCAGTACCTCTGCAAGGTTGAGAAGCTCATACATCTCATTAAAAGTAAATAGTAACATAATTATATCATTTTATTTATTTGTTTAATAAAAATGAAAACTTTGTTTTAAATTCATCCACAAAATTTAATTTTTTATCTATATATCCGTCCTGGTTGGCAGACTCTCCAGCCAAAAAGCTGCGAGTTCGAATCCCGTCGTGGGCATGAATCTTTGTGATTGTCTGTGAAAATACTAGTGGTAGTGGTCGGCGGTAGACTGTGTTGGTATAGATGATGATGATGATTGTAGCTCTGGTTGGTGAAGACGGAGAGTTGTAGACAGGGTCGGTCTTCTCTATGAAGGGACCCGGGTGCAAGAAACCTTTTGGGGCCCTATAATATTTTTCAAAGGTAAAAATTAATGGATTCGAAATAAACGCATTGTAAAACCTCTTACCTGCAAATGATTTTGGCACAGGAAAACAAACAAACAAACAAACAAAAAAAAAACACATTCGAAATATAATACGTTTCCGCAAATGTGTACCGACTGTGCCCACTCGATCGTGGGGCCCAGGCGCATTTCACCCACTGTACCCCCGAGATGTCCGGTCCTGGTTGTAGAGTAGGTGCCCTTCCTCGATATGTCTTTGGACTACCTGGAGATTTTATGTAATAATAATATCGACAAGCTTTATATGTTCATTGTGCATCACATAGTTTGAATTTGGCACTTGGAAATGCTATATCTGTGACAAATAAGAAATTGCATTGGCATAATTGAAGAGGTACACAATTTCTTGAATACCCCTAAAAGACAGAACGTCCTTGTTGTTTATAATATTATAATATTAACATCTTTTAAGATTTATAATATCCTTATTTAGCTTGCAAAAACTATTTGCGTACACCTTACCATTGTCTAAAATAATGCAAAAATCTGACAGTGGCCTCTTAATTGCCCTAAATTTTGTTGATGATGCTATGGCTCAATTAAATAACGTTTGTGAAACAGATTCTTCACTTAAACATATTTACGATGAAGCATGTATAAAAGCCAATAATTTTAATATTGACATTAAAAAGCCAATGTCTCAGCTGATTCTGTAGAAGAGCTGATTCTGTAGATATTTCAGGAGAACTATTTCATTCCATTTATTGACCAAATATTGACTCAACTTCATAAACGTTTCACTCAGCACCGCAACATTTTGAAATACTGTAAATGTTTTTCTCTTCTACCAAATGGAAAAGATGCTTCAACAGCATGTGCAATGGAAGATTTTCGTCAATTATGTGAATTTCATGCCGGTGATTTGCTTTATACAAATCCAGCAATTTTGAACACCGGATTCAAGTTGTGGTATAAGAAATTTGAAAAACTGTTTCCAATAGCTCCATGCAAAAATGCCGTTGCAAAGTGTGACAAAATGATATATCCTAACATCGATAACTTATTAAAAATATTTGCAACGCTTCCGGTAACAACATGCGTCAGTGAAAGGTCATTTTCTAATTTACGCCTTTTAAAAACCTATTTAAGATCTACCATGACACAATCAAGATTGAACGGACTGGCTTTGGTGTATATATACACACAGAGAGAGATTAATGTAACCACGACTGAAATAATTCAAGATCTTTGTAAAAAGAAAAGAAAACTGGATTTTATTATTTAAATAATTTTATAATTACCTGAATTTTATTTAATGGATTTTATTGAATGAATGAAATTTAACGAATTTTAGTTGAACGGATAAAAATATTTTTAATGCAAAATCATTGTATTAAAAATATTTTTATCCATTCAACTCGGTTCCCCCCCCCCCAGATTAAATCCTGGGTGCGCCACCATGCCCTTCCAGTTCTCTCTGTCGGTGGCTTTCTTTTTTGTTTCTGCATAGCCATGTGATCCTGTCCATGATTTTATATCTTCAAGCCATGTCCTTCGTTTTTTTTATCTCTAGATCCTTTTCCCATAATTTTTCCTTCTAAAACTGTTAATATCCTCTGTCCTGCTGAACCTCTCAGTACATGTCCTGCCAATCTCATCTTTCTCTGGATCATTTCCTGTAATAAAGATCTGTGTTCTCATTCTCTGTAGGACGTCTGTATTTGTCACATGTTCTGTCCATGGGATTTTCAGAGCTTTCCTATAGCACCACATTTCAAAGGCCATTAGAACATTCATGGCCTTATCTATTGCCTTGCTCTCTTCTTGAATATCCAGGTCTCACTTCCATATGTGAAATTTGCCACACTAATGTTCTTATCATTCTTTTCTTAGTCTCGATACTCACAGAATTTCTGAGATCTTTATTTTTCCAGAATGCATCTTTAGCTATGGCTGTTCTTATTTTTATTTCTTTATCTTGCTTTCCATCTGTAGTAAAGTAGGTGCCTAAATATTTGTATTCTGTTGTATGTTCAATTTTCATATTGTTTATGAATATTTCTAGCTAGGATCTGCTTTCTTTTGAGATTTTCATAAATTTTGTCTTTTTTGCATTTATATCTAATCCTGGCTTACTTCGACAATAAAAAATGGACACCTCATACAAAACCCACAGCAGAGGCCCCTAGCTTTGACCTTCGCAGAAGACAATGGAGTACACTCAACTTCTTGAGGACAGGTTATGCAGATGTGCAACCATGGTGTACAAGTGGGGCTTGTGTCAATCCCCAACGTGTGACTGTGGTGCTGATCAACAGACCGTCAATCATACTATCCAGGACCGCCCACTGCAGAGTTTTAAGGGCAGAGTGATGGACCTGTTTCAGGCTACCCCGGATGCAGTCCAATGGATTATAGACAATCTGAACTTAAATTTGTGATTTTTAGTATCTAGTTTTAGTGTGTGTGTATGTGTGTGTGTGTGTGTGTGTGTGTGTGTGTGTGTGTGCGTGTGTGTGTGTGTGTGTATTAATTGATTTGTTCTTTGTTTTTAATCTTTCTATTTTCACAAATCCAACCCATACGAAATGTATGTATTGGTTGATATAGAGCCTCCGTAGCTCAGTCGGTATAGACGAAATGTCGGTATGGTCGGAAAAACCTGGGTGCGATTCTCATCCATGATATGAGGAATCTTTTTTATGATTGAATTAGCCAGTCTCATATGGTGGTAGAGGGCTTTGTCACTTGGAAACTCGGGTTTTTCATCTCTCAGAACACACAAACCGGCTTGTGAACACACACGGATCTACAGTCATAAAATACTTAATCCCTAATGAGGGATTATATTCATGATGAAGTATGAAGTTTCCAATCTTTCGGGGTAAACTAAAAATAAATAAATAAATAAATAAATAAAAATCGTTGTCGTTCACATCTGTTTTCCTTTGATCACATTGTCTCTTTTCTTTGGAATAATTACATCCAAAGCTACCAGCAAGAACGTCAATGTGAAAAAAAAAAATTCTGGACAAGATTACACACTGCACACTGCTTAGAAAAACTGCTAACTTATCAAAAGTCAACTGAGAAACTGCAGATTATTATACGTGCTTCCATCAGACGATTTACAAGTTGAATTATATTTTATTGGTTTCGATATTTGGTTTCGAGGTTACTACAAAATTATCCTTTGGAGGACAGATTCCGATCGCAATTATGTTCGTTCGAGATTATGAAGGAAATATTTGGTTGTCTTGTGCCTTAGGGTTCTGTCCTTCGGCCATTGTTGTTCAATCTATATATTAATGACATTAGGAAGGGTCTAACAGGGGATGTGCAATTGTTTGCTGATGATGCGAAGATAGGAGGGCAATCAAGGATGCTACTGATATCCAGCACTTATAGAATGATTTTAAGAGGCTGGAAATTTGAACAAACGAAAATGCTATCAGTTTAATGTAAGTCTAAAGTTATGCACTTTGGCATGATGAGATTTCCAGTGGCATATTATATTAGTGGGGTTATGCTACAGGAAACTGATGATGCTAGGGAATCTTGCTCTAATGGTGGATAGGAATTTGAAGTTCAAAGGTCACATAGCAATAGATGTGAATACAACTCAGAGGATAATTGCGATGTTCAAGTAAACCTTGACATGTAAGGATAAGGAAGTCATTTTTCCTCTTTAACAGGCTTTGATAAGACCACACCTGGATTATTGTGTGCAGATTTGGTCTCCTGGATTCCAAGGGGATAAAGAAGCTGTGGAAAGGGCGCAAAGAAGAGTCACAAAGATTATATTTATGGGATTGGATTATGGGATTTAGATTATGAGGACAGATTGCGAGTATGTGGATTATAGAACTGGTTAACAGGAGAAAGAGGAGAGATATGATAAAGGTCTGTAAACTTTTGAATGGGTGTTATAGAATACCAACTGATGAAATTTTTCGTTACATGGAAGGTGGAGAGAGAGAACACAGGGACTTTCATGGAAGTTAAGTTTGTGTGCAGTCAAGAAAGGAGTAAGAGCTAGCTTTTTCTCACACAGAGTAGTCAGTGAGTGGAATAGTTTACCTTTAGGGTCAGGGCTGGCTCTACCGACAGTGCAAGATATACCTTTGCATGGGACGGCCCTGTTTAGGGTTAGTGAGAGCATCTCTGGTGTGAATGAATTTAAGGGAAGGTATGACAGCTGGCTTGGGTGATTTATAGCCTCTCTCAATGAATACTTGACTCTTGATAGTCTCAGATAATAATAATAATAATAATAATAATAATAATAATAATAATAATAATTTTTTTTTTTAAACATTTTATTATGTCTCAGTATAAATTACATACAATAATAATATTTACAATATTTACAATAAGGTTTATACAGAATTATTGAAAATTTAGAATATAATAATAATAATAATAATAATAATAATAATTTTTTTTTTTTTTTTTTTTTTTTTTTTTTTTTTTTTTATAAACGACTTATTTGTTTTTACAATGAAAATGATAAGGTTTACTATCACACAGAGTATCTGCACACACACACAATGAAAAACATTATCTTTTCTGTACAGTACGAAAATTCGATATACAAAATGCAGAGTACATTTTATAAATATGAATATACATTTTTTTAAACTAGCTAAATATGGATTGGCACCAATGTGCACACAATTCACGATACAATGCAGTAATGCAGCATACACACATAATTCAATAATAATAATAATATTTTTTTTTTTTTTTTTACATTTTATTGTCTCAGTATAAGTTACATACAATAATAATATTTACAGTATTTACAATACGGATTATACAGAATTTTTTTTTTTTTTTTTTTTTTTTTTTTATGTCTCAGATGAATTGCATACATAGTTGCTGGAGTAATTATATGTATATAATATTTATAACGCATTACAAGTGTGTATAACAGATACTTGCAAGTTAGTAATTTTCTTCCTCGAAGCTTAGCAGAGCTTATCTGAGGAAGATAATAGATGACAGAGGGTGGTGGTTTCATGGTTGTGTTCCTATGGTGGTCACAAGCCAGGTGTTGATTTTACTGTTTGTTGGTACGTGTTTGAAAGACTTTGACTGCTATTACAGTTTAACTTTTTTTTTTTTTGTGCAAATAGGGTTGGATTTAGACATGGTGTGTTTGTTTCTTTGTGTTCTTGTAGTGGTAGTTTTTTGAGAGGGGAGGTTGTCGTGGTTTGTGTGTGTGTGTATGTGTGGTGGGGGAGAGAGAAACAGGAATTGCTCTAATTTTCATTCTCGCTATAATATTTATATAGTGCCTGTTTCAGCTCTCTGTATGTTCGTAGGTTTCTGTTGTCGAACGGCAGTTTGTTTATCATGTCAGGTACGTAGAAGTTTCGGGTGGCTTTGCCGTTGTGATTGTTGTACTTATATGTTATGTAGTTTGTTGACTGTGGTCTTGTTATTTGATATGTTGTTCTGGTTACTCTATATGTTGGACTGTAGTAGTGTTTTAACATGACTGTGTAGTGGCGTAAGTGTTTCACCTTAAATATTTTGTGTTTTGTCCATGCTTCCTGCATAAGAGTGGGTTGTTCCCAGAATATCAGTTTTATCATTTTATCTTGCAACCATTGTAGCCTGTTAAGTCTGTAGTCTGTGCAGAATGCGTATGATGTGATTGCATATCTTAAAATGTTTTCACATAATGCTTTATGGATTAGTATTTTTATGTGGGTTGGGGCAATGTCTTTTAATCTGTATAGTTTGCTTGCTATTATCCTAAGCTTGGTATGTAGGTAGTTTGTATGGCTATTCCAACTTTGATCTGCATCGAAGTGAAGTCCAAGGTAGCGTGTTGTTTTCACCTGTGTGATGGTTGTGATAATAATAACATACTCTCCTCCCGTTAGTAACTCTTTGACAGCCGATTCCAGCAAAGAGCCTGTAATACCACAGTTCTTCTCTATATAGTACATGTAAACACCGTCAGTATAGTTTTGTTTTTCAAAAGAAATGATAGTTCATTTTCATTGAAGTTTCCATCTTCCTTTTCTGTTTATTTCAAAGTCAAAATTTGTGCAAGCAAAATTGGTGCAAGCCCTTTTAAAAGTCACTGAAGTGACTTTTAAAGGGCTAAGAGCAGGGAACTTGCATGATATCTAAAGACCATGCTTTCTGGTCTCTTAACAAAACTATTGCCCATGACTTTTTCCTAACAGTGCTTCCACCTGTTTTTCACTTGGGTGATTCCATTGCATTACTATGGAAAAATTGTAACTAGTCAGTTTAGAGGATGTCCTTTGGTTTTAAAGACCTAGGTTCAAATCCCATCTAGGATGCAAAGAACCTTTATCAGGGCTTTTAAACTGAAGTTGAGTAAGCTGGTCTCATATGGATGTGGCAGTGTTTTTCCTCCCACAAAAACAGGCAAAGTGGCCATTAGAATACATGCATTTAACGGCATAATACACTGGCCTCAGAAGAAGAAACAAAAAACAGTTTCCTGAATTTTTACTTTTCTTCTAATTCTTGCATAGATCATCTTGATAAAGGCCTGGATATTTTGCCAAGAGATCAGAAGATCGTGTCCAACACGATGACAAAATACATCTTGGCCCTGACAGCATTTTTCCAATTTTATTGAAAGTTTCTGCTCTCGAGTTGATTCCCATTCTGTATTGCATTTTTCTCATTCCAGTGGTTTCTATCCTGTAGCCTGTAATTAGCCAATACTTAATCCATTCATAAAAAGTGCAATACCTTTGTCATCTACAATAATTATTGCCTAATATCAAACACTTTTCTATCTAAAGTAATGAAAAAAAAACTCAATTTTCTGAACCACATTGAATCTCGTAGCTAATAAACTATTGCAAATATGGATTCTACCACTGTTCATCAACAGAAGATCTTGTTACGTTCCCTGCTCATGTCACGACCTTTAGAAAAATGCCACAGAAAAGTTTGCGAACTCCCAAGTGATTGCTCTTGATTTCTATGGCATTCGTTTGGATTTGCAAAGACTATTAAACTCATCTGGCTCTGACACGTATATATCAAAGTTGCATTGGACAAAGTGCATATTAAACATGCCATAACCATTGATATTACAGTGAATATATATCATGAATATGAAGTGCCTTGGGAGTGATATATTTCATCCAGATGGACATTGGTGTGGTAAAGTTTGGTAATTTACAAAAGTCAGCTTCCACCATATGATCTGTCTTCTGTAAATTACCAATTTCTACAATTGTAAATTCTGATTTCCAAGCCATACTTCAATGGGGTTTCTGATAACATTCTTAATTTCAATGCTAATACAACTAAATGTTTTACTTCACAAAAATAACTCTTTTGCTTCTACTTTTACTTTCGACACCACCAAAATCTCTGGACAAGATGGGATCTCTCTTCTTGGGATCACTCTATCCTCAAATCTCTCTTGGAAAAAACACATTACAAATATTATTATTATTGCATGACACTTCCAGGAAGTCCAAAGACTCATCGAGGGAGGGTGCCTACTTTACAACTGTCTCCACCACTAACAACAAATCGCAACTACCATCATCATCTACACAAAGACCATCTACTGCCCACCACCACCACCACTAGTATTTTCAGACAATCACAAACATTCATGTCCATGGCAGGATTCAAATCTGCAGCCTTTGAGCTGGAGAGCACTCACCAACCAGGTCAGCTCCTCTAATATCATCTCCAAATCGTCCAAAAAGTTAGGTTTTCTCTTTCGCTCAAAACATTACTTCTGCCTCTGAACATTTGTTAACTCTATACAAATCACAAATCTGTCACACTGTTAAATACTGCTCTAAAACATCTGGGTGCACTCTTAAGAGCTACCTACCTAAAGATTTCCACGGACACTTTATATGTATATCTGCACTGGCATCAATAATTCACTCACGCTTTGAAATCTGCTAAAATGCATGCAGTAACTACTGTATAACAATATCCATTTAAAGTTTAACTCCAAACTCACAGAACAAATTGTTCATCATCTTCGTTTCTTCTTCTGTTGTCTTTAGAAACACTCATCCTTATCTACAAGTCTTGAAATCCAATGTTTCGTTTCTTTTTACCTTTCTACTCATTCATGGCACTAATGTATTATAAGTTAAACCACAGCTCAGTATGGGATTACCATTAAGAAGTTTTGTCAAACTATCTATCTCTAGCTCACAGTCTGTGCAATGAAGGTGAAATCCATTCCTATAAGTTTCAGTTGTTCCTTTACCTTATTTCAATGAGGATGGTCTGCTATTTTCAGACCAAAATAATATATGTAAAGATCATTTAGTTTATTCAACATTATTATTTTGCATATATGGGTATCTGGATATTGTATATCATAAATATCAATAGTCATGTCATATAATCAATTACTAATCCAATCTACTAGCTTGATATTATATCCATATATTACAACTAAATATAAACATCAGCAACTTGTTAGGTGCTTTTGCCAAATCCAGAAAAATTAGATTATGTTCCACTCTTCTTAATTTAACACCAGTTCTGTTCTAAAAAAATATTCCTATGAATTAATCTTATAGAAACCCTTCAGTCATTTGAATGTCTCAATCATATCACCCCTTTTCCGCTTATCAACCAAATCTGCAAAAGATCTGCAAAATACCCCTCTACAGCTGCAATCACCTCTTGTTTCGAAGAAAAACGCTGACCAGCGAGGAAGAGTTCTAGTTTTGAGAAGACAGAGGTAACTAAATCTGGGGAATAGGGTGGATATTCCAACAATTCATAATGCAGATCGCTTAATTTTCCCTTTGTCAAAACACCTTTGTAGGCAGGTGCATTGTCCTGATGAAAGATGATTTTTTTCTTCTGAAAACCGGGTCTTTTCTCACGAATGTTTTCGTCTAGTCTGGTTAAAAGATCGGAGTAATATTCCTTGGTTATTGTTTTACCCTACAGAAGATAATTAATAAACAAAATGCCTTTAGCATCCTAAAACACCGATGCCATGACATTTACCTGATGGAAACGACTTTGTCTTCTTTGTCGCTGAACAACCGGCTTCTGTCCACTGTTTTGACTGCTGTTTGGATTTTGGTGTGTAATTGTGAATCCAAGTCTCATCCAGAGTAATAAATTGATGCACAAAATCAATTTTATTCTTGTTAAAACGCTCCGAGCACTGTTCAGATATTTTCATGCGAGTGTGTTTTTAATCTGCTGTGAGCAAACGTGGCACCCATCTTGCGCAAAACCTTTTCATCTGCAATTCTTCATGCAAAATATATCTTACACGTTCTTTTCAAATGCCTATAGTCTCTTCAATTTCACTCACTTTTGATTCGCCGGTCATCCAATATCTTACCGTGCACTTGATCAATGATTTCTGGTGTGCTATACTCTTTGGACGTCCTTCGCGTAGATTATATTCAAGGCTCGTACGGCCACATTTAAACTCATCAGCTCATTTCCTAATTTTCAAGGACGATGGAGAACAGTGCCTATAAACTTTTATGGACATCGAATGAATTTCTTTTGGCGTTAAACCTTCTTTTACAAAGAATTTTATAACCGCATGATACTGTATTTTATCCATTTCAATGTTTCGTTTCGTTTATTTATTTATTTTTTTTTTTATTCTCAGGTAAAAAATTGGAACAACCATCTGAACTGCTTACCATCTATGTAATAAAAAAATAAATAACAACAAAGGTAAAACTAAGAAACATGAATTCGGAAACCTTGCATTTCCGAAATACAACCTTTGCTGACATTAGTACGAACGCAGACAACCTCTGTTGTCTGCGTTCGTACGCCAGATCTCGATATTTAGTAATTTTTTCCAGTTCTTTGTTGTTAATGTTGTTATCACTGGATGCTGCGATATCGATAATCCAAACCTGTCGATGTTCGATAATTGTGATGTCAGGTCTATTGTGTTCCAAATGCCGATCAGTTTGTATTCTAAAGTCCCAGAGAATTTTTGCTGTTTCGTTTTCCGATACTGTCTCTATTTTATGCTGCCACCAGTTATCAGAAGTACGAAAGCCATATTTTTTGTATACATGCCAATGAACTATTTTGGCCACTTGATCATGGCGGTATTTATAGTCAGTTTGAGCTATTTGTTGCTGCAGGCACTGATTAGATGTTCTACAGTCTCATCTTTCTGATCGCATAATCTACATTTGCTGTTATTATTGATGTTGAAAATTTTTTCTTTGATTGCATTAGTTCGCAATGCCTGTTCTTGAGCTGCTAGAACAAATCCTTCTGTTTATTTTTTAATGTATTCGTGTTGAAGCCATTGCGATGTCTTGCTGACGTCAATTTTGTCCTCAGTATCTCGAAGAAATTGGCCATGCAGTGGTTTATTTTTCCAGCGCACATATCGGATATTTTGTTGTTCCTTTTTGTAATCGGATTTATATCCTGTTGCTTTTAGAAGGCCCTCTTCTATAATTGCTTGAAGCATTGGCTCAGAGCTATTGTCGATGTAATTACTTAAACCAATTTCCTCTTCCACAGCCTCTCACTTGCAGCAGATTCTCCTATTCTACCACCTATTCTCTTCGGTAGGTACAACCGGTCAACATCACTTCGTGGATGTAATGCATGATGCATAGTCATTAGTTTTCTTGTTTTGCTCTCTAGTTTGTCCAGGTCTTCTTTTGTCCAATTTATTATGCCAGCTGTGTATAGGATCACTGGTATAGCCCAAGAATTCATTGCTCTAATTGTGTTTAATCCATTTAGTTTTGGTTTCAGAATATCTCTAACTCTTTTAATGTATCCTGATGCTGCCTGTTGTTTAACTTTCGAGTGGAGAATATCATTGGCTTCTAATATTCCTAGATATTTATAGTGTTCGTCAGCTGAAATTTCTTTTATATATTTCTCTTGATCAAAATTAAAATTGCTATTGTCATTAATTTTTCCTCGTTTAATAGATAAAATTGCGCATTTATCTAAATCAAATTCCATTTTGATCTCCTGACTGAAAATACGAACTACGTTCAATAAAGAATCTATTTGCTCGGCCGATTTTCCATATAGCTTCAAGTCAGCCATACACAGCAGATGGGAAATTTTAATATTACATTTAGGAATTTCATATCCAAGTTTTGTTTTCTTCAGAATCATAGACAAAGATATCAAAGAAATGCTGAAGAGCAATGATGACAAGGAATCACCTTGGAAAATTCCACGTTTAATGCTGATATCTCCAAATCGTTCATTATCCATTATTAATATTGTTTTCCATGATTTCATAGCAGTAGCCAGAAAGGAACACATATTTTTGCTAATTCCAAATAGTTTTAGTGATTTTAGGGTCCGGGAGTGTGTGAGGGAATCGAATGCTTTCTTGTAGTCTATCCATTCCATGTTTAAATTACTTTTTCGTGTTTTTGAGTTTCTGAGAATCATTTTATTAATAAGGATCTGGTCTTTTGTTCCTCTAGATTTTTGAAAATTGCCTTTTTGTTCAATCGGATAAATCTGATTATCTGAAACGTAGTGGTATATGGAATTGCTATGATTGCAGTGAACACCTTAAGCATAGTTGGTAGGCATGTTATTGGACGACAGTTAGTTGGGTCTGCACCCTTATCCTTATCTTTCATAAAGAGAAAAGTGCGCCCAGATATCATCCCGTCTTCTACTGAGCCTGACTGCAACAAATAATTAAATTGTTCTGCAATTCGATCATATAGACTGGTTAGATGTTTTAACCAAAATCCATGTATCTCGTGTTTGCCAGGTGCACTCCAGTTTTTTAATTTTGTAGCTTGAGCACTGGCCATTTCTTTAGTGATAATGACATTTTGCATTTGTTTTTCTTTCATTTCTGATTCTATTTCCTTAATCCATGAAGCATCTTTATTGTGTTCAATAGGATTATGCCAGATTGACTTCCAAAATTTGAGTGTTTCTTCTTTTCCGGGTGAATGATGGTTTACATTTGTATTTCTCTGAAGAGACTGAAAGAAATGACATTGGTTCTGTCGAAATTGCATATTTTGAACATATTGGTTAATTCTTGCTTCATATCTTTTAATTTTCTGTGCAGTCGCTATAATTCTTTGTTTTAGCTCTTCGGTAATTTCAGCAATTGTTTTGTTGGCCAAATTATGTGTTAATCAGTTTGTTTTTGATGTTATTATTTTTCAACCGTCTTTCTTTAAAACGCTCTAAGTTGCTTAGATCAGTTCGAAGCCTGTTGACCTTTCGTTATAATCGGATTTTCCATGGTGCAGATTGTTTAATCCTCTGCGTTTGCTCTTTCGGTTTGCAACCAAACTTCACTGAAATGATATAGGCTGTGCTGTATAGGAGCTGATTTGTTTCCTTCATACTGTTGGTTGTGATGGTTTCAATTACAGCATTTGCGTCTAAGAGGAGCTGTTTTAGTTTAAATTGTTGTAAAGCTTTTAATGGTGGTAGTCTTATACGGTCGTTTATGGAGTTCATATGTTGCAATATCCCTGACTTCACTTTACACTGCTCTTCTGTCAAAACATTCTGAGGGATGTCGTCAGCTTGATGTTTACTAAGTTGAATCCCAAAGTTTGATGTAGCTACCTCCTGATGATTTTCTGATACTGGAGTTGTTGGTTTATTACGTAACTCTTGCAGCTGAAGTTCAGTAAATATTTTGTTACGGAAAACGAAATTCTTTTGGTCCATAAGTCTTTGTTCTGTTATTGCACATTCTGGGAATTTTTGTTTCCAAATTAAATGTATACGCTTCCTGAAACCTCGTATTTCTGGTGTTGATCTGTAAAAACATTTCATAATTTCTCTGTTTTCTTCTACAGTCCATTTTTTACGTTTGTTTTCTTCCAGTCGCTTTTCAGCTTCCTGTCCTGAATGCCCAGCAAGGAGAGCTGGGTCCTGTAGCCCACTTGTCGCTGATGCCCAGAATCCCCAACATCTGACGCAGTCCTTGATGACCCGGGCGTCGACTGATCCGGATGAATCTCTTCTTCCTTTTCACCATTAAGATGCGGGATCGTAAGAATGGGGGATAATAATAATAATAATAATAATAATAATAATAATAATAATAATAATAATAATAATAATTATTATTATTATTATTATTATTATTATTATTATTGGACCTCAATCAAAACAAACATTATGGCTTCCAACGATAAAAGAAGCAGAACTTCTCTCAGCAATACATCAAACCAAACAAAGGCCCTGGAATTGGTGGTATAAGGCCTAAGGATATCAAGCAACATGCAACTAGCTTAAGTTCTATCCTACTAAAATTAATAAATAAAATATTTAAAACAGGACAGATACCAAGTATGCTGAAGACTGCCATAATCACACACATATACAAACATGGAAAAAGAAATTTAATCAGCAATTAGATACCCTAGCAATTTTACCAATTATCAATGAAATTATGGAGCGGATCGTACTAAGACACTCACATCATACACAGAGACCTTTCATATTATCCCGAAAACACAATATGGTTTTCAGAAAAATAAGGGAACAACATCTCTCTTGGAAGACTTTACAGACGTAATTAATACCGCCTTAGACAAAAACAAATTTATCATGATAGTCTTTATTGATCTAACTAAAGCATTCGATACACTTACACATCAAACCTTGCTAGAAAAGCTGAGGCATGTTGGAATAGACGGGCCTCTGCACAGATGGTTTACAAACTACCTCCAAAATGGAAAGCATATCACACGTATCGGGTCAAACCGAAGTAAAGACTTACCAGTAACCTGTGGAGTGCCACAGGGAGCTGTACTCCCCCCAACCCTATTCAACATTTACACGCACGATATTAATCAGATACCTCTCAAAGGTAAGATATTCCAATACGCAGACGATATAGCGATAATATCCATCCATAATAACACAAACATAGCTGAAAGAAATATGCAACATGACATAAATCTGATCACAGACTGGCTCACGAAAAACTCCATACACCTAAACTCAGAAAAGACAAACTTAATGATATTCAGAAATCCACCGATTCGACCAGTTGATAACAAATATATAACCATCCAGCATCCACTCTCCAACATAAAAAACACAGAGAACAGCGAAACCACTATATTCAATCAGATTGAAACAACACGATACTTTGGAATTTACTTCGATGCAGATATGAACTGGAATAGCCACATAAATCATTTACACAACAAACTCCGAACAATAACTGGCAAACTCTACAGGTTAAAAGACATAGTTCGCATACGCCTAAAAACACTAATACACAAAGCACTATTCCAAAATATACTAAGATACTTTTCTACAACAACGTATGCTTTCGGTGCACCCTACAAACTAAATAGATTAATCTCATTACAGTACAAAATCATAAAACTGATCTTTTGGGAACAAAGGGACAATAACGACTTTATATACACTCTAATGTCGGAACACAAAATACTGACAGCAAAACATTTATGTCACTATGCAGCTTTGCTAAAACATTATTTCGATGCCAACTACAGGACAGTCAGAATTACATACCGTATAACAAGACCTCAGACTACTAATTATATCACATATAAATACAATTAATCACTATTATGATTACAGCTATTTTGCCTGCTTCAGTTTAGGAGTACCCCTGTTTAAATGTCATTGGCTATTTACTCATGGATTCTTAGGGCATTATGAGTGTAGATGTACTAAAAAGTATATGTAGCCTAAGGAATAGAAAATTGCACATACCTTTTTTCTGGGTGTTGTGGCTTTTCCTCAGTCTGCGATGTCGAAAACTGCAGAGTGTTTGGGGGGGGGGGTAGGCAGTTTGGTAGAATAAGTTAGAAAAACCCGGGTTTTTTTCGTAACATATAGAAACATATACTTTTATATAGGGTGGGGAAAAAATGAAAGGGTTAATTTTTTTTATATAAAATAGGGAGGGGGAAGGGGAAAGGTGGTTGACGGGGTGTGGACCGTTTCGACTATTCGTGGTCGTCATCTGAACACATTGGGAAAGTGGAAGCTATGTCAGGTCGGGTGAGTGCTTCTGCTTTAGAGGTGTTTGTGTTGTCTCCTATTGGTCGGGGTTGTGACCTCAATTTTATGTTGTGAAGCTTCCAAACCTCGGAGATTATGTAGGGCCTGTGTACGTTGATAGAGTTCGCGTCACACTTTATAGCTATTGTTTCCGATATTCTGAGCATTGTTTCGTTGTCTTGTCTGTCTATTATGATGGCCTTGTCTATCTGCGGGGTGTGTTTTTGTTCAAGGGCGTGAACAGCTATTTCCGTTTTTCCTGTGTTTTGTATACGATTTTTCTTTTTGATGTTGCGTTTTTTAGTGTTTAAATGTTCTGGAATAGGGATGTTACAGTCACGGAAGTGTTCTTGTAGTCTTGCCCATAAAGACCTGATGGTGGAACCTGTGTAGGTGATGTCACAGTCTTTTTTGGCAGGGAAATTTATAGACTACATTGTGCTGTTCAAATATTTCTTTTTGTGTGTGAGGTTTGGTGGATTTTAGGAGGTTTGCCAGTTTTTGGCTAGTAGTGAATACCAGTTTGTAGTCAGTATGTTTGAAGATGTATTTATAGGCTTTGTATGTGTTTTGGGTGTATGGTAGTTTGATAATTTTTTGTGTAGGGAAGTTCGTTTTGGTACTTGGGTTGTTTTGGCGGTTTTTTGCCGTCTTGTTTGCGTAGTTAATCAGTTGTGTAGGATAGTTGCGATTTAAGAAGATCTGTGTTAGTTTTTTTATTTCAACGTTTAGGCTATTTTTGATTGGTTGAAATAAAAAAACTAACACAGATCTTCTTAAATCGCAACTATCCTACACAACTGATTAACTACGCAAACAAGACGGCAAAAAACCGCCAAAACAACCCAAGTACCAAAACGAACTTCCCTACACAAAAAATTATCAAACTACCATACACCCAAAACACATACAAAGCCTATAAATACATCTTCAAACATACTGACTACAAACTGGTATTCACTACTAGCCAAAAACTGGCAAACCTCCTAAAATCCACCAAACCTCACAAACAAAAAGAAATATTTGAACAGCACAATGTAGTCTATAAATTTCCCTGCCAAAAAAGACTGTGACATCACCTACACAGGTTCCACCATCAGGTCTTTATGGGCAAGACTACAAGAACACTTCCGTGACTGTAACATCCCTATTCCAGAACATTTAAACACTAAAAAACGCAACATCAAAAAGAAAAATCGTATACAAAACACAGGAAAAACGGAAATAGCTGTTCACGCCCTTGAACAAAAACACACCCCGCAGATAGACAAGGCCATCATAATAGACAGACAAGACAACGAAACAATGCTCAGAATATCGGAAACAATAGCTATAAAGTGTGACGCGAACTCTATCAACGTACACAGGCCCTACATAATCTCCGAGGTTTGGAAGCTTCACAACATAAAATTGAGGTCACAACCCCGACCAATAGGAGACAACACAAACACCTCTAAAGCAGAAGCACTCACCCGACCTGACATAGCTTCCACTTTCCCAATGTGTTCAGATGACGACCACGAATAGTCGAAACGGTCCACACCCCGTCAACCACCTTTTCCCTTCCCCCTCCCTATTTTATATAAAAAAAATTAACCCTTTCATTTTTTCCCCACCCTATATAAAAGTATATGTTTCTATATGTTACGAAAAAAACCCGGGTTTTTCTAACTTATTCTACCAAACTGCCTACCCCCCCCCCCCAAACACTCTGCAGTTTTCGACATCGCAGACTGAGGAAAAGCCACAACACCCAGAAAAAAGGTATGTGCAATTTTCTATTCCTTAGGCTACATATACTTTTTAGTACATCTACACTCATAATGCCCTAAGAATCCATGAGTAAATAGCCAATGACATTTAAACAGGGGTACTCCTAAACTGAAGCAGGCAAAATAGCTGTAATCATAATAGTTTATAAAGAGGAGTAACATGGGAGTTTCCCAGAAATAATATACACAATTAATCACTACGGAAAGCCCACGCGAAACTTGAACATCCCAGACATGATAAACAAATTACCTTTTGAATACAGAAACTTTACAAACTACAATAGCCTGAAAAGAGCTCTAAGGACATACTACGAACAAGAAACACGCACCCAAATTACCATAAAAACTTAATGAAACACAATATATTCGTTCAGGCGTCCAGTTCAGCGACGCATCAATACATTCTAAGTGTGTGTGTGTGTGTGTGTGTGTGCGCGCGCGCACATTACACACACACACACACAATATACATTACAAATGTATATTGTAATGTATATTGTGATACGTACATTACAAATGTATGTAATGTACGTATCACATGTATACCAATATATGTAATGTATGTATTACCAATAATGCGAAAAGAATTTGATAAAGCACTCTCCGAAATGAGTAAGGGAAAAAGTCCAGGTGTAGACAATATTTCTATAGAACTGCTACAAAATCTAGGTGATGAGACAAAAAGTTTACTTTATCAATTAATAGCCCAAATCTATGATAGAGGAGAAATACCAAAGGAGGTTATGAAATTAACCATAATACCAATACCAAAAAAGAATAATGAAAACAAATGCAGCCAATTTAGAACAATAGCTTTAATCCCACATGTTAACAAAATTCTGTTAAAAATTATTCAAAATAGAATTTGTTCAAAAATAGATTGTCTATTGGATGAAGACCAATTTGGATTCAGAAAGAATAAAGGAACAAGAGAGGCAATACTCTGTTTAAGAACAATAATAGAGAGAAGATTAGATCTTAATCAAAATACTTACATTTGCTTCCTTGATTTAGAGAAAGCGTTTGATAAAGTAAACCAGCAAATACTCCTAAATTGTCTAACTAATATCGGCACAGATTTGAGGGATAGGAAAATAATTTATCAAATTTACAAAAATGAAAATGGACGGATTAAAATCAATGATAAGGAGAAAATAATAAATATATGGAGTGGAGTAAGACAAGGATGTATACTTTCACCACTTTTCTTTAACTTATATATTGAAAAGGCCATTCAGGAAACTAAAGATAAAATAAATAGTGGCATAAAGAAAATGGTGAGAGCAATTCATGTGTATGAGATTTGCTGATGACATAGCCCTTTGTATCAGAAAACAGAAGGACTTTAAAAACAATGCTAGATTTTTTAAATAAATAATAACCTTGAAAAATATAAAATGAAAAATATCAATATAGAGCATATAGACATCAGCGGGTGAAAAGCTTTAAATATTTAGGATGCAAAATAACAGAAGATTGCAGAACAAGAGAAGACACAAAATCAAGAATAAACAATGCAAAAACCCAATTCTCTAAGATGAAAAACATTTTAACAGGAAACCTCAACCGACAATTGAAAAAAAAAATTAGTAAAGATTTTGATATGGAACATTGCACTGTATGGATGTGAAACCTGGATTCTAGGCAGAGAAGATGTAAGAAGATTGGAGGCTTTTGAAATGTGGTGCGGGCGCCGCATGAGCAAAATAAAATGGACGGGAAAAAAATCAACCGAACAAGTCCTGGGAAAGATAAACGAAACAAGAACTCTAATTAAATCGATCAAAATTAGAAGGGATGGGTGGTTTGGACACATACCTCGACATGATGGACTTGTGAAAAGAATAACTGAAGGCAAAATAGAGGGTAAAAGAAGAAGAGGCAGACCAAGGAAAAGCTTTCTTGACTAAGTCAAAGACAGCACGGGTTAACCAGGAGGTTAAGAAGAAAGCCAATGACAGAGCGGAATGGAAGAAATTGCTACTGAGCTACCAGTCCCAAGACGGATGCAACTGATGATGTATTATATGTAAACAAATGTATGTAATGTAAGTATCATATGTAAACAAATGTAACTAACGTATCATATGTAAACAAATATATGTAATGTATGTAATAACTGTAGCAAATGTATGCAATGTAATAAAAAAAAGTAAATCATGAGTTTACACTGTATGTTTGTGAGAATAAGGAAACATAATATTTAGATTGCATATGTGTAAATACTGTTGTATAATCACACCTTTTCAAACTTGAAAAAAAAATAGTAAACCACAATATGTAATATTATACAACTTATGTAACTCTGAAAAATATAATTGTAAATTATTATTGTGCTTTTTATTTAAAAAAAATAAATAAAAATAAAATAAATAGAGTCAGGTAATGCATTCCATTCATTCACCACTCTCCAAGTCGAAAAATCTACTCCTCACGCTCTTGTTAACCAGACTCTTATTTAATTTCCAGGGATGAACTCTTGTTTTTCCACCACTAACTCACTGCTGACATAATTCCCTTGCATCAATCTTATAAAAACCTTTTAGTAACTTAAATGTTTCTATCATATCCCATCTTCTCCGCCTGTCAACAAACCTCTCTAATTCACAAACTCTCAATCTACCAATGTAGGGAGCATTCCTTACACCACTCACGAACTTGGTCACTTGTCTCTGAATCTTTTCTACCACTTCCTCATCTCCTAGGAATCCAGGCGACCAGACCTGAGCACAGTAATCCAGATTTATCAACGCCTATAAAGAAGAATAATAACTTTCATTCTCTGCATGTTAGTGTGTTTTCAATGACCAAAAAATGCCATGAACTATCTTGGACACCTTAGCAATGTGTTCTCTGAACCTCAATTCTCGATCCTCTAACACTTCCTAGTTCCCTGCCTCATCAATCTCTTGGAGCATAGTTTCATCGATGTGGTACACATTTTAAATCTTTTAATTCCAATATGCACAACTTGACACTTTTCAACATCGAAATGATAAACATTAGCTTTTTTCCATATTGCCCGCTTATTTAAACCATCCTGCAAGCTCTCTACATCAGCTTGATTAATTATTGCACTACCCACCTTTGCATCATATATATCAGGCAAAAATATCAAGAAATAAGCTTTAAAAATATATTTAAATCCCTTGGTAAAAGAAACTGTAGTATGAATGCATTTCAGGGTAAACAATTTTTTTCGTCGTGCGCGAATATCACCCTGCATATTGGGGTTCTGAAGTGACTTCCACAAAGTACTATGTACCTAAAAGTCTAGAACATGGCTTATCAAATGGTACTATGTACCTAAAAGTCTAGAACATGGCTTATCAAATGGTACTATGGTCACTTATGCCTAGCCAGGTTGGGAAGTCTTGCGCTACACTCTTACATACATAGTACTTCTCTGAAAATTATTTTAGGACCCCCGATAAGCAGGATGTAAGTTGCAAGTTGCAGAAAAAAAATCGGTAAAGAGATCATAGTGCCCTCTGCATGATGAAAGTCGCTTCTTGAGAGCTGATTATTTTTATTATTATTACACGGGTATCTTCATGGAGTCAGAAGACTCATCATTGGAGATCCTTTATTCACACACTAACTATTCGCACAATACCTAATGTACCTCTGATTAAACTCAGTATACATGAAGAGAGCGAATATAATAGTTGAAATTCGACGTTGCCAGTTTTCATTTTCAGGGGTCCTAAGTGCACCATCGTAACATGGGAACCCTATTATTTGGTTGGGCGGATTTGGAATTTACATAGATTAAGCCACTGTTCAAACGAGAAGTAACGTCTTGAGCAGAAAAGCATGATAAGTTTTTTTTTTTTTTTTTTTTTTTTGAAGCTGATGTTGCTATCCAGGTCCAGGTGATATGATTATGCCATGAGAAGTTTGGATTAAGAGTGAGTTCGAGAAAAGAGATTTCGTCTTAGCGGTTGAGCTCAGAATTATCAAAAGTGAGTAGAGAAGACCTGAGGTCTCCCTCTTAATTTTTTTTGGGGGGGGAGGGGGCGGGGGAGGAGAAATCAAGCTAAACTATCTTTTGGAAGAGCATCGAACTTGACTAAATTGTTTCACCCCCAATCAAAAATGCTGCAGAATCAGTGCTCAGGGCAATGATTTCAGATGATCCTGAAACTTCAGATGTTTGAGCACTGCAAGTCTTAACGCATGAGGTGGACGAGTGGAGTGCTAGCTTCAGCAAAATTATGAATTTGGTTTAGCAATCAGAGAGTACGTTTATATAAATCAGGAAGATGAAGGTCTGACATGTTTTGAGGTTAATACACAAGTGTGCATGACACGTTTTGGTTATGTTGTATTTTTCAGTGATATTTTAAAATTAATTAAAGTTATTATTGTAATATGGATACGGTTCTGTTAAAAAAATTGCATTTTTAATTTCCATACAATTCATGTGTGTTTGCTTGATACAATCTGTATCCAAGAAAGTCACATAATCTCTAGTAGTACACTGATTGAATTTATTTTTATTTTGGTTATCAGGTGGAAATTTTTCCATTTTATTCTTGAATGAGTGACTTGGGCAGAAAAATTAAGCAAAGAGTTGTCATTTACTATTAATCATCATATACATTTTTTATGTGATTACCACTCACGAAAGATCATAACTGTAGTACATTTGTACCGTGGGTGGGTAAGGATTTTTTATTTATTTAATTTTTTTAGGTAGCGTGATTCGTCGCTCCATAACACAGCTTTCCAAGCTTCCACGTCCCAATGTACTTGCTCTTTTCCCTACTGAAAACGACGCTGCATGTTCGTTCGTGGGGCTTGCATATTGTGGTCCTATATAAACCCTGGGCGTGTATTCCGGGTGTGCTAGGTGTGCGGCTCACAGCCACGGAAATAGCAATATCACTGATATTATATTTTTGCATTTATTCCTGTTAAAGTCTCCCAGAATTGTTTCCTGGCTTCTCGTAATTCTTAAAATTAAACACAATATACCAATGCTTCAAGAAGAGAACACTTTTCGATGTATAAACATTACATCACATTCGCATTAATAGCGTTAATTCTGTATTATTTACAGACATCTTTGAGCCCTTTAAAGAGACGTACAGATGACGTAGCGGGTCAAATTCTTAGAGTTCAAGTGGTTTTAAAACGCCTAGAAGACGAGTCCGGATGTTCACTGACACAATATGACAGACATCAGTGACCGGCTGTGATTGGTTATTTCGTCAACCAGTCCAATTGAACGTTGTCATTTGTCATGAGTTGCTGTTTATGTTTTCTGAGTTTCATCTGTTTTGCGTGCATGAAGTGTGAACTGACGTGTTTAGGAAACCGATACAGATAAGTTTTTAATATATAGAAAAGAGCCTGTGTAGCTCAGTAGATGTAGCGTTTGCATACCACGGCACTTGACCGTACGAAGGAAGACTTTGTTTCGAATCTAGTCGGCGACTAGAAGAAATTTCTCGAAGCCTTTTTTCGACAGGTTCCCGAGTTAGTCGACCTCTGGCACGGGCAAGCGGGTTTCTTCTCCCGGAAACTGGGTCTTTTCTTCCCGTAAACTCTAGAAAATCGACCGTAGAACCCACAGTATTTCAGACATTAAATATATTGTGTTAGGGTTAGGGACCACGAGATGGCGGCACTTGTTAAGCCGTCTCTCTTCACTGTGTGCGCCTAATTAGTGATATCCTTGGGCCAGCTATCTCTGATTGGGTACCAGTGGAGATTCAATTGCTCCAAAAGTTAGGTAGGGATAAAACAGCATCGCCTACTCCCTGTATATACGGGAATAAAAAGGCGTCAGCCGATTTTTTTTTATATAAATTATTTATAACATTTTGCCCATATTTACAATGGGAAACAGTATTGACGATCCACTGAGTGTCCCGTTTTCTGCCAGTGCTTTCGCGGATTGTATGATTATAGTCGAAGGATGTTGACACTTGTGTATAATTAAGGAAACGAGCTATCAGATTTTCTTTGGTTGAATTCGAAAATAAAATAATTTCCGAAGTGATTACTTTATTCGATTTCTGTGGTTAATGGCAGTATTTAAAAATCATATCAAAATTCAAATTATTGGTGTCTCACTCTAGATTTGGCAATGATAAATCTAATCTCACCACGCAGCGTAAACCGTTTGTGCTTCTGGTCAAATGAACAAGATCATAGCTATTGTTCATTTGACCTTTATGTTTTCCATATTTAAAGTTAAATTAATTGATAAATTAAAGTATTCAGAGTTATCCCACAATTAACTGCATTGGATCAATGCAATTAATCGCGGAAGTTAGCTAAATACGATAGTCACCGAAAAAAATTGAAATTGTTACCAAGAAATTTGAATTGAAATAATTCACATAAAAAAAAAAACAAGTGTTCCACGGACGTGTATAATTTTAGTCATGTTGGGAATATTTTATTACCAATCAATATTATGAAGAATTTAAATGTGTACTATTTTTTGAGCCTGAAGGTGTGCATAAGAACATTAAGTCATGGATATTTGTCTGGTCTTCACCAAACTAACTGCATAATGTATTCTCATGTAAGATTTTATGAATATTTATCCCATATTTATTGAACGAAGTCAAGAATGCTGCATTGTGTGTTTAAATAATACGTCGTTTCATGCTCTGATATTACTGCGTTATATTGATATCCTGAAGCGTCTGCTGGAATTTGTGAAGAAAAGGCACGTTTCGCCAAAACATTCACAGATATCATATTTTAACTTACTCTGAGCTCGTTATAAGAGTGAGAGAGAGAGAAAGAAAGAGAGAATCAAATATTCCTAATAAAAAATCAGAAGTTTTCATGTTCTCAGTTATTGTTGACAGAACAATAGAAACTGCTTTGTATTCAAGTGCAGCTATTATAAACAAAACTGCATGATAATGTTTTGTAAATTTCTAATAATTTTTGTAATACAGTATATATATATATATATATATATATATATATATATATATGTTAAAAATACCAAGCAATTTTAACCTGGTTTTACTCCATTTCCCAAATAAGCAAATAGACAAACAAGTCAAGTTTGCGCCTGCAAGTGATGCAAGTCTAGCTGATCCTACAGGTAGTGCAAGACCAAGGCAACTCGTGGTAAAGGTGGCGTAGGCTCTGATCACTAATCTTAATATTTACCCTTAATGCCAAAACACATCTCCACGAAGGGGATGTATTTTGGCATTAAGGGTAAATATTAAGATTCGTGATCAGAGCTTATGCCACCTTTACCACGAGTTGCCTTGGTCTTACTGAGAACCATTACTGAGAACCACTACAGGGACGGGATAATGGCGCTGGAGAATAGCTGGAATAAATGTATTCGTCTTAAGAGAGATTATATTGAAAAATAAAAATAATTTTGAAATTATAAATTCGCTTATTCATTGTTAGGCCTAGAACGTTTCAGACCATTCCCTTAGAGCTTCGATGTCAGAAGAAAGATTAAACGTTTATGGCGCTGTTAAGTGACATCCAATACTTGGAAAACAACTGATTAATTTTTTATAGAAAAATAGAGGAAAAAAAATTAACTTTTTCCTCCAACTTAAACATATTTCTTTCTTTTTTCTTAAAATATTTATTTTGTTGTAATTTTAATTGTTTAAATATATTTCATGCCTCATGTCATTATAAAGAAAAAGGTACTGCAATGCTTTGAAATAAAATTTTAAACTTTTTATTAATATTAAAATATTAAAATATTAAAATATTAAAATATTAAATCATATTTTTTTGTTGTTGTTGTTATAGTGAAGCCCTAGTTCTCTTTGTAGCGTGTACATATATAAACAGTTTTTAGCCCCCCCTCCGTAAATTTTACCGCTAAGGAATCCCCAGCTGCCGTAATCCGCAACTTCTCAAGTTTAGTTTGTTTGCGCATAGTAAGCAAGGCACACGAACTCTAGGGTTCCGAAGGTTAATCCATATGGCGGTGGCGTGCATAAAATGTTTACAACAGGGATAGAACGGTAGCAGAATAATATCCGTGTGTTCGATGCGATCAAATTTTCTTCGATGCGTGGCGTAGCTCAATGGACCCGTATATAAGTATGAAAATATTTCATTTTGACTTCTCGCAGTTTATGTTTAGATGTTTTTCTGCGAGCAAACATTTTCGAACGTGAACAATTTCGAAAATGCGAGTCTCTCAGCAAGTTTAAAGATGAAAATTACGGTTGCTAGTTTTGAATAGAAATATGCGCGTTAGACATGCTATATGTTTTTTGAATAACGGCTTCATACATGTAAATAGGAGTGGCAAACCCGAGGTACCTGATGCTAGATCATACCTTACTTCATGTAATATACATCTGTTATATTATCTGTAGACTGGTCCCTCCCCCCCTCTTTTCTTTCCTTCTTTCTTTCTTTCTTCTTGCTCCTTCTTCCAATGCTATTAGAGTATTCGAGGGCTAGGGGTGAATCTTTCCTATGTTTAACTTAATTTATTTATTTATAAATTTATAATAAATATATTTATTTATTTATAACATTTTATAAATAGTTATTTATAATTTTATAAAAATTATTTATAATTTTATAAATAATATTTTATTTTATTTATAATATTTATTTATATACAAATTTATAATATTATTCAGTGTAAAATTGATTATTGTATTATTAAATTCATTTTAATGATGTTCAGGTTAAAAAATATTTATGCATTGTAACTCATCATCGAAGTTAGCTGAACACGGGAAATAACAGAAGGATGTCAACTTGTCAGCAAAACGCCGCACCCCTAATTTTACTTTAGAAACAAGTCATTAAAAAGTTTTGCATATGCCTCCCACACGAAAAATATTTAAACATATTCAGGCGAGGTGATAGTTGTTTCCAAGACATTTTTCGAGTTTTTTTTTGGTAATTTCTTAAGTGGTCCATTTTTACATTAATAGTATTGAGTGCGTTATAAGGTATTTTCTAATATTCGTGTTTACTGAACAAAAATGTGAAGCTTTTAGCAATGTAAGTGTTGTGTCACAGTTTTGCAAATTATAGGTTATGTTATATTGTGAGGTATAAAGGTAATGATTATTATTTACAAAAATTGCTTTCACATGTGTATACACGCTTATTTCTGCTTGTTTCAGAATAGACATGGCAGATACGTCAAAGAAGAAATGTAGGCAGTATAGCATTGAATACCTAAAATATGGATGCAGACCAGCACCACCAAACCATCAGCTGCCAATGTGACTGTTATGTGAAAGGGTCTTCTCTAATGACACCATGAAGCCTCCCAGAATAATTTGAACATTTGAAGAAGGTACATCCTGACAAGGTAAATAACAATTCAACTTTATTTCAATCTCTCCGAGAAAAATTTCAAAAGCGACCAACAGTTTCAAACATGTTTTGCAACGTTTCGCAACAAAACACCGATGATTTGTGTGCGTCGTACAACGTTCATTGTTGAATCGCAAAGTCTGGAAAACCACATGCTATTGGTGAGGAACTCTTCCTGCTAGCTGTTAGTGTGATTCTGAGTACTGTTTTTCAGAAGTCACCATTTGACATATTAAGACGATTCCTCTCAGCAATCAATCTGTGCAAAGTCGAGTAGATGAAATGGATGCTAATGTTGAAGAAACATCATGCTGCATATTAAGGACAACAGAATTTGCATTACAACTGGACAAGTCAACTTTACCAGGCAATGAATCCTAGCTTCTAGCTTACGTGCGCTTGGTAAATGAAGAAAGTTTGTTTCAAGAGTTGTTATTTGCAAAGCTACTAGATACATACACTAAAGGGAAGTCAATATTTGCTGTTGTTGAGTAGTTCTTCAAAGATAAGGAAATTCCACTTACTAACATACTTTCTTGTGAAAGTGATGGAGCACCATCAATGACAGGTCGCTACAGTGGGTTTGTCGCCTACTTAATAAAATCAATACAATATATATTTACCATTCACTGTGTCATTCATCACCAACATCTGGTTGCAAAACACCTCAGCGATCGCTTGCACAACTCACTACACCCTGTCATTAATGCAGTGAATAACATTAAAGCCCGTGCTCTCAATGATAGATTTGTTCGAGAACTCTGTGAAGAAAATGATGAACATTTGAAACGCTGGCTCTCCATACTTAAGTTCGTTGGCTATCAAGAGGCAACTGTTTGAGACGTTTTCATGATCTTTGTGATACTTGAAGAGTTTTTTTGAAGACAAAAAGACTTTGCTCAGTGATGAACTCAAAGCCATCAGGCACGATGTTGCTTATTTATCAGATATAATTGCAAAATTTAAGGAAATTAATTTGCACCTGCAAAGCAATGATATCAATCTAATCAAGGCCAAAGCTTCTATCTTAATATTTATTTCAAAGTTAAATCTGTTGAAGCAAAACCAGGACCGTCATGAGCTCTACATATTACCCAGCCTGTCCGAGTTAGAAGAAAAGCGTAGGATGCAAACTGATGATCTGCAAGCTTACTGTGACTATTTGAATATGCTGCATGAAGATATGACTGAGCGATTAAAAGATCTACTTTCGTTGGAAGTTCCAGATGGGGTAATAAATCCATTTTCCAATACTGATGTAGTGGGAGCCACGGGGAAAAAACTAATTGAGCTACAAAATGACTTTCAGCTGAAGTCGAAATTTAAGAAATCTTAGCAAGAGTTTTGGTTGCAGAAAGAGATCTCGGTTCGCTGTCCTTCACTGTAGGGAGTGGTTAAGAAGCTCCTCGTTGCATTTCCAACATCATATTTGGTGGAAAGTGGTTTTAGTGTGGTCATGCAGCTTCTTTCGAACAAAGAAATAGACAATAAACTCCAGATAACTCAATGTGGAGATTTAAGACTCCCGCTGAGTGATATTAAAATCACGCTACCGGCCAGGTCGTATATATACGTCCACATTTCCATGGATGCGAAGTGCATATTAAAATTGTAATACCATTGATATTACATTGAAATTTATGATGGATACGAAGCTTTTGAGGGTGCGTATTTGATCTTTAATGGCCGGTGAGATGGTTAAACCAGAGAGGAAAACTGGCATCACTCCGTGAAGCGCATCCATCACCTTAAGGAATTTCCGAACCTTCAAGACAATAGATGCTATTATATAGCATTATAATAGAATGTTTTAATAGATTTTAATGTCAAGTTGCTACTAAAGTTAAATGTTTTTTTTTTTTTTTTGGATTTAAAACAAATGTAAATTGTAAATTAGTAATTTGTTTTAAAAATGTTATTACCGTACCTTGTTAGTTGTGTGAATCGCTTTGCTGAATGTAGGGTAGGATCAGGTAAGGAAAGGGCACTTACGATGAGCTTATGGTAACTCATCGTACACATAAATTACGATGGGTTACCATAAACTCATCGTAATTGATGAGTTTATGGTAAATAAACGCATTTACTTTATGCGTTTATTTAAACGCATAAAGGATGCGGTGACCCGAAAAGGTTCGGGAACCACTGCCTTAGGCAGATCATAGATAAATATAAAGGATTTAGACTCCCTCTGGTAATGTGTTTTCTAGACTCCTCTAAAGCTTTTAACCGTGTTCCGCAGGTTGGTAGCCAATTTGTGCAGGGTGAAAGAAGCCACAAGAACAGGTGTTGGATTAACTGATTGGCTTCAGGTTGAAAAAGGAGTTAAGCAAGGATGTTTACACTCCTCCTTTGTTTAGTATATTTACGGAAGATATCACGTTTGAAGCCCTGGATAAGCTGAAGACAGGATAGGTGGTAGACTGATCAGTAATCCGAGGTATACTGATGTTAACGTACTCCTCTCTAATGACAAAGAAGAAGTAGGACAAATTCTTGATTAAGGTAAAAAGATCAGTAACAACAGAGGACTTAAACTCAATCCTAAGCAAGACAAGGATTGTGGTTCTCAAAGGAAATACAAACAAGGAAGCTGTTGAGAAACAAGTGTACTTTTAAAGAGAAAGAATAGACGAAGTTAACAAGTTTGAGTACCTGGGATCCATTATTAATGTGAAGACTTGCGGTTCAGAAGATGTCAGAAGAAGATTAGAAATGACTAAAACAACGTGTCAGAGACTTGTCTAAACCATACGGCGTCTGTGGATGCCCAGTGAACATATTACATATGACACATGTAAGAGAAAGGCAAATATAATTTATTATTCATATAAATATCGCTCAACATTAAATTAATTATACATCTATTCCCATTTTTTGAACTCTAATAGTGTTTACTCATACTGGATAGCTGAGACGGAGACACGTGATATTATATGCATGTTATAGGACTCGTTGTTGAGAAATACGTGTTGTATTTCTGCCTGAAACTCATGACATATCCAGGGCAGTATATAGGTGTAATAAATTACATTTAGTTTTCCCTTACATGAGTGAAGCCGTTATTAAAAAAAAAATGCTATGAAAATTACTGCATATTCGTCTGATGTTGAAAGTCTTGCTGAGGAAGTACAGCAGCAAAAGGCAATATTTGTGGGCAGGTGCATTATCCTGACGAAAGATGAATTTTTTCTTCTGCAAACCGAGTTTTTTCTCACGAATTTTTTTTCGTTTAGTCTTGTTAAAAGATCGGAATAATATTTCCCGGTTATCGTTTCACCCTTTTCAAGATAATTAATAAACAAAATGTTTTTATATCCCAAAACAGGGATGCCATGACCTTTCCTGCTGATGAAACTTCTTTGGTGCTGAACAACCGGCTTCTGTCCACTGTTTTGACTGCTGTTTGGATTCTGGCGTGTAATGGTGAATCCAAGTTTCATCCATATTAACAAATCGACGCATAAAATCAGTTTTATTCTTGTTAAAACGGTCCAATCACTGTTCAGAGATTTTCATGCGAGTGCATTTTGTATTGCTGTTAGCACGTGCGGCAGCGATCTTGGGCAAATCTTTTTCAATTGCAATTCTTCATGCGAAATATATCCTACACGTTCTTTTAAAATGCCTATAGTCTCAGCAATTTCACGCACTTTGACTCGCCGCTCATCCAATACCATATCGTGCACTTGATCAATGATCAATGATACACTTTTTGGACGTTCTTCACGTTAATCATCTTCAAGCCTGGTGCGGACATGTTTAAACTCGGCTGCTCATTTTTAAATTGTCGAAAACGGAAGAGCAGAGTGCCCATAAACTTGTATGAACTTTGACTGAATTTCCCTTGGCATTAGACCATCTTTTACAAAGAATTTTATAACCGCACGATACACAATTTTATTCATTTCTAACGACACAGGCAACACTTTTGCTTCAGACATCTGTATAAAACAAACTACTTGGAATGACTTGCAATTTCAAATGGATGCTTATGACAGATGTACCAACTTAGAGAAAAAAATGTCTGCGATAGTGTTGCCATCTATGGTCGAAGCCGAGAACTTGTCAAAAGACACTCGAATTTGGTACATTGTGAGTGAGGAAATAAGAGATCTAGGAATGGTGGTGGAGAGGATTAATGGATGTTTAGTGGTCAATTAAAGCTATTAATTGCTATTTCATCAAGAATTTCCGGTTAGGAACTACAAAAATTATTACGGATACAGAAACTCGTGAGCAAAGGGGAGGTTATGTCATGTCAGCTTAGTGTTTTTGCCTCAGCCAGCATAATATAGCTTCCATGACGGGTTCTCCCCTCTCTCCATCAACTTCTTTCTTTATTGAGACCTTTGAAGAAATTGATCTACAAAAAAGACTATTTTAACATATTACGCTATTTTTAATGCTTCTGTTAATTCGTCTCAGTCATTGAGACATTCGGGGATAACTAACGAATGTAACAAATAAATACAAGCACAAAGGCAACACAATACTGAATGAAACACGTGCCTATGATTTTAGAGTCATATATAGGTGATGCATCGTCTATTTGCATTTGAAGGAAGCCCAGATTGTATATTGACATCTCTGAGGATTAATTCTTCCCATATATAGAAACAGATATAGTTTCTTGCAACTATATCTGTTTAAATTTTGTTAATATCTGAAGGGTGCTGCAATCATCCCTTCAGAAGGATTTCGGAAATGCCATACCATCCCCTCAATCTAGCGGGCATCAGAAAAAAAAATAGCGAGGTTATCAAAAAATAGCAACTCTGCACATCTTTTTAAGCCCCACTAGAAACTTGCTACCCTTATGCATTCTACCAAACATACATTCTACCTCTCTGCTTGGAGGATATAAAGTACCCTATTTCTGCAAGTTGGCATACTATCAGTACCGTTGACAGGGTGTAGCATAGAGGCAGCTTGCATCAAGGTGCAGCTTAGTAAGGACGCTGGTTCTGCCATATTGCAGTAAGCGCCATATTATGGCAACAAAATATTTTGCAACATCTGATGTAGCTGCAGTAAATTTATTTGAAGAATTAAAAATTTTGTCAAAAAGAATACAAGAGAAAAGTGATCCTCACCAAATTTTATCATATATGCATATAACTCAAATCTTGTAGAAATTTATCGCAACCTAACCACCAATCTAAGGATATTGTTAAATTCCTGTTAGCGTAGTAAGTGCAAAAAGAAGTTTTTCCAAGCTTAATCTGATTAAAAATTATTTGTGAACAGAATGAAAACGAAAAACACAAGAAAGATTGCTTGCTTTAGTAACTATATCGATAGAGGAGGACGTAGCTTATAATTTCAATTTAGAGTAGTAGTAGTGTGGCCACTATGAACCAGATCAAGATCAAGATAAGATAAGGAATCGTGGCATGATTGGTTGTTCAGAAGATGTCATCTCTGTGTATGTGACGTGTGACGTCATGGGTTTGGAATGCTTGGAATTTTTCTGGGGACCATTTCATAAGGACTCGTGTCATGATTGGTGGAACAGTATGAATGAAATAGGAGTAGGGAAATGAGGAAGCGATGTCTTTGTGTGTTGTTATCAGATGTAGATAAGTCACATAATTTGTTAGTTGTAAATAAGTTAAATAAGTGACGTTATTGTTTTAAATGGAAAAGGAAGATATATTAGCGGATAAGGATTCATGCAGTGATTGGTGGGACGCTATGAATAAAATAGGGGTAGGGTGAATGGGGGAAGCGACATCAGTGTTGTGGTTGTGTGTTGTTATCAGATAAGTGACGTCGTTTGTTAGTTGTGAATAAGTGATGTTACTATTTTGAATAGAAAAGGAAGATATATTAGTGTAAAAGGATTCATGGTGATTGGTGGGACACTTTTATCCAATCAGGAGTAGGGTGAATGGGGGAAGTGAGGCCCTTGTCGTGGATGTGTGTGTGATGATATGTAGACAAGTAAATGGTTTGCATAAGTCATTGTGGGTGATGGATAGTGATAAGCTAGAGTTTGGAATGTTTGGAATGTCGCTCAGGGATCCCAAATCTGTGAGGGACATCACTTGGTGTGTTTGGCTCATGTAAAGCATTGTGGGAAATATTTAGAGATAAGGAATAGTGATGTTATTTGTTTGGAAATTTCTGGGGAACATATGTCTGTGACATCACATGGTGTTTTGGTTTGCCTATGGAAGTGAAGTGATGTTTTTGAGCTAAGATATCTTAGAATTTCCCAGGCTGACAAACATTCATCATTGTCTATAGATGGCAGTACTAATTTTTCAATATAATTTGGGGTATTTCTTTCCTGTTAAAACTATGGGAATTCTTAAAGTAGAATTCTTGGAATTCTATGAGATGGCAACACAGTTATGAAAGAAAAAATATATATTCAGTATTAGAATTGCACTTAACCAAACATATGAGTGGCGGTTATTGTAATTACCAATATCATTTGTTATGTTTAAGTTTAAAAAATAAAAGATTAAATTATATTTTTTTGAGAATGGGACACCTTGGAACTATCGAGGTTTTCTGAATATTCGAAATTGGTGATTTTAAACATATATTCACAGCACAAAACACACAAACACAAGATCTGAAATGCATTTGACTCATTTTTTATTATAGGTTACTGGGGCATTTCGTTTTTCCTTCACTCATTGCTATGTTTTTTTTCACACAGTTCTGGAGCTTCTTTGCTTATCGACATCCTGTAAGAAAATAAACTCAGTGCTTGCCTTTCTGTTAATTTCACAATATATTTCGACATTTTTAATTAAATTTGATATTACCACTCGTAATTTTTTTTCCCACTCTAACTGGTTGGTTGTATTTTGTCTATTATTCTTTAAAATTCATTTCCTACATATTCTAACCAGAATAACTGAGAAAATAAATAAATAAATAAATAAATAAAATGATTGTGAATTATTTTCCTGCACTGTAGATTTTCGAATAGTTTTCTTGAAGATGACTCATTCATTTCTGGTCTTAGTTTTCGGTCCTCTTCTCAGACTATGGAACTTTAGTTTAGTCATTTTGTATACAACTAATCACATCCTGTATTAGATGACTTGCAGTATTGTTCAAAAGGTATAATTTCCCATGGTTCCCCCCCCCCACTTCTGGAGCTTCTCTGATTACCGACATCCTGGAAGAAAAGTAATCTCAGCGCTTGCCTTTCTGTTAATCTCATTTATTTCCGATTTTAGTTTTCGGACCTCTATTAGACTATGGAACTTTAGTTTAGTCTGTTTATATTAATTACATCCTGTAATCTGTGAGTTGCAGTATTGTTCAAAAGGTATAATTTTCCCATGGTTGGTTGTTTCCCAAACGCTTACATGTGACTAAGTGATTAGCATTCACATGATTGTGATGACACATATCCTAAACTTATTCATTCCTGATTAAGGATTTTATACACTTATTGTTTTCAAGTAGATGGCTTGTTTGTTTGTGTACATTTTGTTTAGCTAGGAAACTGGAATTTGATCTCATGTGAACAATGAGTTCTTTGGTTATAGGAAGTCACGTGTTCTCGTTATAAGTTTTCCATTGGTTCTGATTTTTTTATAAATAGACAGTAACGGGTTTGGAGATTCCTGTTGTTGTCTTTTCAAGTATTTTTAATATCTATATGCTGTCAGGAGTTCATAGTTCCTAGATGAGTTATTCTGTAGAAAATGTAAGTTAATATTTTTAACATGTCAATGTCATTTGCAAAATTTTAACATTAGTTGAGTTTTTTTTAGTGACAACATTAGCGAATTTTGTCTAAGTTATGAATATAAGGTAGTTTTGCAATGGAAAATTAAAAATCATGTTCATGAAAATATTTCAAACTGTTTTTGTTAAGTGAAATGTTTGAAGTCAATTTTTTTTGGTTGTTAGTGATTGAGGAAAGATATTGAGGGTGGATGTTTAGTAAAATTGTATTAGCAAAATCATCGATATTGCAAAAACACTAACACTTTATGATGAATACCATTAATTTATTTATTTATTTATAAAAGAGAATTCTGAATCTAGAAATTAATTTTTATTTTTATTTTTAATAGCAATCATCCATTATTTGGTTTGTTAGTGGCAGCATTATGCATAATCATGCACCAGTTATTGTCGAAGTTGATTTGACAGATTCATGTGTAAGTGAAAATGAACAACAACACACAGGTTATGACCTTAATCCACCTGTTTCTCTTGCTGGTGTGACTGGTAGCTCTTGTGACCCCCCACAATTTTTACATTCTGAATGTTAAACTAAAAGCTCTTCTACTACTACTGACCCCTCACTCTACAGGGATTTTTATACTGTTTCGGTGGGCCGATCACATAATTCTATCAAATATCAAACTCGTCAATTGGAGTACCGAATTAGATTTCATGCTTGAACATCTCCCACCAGAGTCGTTTTTTGGAATCTTTTGAGATATGCTTAATGAGATCATTCAGTGGTTATCGAGTTTGGAACTTTTTCTCACGTTCGGTTGGGCATTAGTGCATCCAGTTTAGAAAGCAATGTTAACTTACCATTCATGTTGCTTTCTGAATCAACTATCCAAATGCATAGTTGATGCATTTTATGCTGTCACCCAATCGAAACGTGAGTTTCTCTTGGCAAATGATCTTGCTATCGGTGTCATACTTATTAATATCAATAACAATGGTGGTGGAATATCAATAACAATGGTGGTGGAAGAACCAATGTGAAAAGAACGCTGCTTAGTCTGGATGAATTTTTAAAAATGAAAAGAGCTATTGTGGAAATTAACAACAAAGACAATCTTTGCATGGTACGAGCACTTATTCTGGTGTTTCTGCACATACTCATGATGCCAAACATAAGACGAGTGTGGTTAGATGATTAAAAGATACAAACAAAGAGGGCTTTAACTCTCCACAAAATTGCAGGGGTTCCACTCACTTCTTGCAGTGTTCCAGAAGGAGATCTATTTCAAAAGCATTTGACTCCGAAATACCAAATCGTAATTTTTTCTGCAGATAGTGATTTTTCTGTGGTGTTTTGGGGACAAATGCATGTAAATGTAAACAGATCTGTCTTTTATATTGCTCATCTCATTATGATTTCATGCATAGTTTGCCACCTCTGTTTGGGAATAACTATTATTGCCCCAGTTGCTTTCGATCATTCAGAGATTCTAGCAGATTGCAAATGCATAAATGTATAACTATATGCATCTGTTGTCACACAAACGCCAGTCATAGTGTGCAGTGCCTTCTTTTGCATGAGTCATAAAATGGATTTTTCTACGGCAACGAATGTCTAAATTTGCACATACAAAATAATATTTATCCAAAATTCCGTCATTGCAGATAGTGTTTGGCTAGTTTCTCTACAGATAAAAGCTACGTCTGTCCACCTGAATATTTCTGACCCCACTGCAAGTTAGTTCAACCAAAACAGATGTGTTTTGTCCAAAAATCGGAGGTCTCAAATAAGCAGGTTTCTATGATTTTTTTTGATACAGAAACTATTGCTAAAATCATCATCATGTTCCAGTATTATGTATAGCTGATTATGATAGTCACGAATGCGCATTCTGGGGTGAAAACTGCTTGGGTCAGTTCGTAGACAAGTTGTTTTCTCTCAAGAATATCATGAAACGGGGACAAGATGACAGGATCCTTTGGACTGTTAAACCAAAATACAAAAATGTCCGTACAATTGCACACAATTTTCGTGGTAGTGATGGGTATTTTATTTTGGAATATCGTTTTGCAAAAAATGTCCAAACCCGTGTAGTGTTTGATGGATCGAAGATACTTGCTATCTGTTATGACCCATTAAACTCATATTTCATGACATTTTTTCATACATTAGTGTGGCTCTGAGGAAACTCCCACCCATGTTCGATCTCCCAGAAGTTCGTAAGGGTTTCTTTCCTCATAAGTTTCACACATCCGATTCTCTGGATTATGATGGAGTCATCCCCGAAAAATCATATTTCCAGCCGGAATTTGTGAACAAAGAAACTCATACAGAATTTGAGACATGTTACAAACATCGGCTAGACAGTGAATACTGTCTGAAAGCGAAATTATTAGCTTATAAGAAAGATGGCGTGTGTGTTTTGTGTGACAGTTGCAATACTTTTTGCACTCCCTTCATACAGCTCACCCAGATTGATCACTTTCTCCATGACATTACAATTGCAGGAGTATGTTTGAGGGTATTTCTCCAGAACTTTTTAAAACCTAACGCTCTGGCCTTACTGCCTGCTTGGGGTTACATGGGCAAACGTGCAAAGTCAAAAGGCTTTGGCTTGGCTCAAATGGCAAGAACAACAGAACATCATAACCATACAACATGCACATTCTGTTGGGGTGGGGTGGGGGGAGTCTACATCGGACCTTATTTTGTTAATGGGAAATGTGGAAGCTTTTTATATGAATTCTATGTCCGCTTCCACCATGGATGTCAGGAAAGTTATAGACCAAATACTTACCAACCATACAGAAACACAAACATGATCACCCTTTTTGAGCAAACGAAGGATCTCGAAAACTATTTTCATAGTAAGAATTCGATCTGATCTCATTTGGGAATGCGAATTTAATACAGAAATTTCTGAAAACACAGCTATGAAAAACTTTATCGCTGCTCTTAAAATTCCAGATCCCATTTTACCGTGTAGTGCTCTGCATGATGGCAGAACTGACTGCTACAAAATTGATCACAAAATTTAGTTAGAAGGGGAAGTTATTCGCTATTTGATCTTTAATAGCCTTTATCCATGGGTAATGAAATACCAGGTATTTCCTATGGGGCATCCCAAAGTTATTCTCTATAATTTCGACTATTCTCCAGGAGGGGTATACTTTGGTATTTGCCATGCAAAAGTGGAAGCACCTGCCGAACCCTTTTTACCGGTTTTGCCCATCACAGTGAACAAAAAATGAAACTTCCTCCCTGTGTGGGATGTGTGCTTATGAAATAGCTCCATTATTCTCTCATATGGACCGATCTTTTACATGCTTTTGGTGCATTCCAGAATTAGATTAAGCACGTGCTCACGATTATAAAGTTATAGAATTTTACAAGGTGTGGCATTTTTCTAAAAAATTTGAAGGTGAAGAAAACCTCCTTGCTCACTACATTGATACCTTTCCGAAGTTGAAACAGGAAGAATCCGGTGGCCTGAAGGTAAAAACCGATTGGCTTATTTGGATGAGTTTTTGCTAAGGGAAGATATTATGCTAAATAGTGAACACATTAGTAAAAACCATGGTAAATGTTTTGCTTGCTAAGTTTTGTTTGAATTCTCTATGGAAAAGGTTTGGCATGAGAATGTTAAGAACACAGACCCAGGAGATTTCCTCTTATGAAAACCTCGTATACAACTTTTTTTAGATAACAGTAAAGTTATCCAAGATGCCAAGGTAGTTTCAGAAGAGCAAATGATGGTTGCCTACTTTCCTACACTGAGCCTAAAAATAGGAAAGGAAATGCTGTCATGTCCTCATTTATAGCTGCCTACGGTAGGATAAAGTTATATGAGGTCATGGAATCCACGCAAAGACAGCTTTTATACACAGATACTGATTCTGTCATTTTCAGTGAAAAACCAGGCAAATACTCACCGCCTACTGTGAGCATTCTCCCGGAGTGAATACTCACAGTGTGAGTATTTGCACAGTGAGTATTCATTGAGGAGCTAGGTGACAAACTCGATGGTGACTTTATAGTTGAATTTGTTACCACAGGTCCCAAATCTTATTCTTACAGAACGCAGGGGGCTAAGATTGTGACCAAATGCAAAGCCATTACTTTAAATTCTCAAGCAGCCACTGCTATTAATCTGGAATCTATGATAGCAGCAGTAAGGGGTGAGCCACAAAACATCCAAATTTCTATACCATTTTCTGTCCATAGAGAAAAATGGAGCTGTCAACTCAAAACGACCTCCGTAACAAAAAGATTTGGATACACTTTTGCGAAGCGCATAATGTCAACAGACAAATACACTTTTCCCTGTGGGTATTTTAAATGATAATTCCTTACACTCACATACCCCATAAGCAAAAGATGCCATCTATGGGACAGAAAACTAAACAACATTCTACCTGGTAAGTAAAAATCCATGATTGTTTCCCAACACGATAATTTGCAGTGTCACCCTTCTCGTGTGCAATTTTGACATCAATGTTACTGTTATTATTATTCCACAATAGCTCTTTTTTTTTCTTAGAATTTAAAAAGAAAAAAATTCATCTTGAAATGATTATATGGTGATTGTGATAAAAATCTCCCCTTCAAAAATCTTGAAGGGGAGATTTTTTTATATTAAAAACAAATATGTATCTGTTTTTGCATGATCTCTGATTATATAAAAATAATCACAGTCATATTATGTTATCATTTTCGCTATGTTCATACATCCATTTACATGCATTATTTTGGGAGCTACTCAGTCAGGAAAAACCACCTTCGTGTTGTCTCTCATAGAACATTGTAATCAACTAATCAAACCACTACTGGATCGTTTACTGTTATAGTGAAAATTCTGGTGAACCAAATCGATGATTTGGTTCACCAGGCTAAGGACAGCACGGAAATAGCTGATGTTTTCATAAAAAGATATGATGTTTTCATCACCGTAACCTCAGCGTCATTCTACTGACACAAAATTTATTCTGTAAAGGAACACATTTTCGGACAATTTCTCTCAATATGTTATTGCATTTAAAAATCCCCGAGACTCTTTAAATTTTCTCATTTAGCTTCCCACGTATTTCCAGGACAAACGAACGTGTTAGTTCAGATGTATAAAGATGCGACATGGGAACCACACTCATATTTAATTTTAGGTTTTTGACAGGTAACACCTGATATTTTAAGCTTACGGTGGCGATCTTGCCAGGAGAAGATGCAGTGTTTATCCCTGAATGGCTGATAGACTCAAACACTCTGAATATCTCATTAAGTACTTATCTCACTCCTCTCCCAAACAAGCAAATGATGCACCTCCAGCCAAATCACCACACTCTGTGAAATCTGCAAAAATGTTTTATGTGGAAATATTCCACTAAAAAACAACCAGAAGTCGCGCCTACGAAGGATAAAAAATTATAAGAGCACTAAGTAACAAATCGCTTCCCTTCATTACTAGAAGAAAACTGATTTTACAGCACGGGGGGGAGGGCACTGTTCCCATTATTAGGCAGTATCATTATTCCTTTATTGAGTTCACTTATTAGAAAATGATGAATATGTTTAAAAAATTTGCGCTCTTCCAATCACCAGAGGAGCGTGAACTGTACACACTCGATGACGAAATGAGTGCCATTTTAAAAATGAGAACTAATCCAGATGAAAAAGTAAAAGCATATTTATGTACTTTACAGAAGTATTATTTAGGTTTGAATAACCAATTGGCTCACACAGAAGGTGAGCAACAGGAACATAGACTGTCACATCCAGAACCTACACTGAAAAAACCGAATACCCAGAACCATTCCCGCAAACCATCAACGTCAGCCAATCCCAGTGAGGAAAATGCTTCCAGTTTACTCCCTGCCCGCAGGAGAGCTCGAAGAACCAATACCAATTTCGTGTTTTTATCGTCCCAAAAGCTACGTGGGAATAAGAAACGGGTGTAGAAAAAATGGAGTGAAAAAAAATTTTTTTTAATTATTTTTTTATTTTCAGTAAATGATCTGTTACAGAATAAGTGACTACAATATCATTTAACCACAAATCATTAGAATAACATTTGCTAATAATATTTTGCATAGAAAGACCGCGACATCCCAATATTAAAAAATATACACAATGCAAACCACACATGACAGAATCATTAGCTTGTACAGATACACTATTATAATGCCATATATTAGTGTTGATATTCAGAAAGTTAACAATATCGCTTTCGGGTGGGCTACCGAAGCTATCGAAAAATCACCCTGTTTGTCTTTGATATACAGGGTGTCCCGAAATTCTCGCAAGATTTAAATTTAGCGCCATTTGTGCGGTAAAGTGTTGCCAACGAGAAAAAAAAGACAGCGTCACAGCTGACAGTTCAGGGTTAATAAAAATGACCACACACAGCGAGGAGAGTTCGTTGAATGGATTATGGAACAACAACAAGTGGATGCTTATTTTTCGAACAAAATCATCTTCAGCGATGAGGCTCATTTTCATCTTGATGGCTTCGTTAATCTTGATTTTCTAAACCCCAAATTGTCGCATTTGGGGTTCAGAAAATCCACGAGTGATTGTTGAGAAACAAATGTATCCAAAATGTGTCACTGTTTGGTGCGGATTTGGGGCTGAAGGCATCATCGGTCCATTCTTCTTCGAAAATGCGGCTGGCAAGGCAATAACATCATCCACGGAGATGCAATCGCACGGAAGGCCCGCCAATATGGTAAATTGAAATTGAAGTTGTCTAGACAATTAAATCGTCTAGCGTTCCTGAAACGCTGCCGGGATAATAAAGTAATCCCGAACTGTGTAAAATTTAAGCACCGGTTTGTGTCACAAAAAGCTTTCCGAATATATAACCGCGCTAGCTACGCGTTGCTACGCGAACAAATCACCGCCACGCCGTCGCTCTTAGCGGACGTTAACGAAGCTATTCGTGCCGTCGAAGATGAGCTTTCGTGCACTTTGAACAACGAAGTTTGGGCGATTTTACATGACGTTTCATGTACCGCTGCCGAAAAAGAATTTAAAAAAATACGAGGCCGACAGATGAAAAAGTTCGAGAAATTAAAAAAGAACTCGACCGTCCTTCCTAAACCTGCTACCAACACGGTAATCAACCTTTCTTCAGTCACCCTGAAGCCTGAAGCACTCAACGCGCTGTCACGCGGACACAACTTCGCTATTGCTCCCAATACCTAGTGAGGATATTATGATCCAGATCGAACGCGGAATCCGCCACCTTCCACATCAAGTCGCCAACAGTGTAAGACTGGATGTAGCTTGTGTCCTTTCCAAAGCAAGACCACCAAAAACCAACATATCAAACAAGGAATATAAAGCTCTACAGGAAATGAAGAATAATAAAGAATTAGTTATCACCAAAGCGGATAAGGGAAATGCAACTGTAGTACTTAACCAAAAGGACCACACAGGTAAGCTGAATGCTCTTCTATTAGATCGGGCCACTTACCTCCCTATCAATTACAATCCCGCCAACTCTCAAATTAGAAAACTTCACAGGCTCCTTAAGAGAGTCACTTCTTGGCCTGTAGAAGTTACCAACAGATTAAAGCCGTTTAACTCTATACCCCCCCCCCCCCGTATTTACGGACTCCCAAAAATACACAAAGAAAATGTGCCATTACGTCCCATAGTGGATGGCATTGATTCCCCCACATACAAATTAGCTAAACATTTGGCCAAAGAGCTCACGCACTACTGGCAACACACCATCACACATAAAAAACTCAGCCCATTTCAAAGCCAGCATAGAAAACCTTACACTCCAACATACTGACATAATGGTCAGCTTTGATGTCTCCTCTTTATTTACAAATGTCCCAATCAAGGAAACTTTAGAGCTAATTCAAGCTAAATTTTCTCCCGATATCTCAGCCTTATTTCAGTTCACAATGAACTCAGGCTATTTCCTTTGGCAGGGAAAATTCTACAAACAAATAGAGGGGACAGCCATGGGTTCACCACTCTCCCCAGCCCACCCTTGGCCAATTTCTTTATGGAGACCTTTGAAGAAAAAGCCTTAGCCTCTGCCCCACAAAAACCAACCATATGGCTTCGCTACGTTGATGATGTGTTCGTTATTTGGCCACATGGCTCTGAAACACTTCTCTCCTTCTTAACACACTTAAACAACCAACACCCCAGGATCAAATTCATTCTGGAAAAAGAGGAAAACAACAGCCTCCCTTTCCTAGACACACTGGTCACCTGCCAGCCTAATAGATCCTTGGTTTTCTCAGTTTACAGAAAACCCACCCATACAGGCAGATACATTCACCAACAATCCCCCCCCCCCACAACAATATGGAGTGGTAAAAACATTATACAACAGGGCTAAACTAATCTGTTCAAACGACTTGGCTCTAAACACTGAACTAAATCACATCCTCAACACTTTCTCAGCCAATGGCTACCCCCCCCCCAAAAAAAATCCAAAAAATATTAGAACCTACAAACCACAGATCCCCTCCCCACTCCACAACAAGGATTACTCTAAATCCATCAGCATTCCCTACATCCGAGGCACCTCAGAAAAGATTATCAAAATCTTAAAAAAACATGACCTGACCTCCTCTTACAAACCTTACAGAAAATTGGCATCCCTTATCTGCTCCACTAAAGACCAACCACTTCCCCTAGACCTACCTGGTGTTTACCAGGTCCCTTGCAGTTGTAAACTGTCTTACTTTGGCCAAACAGGCAGGACAGCAAATATCACAATTTCGGAACACAAGGACTACATCCGTTTTCACAAATACAGTTATTCTGCACTTGCGGACCATGCTCTGGATACACGCCACAGAATACGGTGGAAGAAAGCTACAGTGATACACCGTAGCAAATACAAATTTGAAAGACTCTTTATGGAATCAGCCTCAGCCCTAAGAAATTCTCCAAACCTCAACAAATTTGGTTGAATGCGACTGCCCCAAATTTGGGAGGCCTACATCAGCAGACCTTCAGCCCAACAGCCAAGAACACCTACTTATCCCGCTAGAGGGCACCATCTGGACTGTTAGGAGAACAATAGCTTCATCTCTTCATTCCCAGTTTCTGTGTTGTAGTGCCTACGTGCACGTAACTTTTTTTGTAAGTTCCTTTAGAAGATGGCAACGTGACGTTGCCGAAATATAGGAAAATATTTATTAAAGTTTAATTTAATTTATATCCTTAACTACGTTGTTCAATTCTTTAAGTGTTTTAATAATGCATAACCAACGTTTAAGCCTGTCTACGAGAATCAAGGCAATAACAGCTAATGGTGCTCGCTATCGCGACATGAGAATCCAGTTTTCTGTGCCTAAATTGTAAGATATGGATGTGGACGACATGTGGTTTCAACAACTCGGTGCCACATGCCATATAGCCCGAGAAACAATTCAATTACTGCATGAGTCATTTCCTGGTCGTGTAATTTCCCGTTTTGGTGATCAGAATTGGCCACCCAGATCAATGGTTTAGCTTAACTAAACCATTCATCTGGGTTTAGTTAAGCTTAAGGGCGTTCCAACGGCGTTTATCTTAACTAAAAGGTTCAACGGCGTTAAGTGTGACTTAACGCCGTTGGACTTTTCTCTTTGGGGTTTTTTGAAGTCTTAAGTTTATGCCAACAAGCCCATGACCACTCATGCCTTGAAGGAGGAAATTGAGCGCTGTATCAACGAAATTCAGCCACATTTATGCAAAACGGTCATGGAAAATTTCGACAAAAGAGTGCGTATGTGCCAGCAAAGCCGTGGAGGCCATTTACCCGATATGCTATTCTATGCATAACCCTATACTGTATACTTTATGAATCAATAAGAAATAACAATTTTTAATTAAAAACCTGTGTTTTCTATCAAATTTACTTCTTGCATGAATTTTGGGACACCCTGTAGATAGCTTGCAAATGTTGTCCTAGCAACTAAGTCGGATCTTTGTTCACGACGAACATTGATTGTTGTTGTCTGATCGGATGTTGTGGCAATTCATCACGAGCACAAACTCCTAATCCCACTTTTCTTGTGGTGGGTTCTAACTCTATTATGCTTACTAATTGTTCAGTCTTCATAGTCCATTAACACAGAACGATCCTTTGTTATGGATAACGTACACTGAAATTCTGTATAAAGAACCACTGTAATGTTTTCAGGAAGAGGTTGAGCAAATTTAACTTCGAGTCGCACGCTTCCTCTTCTTAACAGACTAACATGTGGGGCAACGGTATTTTGATCTGGCGATAAGTCAAATCCATAGAGAACGTTTCCCTTTACGTATTCCTCATAAGAAATGTCATTACCACAGTCTCTGTTCCATTTGCCTAGCGATGTGAACACTGTCATGTAACATCTGCTGTAATGCCTTTCTTTGAAGTTGGGAGTCAAAGGTTGTGAGGGATATTGAATACCGTCAGCAGTCACCACAAGAAAATTCAGATTGAAATGATGAAAATTAAATGGATTTCTGTTGAAAGTGTCATTAAATCCATCACTAGCAACCAGTCCAATAATTAATCTAGATGGTATTTCACCTAGATACAGATTGTCTCGTGTGGCATCTGACATACTCTTGGGAATCGAAAAATAAGACACTTGCACTCGATTGATGGAAAATACCATGTTTGACTTGTTTCACCTGTCTGTGTTAGACCAGACAGGTGAGCCAGTTGAATCTTTGGGTTTATTTTGACTTTGCGGACAAAACATGTAGCCTCTTCAATTTACACTTTATCTTCAGCATCAGTATTTGCATTCAGTGTAAACAAAATTCGGGAGGACTGCGAACCAAATGAACACGGACAGAAACGTTGTTGATCAAGTACTGGTCTTGATACATGATGTCAGCATGTATTCGCCCAAGCATCTCGACATTTTCGATTGGTTAATTCGAGCTTGTCGCCTACGCATCCCACATTCACTTTTGGTAAACATATCATTAACATTAGCCACATCATCTTTAACAAATAGTTCATTTGTCAGTTGACTGTTTTAAGCATCTCTGTCATAATTTAGTAGGTTCTCAATATAAGCCCTATAAGGATATCTGTCGGATGCCACATTTACTAGTTTATCTTGGAGAAAAAAGTCAATTTGACTGAACGGGGAATTAAAAAAATTGTTCACAACACCTATCGAAGATTCTTTTGGAAGAATCTTCGATAGGTGTTGTGAACAATTTTTACCATCATTATCAGTGATGTGCACACGAACGCGTAGGTATGATTTTCCCAAATCCAAGTATTCTTCAGATGTACCTGGTATGCAATATTCCACAGGACCTCCACTGTCAGTACTGGATATTGGTTGGTAGGTGACATAAGAACTTCTTTCCACACACAAGTTGACACAAGGATGGGAAAAAAGATCTAACTCTGACATCATATCCTCAGCAAAAATGTCATCTCTCTTGCACTCTTTAGTATTCGTTTCCTTCTTTCTTTTCCTTGACCTTTCTGAAGTAATCGGCTCCGAGCTTTTTCAGCAATAGTTTTCAAAGCTTCTTCTGATGTTCTGTTTATAAAGGCTCGATGTACAGGTACCCCCTTCCAATACATCTCCTAACATATGCTGACCGGCTTTTAAGGCTTTCTTCTTCTTCATTTTGCTATGCCTTATCCCGTGTTAGACATGGTCAGCGTTCCCATCTTTAATCTTCTTCTTCCAGATTCTCCGGTCCAGGGCATCTTTCTAACTCCATCCTTTCTCCCTAAGATCTTCTGCTACCTTATCCCTCCATCTGAGTTTGGGCCTGCCTCTTTTCCTCCTTCCCTCCACCTCCATATGCTCCACTCGTTTACCAATATACTCTACACTCCTTCTCTCTACATGACCGAACCACCTCAGCCTGCATTCTTGTACCTTCTTACCGATCGGTCCCACCTTGATCGTCCCTATTATGTAGTCATTCTTTATCCCGTCCTTTGTCACACCACTCATCCATCTCAACATCCGCATCTCCATCTTCCTCTCCTGTGCCTTTGTTATAGGCCACGTCTCAACGCCATTGATCATCGCCGGCCTCACCACCATCTTATACAGCTTTCCTTTCATCTTACAACTCATTCTATTGTCGCACAGGGCTCTGCTCATCTTCCTCCAGTTCATCCAGCCGCATGTTATTCGATGCTGAATTTCCTCATCCAGGTCACCATTCCTCTCGACGACCGACCCAATGTAGTTGAATTTCTTCCCTGAAGTTAACCTTTCACCCTAGAGTCGTATGATCAAATCCTCGTCACTCCCCGTTGACATATATACGATCTTTACCCAGTTAATTTTCATGTCTCTCTCTTAATACCTTTCTCCACTCTTCTAGGGTCTTTTCAAGCTTCTCTCTGGATGATTCGCAGAGAACAATATCATCGGCAAACATCATGCTCCCTGGCGCTCTTCTTGACGTCCTCCACTAGTACATCCATGACCAGATCAAAGAGATAGGGACTCAGAGCTGGTCCCTGATGGAGCCCTATGACAATGGGGAACCCCTCTGTCATGCCGACACTACACTTGACCTGAGTTTTTGATCCCTCATGCATCTCCTTCACCAACCTCACATACTTTTCCGATCCTCATACACGTCCATACCTCCTGTCTGGCCACTCTGTCGTATGCCTTTTCCAGGTCTATAAACTCCATATGTAGCTCCGCCTGCATCTCCCTATATTTCTCCATCAATCGCCTTAGCGCAAATATTGCATCCGTTGTTCCTCTTCCTGGCATAAATCCAAACTGCTCCTCATCAATTTTTGTTTCCTGCCGTATCCTTCCTTCAATTACTCTTTACGACCGAGAAATTGAGCTGCAGGTTTTAAAAGTGGACTTAGAAAGGAGAAGGCACTTCTGAAAATGCTACCTAATCCATACCCACGCTGTATTGGGGAGCCCGTAAACACTTGAGCCCCACCTGCCTGCATTGTGTAATATATGCGATAATCAGTCATCCTTCACTTGTCGGAAGTGTAATTTAACTATTCTCTTGCCGCCACGAAAGTGGAACAATTCTTTGCTGTCAGAACGAATTTCAATGCTAATTGACTGAAATGTTTATTTTCGTAACAGATAATAATAAGGGTGAGCATAAACGAAGGAACACTTGGTACTACACTGAACTACCCATAACAATGGTGCACATGTATCACCAACTATCTGTTCTTGGATTAAATCAGAATAAACAACATATGCGGCTACACCCCTCTTTATATCAACTGGATATTTTCCAGTGATTGTGCCTTTCAGTTTAACACCAATCTGATTAAAACCCAGTAGAAGACCCAACCCGGGGCCTCCTTTGGAAACAACAGGTTGTAATCATTTGGGACTGTCAGAGAAATGTTGTTCGGATTCATTTTTCCAGTAATCACCAAACTCACATCAAATACTACTTGCAGAAGTTCAGAGGGTGAATTGTAACTGCCATGAGGAATCTTGTACACTTTGTAAAATCCTTCTTTAGACTTTTCTAAAACATTATTTCCTGTGATATTGTTGTTGCTGTCGATAGTGTTGACTCCTCCTCCTCCAACTCCACGTATCATGTGAAACTCATCGTAACCGGAATCGATGTTATTAAATTCTCCCGGAAGATGAATTTCGGTAATAGCATCTTCCAATTCACCTTTAAGTCTGATCTCGTGTGGTAATTCCACTTGAAATTTCGTTTGCGTGTTAGTAGGAAACATTTTCATACTGGCATTACTGGGAAGGGCTAAGTAAAATATCTTCGCTACGAACCCAAGAATTATACGATGGGGGATAACCGAGCCACTTAACAAAATACTGAAGCTTTCCTTTCTGCTTGCGTTGATGAAGTACTTGTTCGATTAGATACACGTCTTCCAGAAGTTCATTGGGTATATCAGCTTTTTGCAGTTGAGTTTCATAGATAGTTCCCTCCACTATCTCTCCATCCCGTCCGCGAACTCTATATACTACAGGGTTTCTATTAATAACCTGAACAATAGTGAACAGTTCTCGTGTCCAGTTACCCCAAAACCATTTTCTAAATTTGTAGGTATCATCACTTAAAACTGCGCTATCACCTACGTGAAATTTTGGTCTGATAGTCTCCTCTTGGGTTTCTACAAATATTTCCAAACACGATCCTCGTTGTGTAGGTTAACTTCCGAAGGTGCCATACCTATAGTACGGTGTGTTGTTAGGTTATAAGTATGTGCAAGGGTCGACAAAACTTTCGTTTAACTTTTACGTTTTGTATACGTCATCCATTTGTAGATCTTTGTTTTCAATGTTCTGATAAATCTTTCTGCAATGGGTGCTTTCATTTCGCTCCTGGTCGTGTAGAAATGAATATTATGGTTCTTAAACAATGCACGAACTTCCTCGTTGCAAAATTCTTTTCCTTCATCAATGTTTATGTAACATGGCACTTCTTTAAAAATAGACTCGAAAGCATTAACAACATCGTCTGCTGATTTCCTCTTCAGTGTTCGAACCCACGCAAATCGGGAAAAGCAATCAATGCATACAAGAAGGAAACGCACATCCCCATTCTCTTTTGCATGGGATGACATATCTGCCAAATCACATTGAAAAGTGTGTAAAAGTGTCGGGACTTTGATTTGATTGCGTTTAAACTTTCTTCTAATGGGTTTATGTCTCACATAAGCAGGCTGTGTTGCTAACCAACTTTTCACGGTTTCATATGGCAAATTTGTAGGTTTCTGTAAAGCTTTGATACTTCCAAAACTAACTACTGTATTAGGATTATAGTAATCTGCTAACTTTTCCATTACTATCAATGGTTTTTTTTTTCTTTGCAGGTGAAAATCAAGAACCATCGCAAAAGTGCTAGATACTTGCTTTTATAGCAGTGCTGCTAATATTAGTGTATGTGGAAATGGCCATACTCATCTGGGAAGCAGTATCAAAATCGGCCAATCGCACATGTCTCATCAAAGAAATGTTACGACAAGAAAAACACCATTTGCATTGGTGATATCTGTAAATTCTTATTTCTGCATATTACATTGTAAGTAATATCTGTGAAATAAAATGTGTAAATTTAAATGAACAAACGGTGTCGTTGATGTGTTATGCATATTTAAGTAAGATCACTTTTGAAATCACAGTGAATTCACACACGATTTATTTATTTATTTATTGAACTTTAAGGTCTTAAATTTAGACAAATCAAAATATTCGGATGAGTTATGAATAAAATATGGATGAGGTATGAAAAAAATGTGTGTGTTTGAGGGACACCAGCATATAATTAAATTATTCAGAAAAGCCTATACGCTGCTGCCATCTAGACTCTACTCAACTCTAAGAATTCCCACAGTCTTTTAAAAGGAAAGAAATACCCCAACCTCTATTAGAAAATCAATACTGCCATCTATAGACATCCAAAGACAATACTTGACGACAATGATGGATGCTTGTCACCCTGGGAAAATTCCAAGGTATATTATCTCAAAAACATCGCCCACAATTCCATAGGCAAACCAAAACACCACGTGATATGTTCCGCAGAAATTCCCACACACATAACGTAACGATTCCTCATCTCTGAACATCAACCACAATGCTCTACGCGATACAAACACACCACGTGATGTCCCTGACAGATTTGGGGCCGCCGAGCGACATTCCAAACTGTATCTTATCCCTATCTATCACCCATAATGCCATATGCAAACCATTTATTTATCTACATCTGATAACAACACACATCCACAACATTGACGCCTTCCCTATTCACACTACCCCTGTTTGGTTTAAAGTGTCCCACCAATCACACCACGAATCCTTCTCCACTAATATATCTTCATTTTCCATTCGAAACAATAACGTCACTTATCCACATCTGATAACAACACACAAAGATGTCGCTTCCCCATTCACCATTCCCCTATTTAGTTCATAGTGTTCCACCAATCACGACACAAGTCCTTATCTCTACCTTCACCCACAATTCCAAATGCGAACTAAAACACAAGAACTGACGTCACACACACACAGATGGTCCCAAGAAAAATTCCAAACATTCCAAACTCATGACGTCACAAACACAATGGCGCCATAAATGAAAATAAAATCAATCACATCACGATTCTTTATCTTATCTTGATCTTGATCTGGTTCATAGTGGCCACACTACTACTAAGCGCTTATAAACAGTTTCATTGTGCGATATCCTATCCTCGTAGAGAAAACATTTAACTAATATTATTATGGAATTGTTCTACATTAATGTTTCTCTTGTAATAAAAACAAAATAGCAATTGGAGATTTTCATATATTTTTGCCATATAATCCATCAGGGGCGATATTTAATTGTGTGGCTCAGGGCGCGATCTAATCAGGTGATAGCCCTGATCTATGCGCAGGGAAATGAAGAGGATTGGTATTGATTATCGCATGCCTATATACAGAATCACTGATTTCTGCGAAGAACCAGAAAGTTTGTCTACAGCAGTGTCAAGAACTCCGTGACTGGACACTGAAAGTCATTTAGTTCGACGAGTCACGAGAAATATACATATCAGCATATTTCATGCTGAACCAGTACTTTGAGAAGGAGAAGATGCTAAAGGTATAAAAATAGGGAAAATTGCATTACGTAATTTAATAACGAGTCCTTCACTGAATTCTTGGGAAGGGGTGTTTAAAAATAATCTTCTTATCCCAGAGATTTTAATTCACGATGATCATTGGTTCATTCTTTTTATTATCAAGCTATACTAGTTCTTCGCTAGATTATAACGTAGTAATTATGCTAAACATTGCTTTACTAATTATTAATGAAATAATTAATCGAATTTCCATCTAGCCTCCAGCCCTCCTTCCTCACCTTACCCAAACACTTTAAAATGAGTTAAAAACGAACCCTTCCGTCGGAAACATGACTACTAAAACAAAATATCTCTCGTTTCACGAAAATGTTGAAATTAATTGTGAGTGAGAACCTGGTGAGGAAAATGTCTTCTTCAACACTCTCGACATTGCTGAAGAATAAAGTTGTTTGCATATCGGCAAAGGAAAACAAAAACTGGGAAAAAAAAGTAGAAAGTGCAAGCTTACAAATTTTGTTGAATAGTTCCCTGCATAAAGAAGCAATGGAATCGCAACAAACTGTGGGATCTTGAAGGCTCAAGAGGGAAATTTGCTGAACAATCTGGACGTGATAAGTTTGTATGCAACGACGGTTCGCTGGATAATTGAAATTGTGTTCATTATTAATTAGTTTTGTATTGCTTTTAATTACCAAGAAATAAACTGTGTTTAGTATTAAGTGTGTGATTTTAAAATTATGGACAAACAAATTGTGTTTAATATTAACTGGATTATAGTTTATGCAAGCATATTTATACAAATCATATCTAGATGTTTAATTATATTATTTTTCTCTCTCTAAGACTTCATTTTTTATCTATATTTATCAAATTATTGAGAATTAAGAAACAAATAGAGGATAGATTTAACTCATCACTGATATAGCAAGTAATGGTTATAACTAAGGCTTA